>NC_140997.1:140063147-140721464 GCF_052327205.1 Somniosus microcephalus
CAGGAGTTAGTCAATGTGCGGGCCTAGTGTGTAAAGGAGCCAGCTGCTCCAGTACAGGGCCATGCTGAACAGGAGTTAGAAAATGTCTGGGCCGAGTGTGTAAAGGAGCCACCTGATCCAGTACAGAGCCGTGCTGAGCAGGAGTTAGTCAATGTCCGGGCCTAGTGGGTAAAGGAGCCACCTACTCCAGTACAGGGCTTTGCTGAGCAGGAGTTAGACAATATGCAGGCCTAGTGGGTAAAGGAGCCACCTGCTCCAGTACAGGTCCGTGCTGAGCAGGAGTTATTCAATGTGCGGGCCTCGTGGGTAAAGAAGCCACCTGCTCCAGTACAGCGCCGTGCTGAGCAGGAGTTAGTCAATGTGCGGGCCTAGTGGGTAAAGGAGCCACCTGCTGTAATACAGGGCCATGCTGAACAGGAGTTAGTCAATGTGCAGACCTAGTGGGTAAAGGAGCCACCTGCTCCAGTACAGGGCCTTGCTGAGCAGGAGTTAATCAATGTGCAGGCCTAGTGGGTAAAGGAGTCACCTGCTCCAGTACAGGGCCGTGCTGAGCAGGAGTTAGTCAATGTGCAGGCCAAGAGGGTAAAGGAGCCACCTGCTCCAGTACAGGGCCTTGCTGAGCAGGGTTTAGTCAATGTGCAGGCCTAGTGGGTAAAGGAGCCACCTGCTCCAGTACAGGGCCTTGCTGAGCAGGAGCTAGTCAATGTGCGGGCCTAGTGGGTAAAGGAGCCACCTGCTCCAGTACAGGGCCGTGCTGAGCAGGAGCTGGACAATCTGCAGGCCTAGTGGGTAAAGGAGCCACCTGCTCCAGTACAGAGCCGTGCTGAGTAGGAGTTAGTCAATATGCAGGCCTAGTGGGTAAAGGAGTCACCTACTCCAGTACAGAGCCGTGCAGAGCAGGAGTTATTCAATGTGCAGGCCTAGTGGGTAAAGGAGTCACCTGCTCCAGTACAGAGCCGTGCTGAGTAGGACTTAGTCAATGTGCGGGCCAAATGGGTAAAGGAGCCACCTGCTGTAGTACAGAGCCGTGCTGAGCAGGAGTTAGTCAATGTGCGGGACTAGAGGGTAAAGGAGCCACCTGCTCCAGTACAGAGCCATTCAGAGCAGGAGTTAGTCAATGTGCGGGCCTAATGGGTAAAAGAGCCACCTGCTCCAGTACAGGGCCGTGCTGAGCAGGAGTTAGTCAATGTGCGGGCCTAGTGGGTAAAGGAGTCACCTGCTCCAGTACAGGGCCGTGCTGAGTAGGAGTTAGTCAATGTGCGGGCCTTGTGGGTAAAGGAGTCACCTGCTCCAGTACAGGGCCTTGCTGAGCAGGAGTTAGTCTATGTGCAGGCCTAGTGGGTAAAGGAGCCACCTGCTCCAGCACAGGGCCTTGCTGAACAGGAGTTAGTAAATGTGCCGGCCTAGTGGGTAAAGGAGACACCTGATCCAGTACAGGGCCGTGCTGAGCAGGAGTTAGTCAATGTGCGGGCCTAGTGGGTAAAGGAGTCACCTGCTCCAGTACAGGGCCGTGCTGAGCAGGAGTTAGTCAATGTGCGGGCCTAGTGGGTAAAGGAGCCACCTGCTCCAGTACAGGGCCTTGCTGAGCAGGAGTTATTCAATGTGCGGGCCTACTTAGAAAAAGAGCCTCCTGCTCCACAACAGGGCCGTGATGAGCAGGAGTTAGTCAATGTGCGGGCCTAGTGGGTAAAGGAGCCACCTGCTCCAGTACAGGGCCTTGCTGAGTAGGAGTTAGTCAATGTGCAGGCCTAGTGGGTAAAGGAGCCACCTGCTCCAGTACAGAGCCATGCTGAGCAGGAGTTAGTCAATGTGCGGGCCTAGTGGGTAAAGGAGCCACCTGCTCCAGTACAGGGCCTTGCTGAGTAGGAGTTAGTCAGTGTGCAGGCCAAGTGGTAATGGAGCCACCTGCTCCAGTACAGAGCCGTTCTGATCAGGAGTTACTCAATGTGCGGACCTAGTGGGTAAAGGAGTCACCTGCTCCAGTACAGAGCCATTCTGAGCAGGAGTTACTCAATGTGCGGACCTAGTGTGTAAAGGAGCCACCTCTTCCAGTCCAGGGCCGTGCTGAGCAGGAGTTAGTCAATGTGCGGGACTAGTGGGTAAAGGAGCCACCTGCTCCAGTATAGGGCCGTGCTGAGCAGGAGTTAGTCAATGTGCGGGCCGAATGGGTAAAGGAGCCACCTGATCCAGTCCAGGGCCGTGCTGAGTAGGAGTTAGTCAATGTGCAGGCCTAGTGGGTAAAGGAGTCACCTGCTCCAGTACAGAGCCATGCTGAGCAGGAGTTAGTCAATGTGCCGGCCTAGTGGGTAAAGGAGCCACCTGCCCCAGTACAGGGCCATGCTGAGCAGGAATTAGTCAATGTGCGGGCCTAGTGGGTAAAGGAGCCACCTGCTCCAGTACAGGGCCATGCTGAGCAGGAGTTAGTCAATGTGCAGGCCTAGTGGGTAGAGGAGCCACCTGCTCCATTACAGGGCCATGCTGAGCAGGAGTTAGTCAATGTGCAGGCCTAGTGGGTAAAGGAGCCACCTGCTCCAGTACAGGGCCATGCTGAGCAGGAGTTAGTCAATGTGCGGGCCTAGTGTGTAAAGATGCCAGCTGCTCCAGTACAGGGCCATGCTGAACAGGAGTTAGACAATGTCCGGGCCTAGTGTGTAAAGGAGCCACCTGCTCCAGTACAGAGCCGTGCTGAGCAGGAGTTAGTCAATGTCCGGGCCTAGTGGGTAAAGGAGACACCTGCTCCAGTACAGGGCCTTGCTGAGCAGGAGTTAGACAATGTGCAGGCGTAGTGGGTAAAGGAGCCACCTGCTCCAGTACAGGTCCGTGCTGAGCAGGAGTTATTCAGTGTGCGGGCCTAGTGGGTAAAGGAGCCACCTGCTGCAGTACAGCGCCGTGCTGAGCAGGAGTTAGTCAATGTGCGGGCCTAGTGGGTAAAGGAGCCACCTGCTGTAGTACAGGGCCATGCTGAACAGGAGTTAGTCAATGTGCAGACCTAGTGGGTAAAGGAGCCACCTGCTCCAGTACAGGGCCTTGCTGAGCAGGTGTTAGTCAACGTGCAGGCCTAGTGGGTAAAGGAGTCACCTGCTCCAGTACAGGGCCGTGCTGAGCAGGAGTGAGTCAATGTGCAGGCCTAGAGGGTAAAGGAGCCACCTGCTCCAGTACAGGACCTTGCTAAGCAGGAGCTAGTCAATGTGCGAGCCTAGTGGGTAAAGGAGCCACCTGCTCCAGTACAGGGCCGTGCTGAGCAGGAGTTGGACAATCTGCAGGTCTAGTGGGTAAAGGAGCCACCTGCTCCTGTACAGAGCCGTGCTGAGTAGGAGTTAGTCAATGTGCAGGCCTAGTGGGTAAAGGCGTCACCTGCTCCAGTACAGAGCCGTGCTGAGTAGGAGTTAGTCATTGTGCGGGCCTAGTGGGTAAAGGAGCCACCTGCTGTAGTACAGAGCCCTGCTGAGCAGGAGTTAGTCAATGTGCGGGCCTAGAGGCTAAAGGAGCCACCTGCTCCAGTACAGAGCCGTGCAGAGCAGGAGTTAGTCAATGTGCAGGCCTAGTGGGTAAAGGAGCCACCTGCTGTAGCACAGGCCGTGCTGAGCAGGAGTTAGTCAATGTGCGGGCCCAGTGGGTAAAAGAGACACCTGCTCAAGTACAGGGCCGTGCTGAGCAGGGGTTAGTCAAAGTGCGGACCTAGTGGGTAAAGGAGTCACCTGCTCCAGTACAGGGCCTTGCTGAGCAGGAGTTAGTCAATATGCAGGCCTAGTGGGTAAAGGAGTCACCTACTCCAGTACAGAGCCGTGCAGAGCAGGAGTTATTCAATGTGCAGGCCTAGTGGGTAAAGGAGTCACCTGCTCCAGTACAGAGCCGTGCTGAGTAGGACTTAGTCAATGTGCGGGCCAAATGGGTAAAGGAGCCACCTGCTGTAGTACAGAGCCGTGCTGAGCAGGAGTTAGTCAATGTGCGGGACTAGAGGGTAAAGGAGCCACCTGCTCCAGTACAGAGCCATTCAGAGCAGGAGTTAGTCAATGTGCGGGCCTAATGGGTAAAAGAGCCACCTGCTCCAGTACAGGGCCGTGCTGAGCAGGAGTTAGTCAATGTGCGGGCCTAGTGGGTAAAGGAGTCACCTGCTCCAGTACAGGGCCGTGCTGAGTAGGAGTTAGTCAATGTGCGGGCCTTGTGGGTAAAGGAGTCACCTGCTCCAGTACAGGGCCTTGCTGAGCAGGAGTTAGTCTATGTGCAGGCCTAGTGGGTAAAGGAGCCACCTGCTCCAGCACAGGGCCTTGCTGAACAGGAGTTAGTAAATGTGCCGGCCTAGTGGGTAAAGGAGACACCTGATCCAGTACAGGGCCGTGCTGAGCAGGAGTTAGTCAATGTGCGGGCCTAGTGGGTAAAGGAGTCACCTGCTCCAGTACAGGGCCGTGCTGAGCAGGAGTTAGTCAATGTGCGGGCCTAGTGGGTAAAGGAGCCACCTGCTCCAGTACAGGGCCTTGCTGAGCAGGAGTTATTCAATGTGCGGGCCTACTTAGAAAAAGAGCCTCCTGCTCCACAACAGGGCCGTGATGAGCAGGAGTTAGTCAATGTGCGGGCCTAGTGGGTAAAGGAGCCACCTGCTCCAGTACAGGGCCTTGCTGAGTAGGAGTTAGTCAATGTGCAGGCCTAGTGGGTAAAGGAGCCACCTGCTCCAGTACAGAGCCATGCTGAGCAGGAGTTAGTCAATGTGCGGGCCTAGTGGGTAAAGGAGCCACCTGCTCCAGTACAGGGCCTTGCTGAGTAGGAGTTAGTCAGTGTGCAGGCCAAGTGGTAATGGAGCCACCTGCTCCAGTACAGAGCCGTTCTGAGCAGGAGTTACTCAATGTGCGGACCTAGTGGGTAAAGGAGTCACCTGCTCCAGTACAGAGCCATTCTGAGCAGGAGTTACTCAATGTGCGGACCTAGTGTGTAAAGGAGCCACCTGCTCCAGTCCAGGGCCGTGCTGAGCAGGAGTTAGTCAATGTGCGGGACTAGTGGGTAAAGGAGCCACCTGCTCCAGTATAGGGCCGTGCTGAGCAGGAGTTAGTCAATGTGCGGGCCGAATGGGTAAAGGAGCCACCTGATCCAGTCCAGGGCCGTGCTGAGTAGGAGTTAGTCAATGTGCAGGCCTAGTGGGTAAAGGAGTCACCTGCTCCAGTACAGAGCCATGCTGAGCAGGAGTTAGTCAATGTGCCGGCCTAGTGGGTAAAGGAGCCACCTGCCCCAGTACAGGGCCATGCTGAGCAGGAGTTAGTCAATGTGCGGGCCTAGTGGGTAAAGGAGCCACCTGCTCCAGTACAGGGCCATGCTGAACAGGAGTTAGTCAATGTGCAGGCCTAGTGGGTAGAGGAGCCACCTGCTCCATTACAGGGCCATGCTGAGCAGGAGTTAGTCAATGTGCAGGCCTAGTGGGTAAAGGAGCCACCTGCTCCAGTACAGGGCCATGCTGAGCAGGAGTTAGTCAATGTGCGGGCCTAGTGTGTAAAGATGCCAGCTGCTCCAGTACAGGGCCATGCTGAACAGGAGTTAGACAATGTCCGGGCCTAGTGTGTAAAGGAGCCACCTGCTCCAGTACAGAGCCGTGCTGAGCAGGAGTTAGTCAATGTCCGGGCCTAGTGGGTAAAGGAGACACCTGCTCCAGTACAGGGCCTTGCTGAGCAGGAGTTAGACAATGTGCAGGCGTAGTGGGTAAAGGAGCCACCTGCTCCAGTACAGGTCCGTGCTGAGCAGGAGTTATTCAGTGTGCGGGCCTAGTGGGTAAAGGAGCCACCTGCTGCAGTACAGCGCCGTGCTGAGCAGGAGTTAGTCAATGTGCGGGCCTAGTGGGTAAAGGAGCCACCTGCTGTAGTACAGGGCCATGCTGAACAGGAGTTAGTCAATGTGCAGACCTAGTGGGTAAAGGAGCCACCTGCTCCAGTACAGGGCCTTGCTGAGCAGGTGTTAGTCAACGTGCAGGCCTAGTGGGTAAAGGAGTCACCTGCTCCAGTACAGGGCCGTGCTGAGCAGGAGTGAGTCAATGTGCAGGCCTAGAGGGTAAAGGAGCCACCTGCTCCAGTACAGGACCTTGCTAAGCAGGAGCTAGTCAATGTGCGAGCCTAGTGGGTAAAGGAGCCACCTGCTCCAGTACAGGGCCGTGCTGAGCAGGAGTTGGACAATCTGCAGGTCTAGTGGGTAAAGGAGCCACCTGCTCCTGTACAGAGCCGTGCTGAGTAGGAGTTAGTCAATGTGCAGGCCTAGTGGGTAAAGGCGTCACCTGCTCCAGTACAGAGCCGTGCTGAGTAGGAGTTAGTCATTGTGCGGGCCTAGTGGGTAAAGGAGCCACCTGCTGTAGTACAGAGCCCTGCTGAGCAGGAGTTAGTCAATGTGCGGGCCTAGAGGCTAAAGGAGCCACCTGCTCCAGTACAGAGCCGTGCAGAGCAGGAGTTAGTCAATGTGCAGGCCTAGTGGGTAAAGGAGCCACCTGCTGTAGCACAGGCCGTGCTGAGCAGGAGTTAGTCAATGTGCGGGCCTAGTGGGTAAAAGAGACACCTGCTCAAGTACAGGGCCGTGCTGAGCAGGGGTTAGTCAAAGTGCGGACCTAGTGGGTAAAGGAGTCACCTGCTCCAGTACAGGGCCTTGCTGAGCAGGAGTTAGTCAATGTGCGGGCCTAGTGGGTAAAGGAGCCACCTGCTCCAGTACAGGGCCGTGCTGAGTAGGAGTTAGTCAATGTGCGGACCTAGTGGGTAAAGGAGTCACCTGCTCCAATACAGGGCCGTGCTGAGCAGGAGTTAGACAATGTGCAGGCCTCGTGGGTAAAGGAGCCACCTGCTCCAGTACAGGGCCTTGCTGAGCAGGAGTTAGTCAATGTGCGGGCCTAGTTAGTAAAAGAGCGTCCTGCTCCAGTACAGGGCCGTGCTGAGCAGGAGTTAGTCAATGTGCGGGCCTAGTGGGTAAAGGAGCCACCTGCTCCAGTACAGGGCCGTGCTGATTAGGATTTAGTCAATGTGCGGACCTCGTGGGTAAAGGAGCCACCTGCTCCAGTCCAGGGCCATGCTGAGCAGGAGTTAGTCAATGTGCGGGCCTAGTGGGTAAAGGAGTCACCTGCTCCAGTACAGGGCCTTGCTGAGCAGGAGTTAGTCTATGTGCAGGCCTAGTGGGTAAAGGAGCCACCTGCTCCAGCACAGGGCCTTGCTGAACAGGAGTTAGTAAATGTGCCGGCCTAGTGGGTAAAGGAGACACCTGATCCAGTACAGGGCCGTGCTGAGCAGGAGTTAGTCAATGTGCGGGCCTAGTGGGTAAAGGAGCCACCTGCTCCAGTACAGGGCCTTGCTGAGTAGGAGTTAGTCAATGTGCAGGCCTTAGTGGGTAAAGGAGCCAGCTGATCCAGTCCAGGGCCGTGCTGAGTAGGAGTTAGTCAATGTGCAGGCCTAGTGGGTAAAGGAGTCACCTGCTCCAGTACAGAGCCGTGCTGAGCAGGAGTTAGTCAATGTGCCGGCCTAGTGGGTAAAGGAGCCACCTGCTCCAGTACAGGGCCATGCTGAGCAGGAGTTAGTCAATGTGCGGGCCTAGTGGGGAAAGGAGCCACCTGCTCCAGTACAGGGCCATGCTGAGCAGGAGTTAGTCAATGTGCAGGCCTAGTGGGTAGAGGAGCCACCTGCTCCAGTACAGGGCCATGCTGAGCAGGAGTTAATCAATGTGCAGGCCTAGTGGGTAAAGGAGCCACCTGCTCCAGTACAGGGCCATGCTGAGCAGGAGTTAGTCAATGTGCGGGCCTAGTGTGTAAAGGAGCCAGCTGCTCCAGTACAGGGCCATGCTTAACAGGAGTTAGAAAATGTCTGGGCCGAGTGTGTAAAGGAGCCACCTGATCCAGTACAGAGCCGTGCTGAGCAGGAGTTAGTCAATGTCCGGGCCTAGTGGGTAAAGGAGCCACCTACTCCAGTACAGGGCTTTGCTGAGCAGGAGTTAGACAATATGCAGGCCTAGTGGGTAAAGGAGCCACCTGCTCCAGTACAGCGCCGTGCTGAGCAGGAGTTAGTCAATGTGCGGGCCTCGTGGGTAAAGAAGCCACCTGCTCCAGTACAGCGCCGTGCTGAGCAGGAGTTAGTCAATGTGCGGGCCTAGTGGGTAAAGGAGCCACCTGCTGTAATACAGGGCCATGCTGAACAGGAGTTAGTCAATGTGCAGACCTAGTGGGTAATGGAGCCACCTGCTCCAGTACAGGGCCTTGCTGAGCAGGAGTTAATCAATGTGCAGGCCTAGTGGGTAAAGGAGTCACCTGCTCCAGTACAGGGCCGTGCTGAGCAGGAGTTAGTCAATGTGCAGGCCAAGAGGGTAAAGGAGCCACCTGCTCCAGTACAGGGCCTTGCTGAGCAGGGTTTAGTCAATGTGCAGGCCTAGTGGGTAAAGGAGCCACCTGCTCCAGTACAGGGCCTTGCTGAGCAGGAGCTAGTCAATGTGCGGGCCTAGTGGGTAAAGGAGCCACCTGCTCCAGTACAGGGCCGTGCTGAGCAGGAGTTAGACAATCTGCAGGCCTAGTGGGTAAAGGAGCCACCTGCTCCAGTACAGAGCCGTGCTGAGTAGGAGTTAGTCAATATGCAGGCCTAGTGGGTAAAGGAGTCACCTACTCCAGTACAGAGCCGTGCAGAGCAGGAGTTATTCAATGTGCAGGCCTAGTGGGTAAAGGAGTCACCTGCTCCAGTACAGAGCCGTGCTGAGTAGGACTTAGTCAATGTGCGGGCCTAATGGGTAAAGGAGCCACCTGCTGTAGTACAGAGCCGTGCTGAGCAGGAGTTAGTCAATGTGCGGGACTAGAGGGTAAAGGAGCCACCTGCTCCAGTACAGAGCCATTCAGAGCAGGAGTTAGTCAATGTGCGGGCCTAATGGGTAAAAGAGCCACCTGCTCCAGTACAGGGCCGTGCTGAGCAGGAGTTAGTCAATGTGCGGGCCTAGTGGGTAAAGGAGTCACCTGCTCCAGTACAGGGCCGTGCTGAGTAGGAGTTAGTCAATGTGCGGGCCTTGTGGGTAAAGGAGTCACCTGCTCCAGTACAGGGCCTTGCTGAGCAGGAGTTAGTCTATGTGCAGGCCTAGTGGGTAAAGGAGCCACCTGCTCCAGCACAGGGCCTTGCTGAACAGGAGTTAGTAAATGTGCCGGCCTAGTGGGTAAAGGAGACACCTGATCCAGTACAGGGCCGTGCTGAGCAGGAGTTAGTCAATGTGCGGGCCTAGTGGGTAAAGGAGTCACCTGCTCCAGTACAGGGCCGTGCTGAGCAGGAGTTAGTCAATGTGCGGGCCTAGTGGGTAAAGGAGCCACCTGCTCCAGTACAGGGCCTTGCTGAGCAGGAGTTATTCAAAGTGCGGGCCTACTTAGAAAAAGAGCCTCCTGCTCCACAACAGGGCCGTGATGAGCAGGAGTTAGTCAATGTGCGGGCCTAGTGGGTAAAGGAGCCACCTGCTCCAGTACAGGGCCTTGCTGAGTAGGAGTTAGTCAATGTGCAGGCCTAGTGGGTAAAGGAGCCACCTGCTCCAGTACAGAGCCATGCTGAGCAGGAGTTAGTCAATGTGCGGGCCTAGTGGGTAAAGGAGCCACCTGCTCCAGTACAGGGCCTTGCTGAGTAGGAGTTAGTCAGTGTGCAGGCCAAGTGGTAATGGAGCCACCTGCTCCAGTACAGAGCCGTTCTGAGCAGGAGTTACTCAATGTGCGGACCTAGTGGGTAAAGGAGTCACCTGCTCCAGTACAGAGCCATTCTGAGCAGGAGTTACTCAATGTGCGGACCTAGTGTGTAAAGGAGCCACCTGCTCCAGTCCAGGGCCGTGCTGAGCAGGAGTTAGTCAATGTGCGGGACTAGTGGGTAAAGGAGCCACCTGCTCCAGTATAGGGCCGTGCTGAGCAGGAGTTAGTCAATGTGCGGGCCGAATGGGTAAAGGAGCCACCTGATCCAGTCCAGGGCCGTGCTGAGTAGGAGTTAGTCAATGTGCAGGCCTAGTGGGTAAAGGAGTCACCTGCTCCAGTACAGAGCCATGCTGAGCAGGAGTTAGTCAATGTGCCGGCCTAGTGGGTAAAGGAGCCACCTGCCCCAGTACAGGGCCATGCTGAGCAGGAGTTAGTCAATGTGCGGGCCTAGTGGGTAAAGGAGCCACCTGCTCCAGTACAGGGCCATGCTGAGCAGGAGTTAGTCAATGTGCAGGCCTAGTGGGTAGAGGAGCCACCTGCTCCATTACAGGGCCATGCTGAGCAGGAGTTAGTCAATGTGCAGGCCTAGTGGGTAAAGGAGCCACCTGCTCCAGTACAGGGCCATGCTGAGCAGGAGTTAGTGAATGTGCGGGCCTAGTGTGTAAAGATGCCAGCTGCTCCAGTACAGGGCCATGCTGAACAGGAGTTAGACAATGTCCGGGCCTAGTGTGTAAAGGAGCCACCTGCTCCAGTACAGAGCCGTGCTGAGCAGGAGTTAGTCAATGTCCGGGCCTAGTGGGTAAAGGAGACACCTGCTCCAGTACAGGGCCTTGCTGAGCAGGAGTTAGACAATGTGCAGGCGTAGTGGGTAAAGGAGCCACCTGCTCCAGTACAGGTCCGTGCTGAGCAGGAGTTATTCAGTGTGCGGGCCTAGTGGGTAAAGGAGCCACCTGCTGCAGTACAGCGCCGTGCTGAGCAGGAGTTAGTCAATGTGCGGGCCTAGTGGGTAAAGGAGCCACCTGCTGTAGTACAGGGCCATGCTGAACAGGAGTTAGTCAATGTGCAGACCTAGTGGGTAAAGGAGCCACCTGCTCCAGTACAGGGCCTTGCTGAGCAGGTGTTAGTCAACGTGCAGGCCTAGTGGGTAAAGGAGTCACCTGCTCCAGTACAGGGCCGTGCTGAGCAGGAGTGAGTCAATGTGCAGGCCTGGAGGGTAAAGGAGCCACCTGCTCCAGTACAGGACCTTGCTAAGCAGGAGCTAGTCAATGTGCGAGCCTAGTGGGTAAAGGAGCCACCTGCTCCAGTACAGGGCCGTGCTGAGCAGGAGTTGGACAATCTGCAGGTCTAGTGGGTAAAGGAGCCACCTGCTCCTGTACAGAGCCGTGCTGAGTAGGAGTTAGTCAATGTGCAGGCCTAGTGGGTAAAGGCATCACCTGCTCCAGTACAGAGCCGTGCTGAGTAGGAGTTAGTCATTGTGCGGGCCTAGTGGGTAAAGGAGCCACCTGCTGTAGTACAGAGCCCTGCTGAGCAGGAGTTAGTCAATGTGCGGGCCTAGAGGCTAAAGGAGCCACCTGCTCCAGTACAGAGCCGTGCAGAGCAGGAGTTAGTCAATGTGCAGGCCTAGTGGGTAAAGGAGCCACCTGCTGTAGCACAGGCCGTGCTGAGCAGGAGTTAGTCAATGTGCGGGCCTAGTGGGTAAAAGAGACACCTGCTCAAGTACAGGGCCATGCTGAGCAGGGGTTAGTCAAAGTGCGGACCTAGTGGGTAAAGGAGTCACCTGCTCCAGTACAGGGCCTTGCTGAGCAGGAGTTAGTCAATGTGCGGACCTCGTGGGTAAAGGAGCCACCTGCTCCAGTCCAGGGCCATGCTGAGCAGGAGTTAGTCAATGTGCGGGCCTAGTGGGTAAAGGAGTCACCTGCTCCAGTACAGGGCCTTGCTGAGCAGGAGTTAGTCTATGTGCAGGCCTAGTGGGTAAAGGAGCCACCTGCTCCAGCACAGGGCCTTGCTGAACAGGAGTTAGTAAATGTGCCGGCCTAGTGGGTAAAGGAGACACCTGATCCAGTACAGGGCCGTGCTGAGCAGGAGTTAGTCAATGTGCGGGCCTAGTGGGTAAAGGAGCCACCTGCTCCAGTACAGGGCCTTGCTGAGTAGGAGTTAGTCAATGTGCAGGCCTAGTGGGTAAAGGAGCCACCTGCTCCAGTATAGAGCCATGCTGAGCAGGAGTTAGTCAATGTGCGGGCCTAGTGGGTAAAGGAGCCACCTGCTCCAGTACAGGGCCTTGCTGAGTAGGAGTTAGTCAATGTGCAGGCCAAGTGGGTAATGGAGCCACCTGCTCCATTAAAGAGCCGCTCTGAGCAGGAGTTACTCAATGTGCGGACCTAGTGGGTGAAGGAGTCACCTGCTCCAGTACAGGGCCGTGCTGAACAGGATTTAGTCAATGTGCGGGCCTAGTGGGTAAAGGAGCCACCTGCTCCAGTACATGGCTGTGCTGATTAGGAGTTAGTCAATGTGCGGACCTAGTGGGTAAAGGAGCCACCTGCTCCAGTACAGGGCCATGCTGAGCAGGAGTTAGTCAATGTGCAGGCCTAGTGGGTAGAGGAGCCACCTGCTCCAGTACAGGGCCATGCTGAGCAGGAGTTAATCAATGTGCAGGCCTAGTGGGTAAAGGAGCCACCTGCTCCAGTACAGGGCCATGCTGAGCAGGAGTTAGTCAATGTGCAGGCCTAGTGGG
The DNA here is from genome assembly GCF_052327205.1 of Somniosus microcephalus. NCBI lineage: Eukaryota > Metazoa > Chordata > Chondrichthyes > Squaliformes > Somniosidae > Somniosus > Somniosus microcephalus. Next base: position 140,075,525 of record NC_140997.1, read on the forward strand.
TAAAGGAGCCACCTGCTCCAGTACAGGGCCTTGCTGAGCAGGAGCTAGTCAATGTGCGGGCCTAGTGGGTAAAGGAGCCACCTGCTCCAGTACAGGGCCGTGCTGAGCAGGAGTTAGTCAATGTGCAGGCCTAGTGGGTAAAGGAGCCAGCTGCTCCAGTACAGAGCCGTGCTGAGTAGGAGTTAGTCAATGTGCAGGCCTAGTGGGTAAAGGAGTCACCTGCTCCAGTACAGAGCCGTGCAGAGCAGGAGTTGTTCAATGTGCAGGCCTAGTGGGTAAAGGAGTCACCTGCTCCAGTACAGAGCCGTGCTGAGTCGGACTTAGTCAATGTGCGGGCCTAATGGGTAAAGGAGCCACCTGCTGTAGTGCAGAGCCGTGCTGAGCAGGAGTTAGTCAATGTGCGGGCCTAGAGGGTAAAGGAGCCAGCTGCTCCAGTACAGAGCCGTGCTGAGCAGGAGTTAGTGAATGTGCAGGCCTCGTGGGTAAAGGAGCCACCTGCTCCAGTACAGAGCCATTCAGAGCAGGAGTTAGTCAATGTGCGGGCCTAGTGGATAAAAGAGCCACCTGCTCCAGTACAGGGCTGTGCTGAGCAGGAGTTAGTCAATGTGCGGGCCTAGTGGGTAAAGGAGTCACCTGCTCCAGTACAGGGCTTTGCTGAGCAGGAGTTAGTCAATGTGCGGGCCTAGTGGGTAAAGGAGCCACCTGCTCCAGTACAGGGCCGTGCTGAGTAGGAGTTAGTCAATGTGCGGGCCTAGTGGGTAAACGAGACACCTGATCCAGTACAGGGCCGTGCTGAGCAGGAGTTAGTCAATGTGCCGGCCTAGTGGGTAAAGGAGCCACCTGCCCCAGTACAGGGCCATGCTGAGCAGGAGTTAGTCAATGTGCGGGCCTAGTGGGTAAAGGAGCCACCTGCTCCAGTACGGGGCCATGCTGAGCAGGAGTTAGTCAATGTGCAGGCCTAGTGGGTAGAGGAGCCACCTGCTCCATTACAGGGCCATGCTGAGCAGGAGTTAGTCAATGTGCAGGTCTAGTGGGTAAAGGAGCCACCTGCTCCAGTACAGGGCCATGCTGAGCAGGAGTTAGTCAATGTGCGGGCCTTGTGTGTAAAGGAGCCAGCTGCTCCAGTACAGGGCCATGCTGAACAGGAGTTAGACAATGTCCGGGCCTAGTGTGTAAAGGAGCCACCTGCTCCAGTACAGAGCCGTGCTGAGCAGGAGTTAGTCAATGTCCGGGCCTAGTGGGTAAAGGAGCCACCTGCTCCAGTACAGGGCCTTGCTGAGCAGGAGTTAGACAATGTGCAGGCGTAGTGGGTAAAGGAGCCACCTGCTCCAGTACAGGCCCGTGCTGAGCAGGAGTTATTCAGTGTGCGTGCCTCGTGGGTAAAGGAGCCACCTGCTGCAGTACAGCGCCGTGCTGAGCAGGAGTTAGTCAATGTGCGGGCCTAGTGGGTAAAGGAACCACCTGCTGTAGTACAGGGCCATGCTGAACAGGAGTTAGTCAATGTGCTGACCTAGTGGGTAAAGGAGCCACCTGCTCCAGTACAGGGCCTTGCTGAGCAGGAGTTAGTCAACGTACAGGCCTAGTGGGTAAAGGAGTCACCTGCTCCAGTACAGGGCCGTGCTGAGCAGGAGTTAGTCAATGTGCAGGCCTAGAGGGTAAAGGAGCCACCTGCTCCAGTACAGGGCCTTGCTAAGCAGGAGTTAGTCAATGTGGAGGCCTAGTGGGTAAAGGAGCCACCTGCTCCAGTACAGGGCCTTGCTGAGCAGGAGCTAGTCAATGTGCGAGCCTAGTGGGTAAAGGAGCCACCTGCTCCAGTACAGGGCCGTGCTGAGCAGGAGTTAGACAATCTGCAGGCCTAGTGGGTAAAGGAGCCACCTGCTCCAGTACAGAGCCGTGCTGAGTAGGAGTTCATCAATGTGCAGGCCTAGTGGGTAAAGGCGTCACCTGCTCCAGTACAGAGCCGTGCTGAGTAGGAGTTAGTCAATGTGCGGGCCTAGTGGGTAAAGGAGCCACCTGCTGTAGTACAGAGCCCTGCTGAGCAGGAGTTAGTCAATGTGCGGGCCTAGAGGCTAAAGGAGCCACCTGCTCCAGTACAGAGCCGTGCAGAGCAGGAGTTAGTCAATGTGCAGGCCTAGTGGGTAAAGGAGCCACCTGCTCCAGTACAGGGCCTTGCTGAGCAGGACTTAGTCAATGTGCGGACCTAGTGGGTAAAGGAGCCACCTGCTGTAGCACAGGCCGTGCTGAGCAGGAGTTAGTCAATGTGCGGGCCTTGTGTGTAAAGGAGCCAGCTGCTCCAGTACAGGGCCATGCTGAACAGGAGTTAGACAATGTCCGGGCCTAGTGTGTAAAGGAGCCACCTGCTCCAGTACAGAGCCGTGCTGAGCAGGAGTTAGTCAATGTCCGGGCCTAGTGGGTAAAGGAGCCACCTGCTCCAGTACAGGGCCTTGCTGAGCAGGAGTTAGACAATGTGCAGGCGTAGTGGGTAAAGGAGCCACCTGCTCCAGTACAGGCCCGTGCTGAGCAGGAGTTATTCAGTGTGCGTGCCTCGTGGGTAAAGGAGCCACCTGCTGCAGTACAGCGCCGTGCTGAGCAGGAGTTAGTCAATGTGCGGGCCTAGTGGGTAAAGGAACCACCTGCTGTAGTACAGGGCCATGCTGAACAGGAGTTAGTCAATGTGCTGACCTAGTGGGTAAAGGAGCCACCTGCTCCAGTACAGGGCCTTGCTGAGCAGGAGTTAGTCAACGTACAGGCCTAGTGGGTAAAGGAGTCACCTGCTCCAGTACAGGGCCGTGCTGAGCAGGAGTTAGTCAATGTGCAGGCCTAGAGGGTAAAGGAGCCACCTGCTCCAGTACAGGGCCTTGCTAAGCAGGAGTTAGTCAATGTGGAGGCCTAGTGGGTAAAGGAGCCACCTGCTCCAGTACAGGGCCTTGCTGAGCAGGAGCTAGTCAATGTGCGAGCCTAGTGGGTAAAGGAGCCACCTGCTCCAGTACAGGGCCGTGCTGAGCAGGAGTTAGACAATCTGCAGGCCTAGTGGGTAAAGGAGCCTCCTGCTCCAGTACAGAGCCGTGCTGAGTAGGAGTTCATCAATGTGCAGGCCTAGTGGGTAAAGGCGTCACCTGCTCCAGTACAGAGCCGTGCTGAGTAGGAGTTAGTCAATGTGCGGGCCTAGTGGGTAAAGGAGCCACCTGCTGTAGTACAGAGCCCTGCTGAGCAGGAGTTAGTCAATGTGCGGGCCTAGAGGCTAAAGGAGCCACCTGCTCCAGTACAGAGCCGTGCAGAGCAGGAGTTAGTCAATGTGCAGGCCTAGTGGGTAAAGGAGCCACCTGCTCCAGTACAGGGCCTTGCTGAGCAGGACTTAGTCAATGTGCGGACCTAGTGGGTAAAGGAGCCACCTGCTGTAGCACAGGCCGTGCTGAGCAGGAGTTAGTCAATGTGCGGGCCTAGTGGGTAAAAGAGACACCTGCTCAAGTACAGGGCCGTGCTGAGCAGGGGTTAGTCAAAGTGCGGACCTAGTGGGTAAAGGAGTCACCTGCTCCAGTACAGGGCCTTGCTGAGCAGGAGTTAGTCAATGTGCGGGCCTAATGGGTAAAGGAGTCACCTGCTCCAGTACAGGGCCTTGCTGAGCAGGAGTTAGTCAATGTGCGGGCCTAGTGGGTAAAGGAGCCACCTGCTCCAGTACAGGGCCGTGCTGAGTAGGAGTTAGTCAATGTGCGGTCCTAGTGGGTAAAGGAGTCACCTGCTCCAGTACAGGGCCTTGCTGAGCAGGAGTTAGTCTATGTGCAGGACTAGTGGGGAAAGGAGCCACCTGCTCCAGTACAGGGCCTTGCTGAGCAGGAGTTTGTCAATGTGCGGACCTAGTGGGTAAAGGAGCCACCTGCTCCAGTACAGGGCCGTGCTGAGCAGGAGTTAGTCAATGTGCAGGCCTAGCGGGTAAAGGAGTCACCTGCTCCAGTACAGGGCCGTGCTGAGCAGGAGTTAGTCAATGTGCGGGCCTCGTGGGTAAAGGAGTCACCTGCTCCAGTACAGGGCCGTGCTGAGCAGGAGTTAGACAATGTGCAGGCCTCGTGGGTAAAGGAGCCACCTGCTCCAGTACAGGGCCTTGCTGAGCAGGAGTTAGTCAATGTGCGGGCCTAGTTAGTAAAAGAGCGTCCTGCTCCAGTACAGGGCCGTGCTGAGCAGGAGTTAGTCAATGTGCGGGCCTAGTGGGCAAAGGAGCCACCTGCTCCAGTCCAGGGCCGTGCTGATTAGGATTTAGTCAATGTGCGGACCTAGTGGGTAAAGGAGCCACCTGCTCCAGTCCAGGGCCGTGCTGAGCAGGAGTTAGTCAATGTGCGGGCCTAGTGGGTAAAGGAGCCACCTGCTCCAGCACAGGGCCGTGCTGAACAGGAGTTAGTCAATGTGCGGGCCTAGTGGGTAAAGGAGCCATCTGCTCCAGTACAGGGCCGTGCTGATTAGGAGTTAGTCAATGTGCAGGCCTTAGTGGGTAAAGGAGCCACCTGCTCCAGTCCAGGGCCGTGCTGAGTCGGAGTTAGTCAATGTGCAGGCCTAGTGGGTAAAGGAGCCACCTGCTCCAGTACAGGGCCGTGCTGATAAGGAGTTAGTCAATTTGCAGGCCTAGTGGGTAAAGGAGCCACCTGCTCCAGTACAGAGCCGTGCTGAGCAGGAGTTAGTCAATGTGCGGGCCTAATCGGTAAAGGAGCCACCTGCTCCAGTACAGGGCCATGCTGAGCAGGAGTTAGTCAATGTGCAGGCCTAGTGGGTAAAGGAGCCACCTACTCCAGTACAGGGCCATGCTGAGCATGAGTTAGTCAATGTGCAGGCCTAGTGGGTAAAGGAGCCACCTGCTCCAGTACAGGGCCATGCTGAACAGGAGTTAGACAATGTCCGGGCCTAGTGGTTAAAGGAGCCACCTGCTCCAGTACAGGGCCGTGCTGAACAGGAGTTAGTCAATGTGCGGGCCTAGTGGGTAAAGGAGTCACCTGCTCCAGTACAGAGCCGTGCTGAACAGGAGTTCGTCAATGTGCGGGCCTAGTGGGTAAAGGAGCCACCTGCTCCAGTACAGAGCCGTGCTGAGCAGGAGTTAGTCAATGCCCGGGCCTAGTGGGTAAAGGAGCGACCTGCTCCAGTACAGGGCCTTGCTGAGCAGGAGTTAGACAATGTGCAGGCCTAGTGGGTAAAGGAGCCACCTGCTCCAGTACAGGTCCGTGCTGAGCAGGAGTTATTCAATGTGCGGGCCTAGTGGGTAAAGAAGCCACCTGCTCCAGTACAGAGCCATGCTGAGCAGGACTTAGTCAATGTGCGGGACTAGTGGGTAAAGGAGCCACCTGCTGTAGTACAGGGCCATGCTGGAAAGGAGTTAGTCAATGTGCAGGCCTAGTGGGTAAAGGAGCCACCTGCTCCAGTACAGGGCCTTGCTGAGCAGGAGTTAGTCAATGTGCAGGCCGAGTGGGTAAAGGAGTCACCTGCTCCAGTACAGAGCCGTGCTGAGCAGGAGTTAGTCAATGCGCGGGCCTATTGGGTAAAGGAGCCACCTGCTCCAGTACAGGGCCTTGCTGAGCAGGAGTTAGTCAATGTGCGGGCCTTGTGGGTAAAGGAGCCACCTGCTCCAGTACAGGGCCTTGCAGAGCAGGAGTTAGTCAATGTGCAGGCCTAGTGGGTAAAGGAGCCACCTGTTCCATTACAGGGCCTTGCTGAGCAGGAGTTAGTCAATGTGCGGACCTACTGGGTAAAGGAGCCACCTGCTGTAGCACAGGCCGTGCTGAGCAGGAGTTAGTCAATGTGCGGGCCTAGTGGGTAAAAGAGACACCTGCTCCAGTACAGGGCCTTGCTGAGCAGGGGTTAGTCAAAGTGCGGGCCTACTGGGTAAAGGAGTCACCTGCTCCAGTACAGGGCCTTGCTGAGCAGGAGTTAGTCAATGTGCGGGCCTAGTGGGTAAAGGAGTCACCTGCTCCAGTACAGAGCCTTGCTGAGCAGGAGTTAGTCAATGTGCGGGCCCAGTGGGTAAAGGAGCCACCTGCTCCAGTACAGGGCCGTGCTGAGTAGGAGTTAGTCAATGTGCGGTCCTAGTGGGTAAAGGAGTCACCTGCTCCAGTACAGGGCCTTGCTGAGCAGGAGCTAGTCAATGTGCAGGCCTAGTGGGTAAAGGAGCCACCTGCTCCAGTACAGGGCCTTGCTGAGCAGGAGTTAGTCAATGTGCAGGCCTAGCGGGTAAAGGAGTCACCTGCTCCAGTACAGGGCCGTGCTGATCAGGAGTTAGTCAATGTGCGGGCCTAGTGGGTATAGGAGTCACCTGCTCCAGTACAGGGCCGTGCTGAGCAGGAGTTAGTCAATGTGCAGGCCTAGTGGGTAAAGGAGCCACCTGCTCCAGTACAGGGCCTTGCTGAGCAGGAGTTAGTCAATGTGCGGGCCTAGTTAGTAAAAGAGCCTCCTGCTCCAGTACAGGGCCGTGCTGAGCAGGAGTTAGTCAATGTGCGGGCCTAGTGGGCAAAGGAGCCACCTGCTCCAGTCCAGGGCCGTGCTGATTAGGATTTAGTCAATGTGCGGACCTAGTGGGTAAAGGAGCCACCTGCTCCAGTCCAGGGCCGTGCTGAGCAGGAGTTAGTCAATGTGCGGGCCTAGTGGGTAAAGGAGCCACCTGCTCCAGCACAGGGCCGTGCTGAACAGGAGTTAGTCAATGTGCGGGCCTAGTGGGTAAAGGAGCCATCTGCTCCAGTACAGGGCCGTGCTGATTCGGAGTTAGTCAATGTGCAGGCCTTAGTGGGTAAAGGAGCCACCTGCTCCAGTCCAGGGCCGTGCTGAGTAGGAGTTAGTCAATGTGCAGGCCTAGTGGGTAAAGGAGCCACCTGCTCCAGTACAGGGCCGTGCTGATTAGGAGTTAGTCAATTTGCAGGCCTAGTGGGTAAAGGAGCCACCTGCTCCAGTACAGAGCCGTGCTGAGCAGGAGTTAGTCAATGTGCGGGCCTAGTCGGTAAAGGAGCCACCTGCTCCAGTACAGGGCCATGCTGAGCAGGAGTTAGTCAATGTGCAGGCCTTGTGGGTAAAGGAGCCACCTGCTCCAGTACAGAGCCGTGCTGAACAGGAGTTCGTCAATGTGCGGGCCTAGTGGGTAAAGGAGCCACCTGCTCCAGTACAGAGCCGTGCTGAGCAGGAGTTAGTCAATGCCCGGGCCTAGTGGGTAAAGGAGCGACCTGCTCCAGTACAGGGCCTTGCTGAGCAGGAGTTAGACAATGTGCAGGCCTAGTGGGTAAAGGAGCCACCTGCTCCTGTCCAGAGCCATGCTGAGCAGGACTTAGTCAATGTGCGGGCCTAGTGGGTAAAGGAGCCACCTGCTGTAGTACAGGGCCATGCTGGAAAGGAGTTCGTCAATGTGCAGGCCTAGTGGGTAAAGGAGCCACCTGCTCCAGTACAGGGCCTTGCTGAGCAGGAGTTAGTCAATGTGCAGGCCTAGTGGGTAAAGGAGTCACCTGCTCCAGTACAGAGCCGTGCTGAGCAGGAGTTAGTCAATGCGCGGGCCTATTGGGTAAAGGAGCCACCTGCTCCAGTACAGGGCCTTGCTGAGCAGGAGTTAGTCAATGTGCGGGCCTAGTGGGTAAAGGAGCCACCTGCTCCAGTACAGGGCCTTGCAGAGCAGGAGTTAGTCAATGTGCAGGCCTAGTGGGTAAAGGAGCCACCTGTTCCAGTACAGGGCCTTGCTGAGCAGGAGTTAGTCAATGTGCGGACCTAGTGGGTAAAGGAGCCACCTGCTGTAGCACAGGCCGTGCTGAGCAGGAGTTAGTCAATGTGCGGGCCTAGTGGGTAAAAGAGACACCTGCTCCAGTACAGGGCCTTGCTGAGCAGGGGTTAGTCAAAGTGCGGGCCTACTGGGTAAAGGAGTCACCTGCTCCAGTACAGGGCCTTGCTGAGCAGGAGTTAGTCAATGTGCGGGCCTAGTGGGTAAAGGAGTCACCTGCTCCAGTACAGGGCCTTGCTGAGCAGGAGTTAGTCAATGTGCGGGCCTAGCGGGTAAAGGAGCCACCTGCTCCAGTACAGGGCCATGCTGAGTAGGAGTTAGTCAATGTGCGGTCCTAGTGGGTAAAGGAGTCACCTGCTCCAGTACAGGGCCTTGCTGAGCAGCAGCTAGTCAATGTGCAGGCCTAGTGGGTAAAGGAGCCACCTGCTCCAGTACAGGGCCTTGCTGAGCAGGAGTTAGTCAATGTGCAGGCATAGCGGGTAAAGTAGTCACCTGCTCCAGTACAGGGCCTTGCTGAGCAGGAGTTAGTCAATGTGCGGGCCTAGTGGGTAAAGGAGTCACCTGCTCCAGTACAGGGCCTTGCTGAGCAGGAGTTAGTCAATGTGCGGGCCTAGCGGGTAAAGGAGCCACCTGCTCCAGTACAGGGCCATGCTGAGTAGGAGTTAGTCAATGTGCGGTCCTAGTGGGTAAAGGAGTCACCTGCTCCAGTACAGGGCCTTGCTGAGCAGCAGCTAGTCAATGTGCAGGCCTAGTGGGTAAAGGAGCCACCTGCTCCAGTACAGGGCCTTGCTGAGCAGGAGTTAGTCAATGTGCAGGCCTAGCGGGTAAAGTAGTCACCTGCTCCAGTACAGGGCCGTGCTGATCAGGAGTTAGTCAATGTGCGGGCCTAGTGGGTATCGGAGTCACCTGCTCCAGTACAGGGCCGTGCTGAGCAGGAATTAGTCAATGTGCAGGCCTAGTGGGTAAAGGAGCCACCTGCTCCAGTACAGGGCCTTGCTGAGCAGGAGTTAGTCAATGTGCGGGCCTAGTTAGTAAAAGAGCCTCCTGCTCCAGTACAGGGCCGTGCTGAGCAGGAGTTAGTCAATGTGCGGGCCTAGTGGGTAAAGGAGCCACCTGCTCCAGTACAGGGCCTTGCTGATCAGGAGTTAGTCAATGTGCGGGCCTAGTTAGTAAAAGAGCCTCCTGCTCCAGTACAGGGCCGTGCTGAGCAGGAGTTAGTCAATGTGCGGGCCTAGTGGGTAAAGGAGCCACCTGCTCCAGTCCAGGGCCGTGCTGAGCAGGAGTTAGTCAATGTGCGGGCCTAGTGGGTAAAGGAGCCACCTGCTGCAGTACAGGGCCGTGCTGAACAGGAGTTAGTCAATGTGCGGGCCTAGTGGGTAAAGGAGCCACCTGCTCCAGTACAGGGCCGTGCTGATTAGGAGTTAGTCAATGTGCAGGCCTTAGTGCGTAAAGGAGCCACCTGCTCCAGTCCAGGGCCGTGCTGAGTAGGAGTTAGTCAATGTGCGGGCCTAGTGGGTAAAGGAGCCACCTGCTCCAGTACAGGGCCGTGCTGAGCAGGAGTTAGTCAATGTGCAGGCCTAGTGGTTAAAGGAGCCACCTGCTCCAGTACAGAGCCGTGCTGAGCAGGAGTTTGTCAATGTGCGGGCCTAGTCGGTAAAGGAGCCACCTGCTCCAGTACAGGGCCATGCTGAGCAGGAGTTAGTCAATGTGCAGGCCTAGTGGGTAAAGGAGCCACCTGCTCCAGTACAGGGCCGTGCTGAGCAGGAGTTAGTCAATGTGCGGGCCTAGTGGGTAAAGGAGCCACCTGCTGTAGTACAGGGCCATGCTGAACAGGAGTTAGACAATGTCCGGGCCTAGTGGGTAAAGGAGTCACCTGCTCCAGTACAGAGCCGTGCTGAGCAGGAGTTAGTCAATGTCCGGGCCTAGTGGGTAAAGGAGTCACCTGCTCCAGTACAGAGCCGTGCTGAACAGGAGTTAGTCAATGTGCGGGCCTAGTGGGTAAAGGAGCCACCTGCTCCAGTACAGAGCCGTGCTGAGCAGGAGTTAGTCAATGTCCGGGCCTAGTGGGTAAAGGAGTGACCTGCTCCAGTACAGAGCCATGCTGAGCAGGAGTTAGTCAATGTGCGGGCCTAGTGGGTAAAGGAGCCACCTGCTGTAGTACAGGGCCGTGCTGAGCAGGAGTTATTCAATGTGCAGGCCTAGTGGGTAAAGGAGTCACCTGCTCCAGTACAGAGCCGTGCTGAGCAGGAGTTAGTCAATGTGCGGGCCTAGTGGGTAAAGGAGCCACCTGCTGTAGTACAGGGCCATGCTGAAAAGGAGTTAGTCAATGTGCAGGCCTAGTGGGTAAAGGAGTCACCTGCTCCAGTACAGAGCCGTGCTGAGTAGGAGTTAGTCAATGTGCGGGCCTAGTGGGTAAAGGAGCCACCTGCTCCAGTGCAGGGCCGTGCTGAGCAGGAGTTATTCAATGTGCGGGCCTAGTGGGTAAAGGAGCCACCTGCTGTAGTACAGGGCCGTGCTGAGCAGGAGTTAGTCAATGTGCGGGCCTAGTGGGTAAAGGAGCCACCTGCTCCAGTACAGGGCCGTGCTGAGCACGAGTTATTCAATGTGCGGACCTAGTGGGTAAAGGAGCCACCTGCTCCAGTACAGGGCCGTGCTGAGCAGGAGTTATTCAATGTGCGGGCCTAGTGGGTAAAGTAGCCACCTGCTCCAGTACAGGGCCGTGCTGAGCAGGATGCAGGGGTCGTTGTCCTTTGGTTAGCTGCTCCAAAGGTCCTGTTCTCTGATGAATCTGCTGCAATTTGCACCGTGTGGAAGTATGAAAGTTTGATTTAATAAACCTCTGATTTTGGATGCAGCTGAGAGAATGTGCCATAAACACATGAAAAGACAGATAAAGCCGAGGACATCCTAAACTCTTCACAACCAGTGCAAATTGGCTTCTGCGTTTCCTCCAGTGACTGCACTTCAAAAGTACTTCATTGGCTGCAAAGCGTTTTGGGACATCCTGAGATCGTGAAAGGCGCGATATCAATACAAGTTCTGTTTTTCATCTTTCTCTTAGAGTCTCTACTTTTGGCTGCCTCGTCTAACTGGGACTCTGGAGAGAGGTCGATACCTCGGGAACCTGTTACATCTGTGTATAATAAGACACAGACTGCGGAGAACAGCACAACAGGTGTTTACTCAACGTGGCTCACACTGCAACTGATCTGTACAGATTACTACTCAGTGTTATATACAGGTGTGGTCACTGCCGGTACTCCAGTATACATGAGCTGTAAAAAATAGTTCCCTCCTTAAAGGTATATACATTACAGAACCGATATTAATGAAATCCATGTTGGGGAAGATAGAGAGGGGGGCGAAGGGAGGGGGACAGTGATCACAAGCAGAGTCCAACATGGTAATGAACTGTGCAAGCCAGAAGATTGCAGGTTCAATCTCTGGTCTGCAACTGAGTTGGCCGATCTCAGCAGGGAACTGTGGGCTATGCTGCAATTGGCCTCAGTACCCCTAGGCTGAGGGCGGATAATCAGCCGGAGTTCCTGCTCTGTCATTGTACAGTAGCACTGAAATTCTCAGGCCCATGGAGGGAGCGATGCCAGGCTACAAGCAGCTGACACCCGGCCGTGCTGATGTCAGAAGAAAAGGCGGGACTGGTGAGATGATCTCACCTGCCAGAAGCCCCGCCTACTTTGCCCTCTCCCCCTCCCCCAGCACATGATACAGGTGGGCTTGCGCACCAGGAAGTGCCGTCCTGGTGGGGGTGGACCCAGAATGCCGGCTTCCTGGCGCCAATCGATCGCAGAAAGATCAATTGCCAAAAGGAAGGTGTCAACGTTAAAATGGAGAGGGAAACGAAGCCCATCCGCTTCTCCCCCTCAGCAGACCGCTGCCGTGCCCCTGTACAATTCTCGGGGCCCTCACCCAGGGAAATGCTGAAAAGTGGCCCCTCTGACTTAATGAGCCCAGTCCCGGGATGGGGGGGATTAGGGACAGATTGCGAGCACAGCCTGATTGGCAGGCGGAAGTACCGGTCCCCACCACACCTCTGGAGGTGGAGAAGGATCCCGGGAATTCCGGGCCCAGTGACTCCAGCTTTAAGGGTGGGGAAAATCAGCCCAGGCTCCAGCCCCCCATCACCGTTCGGTGATCACTGCTGGAATGTCCACGTGCGGATTTCGGGTTAGGATGGAATTGGGCTCAGCTGTGATGCTGCCATGGCGGAATAGCCTGCTGCTATTCACTCTCCAGGCTCACACATGACAACGTCACAGATGACGTACCAGAGGGCACCTGGAGCTCAGGGAACCCAGATCCCAACATGCGTCCACGGCAGGTATTCTGGGAGGTTTCATCACGTGATCACTCGCCTCCAAACCGCCAACACACACCCCACACTCCCGCCTGATATCGGCCAGTGATGGCAGTAACAATACCCAAAATCCCCATGGGCTCCGGAAACCACTCTATCCATCCTGGGCATTATTGAGGCCAGCACGTGCTGTTTGGTGTAAGACCGACAGGAAAACTGAAGCAGCAAAATGTGCCTGTGGTTTTTCTCCCAGGTTGATTGCAGGAGTATCCAGGAGATTAACCTTTAATTCCAGGAGACTCCAGGATGTGCGGGAAGGTTGTAAACCCTAGTCGGTGCCATCTGGAGAGCAGGAGGGGAGAGATGGTTGTGAAATAAAAATTGCTCGACCTTCCCTCCCCAGCCATCAATGCATCAAACACTGCCCTCTAGTGGAAGTGCAGAGCAGAGGTCTCCACTCTGAACCAAAAGACCGCTCCCGACTTCAGCTTATACAGCAGCCACCCATTCACAAGCAATAAATAACGTAATATTAATAGGATTTGTGACAAAAACAATATGTTCACTCTGGGATCTTTCCTTTTCAGGTGTCAGCCGTGGCTCAGTGGTAGCACTCTTGCCTCTGAGCCAGAAGGTTGTGGAATCAAGTCCCACTTGAGAGACTTGCGCACCAGTGCTGCACTGTCGGAGGTGCCATCTTTCGGATGGGATGTTAAATCGAGGCCCCGTTTGCCCATTATTTTGAAGAAGAGCTGGGGAGTTTTCCCCGGTGTCCTGGTCAATATTTATCCCTCAACCAACATCACTAAAACAGATTATCTGGTCATTATCACATTGCTGTTTGTGGGACTTTGCTGTGTATAAATTGGCTTTTTTGTTATTTTCACTGATACTGTTGAATCCGTGAATGTTAATGTATGGTATTGTTCAATAAATCGACAGAGACTGCAGAGGAACAATTAACAGGTATTTACTGGATGAGGGTTACTCAAAAACTAAAGTACAGATCCCTACTCAGGGTTTATATACCGGTGTGGTCACTGCCGGTACTACAGTATACAGGAGCTATAAAAAGTAGTACTCCCCTTAAGACACAAAGCTGGGCGGGAGGGTAAGCTGCGAGGAGGATGTCGGGAAACTTCAGCACGATTTGGACAGGTTGGGTGATTGGGCAGAAACATGGCAAATGCACTATAATGTGGATAAATGTGAGGTTATCCACTTTGGTGGCAAAAACAGGAAGGCAGATTATTATTTGAATGGCAATAGTTTGGGAGAAGGGGAAGTGCAAAGAGACCTGGGGGTCCTTGTGCACCAGTCGCTGAAGGTAAGCATGCAGGTGCAGCAGGCGGTTAAGAAGGCAAATGGTATGTTGGCCTTTGTAGCAAGAGGGTTCGAGTACAGGAACAAGGATGTCTTGCTACAGTTGTACAGGGCCTTGGTGAGACCGCACCTTGAGTATTGTGTGCAGTTTTGGTCACCTTACCTGAGGAAGGACGTTCTTGCCATGGAGGGAGTGCAGCGAAGATTCACCAGGCTGATACCTGGGATGGCAGGAATGACGTATGAGGAGAGATTGTGTCGATTGGGCTTATATTCACTGGAGTTTAGAAGATTGAGAGGGGATCTCATCGAAACCTATAAAATTCTGTCAGGTCTGGACAGACTAGATGCAGGCAGGATGTTTCTGATGGCCGGGGAGTCCAGAACCAGGGGTCATAGTCTAAGGATAAGGGGTAAGCCATTTAGGACTGAAATGAGGAGGAATTTCTTCACCCAGAGAGTGGTGAACCTGTGGAATTCTCTGCCACAGAGGGCAGTGGAGGCCAGTTCATTAAATATATTCAAGAAAGAGTTGGATATATTTCTTGAGGCTAAAGGGATCAAGGGATATGGGGAAAAGGCAGGGACAGGGTACTGAATTGGATGATCAGCCATGATCACATTGAATGGCGGAGCAGGCTCGAAGGGCCGAATGGCCTACTCCTGCTCCTATCTTCTATGTTTCTATGTTTCTATGTTAACCCCGGCTGCGCCCTGTGCGCTTCACCCTCTCTTTTACCCCGTCGACGCTGCTCGGCCTTTTTGTGTGCCGTCGATCGGCTCCAGCCGCTGCCGTCCGGGAAGGGTCTGCGCCGTACCTGCTGCCAGCCCGCTGTACTGGATTGTCTCGACTGGGGAACCAAGCCCAGCTCTCCACAGCCTCCTCTGCGATGTTCAAGTCCTCTCCGGATGGTCGACGCCCGCACTAGTGGAATTGGCCTTCTTTTACAGAATTGCAGGTAGGTTCGAATCAACTCGTCGCCACTGTTGAATCCGTGAATGTTAATGTATGGTATTCTTCAATAAATCGACAGAGACTGCAGAGGAACAATTAACAGGTGTTTACTGGATGCAGGTTACTCAAAAACTAAAGTACAGATCCCTACTCAGGGTTTATATACCGGTGTGGTCACTGCCGGTACTACAGTATACAGGAGCTGTAAAAAGTAGTACTCCCCTTAAAGGTACATACACTACAATTCCTCCCCATTTAGATTAACAGTACCATAATATTCATTTAACAATTAACACTTTTAACATGTAACATTAACGGCAAATAGTCCATTTATAAATTCAGTCTTTGGGGCAGCTTCCTGATCCTTTCTGGATAGCGCCTTTCCTGAGTGTCTTGCTCTTGGTGCGGAGGTGATTCTGGCCCCCTGTCGTCGGTTGGTTCATCAGCTTCCGATGCTACTGTTTCTGGGGTAGATGCTACCGGTATGTCGGGTTCATCACCAGGTACGCGAGACATGGGGTGGACTCTTTCCTGTAACTCTAGGATCTGGTCGACATGGCGTCTCACAATGTTCTCCCCAACATCCACGGTGTACATTAGTGGCCCCTGCCGTGTGCATATCGTTCCTGGTTGCCATTTCTCTGTTCGGTAGTCGCGGGCCAAGACTGGTTGCCCTACATTGAAGCTTCTTGTCGGCTTCTCATTGATGTGCTGGAATTGCTTATTCTCAACATCTCTTCGTACATTTGGTTTGAGCAAATCCAGATGAGACCTCAACCTTCGGTTAAAGAACATCATGGCCGGGGTCTGGTTGGTGACTGTATGTGTCGCATTTCTGTAGGCTAACAGGAAATTGTCCACCTTATGCTGCAGTGAAATTTCGTCATCGCACATGGCCCTTACTGCTTTTTTAAAGGTTTGTACAAACCACTCAGCCAATCCATTTGTGGCTGGATGATACGGGGCGGATGTGTAATGCCTTACCCCATTCCTTTTCATAAATCTTCGAAACTCTTCGGACACAAACTGTGGTCTGTTATCAGAGCAAATTTGCTCTGGCAAGCCGTTCCTGGCAAAGATGGTCCATAGGACTGCAATAGTTTTCTCCGTGGTGGTGGAGGACATTTTGATCACCTCAGGCCATTTCGAGTGCGCATCCACAGCTATTAAAAACATTGAGTCCATGAATGGACCAGCAAAATCAATATGCACCCGTTGCCATGGAGATGAGGGCCACTCCCATGGGTGTAGAGGGGCATGTGGTGGTGCATTTTGGACCTTCTGGCATCCTGAGCAGCTCTTTGTCAGGTCCTCGATTTGCTGATCGATCTCCGGCCACCACACATAAGCCCTAGCAAGGCTTTTCATTTTCACCCCTCCCAGATGGCCTTCGTGAAGCTCATTGAGCACTCTCTCCCTTAACTTGGGTGGAATTACCACTCGGGATCCACACATCAAGGTCCCCTGGCATACTGACAGCTGTTCTCTTCTGGATGAGAATGCTGGCAACAGTGAGTCGCCATGTGCTGGCCATCCCTTCACCGTCAAATCATATACCCGAGACAGTGTCGGGTCATTTCGGGTCTCCATCTCTATACCAGCGTTAGTTACTGGCAAGCATTCAATTATAGTCGAATGAAATATTTCGACAGGATCCACTGCTGGTGCTTCCTCCGCAGTAGGTAGTGGCAGGCGTGATAGCCCATCAGCGTTTCCATGCTGTTTCGTACCCTTATACTTGATATCATATTGGTGAGCCCCTAGAAAAAGGGACTATCTTTGTAGCCGTTGCGCAGTCATCACCGGAACGCCCTTCTTTGGGTTAAAGATGGAGACAAGTGGTTGGTGGTCAGTCAGCAAGGTGAACTTCTGCCCGTGCAGATAGTGATTGAACTTTTTCACTCCCCACACTAGGCTGAGGGCCTCCCTGTCAATCTGGGCGTAGTTACGCTCGGCTGAGGTTAGTGACCGAGACGCAAAGGCTACTGGCCTCTCCGAGCCATCCGGGAATTTGTGCGACAGCACCGCTCCAATGCCATAGGGTGATGCATCACACGCCAACCGAATTGGTAGTGCCGGGTTGAAATGAGCCAACACCTCTTTTGATGTGATCAATTCTTTGCACTTCTGGAAAGCTCGTTTACATTCGTCATTCCACTTCCATGGTACCCCCGTTTGCAGTAGGGTGTTCAGTGGGTGTAGAACTGTAGACAAATTCGGCAAGAACTTATGGTAGTAGTTCACTAACCTGAGGAACGACCTCAGTTGTGACACATTTTCCGGTGCTGGAGCCTTGACTACTGCCTCAATCTTTTCAGGGGACTTATGTAACCCCTCTTCATCAATAACGTGGCCACAATACGAGATCTGCTTCTGGAAAAACTCGCATTTGTGGCGATTAGCTCAGAGCCCATAATCCTTCAATCTAGTGAGCACCTGCTCCAGGTTGGCGAGGTGATCACTGTCATTTTCGCCCGTGACCAGGATGTCGTCCAAATAACACTGGGTCCCTGGAATCCCTTGCAGGACTTGATCCATTGCCCTTTGCCAAATAGCCGGAGCTGATGCTACCCCGAATACCAGCCGGTTGTATTGGTAGAGACCTTTATGAGTGTTGATCGTGAGGTACTGTTTCGAGGCTTCTTCTACCTCCATTTGCAGGTACGCCTGGGTCAGATCAATCTTAGTGAAGCGTTTCCCTCCAGATAGCAAGGCGAAAATATCTTCAATCCGCGGAAGCGGATATTGTACAGTGTGAAGGACTGGGTTCACTGTCACCTTAAAGTCCCCACAGATGCGAACACTCTTTGGTTCCCCAGGCGTATTACTCAACGACCTCTTCATTACAGGAATGATGGGTGTAGCCCACTCGCTCCAGTCCACTTTGGATAGCACTCCTGAATGTTCCAAACCTTCCAGCTCTGCTTCGACGGCTGGGCGGATCGCATAAGGTACCGGTCTGGACTTAAAAAACTTTGGGCTTGCATTTTCCTCTATTTTGATCATTGCTGTTATGCCGTTTAGTGTTCCAAGTCCCTCCTGGAACACTTCTTGTGCGTCAGTTAGTATTTTTGACAGTCGTCCCGGTGTGACGTCGTCATCCTTTTTGGCATCTACAGTCAGTGCTTTTATGGAATGCCAATCTAGCTGTATCTTCCGGATCCATTCACGCCCTGGTAGTGGCGGTCCTCCATCTGGCAATACATATATGTCCATTTTTGGTGTTTCCTTGCCGTTGTATATCACGTTCACCCTTATTTTTCCTTTGGGGTAGACTTTTTGCCCTGTGTACGTCTTCAAGGCAATCTCTGTATCTCTCAAGGGTATATGTGAGATTAGCTGCTTGTAGTCCCTTTGGTTTATGACTGTTAGGGCTGATCCTGTGTCCAATTGCATTTTCACTTGGACTCCGTCTATTTTGAGCGTGACCCAGATAGTTTGGTGATCCTCCATTTTGATTACATTATGTAGTTTCAGACAACCCAGCTCCTTGCTTCCGGAGTCTGTATCACTTTTCTGTTCGTCTGAACTACTCTCCGTTACCTTATGTACCTTTTAGTACTTCTCCTGTGGAGATTTCTTGCTGCTGGTTTTCTTTCCCGACCTGCAGACACTTGCTCTGTGTCCTACTTTTCCACACTGTCTGCACACTTGGTCCTTGAACCAACAGTCCTTGTGGTCGTGTGTTGTTTTGCCGCAGCGATAACACTTCACTGCTCCATATGACATTTCATTTGTGCCATATTCTTGCGAAGCCGTTGTATCTCTGCAGCGCCCCGTGCGGCTGCTTCGTGTGATACTGCCATGCTGAAAGCCTTATCCAGCGTAAGATCCTTTTCTGATAGAAGCCATTTCTGGGTTCCTTCACTTTGAAGCCCACACACAAACTTGTCCCTTAAAGTATCTGCTAGTCCCGTTCCAAACTGGCAGTGTTTCGATAGTTTGCGCAGTTCCGTTAAATACTCAGCATTACTTTCATCTTTATGCTGGTTCCTTTTGTGAAACTTAAATCTTTCGGCTATCAGCAGCGGTGTGGGGTTTAAGTGGTCCTGTAGGATTGCCACTATGCTTTCAAAATCCTTTTCCACTGGCTTCTCTGGGGTTATTAGGTTTCGCAGTAAGCCGTATGTTTTTGCACCCATGGAATTCAACAATACCAGTGCTTTCCTGGAATCTGGCACTTCATTCGCCTTGCAGTACACTTCTACATGTTCTATATATGTTACCCAATCTTCAACTTCATTGTCGAACGCTGTGACACTGCCACTCTTCTGCATCCTTGGGTGTGGTTAGACTGGCTAAAAATGGCATCTCCCGCGCTCTCCCTTCTTCTCTGCCGGCTCAAAGTGGCATCTCCTGCGCTTCTTTCCTCCCCCGCAGACACTGCTCAGCCCTTGAAACCCCGGCCGCGCTCTGCGCGTTTTCCCTTCTCTCGTTGACGCCGCTTAGTGAAGTCAAGCGTAGGTCCCTTACAGTCAGAATCAGGGGAATTTATCATGGGAAACAAGGAAATGGCAGACCAACTAAATGCATACTTTGGTTCTGTCTTCACAAAGGAGGACACAAATAACCTCCCAGAGATGCCGGGGAACATAGGGTCGGATGAAAGCGAGGAACTGAAAGAAATCAGTATTTGTAGGAAAATGGTGTTAGGAAAATTGATGGGACTGAAGGCCGATAAATCCCCAGGGCCTCATGGTCTACATCCCAGGGTACTTAAGGAAGTGGCCCTAGAGATAGTAGATGCATTACTGATCATCTTCCAGAACTCGATAGACTCTGGAACGGTACCCATGGATTGGAGGGTAGCTAATGTTACCCCACTATTCAAAAAAGGTGGTAGAGAAAAAGCAGGGAATTATAGACCGGTAAGCCTGACATCGGTAGTGGGGAAAATGCTAGAGTCTATTATAAAAGATGTAATAGCAGAGCACTTGGAAAGCAGTGACAGGATTGGACAAAGTCAACATGGATTTACAAAAGATAAATCATGCTTGACTAATCTACTGGAATTTTTTGAGGATGTAACTGGTAAAATAGATAAGGGAGAACCAGTGGATGTGGTGTATTTGGACTTTCAGAAAGCTTTCGATAAGGTCCCACACAAGAGATTAGCGTGCAAAATTAAGGCACATGGGATTGGGGGCAAGGTATTGACTTGGATAGAGAACTGGTTGGCGGACAGAAAGCAAAGAGTTGGAATAAACGGGTCGTTTTCCGAGTGGCAGGCAGTGACTAGTGGGGTACCGCAAGGATCGGTCCTAGGACCCCAGCTGTTCACAATATATATTAATGATCTGGACAAGGGAATTGGATGTAATATCTCCAAATTTGCAGACGACACAAAGCTGGGCGGGAGGGTAAGCTGCGAGGAGGATGTCGGGAAACTTCAGTACGATTTGGACAGGTTGGGTGATTGGGCAGAAACATGGCAAATGCACTATAATGTGGATAAATGTGAGGTTATCCACTTTGGTGGCAAAAACAGGAAGGCAGATTATTATTTGAATGGCAATAGTTTGGGAGAAGGGGAAGTGCAAAGAGACCTGGGGGTCCTTGTGCACCAGTCGCTGAAGGTAAGCATGCAGGTGCAGCAGGCGGTTAAGAAGGCAAATGGTATGTTGGCCTTTGTAGCAAGAGGGTTCGAGTACAGGAACAAGGATGTCTTGCTACAGTTGTACAGGGCCTTGGTGAGACCGCACCTTGAGTATTGTGTGCAGTTTTGGTCACCTTACCTGAGGAAGGACGTTCTTGCCATGGAGGGAGTGCAGCGAAGATTCACCAGGCTGATACCTGGGATGGCAGGAATGACGTATGAGGAGAGATTGTGTCGATTGGGCTTATATTCACTGGAGTTTAGAAGATTGAGAGGGGATCTCATCGAAACCTATAAAATTCTGTCAGGTCTGGACAGACTAGATGCAGGCAGGATGTTTCTGATGGCCGGGGAGTCCAGAACCAGGGGTCATAGTCTAAGGATAAGGGGTAAGCCATTTAGGACTGAAATGAGGAGGAATTTCTTCACCCAGAGAGTGGTGAACCTGTGGAATTCTCTGCCACAGAGGGCAGTGGAGGCCAGTTCATTAAATATATTCAAGAAAGAGTTGGATATATTTCTTGAGGCTAAAGGGATCAAGGGATATGGGGAAAAGGCAGGGACAGGGTACTGAATTGGATGATCAGCCATGATCACATTGAATGGCGGAGCAGGCTCGAAGGGCCGAATGGCCTACTCCTGCTCCTATCTTCTATGTTTCTATGTTTCTATGTTAACCCCGGCTGCGCCCTGTGCGCTTCACCCTCTCTTTTACCCCGTCGACGCTGCTCGGCCTTTTTGTGTGCCGTCGATCGGCTCCAGCCGCTGCCGTCCGGGAAGGGTCTGCGCCGTACCTGCTGCCAGCCCGCTGTACTGGATTGTCTCGACTGGGGAACCAAGCCCAGCTCTCCACAGCCTCCTCTGCGATGTTCAAGTCCTCTCCGGATGGTCGACGCCCGCACTAGTGGAATTGGCCTTCTTTTACAGAATTGCAGGTAGGTTCGAATCAACTCGTCGCCACTGTTGAATCCGTGAATGTTAATGTATGGTATTCTTCAATAAATCGACAGAGACTGCAGAGGAACAATTAACAGGTGTTTACTGGATGCAGGTTACTCAAAAACTAAAGTACAGATCCCTACTCAGGGTTTATATACCGGTGTGGTCACTGCCGGTACTACAGTATACAGGAGCTATAAAAAGTAGTACTCCCCTTAAAGGTACATACACTACAGATACCAGCTGTTTATTGCCAGTTTTTTTAAACGTTAAATTATCGCAGTGGTTGTGCTGTGGTTTTGCTGTTTGTGGGTGGAGGTGTATCAAACGCTGTTGGCGACTTCAAATGGACAACAGAGAAGAGGGTGAGTTGATGTCTTAGGTTCTCTGCAAAGACGAGGTCACTGGAACTGTGAATATTCTTAGAATTCAGCCTTTGTCGTTAACATTCAGTTGTATTGAGTTCAAAATCCTCACCCTCGTTTCCAAACCCCTCTGTGGCCCTGATCTGCCACCTCCTCCAGTTCTACCGAGGTTCCTCTGCCTGCTCCGGTGCTTTGAGTAGATTTTCAACCTATTTGAAGAGGAACGCTGCATTCTCCCAGTCCTGGCCAACATTCTACCACCAGCTCCAGCAAAAACACATAAACTGGTCGTTCGTCCCATTGCTGTGTAGGAGATCTTACTTTACGCAAAATGGCCACTACATTTGCCCACATAACAACAAAGTCACACGTAATATGTCAAGCACCTTGAGATATTTTTGAGTGAAGTCTTTCCTTTCTTCTATGTGCCAGTGGACTGTTGAGCCAAGTGCTGCTCTCTGACTTCTGACTTCGAGTGCTGCTTTGCAAACCCTGATCCCAAAGGCTGCTCTGCTAATCCCAGCCCCGAGTGCTGGTTTGTGAACCCTGACCCAGAGCACTGCTCTCTGAACCCTGACCTTGAATGCTGCTCTGTGAACCCTGACCTTGAATGCTACTCTGTGAACACTGACCGTGAGGGCTGCTCTCTCAACCCTGACATTGAATGCTGCTCTGTGAACCCTGACCCTGAACACTGCACTCTGAACCCTGACCTTGAATGCTGCTCTCTGAACACTGACCCCGAGGGCTGCTCTCTGAAACCTGACCTTGAATGCTGCTCTGTGAACACTGACCCTGAGGGCTGCTCTCTGAACCCTGACCTTGAATGCTGCTCTGCGAACCCTGGCCCTGAACACTGCTCTCTGAACCCTGACCTTGAATGCTGCTCTGCGTTGGGAAGGTATTTGGCACTTTAAGTGGAAGTGCGACATGACCATATTAGCATAGTGTCAGAGGTCAGTATGAGGGAGCACATTAACGCTCACCTTGATAAATACTATCAGAAATGAACAAATCAGTGATGCAGCCAAAGTGCCAAAAACCACAACTTTACGAAGGCTCACTGAGCAGGTCTCTCCAGCAGTGAGGCAACACCAAGGGTGAGGTTCAGGTGGGACCTCAAATGGCTCTGTTGCATGCTGGTAGCATGGCTTTCTTGAACTGCCTCAAATTGCGCCTTGCAAAATTGGACGTGGAAGGAATCGGACACTGCACCAATCACTCCCCTCCACGCCCCGCCTCAATTTACAGCCATAGCTGGCTGCGTGCGAGGCTCTGCTGGTTCCACAGGGACTCACAACATTTACTCCATTTAAACACCAGCCGATGTAGAACAAACTGATGCTAAGTACTGGAAGCAGAAAGATTGGGACATTCAAAAAGAAAGAATGAAAGAACTTGCATTTAGGAACATAGGAACGGGAGTAGGCCATTCAGCCCCTCGAGCCTGTTCCACCATTCAATTAGATCATGGCTGATCTGTATCATAACTCCATTGACCCGTCTTGGTTCCATAACCCTTAATACCCTTACCTAACAAAATTCTATCAATCTCTGTTTTGAAATTTTCAATTGATCCTCAGCCCCAAGAGCTGTTTGGGGAGAGAGTTCCTGGTTTCCACCATCCTTTGTGTGAAGAAGTATTTCCTGACATCACCCCTGAATGGCCTAGCTCTAATTTTAAGTTTATTCCCTCTTGTTCTTGCTGTGTATGTACCTTTAAGAGAGAACTGCTTTTATACTGTAGTACCGGCAGTGACCACACCTGTATATAAAGCCGTAGCAGGCTTCTGTACTTTCAGTTCCAGCATACCCTCTGTTCAGTAAACACCTGTTATTACCGTTCTCCTGCAGTCCGTGTGTTATTGATACGCGGACACTACAGTGGCGACGAGCAGGTTCAAACTCACCTGCAGTACTGCATCAACTCACGGGGATCCATCCCTGAAAAGAAACTTCTTGGAGGTCGAAGCCAGAGCAATGGGCGTCGACCGTGGGCAACTGCCCAGTGATCCATCGGAGTTCAGAGAATCGCAGGGGAAGCTGTGGAGAGCTGGGCTTGGTTCTCCAGTCAAGGTGTCCCAGCAAATCGGGCTGGTAGCAGGTAGTGCGCTGACCCTTCCCGGACTGCGGCGGGCTAGAGCTCGATCGAGCGGCTCTGCAAGGGGGCCGAGCAGCGTTGTCGGGAAGAAAAAGAGAGAGAGAGGGTGGAGCGCACAGGGCGCGGCCGGTGCTCAAGAGTCGGGCAGCGTTAAAGAAAATAAAAAAGGGGAAGGAAAAGAGACGTGCAGTGGACAGCGTCGAAGAAGAATAAAACTAAGAAAATTAATTAACAAAAGAGAGACGCGCAGAAAGCCGCGGGGCGCCGCCATTACTAGTTAGAACGCTAGGAGCAGCATTGGCAGCAGGGGGAAGAAGGAAAAGCGCGGGAGGCGCCATTTTAATCCATTGGGGAAGAAGGAAAAGCGCGGGAGGCGCCATTTTAAACCACCCAAGATGCCGAAGAGTGGCAGCATCACTGCTTTCGACAACGAAATAGAAGACTGGACCACGTATGTGGAAAGAATTGAAGTGTACTGCAAGCCAAATGAGGTGGCCGATGAAAAGAAGGCGTCGGTATTATTGAATTTGATGGGCGCGAGAACGTACGGCCTAGTGCGGAATTTAATTACCCCAGCTAAACCAATGGAGAAAAGCTTTGAAGAGATTGTCAATATCTTACAGGAACATCTAAACCCTACACCGCTGCTGATAGCAGAAAGATTCAAGTTCCATAAAAGAAACCAGCACAAAGACGAGAGTAATGCTGACTATCTTACGGAACTACACAAGTTACCGAAACACTGCCAGTTCGGAGCAGGACTGGCAGATACCTTAAGGGATAAGTTTGTCTGCGGGCTCCAGAGTGAAGGAACCCAGAAATGACTACTTTCGGAAAAGGACCTTACGCTAGAAAAGGCTTTCAGCGTTGCAGTATCCTACGAAGCAGCAGCACGGGGAGCTGCAGAAATACAACAGAAACCGCAAGAATATAGCACCAATGAAATGTCATATGGAGCAGGGAAGTGTTATCGCTGCGGCAAAACAACACACGACCAGAAGGATTGCTGGTTCAAGGACCAAGTGTGCAGACAGTGTGGAAAAGCAGGACACATAGCAAGAGTCTGCAGGTCGGGGAAGAAAACCAGCAGCAAGAAATCTCCACAGGAGAAGTACAAAAAGGTACATAAGGTGAAGGAGAGTAGTTCAGATGAACAGAAAAGTGAACAAGACTCCGGAAGCAAGGAGCTGGGTTGTCTGAAACTACATAATGTAATCAAAATGGAGGATCACCAGACTATTTGGGTCACGCTCAAGATAGACGGAGCCCAAGTGAAAATGGAATTGGACACAGGATCAGCCCTAACAGTCATAAACTGAAGGGACTACAAGCGGCTATTCTCACATATACCCTTGAGAGCTACAGAGATTGTCTTGAAGATGTACACGGGGGAAAAAGTCCACCCCAAAGGAAAAATAAGGGTGAACGTGATATACAACGGCCAGGAAATACCAAAAAATGGACCTATATGTATTGCCAGATGGAGGACCACCACTACTAGGACGTGAATGGATCCGGAAGATACAATTAGATTGGCATTCCATACAGGCACTGACGGTAGAGGCCAAAAAGGATGACGACGCCACACCTGGACGACTGTCAAAAATGCTAACTGACGCACAAGAAGTGTTCCAGGAGGGACTCGGAACACTAAAAGGCATAACAGCGATGATTGAAATAGAGGAAAATGCAAGCCCAAAGTTTTTTAAGGCCAGACCGGTGCCTTATGCGATCCGCCCAGCCGTCGAAGCAGAGCTGGAAGTGTTGGAACGTTCAGGAGTACTGTCCAAAGTGGACTGGAGTGAGTGGGCTACACCCATCGTTCCTGTAATGAAGAGGTCGTTGAGTAATATGCCTGGGGAACCAAAGAAGGTTCGCATCTGTGGAGACTTCAAGGTGACAGTGAACCCAGTCCTTCACACGGTACAATATCCGCTTCCGCGGGTAGAAGATATTTTCGCCTCGCTATCTGGAGGAAAACGCTTCACGAAGATTGATCTGGCCCAGGCGTACCTGCAAATGGAGGTAGAAGAAGCCTCAAAACAATACCTCACGATCAACACTCACAAAGGTCTCTACCAATATAACCGGCTGGTGTTCGGGGTAGCATCGGCTCCGGCTATTTGGCAAAGGGCAATGGATCAAGTCCTGCAAGGGATTCCAGGGACCCAGTGTTATTTGGACGACATCCTGGTCACGGGCGAAAATTACAGTGATCACCTCGCCAACCTGGAGCAGGTGCTCACTAGATTGAAGGGATATGGGCTACGAGCTAATTGCCACAAATGCGAGTTTTTCCAGAAGCAGATCTCGTATTGTGGCCACATTATTGATGAAGAGGGGTTACATAAGTCCCCTGAAAAGATTGAGGCAGTAGTCAAGGCTCCGGCACCGGAAAATGTGTCACAACTGAGGTCATTCCTCGGACTGGTGAACTATTACCATAAGTTCTTGCCAAATTTGTCGACAGTATTACACCCACTGAACACCCTACTGCAGACGGGGGTACCATGGAAGTGGAATGACGAATGTAAACGAGCTTTCCAGAAGTGCAAAGAATTTATCACATCAAAAGAGGTATTGGCCCATTTCAACCCAGCACTACCAATTTGGTTGGCGTGTGATGCATCACTCTATGGTATTGGAGCGGTGCTGTCGCACAAATTTCCAGACGGGTTGGAGAGGCCAGTAGCCTTTGCGTCTCGGTCACTAACCTCAGCCGAGCGCAACTACGCCCAGATTGACAGGGAGGCCCTCAGCCTAGTGTGGGGAGTAAAAAAATTCAACCACTATCTGCATGGGCAGAAGTTCACCTTGCTGACTGACCACCAGCTGTAGTGATCAATAGCATGTCATTCTATAGTGGACACTAGGTGGAGCTGTGTAGAGCTGTATATAGCTGTATGTTTAAGACTACATTACCCATGAGGCACTAGGCTACCCAGAAGGCAACAGTCAAGATGGCAGCCTGCATACAGGAGCACACATGGAAGCCTCTACAGATAATGTACCTAGAGAACGTGTACTGAATAAATAACTAGCTAGAAGCTAGCTGTGTTCATAATAAGAATGTCTAGTTATTAATGAACATAACATGGTACCAGGGTGGTGAAGATCTGCTGAAAATTGTGAAAAGCGACACGGAGAATTTGAAGCCACCAGGAGGTTTGAATCTCGAGGGAAATGTCGACTACATTTGGCGGATTTTTAAACAACATTTCGAACTCTACATTGCAGCCATCGGATTCGGTATGAAGCCAGACGCAAGGAAGATAGCGTTGCTGCTTACAGTTGCAGGCCCACAGGCGATAGAGGTATTTAATACATTTGTATTTAATCCAGCAGAGAACAGAGAAAAATTAGAAGATGTGCTAAAAAAATTTGATGCACATTGCTCTCCCAAAATGAATAAGACGTATGAAAGATACATCTTCCGTTCTCGGACACAGCAACAAAATGAGACTTTTGTTAGCTTTATAACTGATCTGAAACTGAAAGCACAGACATGTAATTTCTCTGAGCTCAAAGCATCCATGATTCGTGACCAGATTGTGTTTGGTATTCATGATAAAAAAGTCAGGGAATGTCTGTTGAGAGAAACCGAACTAAATTTGGAAAATGCAGTGAAAATATGCAAAGCCAGCGAGCTAGCTCGAAATCACGCGAAGACTTTCAGTGAAATCAATAATGATGCGAATGTAATGAGTGATAATGCTGCTGTCGGTGCTGTGTCCTACAAGGGGAAGAAAAGTGGGCAGAACAGAAATGAAAAGCAATCGGAGGATGAAATTTTTAATTGTAAACGCTGTGGTTGCAAACACCAGTTAAGACAATGCCCAGCGTTTGGAAAAATGTGCACAAAGTGTAATGGAAAGAATCACTTTGCCAAACAATGCTTTTCAAAAGTAAAAACGACAAAAGGGCAACGAGTTAATGGGCCAGAAATTCAGGAACGGGGCTTGCCGCGCGTGCAAGGTCCCGATTTGCACTTACCCGACGCGCCTGCCGATCACCTCCAGGGACGCCTGGAATTCCATTTTGAATCTGAAGAATCCCGGGCAGCGTTTGACGTCACGCCGCCCAGGAGTGCAGCCAGCGCGAAGCCTGGAGCGCGCTGTGCAAGTGAGACACGCCCCTTAAGGTCTCATTGTAGTAGGACACGCCCCCAATCTCTCCGAGCAGCTGCACAGGACTTTGGAGTTACACAGCTGCAGGGAAAGTAAGTTATCTGCTATTTTATGAATGTTTTGTGAACTTTTATAAAATTTTAAAAACGTTTAAATGATTTTGATGACTCTTAGATCGTTTTAAAGAGAATTGAAGCTATTTAAGCATTTTTTAAAGCCTTGAAAACATTCTATTAATTCTTTGCAGTTAATTAGCAAAGTGAAATGGCTGGAATGAGCACAATTAACGTGATTAAAAGAACTCAGAACTTCACTGATGAGGACCTCAGCAATCTCCTCAACGAGGTGGAGGCGAGGCGCCTGCGCATCATTGGGAATGAGCAGTCGAGAGCTCCGCGAAAAGGCAGCGTGGTCGGAAGTTGCACAAGCTGTCAGCGTGACCTCCACTATTCCACGTACAGCGGAACAATGCCGCAAGAAATTCAGTGACATGCTCCGATCTGTCAGGGTTTGTACAGTTATAACTAAAGTGTACTGTAACATTGCTTAGAATTTAAGTTAGCCAGATCTATAAAGGCTTTCTTTTACTGCAGTCAATTTACTTCTTGGTTAAGTCACCTGAGGTAGCAATAAAACTTTATGGCTTTGGGGCCATCTCAAGGATACCTAATGTTCTCTTATCTTGATTCCATTGCTTGGAGCTGTAAAACTTCAATCAAAGATGTAAAGAAACACCCAGCCCAGTCTTCAAAGCCTTCGCTGTCCATGTCAGAAATGCAGCTGTGTGATTCTCTTATTTATGCTGCAATTTCAGAGTAAAAGTGCTCACAACTCCAGGGAACGCACAGTCACAGGCGGTGGTGTTGCCATGCTGAGGGTTTTGACCAAACATGAGGAACGGGTCCAGCAGATGTACGAATTTGCTAGCAATCGCCCCGCGGATGCATCTGAAACAGACATTTCTGACCCTCAATGTGAGTTGGCCTGGGCAGCCATATGTTAAATAAGGTTAGGTGTGTGCTGAATATCTGTGATGTGGCACATCGTGCTTTACCTTAGCAAATGTTTTCTGCTTCCTTCCCACAGCTGGACCGAGTACCTCTCACACACGGGATGAGCAGTGCGTGGAGTCAGCGGCCACAGAGGGCATTGGGGAAGGTTTTTCTGATGCAATGGCAGCAGTTACTGAGGTGGTTGAGGAACAGGAGCAACCTGTCCTATGTCAGCAAGTGCAGCAGGAGTGTATAGACCCTGTGTCGCTGGCCACTATCTCACCATCTCCTGGCCCTTGTGGCTCTGTGCTAGTCAATGATGACTGTAGCTCCACAGGCAGACACCAAATGGACACTTCAGTGCAGGTGGGAGTAGCAGGGGTACAGCAGCACCTACAAGATGACCAGCAAGATATTGCAGGTTTCAGGCAATTGCTGAGCTCTCTCACTGAGAAGGAAGTAGACGCTAGAGACCATTTCAGGCAGGGAATGGAGAATATTGGCATTACACTAAATCAGATATCATCGCAGTTTGGGGTGCTTAATGATAATTATCTTAATCAGATATCATCGCAGTTGGATAATTCTCTTAATCAGATATCTTCACATTTGGTGATGCTTAATGATAATTCTCTTAATCAGATATCTTCACAGTTGGTGATACTTAATGAAACTATGATTGCAATGCTTAATTCGCTTGTATCTATCACTACTGGCATAACGCTGATTCCAGCACAAATGCCCTCCCCAGGTCACAGTGCAGAGCCACTTTGGTCCCAGGAGCCAGCAGCTGCGCCAGTCATGATGCAGGGCAGCGTAGAAATGCCTCAGCAACAACCCTTTCCTCAAGCCGCTGCTGAAGAGCAGGATGAATCTGACAGGGCCGTTGCAAATAGATCTGGAGGGCTCCAGTCACGGGTACTGAAAAGGCGCAGGAAACGTTAGAGTGTCACTTTCAGCTCACTCTGCCACCTTCAAACCTCAGTCACACAGGCCAGTTGGCAAATCGTTAAATTGTTATATTTTTCACTTTATTTAAATGTTAAATGTTTTCTTACATATTTAAATTCAAGTGTTTATTTATGAAGGAAAGGATAGGTAACCTTATCGTTTCATCAGTACACCCAGTAATCAATGTTGAAAGAATTTAAACATTTATTTAACTTCAAAAACTTTTACAACAAATGTTACAAAATTGTAAAATAGCTAGTTTGCACTTTGAATGTCTGTATTGCAGTAAGAAAGTAAAAATTACTGTAAAATGTTTACACTTTCTTTTCTAACAGTCACCATTTTGCACATGTTTGAAAACGTTGAAAGAGGTAGTTAGCATCTTTATTTTTGTTATATCACTAAGAATCAAACACAAATAGTTAAACCTGTTTACAAAGTGATTTAAAAACTGTTAACATTAACATTTTTAAATTGCATAAAGTAGGTCATTAACATCCTTGAACGAAGAAAGACAAGTAAAGACAAATTCTTTCCAATAACACTTCCTCACTGTTCCTGTCCATAATTTTTTTTTACGTTCATAACTGTTACTTAAAATTTACAAGTTATTCACTTTATACATTGAAACTGAATCTGAAAAGTGTTTGATTATGCAATAAAAGGTCAATGTTGCACTTCAATATGTGTCTGCTTCTGTCTTTGCCTTGCGGGGGGAGGGGTAGGTACAGGGCATAACTACCGCGTGAAGGTGTTGGCTACCAGCAGTTCGCGAGCAGCCTTAGATTCGGTGGCACTTGGCTCCTCCCCATGAGGCCTGGCAACATGCACATTGTCATCGCCTTCTGATCAGGAGACGTTCCTGGTTCCTCAATCTTCTACGTTGTTCCCTGGCATTCCTATTTCTTTGCAGCAAATACACAAATAGCATCAGGGCTAAATTTCTACAACAGGGCATTTTCCTCGCTCACAGGACTACTCCTCACACAGACGTACCTGTACGGAGTAAATGGAAATAGTTGTTACACTTCTTTTAATAAACTGAGTGCCTATAACATCAACTCTGCCTATGCCAGGAAGCATGCTTTTACGGCTTGCAAACACATCCTTCCCGCCTGATGAATATCACAGGCCTACATCTTATTCACTGAAAGGAATACATACATAAATGCACATCCTAAATGGAATATATACAGACATACATACAATCATACATACATACTTACTAAATATTACTGATGACTATTTCATTCTGTAAGCATTTCATAATTTTAAAAATAAATTTCAAATTTTAGAAAAAAAAATTCAATGAGGCCTTGCCCACAGCCACAACAATTGCTCGTTCGAACTACAGTACTGAAAAACCGTTTTAAACAAAAAAAAATGTTTTAACTTACCTCAGCCTTTCTTAAAATAAGTTTCCTCCCTTTCCCAAACAGAAATAGAAGACTTTCAGAAGCTCCACGATAAAATGTATCTTCCTCCACAGCCAATGAACAACTTTACACTTGCTTTTTTCAAGTGTAACTTGTAAGGACTTACCCTCACTGAATCCATGAATGAAATCGACGAAGTTCACTGCGCAAGCGCTGCCTGTGCAGTCGCATGCGCTGTGCCTATGAACCCCTTCGTTCCGAGGACTGGAAATGCCGGCGTTCCCCGCATGCGCTGTGCATGCTGAACGCCGGCATTTCCAACGGCCAGATGCGTGAGTACCCAGACCGTACTCACGCATTTGGACACGAATTTCTGGCCCAATGTGATTGAGGACACTGATGTAAGTGAGACATTTTTTGTAGGAATGGTGTCATGTGACGATATCAAAAAAGATACAGAAAATGTGCAGCCCTCAGAAATAGACAATGCTGAACATAAAGTTAATGCAGTAAAAGAGGACAAATGGATGATCCTACTGCAGATAAATGGAGCATTAGTTACATTGAAACTGGACACTGGGGCAAAAGCAAACTTAATCAGTATGAGTGACATTAACAATATGAAAGAAAAGCCCAAAATACAGAAAAAGTCAGTACTACTGAAGGACTATAATGGACAGAAAATAGATAGCTTATGTATATGCAGACTTAAAGTGACAGTCAAAGACAAAGTGCATCATCTCATGTTTTCTGTTGTGGCTGAAAGGCTTGATTCACTACTGGGTGACAACGCTTGTGAGGACTTAGAACTGGTCAAAAGAGTCTACCGTATAAACTGTGCCATAAGCAGACCAGATGACTCGGTGGATTCTGTAGTGAATAATTTCCAGGATGTGTTCAAAGGATTTGGAGTTCTACCATTCACTTACAAGATCCAGCTAAAGCAGGATGCTCAGCCAGTGGTACATGCTCCACGAAGAGTTCCAGCACCCCTGCGTGACCGGCTCAAGAATGAACTGGACAGAATGACCACACTAGGAGTCATCAGGAAAGTCGAAGAGCCAACAGACTGGGTTAACTCCATGGTATGTGTAAAGAAAAAGAACAATGATCTAAGAATATGCATGGATCCAAAGGACTTAAATGCAAACATAAAACGTGAACACTACTGTTAAGTCTGTGTGTTATAGTGAGAATTACTACACAGACCACAAGAGTAAATTCAACAGGTCTTTACTGGTTGGAGGTCGGACTATACTGAATACAATATTATTACACTGTGCTTATATACCGGTGTGGTCACCACCGGTATTACGTATACAGCAGCCAAAGAAAGTAGTACCTTTCTTAAGGTGGACCAGGCTTAAGTTCTCTTAAGGTGGAACAGGTTACATACACCACAATCCTCCCTTTTTAGCTTAACAGTCATATCCCCAAATAAACATAACATATATACATATATAACTTCAGGTATAACAGTTCAAAGGTTCAGTCTCTCAGGAGGCTTTCTGATTCGGCTTGGATAACGCCTTTCAGTGGTCTCTGATTCTTGTTGTTGAGGTGCCTCCTCTAGTTGGTTGCCAATGTATTGGGTGTCATCATCATCAAATACATTCTCGGCCGAGGTAGATGCTTCAGGTTCATGAACGTCTTCCACAGCTGTCTCTGTCACAACCATGGGTTCGACCCTTGCTCTCGACTCTACCAGTTGATCCGCATGACGCCTTATCACATTATGACCAATATCTACGGTGTACATCAGAGGTCCTTGTCTGGCCCGGATTGTTCTGGACTGCAATTTGTCGTTTCCATAGCCCCTTGCCATCACTGGTTGTCCTACGTCGAAAGTTCGAGTGGTCTTGCTGTTAATATGCCGAAACTGTTTGTTTTCCACTTCCCTCCGCACATTTGGTTTTAACAAGTCCAACTTGGACCGCAACCTCCTGTTATAAAACATCATAGCAGGACTTTGGTTAGTCACGGCATGATCGGCGTTTCTATATGACATCAGGAACTTATCGACCTTGTGTTGCAGCGGAATCTGATCATCATTCATGGCCTTAATAGCCTTTTTGAATGTCTGGACAAATCTTTCAGCCAACCCGTTTGTCGCCGGATGATATGGGGCAGAGGTATAATGTTTAACTCCATTCTTCTTTAAGAATTGTTGGAATTCTTCCGATACAAACTGTGGTCTGTTGTCCGAACAGATCTGTTCTGGCAATCCGTTCCTTGCGAATATTGTTCTTAACACCGCAATTGCCTTTTCTGAAGTAGTGGTATTCATCTTGATGACTTCTGGCCATTTGGAATGTGCGTCCACCGCGATTAGGAACATGGAGTCCATGAATGGACCAGCAAAGTCAATGTGTACGCGTTGCCATGGGGCTGAAGGCCATTCCCATGGGTGTAGCGGTGCTATCGGAGGTGCATTTTGCACTTTTTGTCACCCAGCGCAGCTTTTCGTTAACTCCTCAATCTGTTGGTCAATACCCGGCCACCATACGTAAGCCCTAGCAAGACTTTTCATTTTAACTCCCCCCAGATGACCTTCATGTAGTTCTTTTAAAACTCTTTCCCTTAACTTGGGAGGAATAATCACTCTTGTCCCGTACATCAAAGTACCATGGCAGACGGACAGCTGGTCTCGCCTTGCCGAGAATGCCGGTAACAGAGGATCACCCCGTGTTGGCCATCCTTTCACTGTCACCTCGTAGACTCTGGACAGTGTCGGGTCGTTCCTGGTTTCTCTTTCAATACTTGCGTTGGTGACAGGTAAACACTCGATAATGGTCGAATGAAATAACTCAACAGGGTCAACTTCCGTCGTGTCTTCATCTTCAGGTGGTGGCAGGCGCGACAGGCCATCAGCATTGCCATGCTGTTTCGTACCTTTGAATTCTATCTGATATTGATGTGCCCCTAAGAAAAGAGACCATCTCTGGAGACGCTGTGCTGTCATCACCGAAACACCCTTCTTAGGGTTAAAAATGGACACCAACGGTTGATGGTCCATCAGAAGTGTGAATTTTTGGCCCTGTAGGTAATGATTAAACTTCTTCACTCCCCATACAAGGCTAAGGGCCTCCCTATCGATCTGCGCATAGTTGCGCTCAGCGGAGGTCAATGATCTGGATGCAAACGCGACTGGCCTTTCCGTGCCATTTGGCAATTTATGTGAGAGTACTGCCCCAATACCATATGGAGAAGCATCACAAGCCAACCGAATAGGCAGTGTCGGGTTGAAGTGAGCCAACACTTCCTCTGAGGTGATCAATTCTTTGCTTTTGCGAAATGCCTTCTTACATTTTTCACCCCAGTCTCATGGTACCCCTTTCTGTAAAAGAGCGTTCAACGGATGCAGCACCGTGGATAGATTTGGCAGAAATTTATGGTAGTAATTAATTAATCCTAGAAACGACCTCAACTGAGAGACATTCTCCGGAGCGGGAGCCTTTACAACTGCCGCTATCTTGTCAGGAGACTTATGAAGCCCCTCCCGGTCAATGACATGACCACAGTACGAGATCCGCTTCTGGAAGAGCTCACATTTCTGCCGATTTACCCTAAGTCCATACTCTTTCAGTCTGTTGAGCACCAGTTCCAAGTTAGCGAGATGCTGTTCATCACCATCACCTGTGATCAGAATGTCGTCCAGGTAACATTGTGTGCCTGGAATTCCCTGTAATACCTGCTCCATGGCCCTCTGCCAAATTGCTGGAGCCGATGCCACACCAAAAACCAGCCTATTGTACCGGTACAACCCTCGATGCGTGTTGATCGTGAGGTATTGGCGTGACTCTTCTTCAACCTCCATCTGCAAGTACGCCTGCGCCAGGTCTATCTTGGTGAAGTGTTTCCCGCCAGACAGTGAAGCGAAAATATCCTCAATCCGTGGAAGCGGATACTGCACCGTGTGAAGCACCGGATTAACGGTGATCTTGAAATCTCCACAGATGCGAACCTTCCCTGGATCTCCTGGCTTATTGTTCGCAGGACGTTTCATAACGGGAACAATGGGCGTAGCCCACTCACTTCAATCTACTTTAGACAGTACCCCTGAACGTTCTAGTGCTTCCAGCTCCGCTTCAACCGCAGGTCGTATTGCATAGGGTCTGACTTTAAAAAATTTTGGTTGTGCATGTTCATCAATCTTGATGTTTGCCGTAATTCCTCTCAGTGTTCCCAGTCCCGGCTGGAACACCTCTTTAGCCTCATCCAATATTCTGGACAATCGTTTAGGTTTGACAGCTGTTTCCCCGGAATCTACCGTTAGTGCTTTCAAGGAGTGCCAGTCCATATTCATTTTCCTAATCCACTCCCGTCCTAGTAGTGGTGGACCTCCTTCAGGTAGCACATATAAGTCCATTACTTGGCTTCCTTCGCCCTTGTGGACCACTTCTACCTCTATTTTTCCGATGGGGTACACTCTTTGCCCCGTGTACGTTTTCAATATAATCTCCGTATCCTGTAAGGGAATATGTTGGAATAACCTTCTGTAATCTTTCTTATTCATGACCGTCAATGCCGATCCAGTGTCCAATTCCATTTTTACTTGGACTCCTGCTATCTTAAGAGTGACCCAAATTGTCTGGAGGTCTGTATCCTTACCAACGTTGTGTATTCTTAAGCTATCCAGCTCATTACTGCTAGCGTCTGAATCTGACTTCTGTTCAGTCAAACTGTTCTTTGTCACCTTGTGTACCTTTGCATATTTTCCTTGCGGTGACTTTTTATTGCTGGTCTTCTTTCCTGACCGGCATACTTTAGCTATGTGGCCAAACCTGCCACACGTTCTGCATTCTTGGTTTTTAAACCAACACTGGTTCTGATCGTGCGTTGTCTTTCCACAACGATAACATTTGACAGAACTCAAACCCAATTTGTTTGTACCGAGTTCCGGTGGCCGTAGCTGCATTACTGCCGTGCCTCTCGCTGCGGCCTCGTGTGCTGCTGCCATAGTGACCGCCTTCTCGAGAGACAGCTCATTCTCCTCGA
Organism: Somniosus microcephalus; assembly: GCF_052327205.1. NCBI lineage: Eukaryota > Metazoa > Chordata > Chondrichthyes > Squaliformes > Somniosidae > Somniosus > Somniosus microcephalus. Next base: position 140,111,292 of record NC_140997.1, read on the forward strand.
GCAGTCGCCTATGTGTATCCTGTTTAAATAAACCACACACAAATCTATCTCGAAGTGCCTCTGTCAGTCCCGTTCCAAACTGACAATATTTTGCTAGCTTACGTAATTCCATCAAATATTCAGCATTGCTTTCATTTTGCCGCTGTCTTCTATCGTAAAATTTAAATCGTTCTGCTAGCATCAGTGGCGTGGGGCTAAGATGATTTTTTAGGACAGTAACAATCTGTTCGAACGTCTTATCCGCCGGTTCATCTGGTGATAACAGGTGTTTCAATTGCCCGTATGTCTTCGCACCCATTAAGTTCAGTAATGTTAGTGCTTTATCTGTCTCAGGAATTTTATTTGCCTTACAATAGTTTTGTATGCGTTCTACATACATAGCCCAGTCTTCTATATCACTGTCGAAGGCATTAATGTTCCCATGTTTAGGCATCGTAGCAATTTATCGTATTTTTAATGTTATCTAAGATGGCGGCTTCCCGCTCTTGCCGTCGTCCTCCGCCCACAAAATGGCGGTTTTCCCGCGCTTGGCGGTCTTCACCCGTCCCCCAACGCTGTCTCCGATTCACCATGGCTCTCGCGCCTTCAGTTTCCCCAGACGCTGCGCCTTTAGCCCGAATGCGGCCCTTATCTCCGGTCGCGATCGATGTCCCGCGCTGCGCCTCTCGCTCGAAAGCGGCCCGGTCCTTATCTCTGGTCGCGATCGACCTCACCGCCCTTATTCCTCCGTCTTCCCAGCCCCGTCTGTACAGCCAACGCGGTTGACTTTCTGTCGCGTCGCTGCCCGGCTTACCCACCACGAGGTTGTAGAAGAAGCTGACAGTCGCTGATGGAGGCTTCGAGGTCAGGATGTCTTCTGCACTCCGGTTGCTCGATGCCTGCCGCTCGACGTGTCTTCCCGTAGGTGATGAGGGTGGAAACCTCTCTTCGACGTCCTGTCTGTGGACGAAGTCGCCGTGGAAATTACTGCAGCAGGGTAAGAATCGGACTTGTCGCCACTGTTAAGTCTGTGTGTTATAGTGAGAATTACTACACAGACCACAAGAGTAAATTCAACAGGTCTTTACTGGTTGGAGGTCGGACTATACTGAATACAATATTATTACGCTGTGCTTATATACCGGTGTGGTCACCACCGGTATTACTTATACAGCAGCCAAAGAAAGTAGTACCTTTCTTAAGGTGGACCAGGCTTAAGTTCTCTTAAGGTGGAACAGGTTACATACACCACAACTACCAGATTCCGAAGCGAGAAGAAATCACCAGTGAAATGTCAGGTGCCAGATACTTTACAAAGCTCGATGCCTCACAAGGATTTTGGCAACTAAAACTGGATGAAGAGAGCACCAAATACTGTACCTTTAACACACCATTTGGCAGGTATTGTTTCCTCAGAGTGCCTTTCGGGATAATATCTGCATCTGAAATCTTTCATAGAGCGATGGAACACATAATTGAAGGTCTGGAAGGAGTTCGGGTCTATGTTGATGACATCATCATCTGGGGCTCCACACTGAAAGAACACAATGAGAGACTGACTAAAGTGCTACAGAGCATACGCTGGAATGGACTGAAGCTCAACAAAGCCAAGTGTCAGTTTGGCGTCCAGGAAGTCACTTTCCTAGGAGATAATCTATCTGGTAAAGGAATAGAGCCAGATATGGAAAAAGTAAACGCCATACTCAAAATGCCCCGACCCACTGACAAAAAATGAGTGCTATGCATCATGGGGATGATAAACTTCATTGGAAAGTTTACTTCCTAACTTGTCAGCCAAGACAGCCTGTCTGCGAGACCTGCTACTTAAAACAAATGAGTTCGCATGGACAGAAAGACATGAACAACAGTGGATAAACCTCAAAACAGTGCTGACAACCACACCTGTACTCACCTTCTTTGACCCAACCAAAAGAATCAAAGTGTCAACGGATGCATCAAAAGATGGCCTAGGTGCGGTCTTGCTACAAGCAGATGGTGAAGATTGGAAGCCTGTTGCCTATGCCTCCAGGTCTATGACTGATACTGAGTGTCGATACGCCCAGATTGAAAAGGAATGTCTAGGTTTGGTAGTTGGACTAGAAAAGTTTCATGGCTACATATATGGACTTCCCACCTTCACAGTTGAGACAGACCACAGCCCTTTGGTTGCCATCATAAAAAAAAACCTGAATGAGATGTCTCCAAGGATTCAACGACTCATGATGAAGCTGCAAAGATATGACTTTGAACTGATCTACACACCAGGCAAATACATAGTGTTAGCAGATGCACTATCCTGAGCACCCACAATGAGTCATGTGAGCTCTACTGAAGAAGACGTGGATGTTCATGTGAGTATGGTCACTGCTGCGCTGCCCGTGTCAGACACAAAATCAAAGCAAATAGCAGAAGAAACAGTAAAAGATACAGTATTACAAACAGTAACAGAGAACATTCATCATGGTTGGCCAAAAGGTTCCTGTCCAAAATATTTTCACATAAGGTCAGAATTGAGTGTCGCAAGTGGACTATTACTAAAACAGAACAGAATAGTCATTCCACAGGCTCTACGTCAAGACATGCTCAAAAGGATTCATGAGGGACACCTCGGAATTGAAAAATGCAAAAGGAGAGCAAGAGACACTGTTTATTGGCCTGGCATAAATAAGGACATTGAGAACATGATAGGCAAATGTGAGACATGTCAGAAACACCAAAGCAAACAAGCAAAGGAAACAATGATAGTAGCTGACATACCAACAGCAGCATGGCAAAAGGTTGGTACGGACCTTTTTCATTTAAATGGTAAAGACTATCTAATAGTGATTGACTACTATTCTAACTATCCTGAGATGGCGCTGCTATCAAGCACCACAGCAAGCAGTGTCATAATGCATGTGAAATCCATCTTCGCCAGACATGGAATTCCCAGGATTGCCATTAGCGACAATGGTCCGTGCTTCAACTGTAAGGAGTGGCAACAGTTTGCAGCACATTATGACTTTCAGCACATCACATCCAGTCCTTTGTATGCTCAGTCAAATGGTAAGGCAGAGAAAGGTGTTCAAGTTCTCAAGCAGCTACTGAAGAAAGCGACAGAAAGCAAGTCTGATGCTTATCTCGCCCTGCTGAGCTACCGAGCCTCACCTTTAGACTGTGGTTCTTCACCTGCTGAACTACTAATGGGTCGCAAGTTGCGCACCACGCTACCCTGCTGTGCAAAAGAACAGCAAAGTGAGGAACTGAGACAGAGACTTCAACTGTTAAAGCTGAAACAGAAATCATACTATGACAAGTCATCCAAAACTCTAAAACCATTGACAAAGGATGATGTTGTCAGGATTGAGGATCCAGATGCATGGAACAGGAAAGCTACAGTTCTTGAGGAAGTAGGACCAAGGTCATACACTGTTAGAACTGAGGAAGGACAGATTCTCAGGAGGAACCGCCGTTCCCTCCTAAAAACACAAGAGACTATTCAAGACCAGATTGATGACAATGCCGCAACTGCATCTTGTCATTCACCGCCAGAACAATCTCATGAAGACACATCAGACTTACCCGTGTTGAGAAGATCCACACGTGAAGTAAAAGAGCCTGATAGACTTAATCTTTGAGTACAATGTAAAGCTTTGAAAATGTGTTGGCTGTTTTGAAAATGTTTATGTTTATAGAGCACTAACAAAAGTGTTACTGATATTATCTTAATTGTTTTCTTGAAAGTTGATTGATATTGATTTTGTTAAACCTCAAAGAAAGGGGGATGTAGTGATCAATAGCATGTCATTCTATAGTGGACACTAGGTGGAGCTGTGTAGAGCTGTATATAGCTGTATGTTTAAGACTACATTACCCATGAGGCACTAGGCTACCCAGAAGGCAACAGTCAAGATGGCAGCCTGCACACAGGAGCACACATGGAAGCCTCTACAGATACTGTACCTAGAGAACATGTACTGAATAAATAACTAGCTAGAAGCTAGCTGTGTTCATAATAAGCATGACACCCTACTGCAGACGGGGGTACCATGGAAGTGGAATGACGAATGTAAACGAGCTTTCCAGAAGTGCAAAGAATTTATCACATCAAAAGAGGTATTGGCCCATTTCAACCCAGCACTACCAATTTGGTTGGCGTGTGATGCATCACCCTATGGTATTGGAGCGGTGCTGTCGCACAAATTTCCAGACGGGTTGGAGAGGCCAGTAGCCTTTGCGTCTCGGTCACTAACCTCAGCCGAGCGCAACTACGCCCAGATTGACAGGGAGGCCCTCAGCCTAGTGTGGGGAGTAAAAAAATTCAACCACTATCTGCATGGGCAGAAGTTCACCTTGCTGACTGACCACCAACCACTTGTCTCCATCTTTAATCCAAAGAAGGGCGTTCCGGTGATGGCTGCACAACGGCTACAAAGATGGTCCCTTTTTCTAGGGGCGAACCAATATGAAATAGAGTATAAGGGCACGAAACAGCATGGAAACGCTGATGGGCTATCACACCTGCCACTGCCTACTGTGGAGGAAGCACCTGCAGTGGACCCTGTCAAAATATTTTATTCGTCGATAATTGAACGTTTGCCAGTAACTAACGCGGATATAGAGAAGGAGACCCGAAATGATCCGACACTGTCTCAGGTATATGAATTAACGGTGAAGGGATGGCCAACACATGGCGACTCACTGTTGCCAGCATTCTCATCCAGAAGAGAACAGCTGTCAGTATGCCAGGGGACAGTGATGTGTGGATCCCGAGTGGTAATAACACCCAAGTTAAGGGAGAGAGTGCTCAATGAGCTTCACGAAGGCCATCTGGGAGGGGTGAAAATGAAAGGCCTTGCTAGGGCTTATGTGTGGTGGCCGGGGATCGATCAACAAATCGAGGACCTAACAAGGAGCTGCTCAGGATGCAAGAAGGTCCAAAACGCACCACCACATGCCCCTTTACACCCATGGGGGGGCCCTCCTCTCCATGGCAACAGGTACATATTGATTTTGCTGGTCCATTCATGGACTCAATGTTCTTAATAGCAGTGGATGCGCATTCGAAATGGCCTGAGGTGATCAAAATGTCCTCCACCACTACGGAGAAAACGATTGTAGTCCTACGGACCATATTTGCCAGGAACGGCTTGCCAGAGCAGATTTGCTCTGATAACGGACCACAGTTTGTGTCCGAAGAGTTTCGGAAATTTATGAGAAGGAATGGGGTAAGGCATTACACATCCGCCCTGTATCATCCAGCCACAAATGGATTGGCCGAGAGGTTCGTACAAACCTTTAAAAAAGCGGTAAGGGCCATGTGCGATGACGACAGTCCACTGCAGCATAAGGTGGACAATTTCCTGTTAGCCTACCGAAATGCGACACATGCAGTTACCAACCAGACCCCAGCCATGATCTTCTTTAACCGAAAGTTGAGATCTCGTCTGGATTTGCTCAGACCAAATGTGCGAAGAAATGTTGAGAATAAGCAATTCCAGCACATCAATGAGAAGCCGACAAGGAGCTTCAATGTAGGACAACCAATCTTGGCCTGCGACTACCGAACAGAGAAATGGCAACCCGGAACGACATGCACAAGGCAGGGGCCACTAATGTACACAGTGGATGTCGGGGAGAACATTGTGAGATGCCATGTCGACCAGATCCTAGCGTCACAGGAACGAGTCAACCCCATGTCCCGCGTACCTGGTGATGAACCCGACATACCGGTAGCATCTACCCCAGAAACAGTAGCATCGGAAGCTGATGAACCAACCGACGACCGGGGGCCAGAATCGCCTCCGCACCAAGAGCAAGGCACTCAGGAAAGGCGCTATGCAGAAAGGATCAGGAAGCCGCCCCAAAGACTGAATTTATAAATGGACTATTTTCAGTTAATGTTGCATGTCAAAAGTGTTAATTGTTAAATGAATGTTATGGTACTGTTAATCTAAAAGGGGAGGAATTGTTGTGTATGTACCTTTAAGAGAGAACTGCTTTTATACTGTAGTACCGGCAGTGACCACTCCTGTATATAAAGCCGTAGCAGGCTTCTGTACTTTCAGTTCCAGCATACCCTCTGTTCAGTAAACACCTGTTTTTACCGTTCTCCTGCAGTCCGTGTGTTATTGATACGCGAACACTACAGTTCTGGACTTCCCCACCAGAGAAAGTAGTTTCTCTCCATCTACTCTATCAATTCCTTTTAATGACCTTAAACACCTCAATTAGATCATCCCTTAATCTTCTATACTCGAGAGAATACTACAAGTCTAGTCTATGCAACCTATCCTCACAATTTAACCTTTTTACCCAAGTACAATAAAAATTTTATCACCGAGATATCTTCACTGCTTTACACCCTCAGCCTCTGCACCGAACGAATTCTCATCCTCGGTGGTTTCAAACTCCATCTCAATTCATCATGCTCTCTCTCCTCTGAGTTCACTTGCCTCCTATCCTCCCTTAATCCCTCCCTCCATGTAAACTCCCCAACCCAAATTCATGGCCACCCCCTTGACCTTGCCATCTCTCGTGGCCTCGCTACTCCCATTGTGTCAATTGCAGATATGGCCATCTCTGACCACTTCCTTGTATCGCTCTCCACCCACATCCCCCTTCCCCCCTCCCAATCCTACTTCCTTCTGTGTCCGCCCCTGGAAAAAACTCTCTCCCAACCCTCTTACAACTGCACTTATGAAATCCCAACTGTCCAGCCTCTGGCCCTCCATTCACCATGACATTTCTGCAGCCACCGATCTGCTCAACCACTCCCTCACCACTATCTTTGATGCCCTAGTCCCTACTAAAACAATTACCCTCTCACCCTGGCCGTTCCCCCTGGTACGGTTCTCATCTTCACTCCCTTAAGTCCAAGGGATGCAAACTTGAACGGATATGGCGAACAACTGGTTTAGCCATTCACCGCCAGATCTGGCTGGACCACATAAAGCACTATTGGGTCCTGCTCTCATCTGCCAAGATTGCTCACTATTCCAGAATCATTCTGGAATGCAAAGATAAACCCCAGCTCCTATTCTCTACTGCTAACCATGTCCTTAAACCCCTCTCCCCTGTCTCCTCCACCCTCACCTCCAACAACAAGTGTGAGGAACTCAGGCTTCTTTGTCTCCAAGATTGAGACCATCCATTCAGCTGCCCCTGCCACTTCCCTTCCTTCCTCTAGCCCACCAGGCCAAACTTCCTCTAAGGCTTCCCCCTGCCCTAGCCCTGAACTCACATCTTTCGCCAGTTTCTCTCCGATCTCCCCTCATGACCTCTCCACGCTCATCTTATCCATGAGGCCCACTTCCTGCTCCCTCGACCCTATTCCCACCAAACTGCTGACCACCCAACTTCCTTTTCTGGCTCCCATGTCAGCTGACATTGTTAACGGTTCTCTCTCCTTCGGTACCGTCCCCCTCTCCCTCATATCTGCTGTCATCACCCCCTCCTCAAAAAACAACCCTTGACCCCTCTATCCTTGCAAACTTCCACCCCCATCTCCAACCTCCCTTTCCTCTCCAAAGTCCTTGAACGTGTTGTCGTCTCCTAAATCCGTGCCCATCTTTCCCGCAATTCCATGTTTGAATCCCTCCAATCAGGTTTCCGCTCTTGCCACAGTACCGAAATGGCTCTCATCAAAGTCACAATTGACATCCTTTGTGACTGTGACAAAGGTAAACTATCCCTTCTTGTCCTTCTTGACTTGTCTGCAGCCTTTGACACGGTTGACCCCTCCATCCTCCTTCAACGCCTCTCCACCAACATCCAGCTGGGTGGGACTGCACTCGCCTGGTTCCATTCTTATCTATCTAATCGTAGCCAGAGAATCACCTGCAATGACTTCTCTTCTTGCTCCCGCATTGTTACCTCTGGTGTCCCCCAAGGACCTATCCTTGGCCCCCTATTTCTCATCTACATGCTGCCACTTGGTGACATCATCTGAAAACGCAGCATCAGTTTCCACATGTACGCTGACGACACCCAGCTCTACCTCACCATCACTTCTCTCGACCCCTCCACGGTCTCTAAATTGTCAGACTGCTTGTCCAACATACAGTTCTGGATGAGCAGAAATTTTCTCCAATTTCCCAAGTATTGGGAAGACACCGAAGCCATTGTTTTCGGTCCCCGCCACAAACTCCGTTCCCTAGCCACTGACTCCATCCCTCTCCCTAACATCTGTCAGAGGCTGAACCAGACGGTTCGCAACCTTGGTGTTATATTTGACCCTGAAATGAGCTTCCAACCACATGTCCGGGGCATAACTAAGACCATCTATTTCCACCTCCTTAACATCGCCATCTCCGCCCTTGCCTCAGCTCATCCACTGCTGAAACCCTCATCCATGCCTTTGTTACCCCTAGACTTGACTATTCCAACGCACTCCTGGCTGGCCCCCCACATTCTACCCTACGTAAACTTGAGGTCATCCAAAACTCAGCTGCCCGTGTCCTAACTCGTACCAAGTCCCGTTCACCCATCACCCCTGTGCTCGCTGACCTACATTGGCTCCCGGTTAAGCAACGCCTCGATTTTAAAATTCTCATTATTGTTTTCAAATCCCCCCATGGCCTTGCCTCTCCCTATCTCTGTAATCTCCTCCAACCCCATAACCCCCTGAGATATCTGCGCTCCTCTAATTCTGCCCTCTTGAGCATCCCTGATTATAATCGCTGAACTATCGGTGGCCGTGCCTTCTGTTGCCTAGGCCCTTAGCTCTGGAATTCCCTCCTTAAACCTCTCCGCCTCTTTCCTCCTTTAAGACGCTTCTTAAAACCTACCTCTTTGACCAAGCTTTTGGTCATCTGCCCTAATTTCTCCTTATGTGGCTCGGTGTCAAATTTATGTGTTATATTACTCCTGTGAACCACCTTGGGACGTTTTACTATGTTAAAGGCGCTATATAAATACAAGTTGTTGTTGTTGGGAGTGGGAGTGGAGCGGAGAATTAAAGTGACAGGCGACCAGAAGCTCGGGGTCACGCTTACGGACTGAATGGAGGTGTTCCGCAAAGCGGTCACCCAATCTGCATTTGGTCTCCCCAATGTAGAGGAGACCACATCGTGAGCAGCAAATACAATATACTAAATTGCAAGAAGTACAAGTGAATCGCTGTTTTACCTGGAAGGAGTGTTTGGGGCCCTGGGCGGTGGAAATGGAGGAGGTAAAAGGGCAGGTGTTGCATCTCCTGCGCTTGCATGGAAGGTGCCATGGGAAGAGGAGGTGTTGTTTGGGGTGCTAAATGGGTGACAGTTTTCCAATCCAAGGGGACAATTCCTGAATCGAGAGAGTTTTGGAAGATCATGACTAGAGTGTCTACAATTTCCTCACCAACTGCTTTTAATATCCTGGGGTGGAAACCATCTAGTCCTGGAGGTTTGTCTGTCTTTAATCTCATTAGTTTCTCCAGCACCATTTTCTTTAGTTATAATGGCCCTGAAATTAGGATCGGGAGCTTGCCGCGCGTGCAAGCCCCCGATGTGCACTCACCCTGCGCGCCGACATCTGAAGCCCGGGCCTGCTTGCATTTCCTGTCACTGGCCCGGTTCAGATGTCGGCGTGATGTGCTTACCTGATCCAGCGGCGTAGTTAGTGCGATGTGCCGGCTGGGATCAGGTGAGTACTGTGCAGCCAATCAGGGGAGGGGAAACTCCATTCATGAGTTTGACAGTAAGAACTGTCAAACTCATGAAAAGTATGGGCTGCCAAAACACTACTTAAACTTTAAATAAAATTTTAAAAAACATCCCACTGATTATATTAACTATAAATAAGTTTTAAAAAATGTTTTAAACAATTAATCAATTTTTTGAAAAAAATAATTTTTTTAAAAATAAGGTCTAAAACTAAACTTACCTTACTGTAAATTCTTTAAAAATAATAAACCTGTGGAAATTTTTTTTCTAAATTGTACTAAAAGACCACTTACCTGTAAAACTAAGTACTTACATCTGGTTTTTCCACGCGTAAAAACCGAAGGCCTTTACACTCGGGCAACTCTGAAAAAAAAAAGGAATTTCAGCGCGCACACGCTGCATCACAAGTCGCAAGCGTTCTGCCTCTTAACCCCTTGGGTCAGAGGACAGGAAATGCCGGTTTTCAGCGCATGCGCTGTGCATGCTGAAAACCGGCAATTCCTCCGGTCACACGCGTGAGTACCCCGTCCGTACTCACGCGTTGTGACAGGAATTACTGGGCCATTGAATCCAGTTAGTTCCTCTCCTTGATTTATTTTTAGTTTTCCTTGTATCTCTGGTACTGTATCCTCACCCTCTACTGTGCAGACTGATGCAAAGTAGTTATTTAGTAAGTCTGCCATTTCCTGATTTCCAATTACAATCCCACCTTTATCTGTCTTTAAGCGGCCCACATCACTCTTAGCCACCCTCTTTCTCTTAATATATTTGTAAACACCTTTAGTGTTGCCCTTGATATCCCTCGCAAGCTTTTCCTCGTATTCCCTTTTTGCGACTCTTACCACTTGCTTTATATCCCTTTGCTGTTCTTTATATCTCTCCCACTCCGCGGAAACCCTGTTCCTGGCATTCATTATAAGCCCTTTCTTTTAATTTTATACTATCTAATTTCTCTTGTTGACCAAGGTTGTTTAATTACACACGGAATTGCTATGTTATGTACGGGTTATGTACAGGCCTTGTATTCCACCAAATACTGTTTTGAACACCTCCCACTCTTCAGCCGTAGTTTTATCCGTTAATAGTTCCGCCTATTCTAATGTGGTTAATTCTTGCCTCATCCCTTCAAAGTCAGCCTTGCCTAAATTTAAAGCCTTGGTTCGTGACTCACCCTTCTCCCTCTCAAACCTAATATTGAATTCTATCATATTACGGTCACTGTTAGCTCGGAGTTCCCTTACCGTTAGATTATTGACTAATTCAGGCTCATTACTCATCACTCAATCTCAGGTGGTCTGCTCCCTTGTTGATTCAAGAACATATTGTTCCAGAAAACTGTCCCGAATAAACTCAAGATATTCGCTGCCTCTGGGACCTGAGCTATTCTGCTTCCCCAGTCTGTGTGAAAATTAAAGTCTTCCGTTGTAACCAATCTGTTTTTGCAGCAAGCTTCTCTGATCTCCATATTTATTCATGCTGCTTTCTTATCACTGCTGTCTGGGTGCCTATAAACAACTCACCACACTTCAGGAAAGAGGCAAAGGCCTTAGAAAGGATACAGGAGGTTTACCAAGGTGTTACTAGGGATGAGGGACTTTAGTTATGAGGAGAGGTTGGAAAAGTTCAGACTGTCCTCCTTGGAACAGAGAAGGTTAAGAGATGATCTAATAGAGATTTTCAAGATGATGAGAGGTTTTGATAAAGCAGATAGAGAAAAAGTATTATTAATGATCTAGACGAGGGAACTAGATGTAATATCTCCAAATTTGCAGACGACACAAAGCTGGGTGGGCATGTGTGCTGTGAGGAGGATGCCGGGAAACTCCAGGATGATTTGGACAAGTTGGGTGATTGGGCAGAAGCATGGCAGATGCAATATAATGTGGATAAATGTGAGGTTATCCACTTTGGTGGCAAAATCAGGAAGGCAGATTATTATCTGAATGGCAATAGGTTGGGCGAAGGGGAAGTGCAATGAGACCTGGGTGTCCTTGTGCACCAGTTGCTGAAGGTAAGCATGCAGGTGCAGCAAGCGGTTAAGAGGGCAAATGGTATGTTGGCCTTCGTAGCGAGAGGCTTTGAGTACAGGAACAGGGATGTCTTGCTGCAGTTGTACAGGGCCTTGGTGAGACCACATCTTGAGTATTGTGTGCAGTTTTGGTCGCCTTATCTGAGGAAGGATGTTCTTGCCATGGAAGGAGTTCAGCGAAGATTCACCAGGCTGATACCTGGGATGGCAGGAATAACGTATGAGGAGAGATTGGGTCGATTGGGCTTGTACTCGCTGGAGTTTAGAAGAATGAGAGGGGATCTCATTGAAACTTATAAAATTCTGACAGGACTACACACAGAAGGGATGTTCCCGATAGTCGGAGAGTCCAGAACCAGGGGTCACAGTCTAAGGATAAGGGGTAGACCATTTAGGACAGAGATGAGGAGGAATTTCTTCACCCAGAGAGTGGTAAACCTGTGGAATTCTCTACCACAGAAGGCAGTAGAGGCCAATTCATTAAATATATTCAAGAAGGAGTTGGATATATTTCTTAAGGCTAAAGGGATCAAGGGGTATGGGGAGAAGGCAGGGACCGGGTACTGAATTCGGATGATCAGCCATGATCTCATTGAATGGCGGAGCAGGCTCGAGGGGCCGAATGGCCTACTCCTGCTACTATCTTCTATGTTTCTATGTTTCTCTGTATCTATGTTTCTCTGTTTCTATGTTTATCTGTTTCTCTGTTTCTCTGTTTCTCTGTTTCAATGTTTCTCTGTTTCTATGTTTCTCTGTTTCTCTGTTTCTATGTTTCCCTGTTTCTCTGTTTCTCTGTTTCTATGTTTCTCTGTTTCTATGGTTCTCTGTTTCTCTGTTGCTATGTTTCTCTGTTGCTATGTTTCTCTGTTTCTATGTTTCTCTGTTTCTCTGTTTCTATGTTTCGATGTTTCTATGTTTCTCTGTTTCTCTGTTTCTATGTTTCTATGTTTCTATGTTTCTCTGTTTCTATGTTTCTCTGTTTCTATGTTTCTCTGTTTCTCTGTTTCTATGTTTCTCTGTTTCTCTGTTTCTCTGTTTCTATATTTCTCTGTTTCTATATTTCTCTGTTTCTCTGTTTCTATGTTTCTCTGTTTCTCTGTTTCTATGTTTCTCTGTCTCTCTGTTTCTATGTTTCTCTGTTTCTCTGTTTCTATGTTTCTCTGTTTCTCTGTTTCTATGCTTCTCTGTTTCTCTGCTGCTATGTTTCTCTGTTTCTATGTTTCTCTGTTTCTATGTTTCTCTGTTTCTCTGTTTCTATCTTTCTCTGTTTCTCTGTTTCTATGTTTCTCTGTTTCTATGTTTCTCTGTTTCTATGTTTCTCTGTTTCTCTGTTTCTATGTTTCTATGTTTCTCTGTTTCTATGTTTCTCTGTTTCTATGTTTCTCTGTTTCTATGTTTCTCTGTTTCTATGTTTTTCTGTTTCTCTGTTTCTACGTCTCTCTGTTTCTCTGTCTCTCTGTTTCTATGTTTCTCTGTTTCTATGTTTCTCTGTTTCTCTGTTTCTCTGTTTCTCTGTTTTGATGTTTCTCTGTTTCTATGTTTCTCTGTTTCTATGTTTTTCTGTTTCTCTGTTTCTACGTCTCTCTGTTTCTCTGTCTCTCTGTTTCTATGTTTCTCTGTTTCTATGTTTCTCTGTTTCTCTGTTTCTCTGTTTCTCTGTTTTGATGTTTCTCTGTTTCTTTGTTTCTCTGTTTCTCTGTTTCTCTGTTTCTATGTTTCTCTGTTTCTCTGTATCTATGTTTCTCTGTTTCTATGTTTCTCTGTTTCTCTGTTTCTAAGATTCTCTGTTTCTATGTTTCTCTGTTTCTCTGTTTCTATGTTTCTCTGTTTCTCTGTTTCTATGTTTCTCTGTTTCTCTGTTTCGATGTTTCTCTGTTTCTCTGTTGCTATGTTTCTCTGTTTCTATGTTTCTCTGTTTCTATGTTTCTCTGTTTCTATGTATCTCTGTTTCTCTGTTTCTCTGTTGCTATGTTTCTCTGTTTCTATGTTTCTCTGTTTCTCTGTTTCTCTGTTTCTATGTTTCTATGTATCTCTGTTTCTCTGTTTCTCTGTTTCTATGTTTCTATGTATCTCTGTTTCTCTGTATCTCTGTTTCTCTGTTTCTATGTTTCTCTGTTTCTCTGTTTCTATGTGTCTCTGTTTCTCTGTTTCTCTGTTGCTGTGTTTCTTTGTTTCTCTGTTTCTATGTTTCTCTGTTTCTCTGTTTCTCTGTTGCTATGTTTCTCTCTTTATCTGTTTCTCTGTTTCTCTGTTTCTCTGTTTCTCTGTTGCTATGTTTCTCTGTTTCTATGTTTCTCTGTTTCTCTGTTTCTCTGTTTCTATGTTTCTCTGTTTCTCTGTTTCTATCTTTCTCTGTTTCTCTGTTTCTATCTTTCTCTGTCTCTCTGTTTCTCTGTTTCTATGTTTCTCTGTTTCTCTGTTTCTCTGTTTTGATGTTTCTCTGTTTCTATGTTTCTCTGTTTCTCTGTTTCTCTGTTTCTCTCTATCTATGTTTCTATGTTTCTCTGTTTCTCTGTTTCTCTGTTTCTCTGTTTCAATGTTTCTCTGTTTCTATGTTTCTATGTTTCTCTGTTTCTCTGTATCTCTGTTTCTCTGTTTCTATGTTTCTCTGTTTCTCTGTTTCTCTGTTTCTATGTTTCTCTGTTTCTCTGTTTCTATGTTTCTCTGTTTCTATGTTTCTCTGTTTCTATGTTTCTCTGTATCTCTGTTTCTCTGTTTCTATGTTTCTCTGTTTCTCTGTTTCTATGTTTCTCTCTTTCCCTGTTGCTTTGTTTCTATGTTTCTCTGTTTCTCTGTTTTGATGTTTCTCTGTTTCTATGTTTCTCTCTTTCTCTGTTGCTATGTTTCTCTGTTTCTCTGTTTCTCTGTTGCTATGTTTCTCTCTTTATCTGTTTCTATGTTTCTCTGTTTCTCTGTTTCTCTGCTGCTATGTTTCTCTCTTTATCTGTTTCTATGTTTCTCTGTTTCTATGTTTCTCTGTTTCTCTGTTTCTATGTCTCTCTGTTTCTCTGTTTCTCTGTTTCTATGTTTCTCTGTTTCTCTGTTTCTATGTTTCTATGTTTCTCTGTTTCTCTGTTTCTATGTTTCTCTCTTTCTCTGTTGCTATGTTTCTCTGTTTCTCTGTTTCTCTGTTGCTATGTTTCTCTCTTTATCTGTTTCTATGTTTCTCTGTTTCTCTGTTTCTCTGCTGCTATGTTTCTCTCTTTATCTGTTTCTATGTTTCTCTGTTTCTATGTTTCTCTGTTTCTCTGTTTCTATGTCTCTCTGTTTCTCTGTTTCTCTGTTTCTATGTTTCTCTGTTTCTATGTTTCTATGTTTCTCTGTTTCTCTGTTTCTATGTTTCTCTGTTTCTCTGTTTCTCTGTTTCTATGTTTCTCTGTTTCTAAGATTCTCTGTTTCTATGTTTCTCTGTTTCTCTGTTTCTATGTTTCTCTGTTTCTCTGTTTCTCTGTTTCTATGTTTCTATGTTTCTCTGTTTCTCTGTTGCTATGTTTCTCTGTTTCTATGTTTCTATGTTTCTCTGTTTCTATGTTTCTATGTTTCTCTGTTTCTCTGTGTCTATGTTTCTATGTATCTCTGTTTCTCTGTTTCTCTGTTTCTCTGTTTCTATGTTTCTATGTATCTCTGTTTCTCTGTTTCTATGTTTCTCTGTTTCTCTGTTTCTATGTTTCTATGTATCTCTGTTTCTCTGTTTCTCTGTTTCTCTGTTTCTCTGTTTCTCCGTTTCTATCTTTCTCTGTTTCTATGTTTCTCTGTTTCTCTGTTTCTCTGTTTCTATGTGTCTCTGTTTCTCTGTTTCTCTGTTGCTGTGTTTCTTTGTTTCTCTGTTTCTCTGTTTCTCTGTTTCTCTGTTTCTCTGTTTCTATGTTTCTCTGTTTCTATGTTTCTCTGTTTCTCTGTTGCTATGTTTCTCTCTTTATCTGTTTCTATGTTTCTCTGTTTCTCTGTTTCGCTGTTGCTATGTTTCTCTGTTTCTCTGTTTCTATGTTTCTATGTTTCTCTGTTTCTCTTTTTCTATGTTTCTCTGTTTCTCTGTTTCTATCTTTCTCTGTTTCTCTGTTTCTATGTCTCTCTGTTTCTCTGTGTCTATGTTTCTCTGTTTCTATGTTTCTATGTTTCATTGTTTCTCTGTTTCTCTGTTTTGATGTTTCTCTGTTTCTATGTTTCTCTGTTTCTCTGTATCTATGTTTCTATGTTTCTCTGTTTCTCTGTTTCTCTGTTTCTCTGTTTCTATGTTTCTCTGTTTCTATGTTTCTCTGTTTCTCTGTTTCTTTGTTTCTCTGTTTCTATGTTTCTCTGTTTCTCTGTTTCTATGTTTCTCTGTTTCTATGTTTCTCTGTTTCTCTGTTTCTATATTTCTCTGTTTCTCTGTTTCTATGTTTCTCTCTTTCTCTGTTGCTATGTTTCTCTGTTTCTCTGTTTCTCTGTTTCTCTGTTTCTATGTTTCTCTGTTTCTATGTTTCTATGTTTCTCTGTTTCTATGTTTCTCTGTTTCTATGTTTCAATGTTTCTCTGTTTCTCTGTTTCTATGTTTCTCTGTTTGTATCTTTCTCTGTTTATATGTTTCTCTGTTTCTCTGTATCTCTGTTTCTCTGTTTCTATGTTTCTATGCATCTCTGTTTCTCTGTTTCTCTGTTTCTAAGTTTCTCTGTTTCTCTGTTTCTATGTTTCTATGTTTCTCTGTTTCTCTGTTTCTGTGTTTCTCTGTTTCTCTGTTTCTCTGTTTCTATGTTTCTATGTTTCTATGTTTCTCTGTTTCTATGTTTCTCTGTTTCTATGTTTCTCTGTTTCTCTGTTTCTCTGTTTCTATGTTTGTATGTTTCTCTGTTTCTATGTTTCTCTGTTTCTATGTTTCTCTGTTTCTCTGTTCCTCTGTTTCTATGTTTCGCTGTTTCTATGTTTCTCTGTTTCTATGTTTCTCTGTTTCTCTGTTTCTATGTTTCTCTGTTTCTCTGTTTCTATGTTTCTCTGTTTCTCTGTTCCTCTGTTTCTATGTTTCGCTGTTTCTATGTTTCTCTGTTTCTATGTTTCTCTGTTTCTCTGTTTCTATGTTTCTCTGTTTCTATGTTTCGCTGTTTCTATGTTTCTCTGTTTCTATGTTTCTCTGTTTCTCTGTTTCTATGTTTCTATGTTTCTCTGTTTCTCTGTTTCTATGTTTCTATGTTTCTCTGTTTCTCGGTTTCTATGTTTCTATGTTGCTCTGTTTCTCTGTTATTATGTTTCTCTGTTTCTCTGTTTCTATGTTTCTCTGTTTCTCTGTTTCTATGTTTCTCTGTTTCTATGTTTCTCTGTTTCTCTGTTTCTATGTTTCTCTGTTTCTCTGTTTCTATGTTTCTCTGTTTCTCGGTTATTATGTTTCTCTGTTTCTCTGTTTCTCTGTTTCTCTGTTGCTCTGTTTCTATGTTTCTCTGTTTCTATGTTTCTCTCTTTCTCTGTTTCTATGTTTCCCTGTTTTTCTGTTTCGCTGTTTCTCTGTTGCTATGTTTCTCTTGTTCTCTGTTTCTATGATTCTCTTTTTCTATGTTTCTCTGTTTCTCTGTTTCTATGTTTCTCTGTTTCTCTGTATCTCTGTTTCTATGTATCTCTGTTTCTCTGTTTCTATGTTTCTCTTTTTCTATGTTTCTCTGTTTCTATGTTTCTATGTATCTCTGTTTCTATGTTTCTCTGTTTCTATGTTTCTCTTTTTCTATGTTTCTCTGTTTCTATGTTTCTCTGTTTTGCTGTTTCTATGTTTCTCTGTTTCTCTGTTTCTATGTTTCTCTGTTTCTCTGTTTCTATGTTTCTATGTTTCTCTGTTTCTATGTTTCTCTGTTTCTATGTTTCTCTGTTTCTCTGCTTCTCTGTTTCTCTGTTATTATGTTTCTCTGTTTCTCTGTTTCTATGTTTCTCTGTTTCTCTGTTTCTATGTTTCTCTGTTTCTATGTTTCTCTGTTTCTCTGTTGCTATATTTCTCTCTTTCTCTGTTTCTATGTTTCTCTGTTTTTCTGTTTCGCTGTTTCTCTGTTTCTATGTTTCTCTGTTTTTCTGTTTCTCTGTTTCTCTGTTTCTCTGTTTCTCTGTTTCTCTGTTGGTATGTTTCTCTGTTTCTCTGTTTCTCTGTTTCTATGTTTCTCTGTTTCCCTATTTCTATGTTTCTATGTTTCTATATTTCTCTGTTGCTCTGTTTCTATGTTTCTCTGTTTCTATGCTTCTCTGTTTCTATGTTTCTCTGTTTCTCTGTTTCTCTGTTTCTATGTTTCTCTCTTTCACTGTTTCTATGTTTCTCTGTTTCTATGTTTCTCTGTTTCATTGTTTCTATGTTTCTCTGTTTCTATGTTTCTCTGGTTCTATGTTTCTATGTTTCGCTGTTTCTATGTTTCTCTGTTTCTATGTTTCTCTGTTTCTCTGTTTCTCTGTTTCTATATTTCTCTGTTTCTCTGTTTCTCTGTTTCTCTGTTTCTCTGTTTCTATGTTTCTCTGTTTCTATTTTTCTATGTTTCTCTATTTCTATGTTTCTCTGTTTCTCTGTTTCTATGTTTCTCTGTTTCTATGTTTCTCTGTTTCTATGTTTCACTGTTTCTCTGTTTCTGTGTTTCTATGTTTCTCTGTTTCTCTGTTTCTCTCTTTCTATGTTTCTCTGTTTCTATGTTTCTCTGCTTCTATGTTTCACTGTTTCTCTGTTTCTGTGTTTCTATGTTTCTCTGTTTCTCTGCTTCTCTGTTTCTATGTTTCTCTATTTCTGTTTCTATGTTTCTATGTTTCTCTGTTTCTATGTTTCTCTGTTTCTCTGTTTCTATGTTTCTATGTTTCTCTGTTTCTATGTTTCTCTCTTTCTCTGTTTCTATGTTTCTCTGTTTCTATGTTTCTCTGTTTCTCTCTTTCTATGTTTCTCTGTTTCTCTGTTTCTCTCTTTCTCTGTTACTATGTTTCTCTGTTTCTATGTTTCTCTGTTTCTATGTTTCTCTGTTTCTATGTTTCTCTGTTTCTCTGTTTCTCTGTTTCTATGTTTCTATGTTTCTCTGTTTCTATGGTTCTATGTTTCTCTGTTTCTCTGTTTCTCTGTTTCACTGTTTCTATGTTTCTCTGTTTCTATGTTTCTCTGTTTCTTTGTTTCTATGTTTCTATGTTTCTCTCTTTCTCTGTTTCTATGTTTCTCTGTTTCTATGTTTCTCTGTTTCTCTATTTCTCTGTTTCTATGTTTCTATGTTTCTCTGTTTCTGTTTTTCTCTGTTTCTCTGTTTCTATGTTTCTCTGTTTCTATGTTTCTATGTTTCTCTGTTTCTATGTTTCTATGTTTCTCTGTTGCTATTTTTCTATGTTTCTCTATTTCTCTGTTTCTCTGTTTCTATGTTTCTCTGTTTCTATGTTTCTCTGTTTCTCTCTTTCTATGTTTCTCTGTTTCTATGTTTCTCTGTTTCTCTATTTCTATGTTTCTATGTTTCTATGTTTCTCTGTTTCTATGTTTCTAAGTTTCTCTGTTTCTCTGTTTCTATGTTTCTCTGTTTCTATGTTTCTCTGTTTCTATGTTTCTCTGTTTCTATGTTTCTATGTTTCTCTGTTTCTATTTTTCTATGTTTCTCTATTTCTCTGTTTCTCTGTTTCTATGTTTCTCTGTTTCTATGTTTCTCTGTTTCTCTCTTTCTATGTTTCTCTGTTTCTATGTTTCTCTATTTCTATGTTTCTATGTTTCTATGTTTCTCTGTTTCTATGTTTCTAAGTTTCTCTGTTTCTATGTTTCTCTGTTTCTATGTTTCTCTGTTTCTATATTTCTCTGTTTCTCTGTTTCTATGTTTCTCTGTTTCTCTGTTTCTCTATTTCTCTGTTTCTATGTTTCTATGTTTCTCTGTTTCTATGTTTCTATGTTTCTATGTTTCTGTTTTTCTCTGTTTCTCTGTTTCTATGTTTCTCTGTTTCCATGTTTCTCTGTTTCTATGTTTCTCTGTTTCTCTGTTTCTCTGTTTCTATGTTTCTCTATTTCTCTGTTTCTCTGTTTCTCTATTTCTCTGTTTCTATGTTTCTATGTTTCTATGTTTCTCTGTTTCTATGTTTCTCTGTTTCTCTGTTTCTGTTTTTCTCTCTTTCTCTGTTTCTCTCTTTCTATGTTTCTCTGTTTCTCTGTTTCTATGTTTCTCTGTTTCTATGTTTCTCTCTTTCACTATTTCTATGTTTCTCTGTTTCTATGTTTCTCTGTTTCTATTTTTCTATGTTTCGCTGTTTCTATGTTTCTCTCTTTCTATATTTCTCTGTTTCTCTGTTTCTATGTTTCTCTGTTTCTCTGTTTCTATGTTTCTCTGTTTCTATGTTTCTCTGTTTCTATGTTTCTCTGTTTCTATGTTTCTCTGTTTCTATTTTTCTATGTTTCTCTGTTTCTCTGTTTCTCTGTTTCTATGTTTCTCTGTTTCTCTCTTTCTCTGTTTCTCTGTTTCTCTGTTTCTCTGTTTCTGTGTTTCTATGTTTCTCTATTTCTATGTTTCTAAGTTTCTCTGTTTCTCTGTTTCTATGTTTCTCTGTTTCTCTGTTTCTATGTTTCTCTGTTTCTCTGTTTCTATGTTTCTATGTTTCTCTGTTTCTATGTTTCTCTATTTCTATGTTTGTCTGTTTCTATGTTTCTCTCTTTCTCTGTTACTATGTTTCTCTGTTTCTATGTTTCTCTGTTTCTCTGTTGCTATGTTTCTCTGTTTCTATGTTTCTCTGTTTCTATGTTTCTCTGTTTCTATGTTTCTCTGTTTCTATGTTTCTCTGTTTCTCTGTTTCTATGGTTCTATGTTTCTCTGTTTCTCTGTTTCTCTGTTTTACTGTTTCTATGTTTCTCTGTTTCTCTGTTTCTATGTTTCTCTGATTCTCTGTTTCTATGTTTCTCTGTTTCTCTGTTTCTATGTTTCTCTGTTTCTATGGTTCTCTGTTTCTCTGTTTCTATGTTTCTCTGCTTCTATGTTTCTATGTTTCTCTGTTTCACTGTTTCTCTGTTTCTCTGTTTCTCTGTTTCTATGTTTCTCTGTTTCTATGTTTCTCTGTTTCACTGTTTCTCTGTTTCTCTGTTTCTATGTTTCTATGTTTCTCTGTTTCTATGCTTCTCTGTTTCTCTGTTTCTATGTTTCTCTATTTATCTGTTTCTATGTTTCTCTGTTTCTCTGTTTCCATTTTTCTATGTTTCTCTGTTTCTATGTTTCTCTGTTTTTCTGTTTCAATGTTTCTCTGTTTCTCTGTTTCTCTGTTTCAATGTTTCTCTGTTTCTCTGTTTCAATGTTTCTCTGTTTCTCTGTTTCGATGTTTCTCTGTTTCTCTGTTTCTATGTTTCTATATTTCTCTGTTTCTATGTTTCTCTTTTTCTCTGTTTCTCTGTTTCTATGTTTCTCTATTTCTCTGTTTCTATGTTTCTCTCTTTCTATGTTTCTCTGTTTCTATGTTTCTCTGTTTCTATGTTTCTCTGTTTCTCTGTTTCGATGTTGCTATGTTTCTCTGTTTCTCTGTTTCTATGTTTCTTTATATTTCTCTGTTTCTATGTTTCTATGTTTCTCTGTTTCTCTGTTTCTATGTTTCTCTGTTTCTATGTTTCTCTGTTTCTCTGTTTCTAAGTTTCTCTGTTTCTCTGTTTCTATGTTTCTATGTTTCTCTGTTTCTCTGTTTCTGTGTTTCTCTGTTTCTCTGTTTCTAAGTTTCTCTGTTTCTATGTTTCTATGTTTCTCTGTTTCTCTGTTTCTGTGTTTCTCTGTTTCTCTGTTTCTCTGTTTCTCTGTTTCTATGTTTCTATGTTTCTCTGTTTCTATGTTTCTCTGTTTCTATGTTTCTCTGTTTCTCTGTTTCTCTGTTTCTATGTTTGTATGTTTCTCTGTTTCTATGTTTCTCTGTTTCTATGTTTCTCTGTTTCTCTGTTCCTCTGTTTCTATGTTTCGCTGTTTCTATGTTTCTCTGTTTCTCTGTTTCTATGTTTCTCTGTTTCTATGTTTCTCTGTTTCTATGTTTCTCTGTTTCTATGTTTCTCTGTTTCTCTGTTCCTCTGTTTCTATGTTTCGCTGTTTCTATGTTTCTCTGTTTCTATGTTTCTCTGTTTCTCTGTTTCTATGTTTCTCTGTTTCTATGTTTCGCTGTTTCTATGTTTCTCTGTTTCTATGTTTCTCTGTTTCTCTGTTTCTATGTTTCTATGTTTCTCTGTTTCTCTGTTTCTATGTTTCTATGTTTCTCTGTTTCTCGGTTTCTATGTTTCTCTGTTTCTATGTTGCTCTGTTTCTCTGTTTCTCTGTTATTATGTTTCTCTGTTTCTCTGTTTCTATGTTTCTCTGTTTCTCTGTTTCTATGTTTCTCTGTTTCTATGTTTCTCTGTTTCTCTGTTTCTATGTTTCTCTGTTTCTCTGTTTCTATGTTTCTCTGTTTCTCGGTTATTATGTTTCTCTGTTTCTCTGTTTCTCTGTTTCTCTGTTGCTCTGTTTCTATGTTTCTCTGTTTCTATGTTTCTCTCTTTCTCTGTTTCTATGTTTCCTTGTTTTTCTGTTTCGCTGTTTCTCTGTTGCTATGTTTCTCTTGTTCTCTGTTTCTATGATTCTCTTTTTCTATGTTTCTCTGTTTCTCTGTTTCTATGTTTCTCTGTTTCTCTGTATCTCTGTTTCTATGTATCTCTGTTTCTCTGTTTCTATGTTTCTCTTTTTCTATGTTTCTCTGTTTCTATGTTTCTATGTATCTCTGTTTCTATGTTTCTCTGTTTCTATGTTTCTCTTTTTCTATGTTTCTCTGTTTCTATATTTCTCTGTTTTGCTGTTTCTATGTTTCTCTGTTTCTCTGTTTCTATGTTTCTCTGTTTCTCTGTTTCTCTGTTTCTATGTTTCTCTGTTTCTATGTTTCTCTGTTTCTCTGTTTCTCTGTTTCTCTGTTATTATGTTTCTCTGTTTCTCTGTTTCTATGTTTCTCTGTTTCTCTGTTTCTATGTTTCTCTGTTTCTATGTTTCTCTGTTTCTCTGTTGCTATATTTCTCTCTTTCTCTGTTTCTATGTTTCTCTGTTTTTCTGTTTCGCTGTTTCTCTGTTTCTATGTTTCTCTGTTTTTCTGTTTCGCTGTTTCTCTGTTTCTCTGTTTCTCTGTTTCTCTGTTTCTCTGTTGGTATGTTTCTCTGTTTCTGTGTTTCTCTGTTTCTCTGTTTCTCTGTTTCTCTGTTTCTATGTTTCTATGTTTCTCTGTTTCTATGTTTCTCTGTTTCTATGTTTCTCTGTTTCTCTGCTTCTCTGTTTCTATGTTTGTATGTTTCTCTGTTTCTATGTTTCTCTGTTTCTATGTTTCTCTGTTTCTCTGTTCCTCTGTTTCTATGTTTCGCTGTTTCTATGTTTCTCTGTTTCTATGTTTCTCTGTTTCTCTGTTTCTATGTTTCTCTGTTTCTATGTTTCTCTGTTTCTATGTTTCTCTGTTTCTCTGTTCCTCTGTTTCTATGTTTCGCTGTTTCTATGTTTCTCTGTTTCTATGTTTCTCTGTTTCTCTGTTTCTATGTTTCTCTGTTTCTATGTTTCGCTGTTTCTATGTTTCTCTGTTTCTATGTTTCTCTGTTTCTCTGTTTCTCTGTTTCTATGTTTCTCTGTTTCTCTGTTTCTATGTTTCTATGTTTCTCTGTTTCTCGGTTTCTATGTTTCTCTGTTTCTATGTTGCTCTGTTTCTCTGTTTCTCTGTTATTATGTTTCTCTGTTTCTCTGTTTCTATGTTTCTCTGTTTCTCTGTTTCTATGTTTCTCTGTTTCTATGTTTCTCTGTTTCTCTGTTTCTATGTTTCTCTGTTTCTCTGTTTCTATGTTTCTCTGTTTCTCGGTTATTATGTTTCTCTGTTTCTCTGTTTCTCTGTTTCTCTGTTGCTCTGTTTCTATGTTTCTCTGTTTCTATGTTTCTCTCTTTCTCTGTTTCTATGTTTCCTTGTTTTTCTGTTTCGCTGTTTCTCTGTTGCTATGTTTCTCTTGTTCTCTGTTTCTATGATTCTCTTTTTCTATGTTTCTCTGTTTCTCTGTTTCTATGTTTCTCTGTTTCTCTGTATCTCTGTTTCTATGTATCTCTGTTTCTCTGTTTCTATGTTTCTCTTTTTCTATGTTTCTCTGTTTCTATGTTTCTATGTATCTCTGTTTCTATGTTTCTCTGTTTCTATGTTTCTCTTTTTCTATGTTTCTCTGTTTCTATATTTCTCTGTTTTGCTGTTTCTATGTTTCTCTGTTTCTCTGTTTCTATGTTTCTCTGTTTCTCTGTTTCTCTGTTTCTATGTTTCTCTGTTTCTATGTTTCTCTGTTTCTCTGTTTCTCTGTTATTATGTTTCTCTGTTTCTCTGTTTCTATGTTTCTCTGTTTCTCTGTTTCTATGTTTCTCTGTTTCTATGTTTCTCTGTTTCTCTGTTGCTATATTTCTCTCTTTCTCTGTTTCTATGTTTCTCTGTTTTTCTGTTTCGCTGTTTCTCTGTTTCTATGTTTCTCTGTTTTTCTGTTTCGCTGTTTCTCTGTTTCTCTGTTTCTCTGTTTCTCTGTTGGTATGTTTCTCTGTTTCTCTGTTTCTCTGTTTCTATGTTTCTCTGTTTCTCTGTTTCCCTATTTCTATGTTTCTATGTTTCTATATTTCTCTGTTGCTCTGTTTCTATGTTTCTCTGTTTCTATGTTTCTCTGTTTCTATGTTTCTCTGTTTCTCTGTTTCTCTGTTTCTATGTTTCTCTCTTTCACTGTTTCTATGTTTCTCTGTTTCTATGTTTCTCTGTTTCATTGTTTCTATGTTTCTCTGTTTCTATGTTTCTCTCTTTCTCTGTTTCTATATTTCTCTGTTTCTATGTTTCTATGTTTCGCTGTTTCTATGTTTCTCTGTTTCTATGTTTCTCTGTTTCTCTGTTTCTCTGTTTCTATATTTCTCTGTTTCTCTGTTTCTCTGTTTCTATGTTTCTCTGTTTCTATGTTTCTCTGTTTCTATTTTTCTATGTTTCTCTATTTCTATGTTTCTCTGTTTCTCTGTTTCTATGTTTCTCTGTTTCTATGTTTCTCTGTTTCTATGTTTCACTGTTTCTCTGTTTCTGTGTTTCTATGTTTCTCTGTTTCTCTGTTTCTCTCTTTCTATGTTTCTCTGTTTCTATGTTTCTCTGCTTCTATGTTTCACTGTTTCTCTGTTTCTCTCTTTCTATGTTTCTCTGTTTCTCTCTTTCTCTGTTACTATGTTTCTCTGTTTCTATGTTTCTCTGTTTCTATGTTTCTCTGTTTCTATGTTTCTCTGTTTCTCTGTTTCTATGTTTCTCTGTTTCTATGGTTCTATGTTTCTCTGTTTCTCTGTTTCTCTGTTTCACTGTTTCTATGTTTCTCTGTTTCTATGTTTCTCTGTTTCTTTGTTTCTATGTTTCTATGTTTCTCTCTTTCTCTGTTTCTGTATTTCTCTGTTTCTCTGATTCTCTGTTTCTATGTTTCTCTGTTTCTCTGTTTCTATGTTTCTATGTTTCTCTGTTTCGATGTTTCTCTGTTTCTCTGCTTCTATATTTCTCTCTTTCTCTGTTTCTATGTTTCTCTGTTTCTATGTTTCTCTGTTTCTCTGTTTCTATGTTTCTCTGTTTCTATGTTTCTCTGTTTCTCTGTTTCTATGTTTCTCTGTTTCTATGTTTCTCTGTTTCTCTATTTCTCTGTTTCTATGTTTCTATGTTTCTCTGTTTCTGTTTTTCTCTGTTTCTCTGTTTCTATGTTTCTCTGTTTCTATGTTTCTATGTTTCTCTGTTTCTATGTTTCTATGTTTCTCTGTTTCTATTTTTCTATGTTTCTCTATTTCTCTGTTTCTCTGTTTCTATGTTTCTCTGTTTCTATGTTTCTCTGTTTCTCTCTTTCTATGTTTCTCTGTTTCTATGTTTCTCTGTTTCTCTATTTCTATGTTTCTATGTTTCTATGTTTCTCTGTTTCTATGTTTCTAAGTTTCTCTGTTTCTCTGTTTCTATGTTTCTCTGTTTCTATGTTTCTATGTTTCTCTGTTTCTCTGTTTCTATGTTTCTCTGTTTCTATGTTTCTATGTTTCTCTGTTTCTATTTTTCTATGTTTCTCTATTTCTCTGTTTCTCTGTTTCTATGTTTCTCTGTTTCTATGTTTCTCTGTTTCTCTCTTTCTATGTTTCTCTGTTTCTATGTTTCTCTATTTCTATGTTTCTATGTTTCTCTGTTTCTATGTTTCTAAGTTTCTCTGTTTCTCTGTTTCTCTGTTTCTATGTTTCTCTGTTTCTATGTTTCTCTGTTTCTATATTTCTCTGTTTCTCTGTTTCTATGTTTCTCTGTTTCTCTGTTTCTCTATTTCTCTGTTTCTATGTTTCTATGTTTCTCTGTTTCTATGTTTCTATGTTTCTATGTTTCTGTTTTTCTCTGTTTCTCTGTTTCTATGTTTCTCTGTTTCCATGTTTCTCTGTTTCTATGTTTCTCTGTTTCTCTGTTTCTCTGTTTCTATGTTTCTCTATTTCTCTGTTTCTCTGTTTCTCTATTTCTCTGTTTCTATGTTTCTATGTTTCTATGTTTCTCTGTTTCTATGTTTCTCTGTTTCTCTGTTTCTGTTTTTCTCTCTTTCTCTGTTTCTCTCTTTCTATGTTTCTCTGTTTCTATGTTTCTCTGTTTCTCTGTTTCTATGTTTCTCTCTTTCACTATTTCTATGTTTCTCTGTTTCTATGTTTCTCTGTTTCTTTGTTTCTATGTTTCGCTGTTTCTATGTTTCTCTCTTTCTATATTTCTCTGTTTCTCTGTTTCTATGTTTCTCTGTTTCTCTGTTTCTATGTTTCTCTGTTTCTATGTTTCTCTGTTTCTATGTTTCTCTGTTTCTATGTTTCTCTGTTTCTATTTTTCTCTATTTCTCTGTTTCTCTGTTTCTATGTTTCTCTGTTTCTCTCTTTCTCTGTTTCTCTGTTTCTCTGTTTCTCTGTTTCTGTGTTTCTATGTTTCTCTATTTCTATGTTTCTAAGTTTCTCTGTTTCTCTGTTTCTATGTTTCTCTGTTTCTATGTTTCTCTGTTTCTCTGTTTCTATGTTTCTATGTTTCTCTGTTTCTATGTTTCTCTATTTCTATGTTTGTCTGTTTCTATGTTTCTCTCTTTCTCTGTTACTATGTTTCTCTGTTTCTATGTTTCTCTGTTTCTCTGTTGCTATGTTTCTCTGTTTCTATGTTTCTCTGTTTCTATGTTTCTCTGTTTCTATGTTTCTCTGTTTCTATGTTTCTCTGTTTCTCTGTTTCTGTGGTTCTATGTTTCTCTGTTTCTCTGTTTCTCTGTTTTACTGTTTCTATGTTTCTCTGTTTCTCTGTTTCTATGTTTCTCTGATTCTCTGTTTCTATGTTTCTCTGTTTCTCTGTTTCTATGTTTCTCTGTTTCTATGGTTCTCTGTTTCTCTGTTTCTATGTTTCTCTGCTTCTATGTTTCTATGTTTCTCTGTTTCACTGTTTCTCTGTTTCTCTGTTTCTCTGTTTCTATGTTTCTCTGTTTCTATGTTTCTTTGTTTCACTGTTTCTCTGTTTCTCTGTTTCTATGTTTCTCTGTTTCTATGTTTCTCTGTTTCTATGTTTCTCTGTTTCTCTGTTTCTGTGGTTCTATGTTTCTCTGTTTCTCTGTTTCTCTGTTTTACTGTTTCTATGTTTCTCTGTTTCTCTGTTTCTATGTTTCTCTGATTCTCTGTTTCTATGTTTCTCTGTTTCTCTGTTTCTATGTTTCTCTGTTTCTATGGTTCTCTGTTTCTCTGTTTCTATGTTTCTCTGCTTCTATGTTTCTATGTTTCTCTGTTTCACTGTTTCTCTGTTTCTCTGTTTCTCTGTTTCTATGTTTCTCTGTTTCTATGTTTCTTTGTTTCACTGTTTCTCTGTTTCTCTGTTTCTATGTTTCTATGTTTCTCTGTTTCTATGCTTCTCTGTTTCTCTGTTTCTATGTTTCTCTATTTATCTGTTTCTATGTTTCTCTGTTTCTCTGTTTCCATTTTTCTATGTTTCTCTGTTTCTATGTTTCTCTGTTTTTCTGTTTCAATGTTTCTCTGTTTCTCTGTTTCTCTGTTTCTCTGTTTCAATGTTTCTCTGTTTCTCTGTTTCAATGTTTCTCTGTTTCTCTGTTTCGATGTTTCTCTGTTTCTCTGTTTCTATGTTTCTATATTTCTCTGTTTCTATGTTTCTCTTTTTCTCTGTTTCTCTGTTTCTATGTTTCTCTATTTCTCTGTTTCTATGTTTCTCTCTTTCTATGTTTCTCTGTTTCTATGTTTCTCTGTTTCTCTGTTTCGATGTTGCTATGTTTCTCTGTTTCTCTGTTTCTATGTTTCTTTATATTTCTCTGTTTCTATGTTTCTATGTTTCTCTGTTTCTCTGTTTCTATGTTTCTCTGTTTCTATGTTTCTCTGTTTCTCTGTTTCTAAGTTTCTCTGTTTCTCTGTTTCTATGTTTCTATGTTTCTCTGTTTCTCTGTTTCTGTGTTTCTCTGTTTCTAAGTTTCTCTGTTTCTCTGTTTCTATGTTTCTATGTTTCTCTGTTTCTCTGTTTCTGTGTTTCTCTGTTTCTCTGTTTCTCTGTTTCTATGTTTCTCTGTTTCTATGTTTCTATGTTTCTCTGTTTCTATGTTTCTCTGTTTCTATGTTTCTCTGTTTCTCTGTTTCTCTGTTTCTATGTTTGTATGTTTCTCTGTTTCTATGTTTCTCTGTTTCTATGTTTCTCTGTTCCTCTGTTTCTATGTTTCGCTGTTTCTATGTTTCTCTGTTTCTATGTTTCTCTGTTTCTCTGTTTCTATGTTTCTCTGTTTCTATGTTTCTCTGTTTCTATGTTTCTCTGTTTCTCTGTTCCTCTGTTTCTATGTTTCGCTGTTTCTATGTTTCTCTGTTTCTATGTTTCTCTGTTTCTCTGTTTCTATGTTTCTCTGTTTCTATGTTTCGCTGTTTCTCTGTTTCTCTGTTTCTATGTTTCTCTGTTTCTCTGTTTCTATGTTTCTATGTTTCTCTGTTTCTCTGTTTCTATGTTTCTATGTTTCTCTGTTTCTCGGTTTCTATGTTTCTCTGTTTCTATGTTGCTCTGTTTCTCTGTTTCTCTGTTATTATGTTTCTCTGTTTCTCTGTTTCTATGTTTCTCTGTTTCTCTGTTTCTATGTTTCTCTGTTTCTATGTTTCTCTGTTTCTCTGTTTCTATGTTTCTCTGTTTCTCTGTTTCTATGTTTCTCTGTTTCTCGGTTATTATGTTTCTCTGTTTCTCTGTTTCTCTGTTTCTCTGTTGCTCTGTTTCTATGTTTCTCTGTTTCTATGTTTCTCTCTTTCTCTGTTTCTATGTTTCCCTGTTTTTCTGTTTCGCTGTTTCTCTGTTGCTATGTTTCTCTTGTTCTCTGTTTCTATGATTCTCTTTTTCTATGTTTCTCTGTTTCTCTGTTTCTATGTTTCTCTGTTTCTCTGTATCTCTGTTTCTATGTATCTCTGTTTCCCTGTTTCTATGTTTCTCTTTTTCTATGTTTCTCTGTTTCTATGTTTCTATGTATCTCTGTTTCTATGTTTCTCTGTTTCTATGTTTCTCTTTTTCTATGTTTCTCTGTTTCTATGTTTCTCTGTTTTGCTGTTTCTATGTTTCTCTGTTTCTCTGTTTCTATGTTTCTCTGTTTCTCTGTTTCTCTGTTTCTATGTTTCTCTGTTTCTATGTTTCTCTGTTTCTATGTTTCTCTGTTTCTCTGTTTCTCTGTTATTATGTTTCTCTGTTTCTCTGTTTCTATGTTTCTCTGTTTCTCTGTTTCTATGTTTCTCTGTTTCTATGTTTCTCTGTTTCTCTGTTGCTATATTTCTCTCTTTCTCTGTTTCTATGTTTCTCTGTTTTTCTGTTTCGCTGTTTCTCTGTTTCTATGTTTCTCTGTTTTTCTGTTTCGCTGTTTCTCTGTTTCTCTGTTTCTCTGTTGGTATGTTTCTCTGTTTCTCTGTTTCTCTGTTTCTCTGTTTCTCTGTTTCTCTGTTTCCCTATTTCTATGTTTCTATGTTTCTATATTTCTCTGTTGCTCTGTTTCTATGTTTCTCTGTTTCTATGTTTCTCTGTTTCTATGTTTCTCTGTTTCTCTGTTTCTCTGTTTCTATGTTTCTCTCTTTCACTGTTTCTATGTTTCTCTGTTTCTATGTTTCTCTGTTTCATTGTTTCTATGTTTCTCTGTTTCTATGTTTCTCTCTTTCTCTGTTTCTATATTTCTCTGTTTCTATGTTTCTATGTTTCGCTGTTTCTATGTTTCTCTGTTTCTATGTTTCTCTGTTTCTCTGTTTCTCTGTTTCTATATTTCTCTGTTTCTCTGTTTCTCTGTTTCTATGTTTCTCTGTTTCTATGTTTCTCTGTTTCTATTTTTCTATGTTTCTCTATTTCTATGTTTCTCTGTTTCTCTGTTTCTATGTTTCTCTGTTTCTATGTTTCTCTGTTTCTATGTTTCACTGTTTCTCTGTTTCTGTGTTTCTATGTTTCTCTGTTTCTCTGTTTCTCTCTTTCTATGTTTCTCTGTTTCTATGTTTCTCTGCTTCTATGTTTCACTGTTTCTCTGTTTCTGTGTTTCTATGTTTCTCTGTTTCTCTGCTTCTCTGTTTCTATGTTTCTCTATTTCTCTGTTTCTACGTTTCTATGTTTCTCTGTTTCTATGTTTCTCTGTTTCTCTGTTTCTATGTTTCTATGTTTCTCTGTTTCTATGTTTCTCTCTTTCTCTGTTTCTATGTTTCTCTGTTTCTATGTTTCTCTGTTTCTCTCTTTCTATGTTTCTCTGTTTCTCTGTTTCTCTCTTTCTCTGTTACTATGTTTCTCTGTTTCTATGTTTCTCTGTTTCTATGTTTCTCTGTTTCTATGTTTCTCTGTTTCTCTGTTTCTCTGTTTCTATGTTTCTATGTTTCTCTGTTTCTATGGTTCTATGTTTCTCTGTTTCTCTGTTTCTCTGTTTCACTGTTTCTATGTTTCTCTGTTTCTATGTTTCTCTGTTTCTTTGTTTCTATGTTTCTATGTTTCTCTCTTTCTCTGTTTCTGTGTTTCTATGTTTCTCTGTTTCTATGTTTCTCTATTTCTATGTTTGTCTGTTTCTATGTTTCTCTCTTTCTCTGTTACTATGTTTCTCTGTTTCTATGTTTCTCTGTTTCTCTGTTGCTATGTTTCTCTGTTTCTATGTTTCTCTGTTTCTATGTTTCTCTGTTTCTATGTTTCTCTGTTTCTATGTTTCTCTGTTTCTCTGTTTCTGTGGTTCTATGTTTCTCTGTTTCTCTGTTTCTCTGTTTTACTGTTTCTATGTTTCTCTGTTTCTCTGTTTCTATGTTTCTCTGATTCTCTGTTTCTATGTTTCTCTGTTTCTCTGTTTCTATGTTTCTCTGTTTCTATGGTTCTCTGTTTCTCTGTTTCTATGTTTCTCTGCTTCTATGTTTCTATGTTTCTCTGTTTCACTGTTTCTCTGTTTCTCTGTTTCTCTGTTTCTATGTTTCTCTGTTTCTATGTTTCTTTGTTTCACTGTTTCTCTGTTTCTCTGTTTCTATGTTTCTCTGTTTCTATGTTTCTCTGTTTCTATGTTTCTCTGTTTCTCTGTTTCTGTGGTTCTATGTTTCTCTGTTTCTCTGTTTCTCTGTTTTACTGTTTCTATGTTTCTCTGTTTCTCTGTTTCTATGTTTCTCTGATTCTCTGTTTCTATGTTTCTCTGTTTCTCTGTTTCTATGTTTCTCTGTTTCTATGGTTCTCTGTTTCTCTGTTTCTATGTTTCTCTGCTTCTATGTTTCTATGTTTCTCTGTTTCACTGTTTCTCTGTTTCTCTGTTTCTCTGTTTCTATGTTTCTCTGTTTCTATGTTTCTTTGTTTCACTGTTTCTCTGTTTCTCTGTTTCTATGTTTCTATGTTTCTCTGTTTCTATGCTTCTCTGTTTCTCTGTTTCTATGTTTCTCTATTTATCTGTTTCTATGTTTCTCTGTTTCTCTGTTTCCATTTTTCTATGTTTCTCTGTTTCTATGTTTCTCTGTTTTTCTGTTTCAATGTTTCTCTGTTTCTCTGTTTCTCTGTTTCTCTGTTTCAATGTTTCTCTGTTTCTCTGTTTCAATGTTTCTCTGTTTCTCTGTTTCGATGTTTCTCTGTTTCTCTGTTTCTATGTTTCT
This sequence comes from Somniosus microcephalus, assembly GCF_052327205.1. Lineage (NCBI taxonomy): Eukaryota > Metazoa > Chordata > Chondrichthyes > Squaliformes > Somniosidae > Somniosus > Somniosus microcephalus. Next base: position 140,142,941 of record NC_140997.1, read on the forward strand.
ATATTTCTCTGTTTCTATGTTTCTCTTTTTCTCTGTTTCTCTGTTTCTATGTTTCTCTATTTCTCTGTTTCTATGTTTCTCTCTTTCTATGTTTCTCTGTTTCTATGTTTCTCTGTTTCTCTGTTTCGATGTTGCTATGTTTCTCTGTTTCTCTGTTTCTATGTTTCTTTATATTTCTCTGTTTCTATGTTTCTATGTTTCTCTGTTTCTCTGTTTCTATGTTTCTCTGTTTCTATGTTTCTCTGTTTCTCTGTTTCTAAGTTTCTCTGTTTCTCTGTTTCTATGTTTCTCTGTTTCTCTGTTTCTGTGTTTCTCTGTTTCTAAGTTTCTCTGTTTCTCTGTTTCTATGTTTCTATGTTTCTCTGTTTCTCTGTTTCTGTGTTTCTCTGTTTCTCTGTTTCTCTGTTTCTATGTTTCTCTGTTTCTATGTTTCTATGTTTCTCTGTTTCTATGTTTCTCTGTTTCTATGTTTCTCTGTTTCTCTGTTTCTCTGTTTCTATGTTTGTATGTTTCTCTGTTTCTATGTTTCTCTGTTTCTATGTTTCTCTGTTCCTCTGTTTCTATGTTTCGCTGTTTCTATGTTTCTCTGTTTCTATGTTTCTCTGTTTCTCTGTTTCTATGTTTCTCTGTTTCTATGTTTCTCTGTTTCTATGTTTCTCTGTTTCTCTGTTTCTATGTTTCGCTGTTTCTATGTTTCTCTGTTTCTATGTTTCTCTGTTTCTCTGTTTCTATGTTTCTCTGTTTCTATGTTTCGCTGTTTCTCTGTTTCTCTGTTTCTATGTTTCTCTGTTTCTCTGTTTCTATGTTTCTATGTTTCTCTGTTTCTCTGTTTCTATGTTTCTATGTTTCTCTGTTTCTCGGTTTCTATGTTTCTCTGTTTCTATGTTGCTCTGTTTCTCTGTTTCTCTGTTATTATGTTTCTCTGTTTCTCTGTTTCTATGTTTCTCTGTTTCTCTGTTTCTATGTTTCTCTGTTTCTATGTTTCTCTGTTTCTCTGTTTCTATGTTTCTCTGTTTCTCTGTTTCTATGTTTCTCTGTTTCTCGGTTATTATGTTTCTCTGTTTCTCTGTTTCTCTGTTTCTCTGTTGCTCTGTTTCTATGTTTCTCTGTTTCTATGTTTCTCTCTTTCTCTGTTTCTATGTTTCCCTGTTTTTCTGTTTCGCTGTTTCTCTGTTGCTATGTTTCTCTTGTTCTCTGTTTCTATGATTCTCTTTTTCTATGTTTCTCTGTTTCTCTGTTTCTATGTTTCTCTGTTTCTCTGTATCTCTGTTTCTATGTATCTCTGTTTCCCTGTTTCTATGTTTCTCTTTTTCTATGTTTCTCTGTTTCTATGTTTCTATGTATCTCTGTTTCTATGTTTCTCTGTTTCTATGTTTCTCTTTTTCTATGTTTCTCTGTTTCTATGTTTCTCTGTTTTGCTGTTTCTATGTTTCTCTGTTTCTCTGTTTCTATGTTTCTCTGTTTCTCTGTTTCTCTGTTTCTATGTTTCTCTGTTTCTCTGTTTCTATGTTTCTCTGTTTCTCTGTTTCTCTGTTATTATGTTTCTCTGTTTCTCTGTTTCTATGTTTCTCTGTTTCTCTGTTTCTATGTTTCTCTGTTTCTATGTTTCTCTGTTTCTCTGTTGCTATATTTCTCTCTTTCTCTGTTTCTATGTTTCTCTGTTTTTCTGTTTCGCTGTTTCTCTGTTTCTATGTTTCTCTGTTTTTCTGTTTCGCTGTTTCTCTGTTTCCCTATTTCTATGTTTCTATGTTTCTATATTTCTCTGTTGCTCTGTTTCTATGTTTCTCTGTTTCTATGTTTCTCTGTTTCTATGTTTCTCTGTTTCTCTGTTTCTCTGTTTCTATGTTTCTCTCTTTCACTGTTTCTATGTTTCTCTGTTTCTATGTTTCTCTGTTTCATTGTTTCTATGTTTCTCTGTTTCTATGTTTCTCTCTTTCTCTGTTTCTATATTTCTCTGTTTCTATGTTTCTATGTTTCGCTGTTTCTATGTTTCTCTGTTTCTATGTTTCTCTGTTTCTCTGTTTCTCTGTTTCTATATTTCTCTGTTTCTCTGTTTCTCTGTTTCTATGTTTCTCTGTTTCTATGTTTCTCTGTTTCTATTTTTCTATGTTTCTCTATTTCTATGTTTCTCTGTTTCTCTGTTTCTATGTTTCTCTGTTTCTATGTTTCTCTGTTTCTATGTTTCACTGTTTCTCTGTTTCTGTGTTTCTATGTTTCTCTGTTTCTCTGTTTCTCTCTTTCTATGTTTCTCTGTTTCTATGTTTCTCTGCTTCTATGTTTCACTGTTTCTCTGTTTCTGTGTTTCTATGTTTCTCTGTTTCTCTGCTTCTCTGTTTCTATGTTTCTCTATTTCTCTGTTTCTACGTTTCTATGTTTCTCTGTTTCTATGTTTCTCTGTTTCTCTGTTTCTATGTTTCTATGTTTCTCTGTTTCTATGTTTCTCTCTTTCTCTGTTTCTATGTTTCTCTGTTTCTATGTTTCTCTGTTTCTCTCTTTCTATGTTTCTCTGTTTCTCTGTTTCTCTCTTTCTCTGTTACTATGTTTCTCTGTTTCTATGTTTCTCTGTTTCTATGTTTCTCTGTTTCTATGTTTCTCTGTTTCTCTGTTTCTCTGTTTCTATGTTTCTATGTTTCTCTGTTTCTATGGTTCTATGTTTCTCTGTTTCTCTGTTTCTCTGTTTCACTGTTTCTATGTTTCTCTGTTTCTATGTTTCTCTGTTTCTTTGTTTCTATGTTTCTATGTTTCTCTCTTTCTCTGTTTCTGTATTTCTCTGTTTCTCTGATTCTCTGTTTCTATGTTTCTCTGTTTCTATGTTTCTATGTTTCTCTGTTTCTCTGTTTCTATGTTTCTCTGTTTCTATGTTTCTATGTTTCTCTGTTTCTATTTTTCTATGTTTCTCTATTTCTCTGTTTCTCTGTTTCTATGTTTCTCTGTTTCTATGTTTCTCTGTTTCTCTCTTTCTATGTTTCTCTGTTTCTATGTTTCTCTATTTCTATGTTTCTATGTTTCTCTGTTTCTATGTTTCTAAGTTTCTCTGTTTCTCTGTTTCTCTGTTTCTATGTTTCTCTGTTTCTATGTTTCTCTGTTTCTATATTTCTCTGTTTCTCTGTTTCTATGTTTCTCTGTTTCTCTGTTTCTCTATTTCTCTGTTTCTATGTTTCTATGTTTCTCTGTTTCTATGTTTCTATGTTTCTATGTTTCTGTTTTTCTCTGTTTCTCTGTTTCTATGTTTCTCTGTTTCCATGTTTCTCTGTTTCTATGTTTCTCTGTTTCTCTGTTTCTATGTTTCTCTATTTCTCTGTTTCTCTGTTTCTCTATTTCTCTGTTTCTATGTTTCTATGTTTCTATGTTTCTCTGTTTCTATGTTTCTCTGTTTCTCTGTTTCTGTTTTTCTCTCTTTCTCTGTTTCTCTCTTTCTATGTTTCTCTGTTTCTCTGTTTCTATGTTTCTCTGTTTCTCTGTTTCTATGTTTCTCTCTTTCACTATTTCTATGTTTCTCTGTTTCCATGTTTCTCTGTTTCTATGTTTCTCTGTTTCTCTGTTTCTATGTTTCTCTATTTCTCTGTTTCTCTGTTTCTCTATTTCTCTGTTTCTATGTTTCTATGTTTCTATGTTTCTCTGTTTCTATGTTTCTCTGTTTCTCTGTTTCTGTTTTTCTCTCTTTCTCTGTTTCTCTCTTTCTATGTTTCTCTGTTTCTCTGTTTCTATGTTTCTCTGTTTCTCTGTTTCTATGTTTCTCTCTTTCACTATTTCTATGTTTCTCTGTTTCTATGTTTCTCTGTTTCTTTGTTTCTATATTTCGCTGTTTCTATGTTTCTCTCTTTCTATATTTCTCTGTTTCTCTGTTTCTATGTTTCTCTGTTTCTCTGTTTCTATGTTTCTCTGTTTCTATGTTTCTCTGTTTCTATGTTTCTCTGTTTCTATGTTTCTCTGTTTCTATTTTTCTATGTTTCTCTATTTCTCTGTTTCTCTGTTTCTATGTTTCTCTGTTTCTCTCTTTCTCTGTTTCTCTGTTTCTCTGTTTCTCTGTTTCTGTGTTTCTATGTTTCTCTATTTCTATGTTTCTAAGTTTCTCTGTTTCTCTGTTTCTATGTTTCTCTGTTTCTATGTTTCTCTGTTTCTCTGTTTCTATGTTTCTATGTTTCTCTGTTTCTATGTTTCTCTATTTCTATGTTTGTCTGTTTCTATGTTTCTCTCTTTCTCTGTTACTATGTTTCTCTGTTTCTATGTTTCTCTGTTTCTCTGTTGCTATGTTTCTCTGTTTCTATGTTTCTCTGTTTCTATGTTTCTCTGTTTCTATGTTTCTCTGTTTCTATGTTTCTCTGTTTCTCTGTTTCTATGGTTCTATGTTTCTCTGTTTCTCTGTTTCTCTGTTTTACTGTTTCTATGTTTCTCTGTTTCTCTGTTTCTATGTTTCTCTGATTCTCTGTTTCTATGTTTCTCTGTTTCTCTGTTTCTATGTTTCTCTGTTTCTATGGTTCTCTGTTTCTCTGTTTCTATGTTTCTCTGCTTCTATGTTTCTATGTTTCTCTGTTTCACTGTTTCTCTGTTTCTCTGTTTCTCTGTTTCTATGTTTCTCTGTTTCTATGTTTCTCTGTTTCACTGTTTCTCTGTTTCTATGTTTCTATGCTTCTCTGTTTCTCTGTTTCTATGTTTCTCTATTTATCTGTTTCTATGTTTCTCTGTTTCTCTGTTTCCATTTTTCTATGTTTCTCTGTTTCTATGTTTCTCTGTTTTTCTGTTTCAATGTTTCTCTGTTTCTCTGTTTCTCTGTTTCTCTGTTTCAATGTTTCTCTGTTTCTCTGTTTCAATGTTTCTCTGTTTCTCTGTTTCGATGTTTCTCTGTTTCTCTGTTTCTATGTTTCTATATTTCTCTGTTTCTATGTTTCTCTTTTTCTCTGTTTCTCTGTTTCTATGTTTCTCTATTTCCAATTCCAATTCCAATTCCAATTAAAATGCTTTATTGGCATGAAAGTTTACAGAGAACCATATTGCCAAAGCTTACATAGCAAAAAGGTACAGTTTTCCAACATTCTGTAGGTGTCAATCGATTTGACATTTGTTGGGTACATACAATATTACTTTTAAACAATATTAATTTTAAACAGTCTTTGTACTTCATTTGGTACGTTCAATATTAATTTTAAACAGTCTTAATTTTAAACAGTCCTCAGGTTGTGACATGTTGTTACATATTTGGCCCCAAGGTATGGTCTGTCTCCTTCTCCTAGGACTAATCTCAATTTTGACAGATCATCCAATTCCTTGAAATCTGGGGTTGTTTGGCTTAGCTTGTTGAATAATATGTTTCTTGATGTGTTGAATTTTTCGCATTTTAGGAGGAAATGCATTTCTGTTTCAACCTCGCCAGCCAGACATTGATCGCATATTCTATTCTCTCTAGGCTGCCAGGATTTCTTGTATCTGCCTTTTTCAATTTCCAGTTGGTGGTCGCTTAGTCTGTACCTGGTGAGGGTCTGTCTCTGTTTTGTGTCTCTGATGGTCGTGAGGTAGTCTGCCAGTTTATATTCTCTTTTTAGGGCCCGGTAACATTCTAATCTGCTTTGGCTTTCGGTTATTTTGTTCCAATGTTCCAGGTAGGTTTCTTTGCATTTTTTAATGATTTGGTTCACTCGGATTGGTGTTTGGGCGGCTGTGTTGGTCTGGGGCTGGTCAGGGTCCGGCTGAGTACTTAGTTTCCGTAGCAGCTGACTCAGGGGACTCTTTTCTGGGTTTAGCTCTTGGGTCTGAAAGGCTTTGAAATGAAGGGTGTCTGGGGAGCTAGATTTGAGGTGATTTAGGAAGTTTAGTGCTCGTTTTTGGATGTTTATTATCAGTGGGTATCTGCCTAGTTCGGCTCTGCATGCATTTGTTGGCGTTTTCCTTTGGGTGCGAAGGATGCTTCGGCAGAATTCTGCATGTAGGGCTTCTATTGTATGTTTTTCCCATTTAGTGTAGCTTTGGTGATTTAGCGGGCCCCATACTTCACTACCGTACAGTGCAATGGGCAGGATTATGCTGTCAAATATTTTGAGCCAGATTTTGATTGGGATTTGGATGTTGTAGAATTTTCTTTTTATTGCATATAGGGCTCTTCGGGCTTTTTCTTTTAGTGCATTCACTGCTATGCTGAAGCTCCCTGATGCTGTAATAGTTAGACCAAGGTAGGTGTAGCTCATAGTGTGTCCTATAGTGATATCACTGAGGGTAAACTGGTATTTGTTTTCCTGACATCTGGGCCTTTTTTGAAAAATCATGATGTTGGTTTTCTTTAGATTTACTGTTAGAGCCCAATTTTGGCAGTATTTGTCGAGTAGGTCTAGTTGTTGCTGTAATCCCTGTTCTGTGGGAGACAGCAGAACCAGGTCGTCCGCATAGAACAGGGATTTCACTTCTCCATCTAGGAGACGGAGACCTGGTGACTCGCTTTGCTCCAGCATGTCTGCTAATTCATTTATGTATATGTTGAACAGGGTCGGGCTCAAATTGCAGCCCTGCCGGACGCCTCTTCTCTGGGTGAAGAAATCGGTGCGTTTGTCTCCAATTTTGACCCCGCATTTGTTTTTCAGATACATTGATTTAATAAGGTCATAGACTTTGCCCCCTATTCCACATTGAAGAAGTTTATAATAGAGCCCTTCGTGCCATATAGAGTCAAAGGCTTTCTTGAAGTCGATGAAACAGGCGAATATTTTCCCATTTTTTGTTTGGTGTATATGTTTTTCAATGAGGGTGTGAAGGGTATAGATATGGTCGGCGGTGCGGTGTTTTGGAAGAAAGCCTATTTGGTTTTTTCTGAGGATATTATGTAAGTATTTCTCTGTTTCTATGTTTCTCTCTTTCTATGTTTCTCTGTTTCTATGTTTCTCTGTTTCTATGTTTCTCTGTTTCTCTGTTTCGATGTTGCTATGTTTCTCTGTTTCTCTGTTTCTATGTTTCTTTATATTTCTCTGTTTCTATGTTTCTCTGTTTCTCTGTTTCTATGTTTCTCTGTTTCTATGTTTCTCTGTTTCTCTGTTTCTAAGTTTCTCTGTTTCTCTGTTTCTATGTTTCTCTGTTTCTCTGTTTCTGTGTTTCTCTGTTTCTCTGTTTCTAAGTTTCTCTGTTTCTCTGTTTCTATGTTTCTATGTTTCTCTGTTTCTCTGTTTCTGTGTTTCTCTGTTTCTCTGTTTCTCTGTTTCTATGTTTCTCTGTTTCTATGTTTCTATGTTTCTCTGTTTCTATGTTTCTCTGTTTCTATGTTTCTCTGTTTCTCTGTTTCTCTGTTTCTATGTTTGTATGTTTCTCTGTTTCTATGTTTCTCTGTTTCTATGTTTCTCTGTTCCTCTGTTTCTATGTTTCGCTGTTTCTATGTTTCTCTGTTTCTATGTTTCTCTGTTTCTCTGTTTCTATGTTTCTCTGTTTCTATGTTTCTCTGTTTCTATGTTTCTCTGTTTCTCTGTTCCTCTGTTTCTATGTTTCGCTGTTTCTATGTTTCTATGTTTCTCTGTTTCTCTGTTTCTATGTTTCGCTGTTTCTATGTTTCGCTGTTTCTATGTTTCTCTGTTTCTATGTTTCTCTGTTTCTCTGTTTCTATGTTTCTATGTTTCTCTGTTTCTCTGTTTCTATGTTTCTATGTTTCTCTGTTTCTCGGTTTCTATGTTTCTCTGTTTCTATGTTGCTCTGTTTCTCTGTTTCTCTGTTATTATGTTTCTCTGTTTCTCTGTTTCTATGTTTCTCTGTTTCTCTGTTTCTATGTTTCTCTGTTTCTATGTTTCTCTGTTTCTCTGTTTCTATGTTTCTCTGTTTCTCTGTTTCTATGTTTCTCTGTTTCTCGGTTATTATGTTTCTCTGTTTCTCTGTTTCTCTGTTTCTCTGTTGCTCTGTTTCTATGTTTCTCTGTTTCTATGTTTCTCTCTTTCTCTGTTTCTATGTTTCCCTGTTTTTCTGTTTCGCTGTTTCTCTGTTGCTATGTTTCTCTTGTTCTCTGTTTCTATGATTCTCTTTTTCTATGTTTCTCTGTTTCTCTGTTTCTATGTTTCTCTGTTTCTCTGTATCTCTGTTTCTATGTATCTCTGTTTCTCTGTTTCTATGTTTCTCTTTTTCTATGTTTCTCTGTTTCTATGTTTCTATGTATCTCTGTTTCTATGTTTCTCTGTTTCTATGTTTCTCTTTTTCTATGTTTCTCTGTTTCTATGTTTCTCTGTTTTGCTGTTTCTATGTTTCTCTGTTTCTCTGTTTCTATGTTTCTCTGTTTCTCTGTTTCTCTGTTTCTATGTTTCTCTGTTTCTATGTTTCTCTGTTTCTATGTTTCTCTGTTTCTCTGTTTCTCTGTTATTATGTTTCTCTGTTTCTCTGTTTCTATGTTTCTCTGTTTCTCTGTTTCTATGTTTCTCTGTTTCTATGTTTCTCTGTTTCTCTGTTGCTATATTTCTCTCTTTCTCTGTTTCTATGTTTCTCTGTTTTTCTGTTTCGCTGTTTCTCTGTTTCTATGTTTCTCTGTTTTTCTGTTTCGCTGTTTCTCTGTTTCTCTGTTTCTCTGTTTCTCTGTTTCTCTGTTGGTATGTTTCTCTGTTTCTCTGTTTCTATGTTTCTCTGTTTCTCTGTTTCCCTATTTCTATGTTTCTATGTTTCTATATTTCTCTGTTGCTCTGTTTCTATGTTTCTCTGTTTCTATGTTTCTCTGTTTCTATGTTTCTCTGTTTCTCTGTTTCTCTGTTTCTATATTTCTCTCTTTCACTGTTTCTATGTTTCTCTGTTTCTATGTTTCTCTGTTTCATTGTTTCTATGTTTCTCTGTTTCTATGTTTCTCTCTTTCTCTGTTTCTATATTTCTCTGTTTCTATGTTTCTATGTTTCGCTGTTTCTATGTTTCTCTGTTTCTATGTTTCTCTGTTTCTCTGTTTCTATATTTCTCTGTTTCTCTGTTTCTCTGTTTCTATGTTTCTCTGTTTCTATGTTTCTCTGTTTCTATTTTTCTATGTTTCTCTATTTCTATGTTTCTCTGTTTCTCTGTTTCTATGTTTCTCTGTTTCTATGTTTCTCTGTTTCTATGTTTCACTGTTTCTCTGTTTCTGTGTTTCTATGTTTCTCTGTTTCTCTGTTTCTCTCTTTCTATGTTTCTCTGTTTCTATGTTTCTCTGCTTCTATGTTTCACTGTTTCTCTGTTTCTGTGTTTCTATGTTTCTCTGTTTCTCTGCTTCTCTGTTTCTATGTTTCTCTATTTCTCTGTTTCTATGTTTCTATGTTTCTCTGTTTCTATGTTTCCCTGTTTCTCTGTTTCTATGTTTCTATGTTTCTCTGTTTCTATGTTTCTCTCTTTCTCTGTTTCTATGTTTCTCTGTTTCTATGTTTCTCTGTTTCTCTCTTTCTATGTTTCTCTGTTTCTCTGTTTCTCTCTTTCTCTGTTACTATGTTTCTCTGTTTCTATGTTTCTCTGTTTCTATGTTTCTCTGTTTCTATGTTTCTCTGTTTCTCTGTTTCTCTGTTTCTATGTTACTATGTTTCTCTGTTTCTATGGTTCTATGTTTCTCTGTTTCTCTGTTTCTCTGTTTCTATGTTTCTCTGTTTCTATGTTTCTCTGTTTCTTTGTTTCTATGTTTCTATGTTTCTCTCTTTCTCTGTTTCTGTATTTCTCTGTTTCTCTGATTCTCTGTTTCTATGTTTCTCTGTTTCTCTGTTTCTATGTTTCTATGTTTCTCTGTTTCGATGTTTCTCTGTTTCTCTGCTTCTATATTTCTCTCTTTCCAATTCCAATTCCAATTCCAATTTCCAATTAAAATGCTTTATTGGCATGAAAGTTTACAGAGAACCATATTGCCAAAGCTTACATAGCAAAAAGGTACAGTTTTCCAACATTCTGTAGGTGTCAATCGATTTGACATTTGTTGGGTACATACAATATTACTTTTAAACAATATTAATTTTAAACAGTCTTTGTACTTCATTTGGTACGTTCAATATTAATTTTAAACAGTCTTAATTTTAAACAGTCCTCAGGTTTCTCTGTTTCTCTGTTTCTATGTTTCTCTGTTTCTCTATTTCTCTGTTTCTATGTTTCTATGTTTCTCTGTTTCTGTTTTTCTCTGTTTCTCTGTTTCTATGTTTCTCTGTTTCTATGTTTCTATGTTTCTCTGTTTCTATGTTTCTATGTTTCTCTGTTTCTATTTTTCTATGTTTCTCTATTTCTCTGTTTCTCTGTTTCTATGTTTCTCTGTTTCTATGTTTCTCTGTTTCTCTCTTTCTATGTTTCTCTGTTTCTATGTTTCTCTGTTTCTCTCTTTCTATGTTTCTATGTTTCTATGTTTCTCTGTTTCTATGTTTCTAAGTTTCTCTGTTTCTCTGTTTCTATGTTTCTCTGTTTCTATGTTTCTCTGTTTCTCTGTTTCTCTGTTTCTATGTTTCTCTGTTTCTATGTTTCTATGTTTCTCTGTTTCTATTTTTCTATGTTTCTCTATTTCTCTGTTTCTCTGTTTCTATGTTTCTCTGTTTCTATGTTTCTCTGTTTCTCTCTTTCTATGTTTCTCTGTTTCTATGTTTCTCTGTTTCTATGTTTCTATGTTTCTCTGTTTCTATGTTTCTATGTTTCTCTGTTTCTCTGTTTCTATGTTTCTCTGTTTCTATGTTTCTCTGTTTCTCTGTTTCTATGTTTCTATGTTTCTCTGTTTCTATGTTTCTCTCTTTCTCTGTTTCTATGTTTCTCTCTTTCTATGTTTCTCTGTTTCTATGTTTCTCTGTTTCTCTATTTCTCTGTTTCTATGTTTCTATGTTTCTCTGTTTCTATGTTTCTCTGTTTCTGTTTTTCTCTGTTTCTCTGTTTCTATGTTTCTCTGTTTCTATGTTTCTATGTTTCTCTGTTTCTATGTTTCTATGTTTCTATTTTTCTCTGTTGCTATATTTCTCTCTTTCTCTGTTTCTATGTTTCTCTGTTTTTCTGTTTCGCTGTTTCTCTGTTTCTCTGTTTCTCTGTTTCTATGTTGGTATGTTTCTCTGTTTCTCTGTTTCTATGTTTCTCTGTTTCTCTGTTTCTCTATTTCTATGTTTCTATGTTTCTATATTTCTCTGTTGCTCTGTTTCTATGTTTCTCTGTTTCTATGTTTCTCTGTTTCTATGTTTCTCTGTTTCTCTGTTTCTATGTTTCTATGTTTCTCTGTTTCTCTGTTTCTATGTTTCTCTCTTTCACTGTTTCTATGTTTCTCTGTTTCTATGTTTCTCTGTTTCATTGTTTCTATGTTTCTCTGTTTCTATGTTTCTCTCTTTCTCTGTTTCTATATTTCTCTGTTTCTCTGTTTCTATGTTTCTATGTTTCGCTGTTTCTATGTTTCTCTGTTTCTATGTTTCTCTGTTTCTCTGTTTCTCTGTTTCTATGTTTCTCTGTTTCTATGTTTCTCTGTTTCTCTGTTTCTATGTTTCTCTGTTTCTATGTTTCTCTGTTTCTATTTTTCTATGTTTCTCTATTTCTATGTTTCTCTGTTTCTCTGTTTCTCTGTTTCTATGTTTCACTGTTTCTCTGTTTCTGTGTTTCTATGTTTCTCTGTTTCTCTGTTTCTCTCTTTCTCTGTTTCTCTGTTTCTATGTTTCTCTGTTTCTATGTTTCACTGTTTCTCTGTTTCTGTGTTTCTATGTTTCTCTGTTTCTCTGCTTCTCTGTTTCTATATTTCTCTATTTCTCTGTTTCTATGTTTCTCTGTTTCTATGTTTCTCTGTTTCTCTGTTTCTATGTTTCTATGTTTCTCTGTTTCTATGTTTCTCTCTTTCTCTGTTTCTCTGTTTCTCTGTTTCTATGTTTCTCTGTTTCTCTCTTTCTATGTTTCTCTGTTTCTCTGTTTCTCTCTTTCTCTGTTGCTATGTTTCTCTGTTTCTCTGTTTCTATGTTTCTCTGTTTCTATGTTTCTCTGTTTCTATGTTTCTCTGTTTCTCTGTTTCTCTGTTTCTATGTTTCTATGTTTCTCTGTTTCTCTGTTTCTATGGTTCTATGTTTCTCTGTTTCTCTGTTTCTCTGTTTCACTGTTTCTATGTTTCTCTGTTTCTATGTTTCTCTGTTTCTTTGTTTCTCTGTTTCTCTGTTTCTATGTTTCTCTCTTTCTCTGTTTCTGTATTTCTCTGTTTCTCTGTTTCTCTGTTTCTCTGTTTCTATGTTTCTATGTTTCTCTGTTTCTATGTTTCTCTGTTTCTCTGCTTCTATGTTTCTCTCTCTCTCTGTTTCTATGTTTCTCTGTTTCTATGTTTCTCTGTTTCTCTGTTTCTATGTTTCTCTGTTTCTATGTTTCTCTGTTTCTATGTTTCTCTGTTTCTATGTTTCTCTGTTTCTCTATTTCTCTGTTTCTATGTTTCTATGTTTCTCTGTTTCTGTTTTTCTCTGTTTCTCTGTTTCTCTGTTTCTCTGTTTCTATGTTTCTATGTTTCTCTGTTTCTATGTTTCTATGTTTCTATTTTTCTATGTTTCTCTATTTCTCTGTTTCTCTGTTTCTATGTTTCTCTGTTTCTATGTTTCTCTGTTTCTCTCTTTCTATGTTTCTCTGTTTCTATGTTTCTCTGTTTCTCTATTTCTATGTTTCTATGTTTCTATGTTTCTATGTTTCTAAGTTTCTCTGTTTCTCTGTTTCTATGTTTCTCTGTTTCTATGTTTCTATGTTTCTCTGTTTCTCTGTTTCTATGTTTCTCTGTTTCTCTGTTTCTATGTTTCTATGTTTCTCTGTTTCTATGTTTCTCTCTTTCTCTGTTTCTATGTTTCTCTCTTTCTATGTTTCTCTGTTTCTCTCTTTCTATGTTTCTCTGTTTCTATGTTTCTCTCTTTCTCTGTTACTATGTTTCTCTGTTTCTCTGTTTCTCTGTTTCTCTGTTTCTATGTTTCTCTGTTTCTATGTTTCTCTGTTTCTATGTTTCTCTGTTTCTATGTTTCTCTGTTTCTATGTTTCTCTGTTTCTCTATTTCTCTGTTTCTATGTTTCTATGTTTCTCTGTTTCTATGTTTCTATGTTTCTCTGTTTCTGTTTTTCTCTGTTTCTCTGTTTCTATGTTTCTATTTTTCTATGTTTCTCTATTTCTCTGTTTCTCTGTTTCTATGTTTATCTGTTTCTCTGTTTCTATGTTTCTCTGTTTCTCTCTTTCTATGTTTCTCTGTTTCTCTGTTTCTATGTTTCTCTGTTTCTCTATTTCTATGTTTCTATGTTTCTCTGTTTCTATGTTTCTAAGTTTCTCTGTTTCTCTGTTTCACTGTTTCTATGTTTCTCTGTTTCTTTGTTTCTATGTTTCTCTGTTTCTATGTTTCTCTCTTTCTCTGTTTCTGTATTTCTCTGTTTCTCTGATTCTCTGTTTCTATGTTTCTCTGTTTCTCTGTTTCTATGTTTCTATGTTTCTCTGTTTCTATGTTTCTCTGTTTCTCTGCTTCTATGTTTCTCTCTCTCTCTGTTTCTATGTTTCTCTGTTTCTATGTTTCTCTGTTTCTCTGTTTCTATGTTTCTCTGTTTCTATGTTTCTCTGTTTCTATGTTTCTCTGTTTCTCTGTTTCTATGTTTCTCTGTTTCTATGTTTCTCTGTTTCTCTATTTCTCTGTTTCTATGTTTCTATGTTTCTCTGTTTCTGTTTTTCTCTGTTTCTCTGTTTCTATGTTTCTCTGTTTCTATGTTTCTATGTTTCTCTGTTTCTATGTTTCTATGTTTCTCTGTTTCTATTTTTCTATGTTTCTCTATTTCTCTGTTTCTCTGTTTCTATGTTTCTCTGTTTCTATGTTTCTCTGTTTCTCTCTTTCTATGTTTCTCTGTTTCTATGTTTCTCTGTTTCTCTATTTCTATGTTTCTATGTTTCTATGTTTCTAAGTTTCTCTGTTTCTCTGTTTCTATGTTTCTCTGTTTCTATGTTTCTCTGTTTCTATGTTTCTATGTTTCTCTGTTTCTCTGTTTCTATGTTTCTCTGTTTCTCTGTTTCTATGTTTCTCTGTTTCTATGTTTCTCTCTTTCTCTGTTTCTATGTTTCTCTCTTTCTATGTTTCTCTGTTTCTCTCTTTCTATGTTTCTCTCTTTCTATGTTTCTCTCTTTCTCTGTTACTATGTTTCTCTGTTTCTATGTTTCTCTGTTTCTATGTTTCTCTGTTTCTCTGTTTCTGTGTTTCTCTGTTTCTATGTTTCTCTGTTTCTATGTTTCTCTGTTTCTATGTTTCTCTGTTTCTATGTTTCTCTGTTTCTCTATTTCTCTGTTTCTATGTTTCTATGTTTCTCTGTTTCTATGTTTCTCTGTTTCTGTTTTTCTCTGTTTCTCTGTTTCTATGTTTCTCTGTTTCTATGTTTCTATGTTTCTATGTTTCTATGTTTCTATTTTTCTATGTTTCTCTATTTCTCTGTTTCTCTGTTTCTATGTTTCTCTGTTTCTCTGTTTCTATGTTTCTCTGTTTCTCTCTTTCTATGTTTCTCTGTTTCTCTGTTTCTATGTTTCTCTGTTTCTCTATTTCTCTGTTTCTATGTTTCTATGTTTCTCTGTTTCTATGTTTCTCTGTTTCTCTGTTTCTCTGTTTCTCTGTTTCTATGTTTCTCTGTTTCTATGTTTCTCTCTTTCTCTGTTTCTATGTTTCTCTCTTTCTATGTTTCTCTCTTTCTATGTTTCTCTGTTTCTATGTTTCTCTCTTTCTCTGTTACTATGTTTCTCTGTTTCTATGTTTCTATGTTTCTCTGTTTCTATTTTTCTATGTTTCTCTATTTCTCTGTTTCTCTGTTTCTATGTTTCTCTGTTTCTATGTTTCTCTGTTTCTCTCTTTCTATGTTTCTCTGTTTCTATGTTTCTCTGTTTCTATGTTTCTATGTTTCTCTGTTTCTCTGTTTCTATGTTTCTCTGTTTCTATGTTTCTCTGTTTCTCTGTTTCTATGTTTCTATGTTTCTCTGTTTCTATGTTTCTCTCTTTCTCTGTTTCTATGTTTCTCTCTTTCTATGTTTCTCTGTTTCTATGTTTCTCTGTTTCTCTATTTCTCTGTTTCTATGTTTCTATGTTTCTCTGTTTCTATGTTTCTCTGTTTCTGTTTTTCTCTGTTTCTCTGTTTCTATGTTTCTCTGTTTCTATGTTTCTATGTTTCTCTGTTTCTATGTTTCTATGTTTCTATTTTTCTCTGTTGCTATATTTCTCTCTTTCTCTGTTTCTATGTTTCTCTGTTTTTCTGTTTCGCTGTTTCTCTGTTTCTCTGTTTCTCTGTTTCTATGTTGGTATGTTTCTCTGTTTCTCTGTTTCTATGTTTCTCTGTTTCTCTGTTTCTCTATTTCTATGTTTCTATGTTTCTATATTTCTCTGTTGCTCTGTTTCTATGTTTCTCTGTTTCTATGTTTCTCTGTTTCTATGTTTCTCTGTTTCTCTGTTTCTATGTTTCTATGTTTCTCTGTTTCTCTGTTTCTATGTTTCTCTCTTTCACTGTTTCTATGTTTCTCTGTTTCTATGTTTCTCTGTTTCATTGTTTCTATGTTTCTCTGTTTCTATGTTTCTCTCTTTCTCTGTTTCTATATTTCTCTGTTTCTCTGTTTCTATGTTTCTATGTTTCGCTGTTTCTATGTTTCTCTGTTTCTATGTTTCTCTGTTTCTCTGTTTCTCTGTTTCTATGTTTCTCTGTTTCTATGTTTCTCTGTTTCTCTGTTTCTATGTTTCTCTGTTTCTATGTTTCTCTGTTTCTATTTTTCTATGTTTCTCTATTTCTATGTTTCTCTGTTTCTCTGTTTCTCTGTTTCTATGTTTCACTGTTTCTCTGTTTCTGTGTTTCTATGTTTCTCTGTTTCTCTGTTTCTCTCTTTCTCTGTTTCTCTGTTTCTATGTTTCTCTGTTTCTATGTTTCACTGTTTCTCTGTTTCTGTGTTTCTATGTTTCTCTGTTTCTCTGCTTCTCTGTTTCTATATTTCTCTATTTCTCTGTTTCTATGTTTCTCTGTTTCTATGTTTCTCTGTTTCTCTGTTTCTATGTTTCTATGTTTCTCTGTTTCTATGTTTCTCTCTTTCTCTGTTTCTCTGTTTCTCTGTTTCTATGTTTCTCTGTTTCTCTCTTTCTATGTTTCTCTGTTTCTCTGTTTCTCTCTTTCTCTGTTGCTATGTTTCTCTGTTTCTCTGTTTCTATGTTTCTCTGTTTCTATGTTTCTCTGTTTCTATGTTTCTCTGTTTCTCTGTTTCTCTGTTTCTATGTTTCTATGTTTCTCTGTTTCTCTGTTTCTATGGTTCTATGTTTCTCTGTTTCTCTGTTTCTCTGTTTCACTGTTTCTATGTTTCTCTGTTTCTATGTTTCTCTGTTTCTTTGTTTCTCTGTTTCTCTGTTTCTATGTTTCTCTCTTTCTCTGTTTCTGTATTTCTCTGTTTCTCTGTTTCTCTGTTTCTCTGTTTCTATGTTTCTATGTTTCTCTGTTTCTATGTTTCTCTGTTTCTCTGCTTCTATGTTTCTCTCTCTCTCTGTTTCTATGTTTCTCTGTTTCTATGTTTCTCTGTTTCTCTGTTTCTATGTTTCTCTGTTTCTATGTTTCTCTGTTTCTATGTTTCTCTGTTTCTCTGTTTCTCTGTTTCTATGTTTCTCTATTTCTCTGTTTCTATGTTTCTATGTTTCTCTGTTTCTGTTTTTCTCTGTTTCTCTGTTTCTCTGTTTCTCTGTTTCTATGTTTCTATGTTTCTCTGTTTCTATGTTTCTATGTTTCTATTTTTCTATGTTTCTCTATTTCTCTGTTTCTCTGTTTCTATGTTTCTCTGTTTCTATGTTTCTCTGTTTCTCTCTTTCTATGTTTCTCTGTTTCTATGTTTCTCTGTTTCTCTATTTCTATGTTTCTATGTTTCTATGTTTCTATGTTTCTAAGTTTCTCTGTTTCTCTGTTTCTATGTTTCTCTGTTTCTATGTTTCTATGTTTCTCTGTTTCTCTGTTTCTATGTTTCTCTGTTTCTCTGTTTCTATGTTTCTATGTTTCTCTGTTTCTATGTTTCTCTCTTTCTCTGTTTCTATGTTTCTCTCTTTCTATGTTTCTCTGTTTCTCTCTTTCTATGTTTCTCTGTTTCTATGTTTCTCTCTTTCTCTGTTACTATGTTTCTCTGTTTCTCTGTTTCTCTGTTTCTCTGTTTCTATGTTTCTCTGTTTCTATGTTTCTCTGTTTCTATGTTTCTCTGTTTCTATGTTTCTCTGTTTCTATGTTTCTCTGTTTCTCTATTTCTCTGTTTCTATGTTTCTATGTTTCTCTGTTTCTATGTTTCTATGTTTCTCTGTTTCTGTTTTTCTCTGTTTCTCTGTTTCTATGTTTCTATTTTTCTATGTTTCTCTATTTCTCTGTTTCTCTGTTTCTATGTTTCTCTGTTTCTCTGTTTCTATGTTTCTCTGTTTCTCTCTTTCTATGTTTCTCTGTTTCTCTGTTTCTATGTTTCTCTGTTTCTCTATTTCTATGTTTCTATGTTTCTCTGTTTCTATGTTTCTAAGTTTCTCTGTTTCTCTGTTTCACTGTTTCTATGTTTCTCTGTTTCTATGTTTCTCTGTTTCTTTGTTTCTATGTTTCTCTGTTTCTATGTTTCTCTCTTTCTCTGTTTCTGTATTTCTCTGTTTCTCTGATTCTCTGTTTCTATGTTTCTCTGTTTCTCTGTTTCTATGTTTCTATGTTTCTCTGTTTCTATGTTTCTCTGTTTCTCTGCTTCTATGTTTCTCTCTCTCTCTGTTTCTATGTTTCTCTGTTTCTATGTTTCTCTGTTTCTCTGTTTCTATGTTTCTCTGTTTCTATGTTTCTCTGTTTCTATGTTTCTCTGTTTCTCTGTTTCTATGTTTCTCTGTTTCTATGTTTCTCTGTTTCTCTATTTCTCTGTTTCTATGTTTCGATGTTTCTCTGTTTCTGTTTTTCTCTGTTTCTCTGTTTCTATGTTTCTATGTTTCTATGTTTCTCTGTTTCTATGTTTCTATGTTTCTCTGTTTCTATTTTTCTATGTTTCTCTATTTCTCTGTTTCTCTGTTTCTATGTTTCTCTGTTTCTATGTTTCTCTGTTTCTCTCTTTCTATGTTTCTCTGTTTCTATGTTTCTCTGTTTCTCTATTTCTATGTTTCTATGTTTCTATGTTTCTAAGTTTCTCTGTTTCTCTGTTTCTATGTTTCTCTGTTTCTATGTTTCTCTGTTTCTATGTTTCTATGTTTCTCTGTTTCTCTGTTTCTATGTTTCTCTGTTTCTCTGTTTCTATGTTTCTCTGTTTCTATGTTTCTCTCTTTCTCTGTTTCTATGTTTCTCTCTTTCTATGTTTCTCTGTTTCTCTCTTTCTATGTTTCTCTCTTTCTATGTTTCTCTCTTTCTCTGTTACTATGTTTCTCTGTTTCTATGTTTCTCTGTTTCTATGTTTCTCTGTTTCTCTGTTTCTGTGTTTCTCTGTTTCTATGTTTCTCTGTTTCTATGTTTCTCTGTTTCTATGTTTCTCTGTTTCTATGTTTCTCTGTTTCTCTATTTCTCTGTTTCTATGTTTCTATGTTTCTCTGTTTCTATGTTTCTCTGTTTCTGTTTTTCTCTGTTTCTCTGTTTCTATGTTTCTCTGTTTCTATGTTTCTATGTTTCTCTGTTTCTATGTTTCTATGTTTCTATTTTTCTATGTTTCTCTATTTCTCTGTTTCTCTGTTTCTATGTTTCTCTGTTTCTCTGTTTCTATGTTTCTCTGTTTCTCTCTTTCTATGTTTCTCTGTTTCTCTGTTTCTATGTTTCTCTGTTTCTCTATTTCTCTGTTTCTATGTTTCTATGTTTCTCTGTTTCTATGTTTCTCTGTTTCTCTGTTTCTCTGTTTCTCTGTTTCTATGTTTCTCTGTTTCTATGTTTCTCTCTTTCTCTGTTTCTATGTTTCTCTCTTTCTATGTTTCTCTCTTTCTATGTTTCTCTGTTTCTATGTTTCTCTCTTTCTCTGTTACTATGTTTCTCTGTTTCTATGTTTCTCTGTTTCTCTGTTTCTATGTTTCTCTGTTTCTCTCTTTCTATGTTTCTCTGTTTCTCTGTTTCTATGTTTCTAAGTTTCTCTGTTTCTCTGTTTCTATGTTTCTATGTTTCTCTGTTTCTATGTTTCTCTGTTTCTCTGTTTCTCTGTTTCTATGTTTCTATGTTTCTCTGTTTCTATGTTTCTCTCTTTCTCTGTTTCTATGTTTCTCTCTTTCTATGTTTCTCTCTTTCTATGTTTCTCTGTTTCTATGTTTCTCTCAGTTCAAATGCTTTATTGGCATGAAAGTTTACAGAGAACCATATTGCCAAAGCTTACATTGCAAAAAGGTACAGTTTTCCAACATTCTGTAGGTGTCAATCGATTTGACATTTGTTGGGTATATACAATATTACTTTTAAACAATATTAATTTTAAACAGTCTTTCTACTTCATTTGGTACGTTCAATATTAATTTTAAACAGTCTTACTTTTAAACAGTCCTCAGGTTGTGACATGTTGTTACATATTTAGCCCCAAGGTATGGTCTGTCTCCTTCTCCTAGGACTAATCTCAATTTTGACAGATCATCCAATTCCTTGAAATCTGGGGTTGTTTGGCTTAGCTTGTTGAATAATATGTTTCTTGATGTGTTGAATTTTTCGCATTTTAGGAGGAAATGCATTTCTGTTTCAACCTCGCCAGCCAGACATTGATCGCATATTCTATTCTCTCTAGGCTGCCAGGATTTCTTGTATCTGCCTTTTTCAATTTCCAGTTGGTGGTCGCTTAGTCTGTACCTGGTGAGGGTCTGTCTCTGTTTTGTGTCTCTGATGGTCGTGAGGTAGTCTGCCAGTTTATATTCTCTTTTTAGGGCCCGGTAACATTCTAATCTGCTTTGGCTTTCGGTTATTTTGTTCCAATGTTCCAGGTAGGTTTCTTTGCATTTTTTAATGATTTGGTTCACTCGGATTGGTGTTTGGACGGCTGTGTTGGTCTGGGGCTGGTCAGGGTCCGGCTGAGTACTTAGTTTCAGTAGCAGCTGACTCAGGGGACTCTTTTCTGGGTTTAGCTCTTGGGTCTGAAAGGCTTTGAAATGAAGGGTGTCTGGGGAGCTAGATTTGAGGTGATTTAGGAAGTTTAGTGCTCGTTTTTGGATGTTTATTATCAGTGGGTATCTGCCTAGTTCGGCTCTGCATGCATTTGTTGGCGTTTTTCTTTGGGTGCGAAGGATGCTTCGGCAGAATTCTGCATGTAGGGCTTCTATTGTGTGTTTTTCCCATTTAGTGTAGCTTTGGTGATTTAGCGGGCCCCATACTTCACTACCGTACAGTGCAATGGGCAGGATTATGCTGTCAAAAATTTTGAGCCAGATTTTGATTGGGATTTGGATGTTGTAGAATTTTCTTTTTATTGCATATAGGGCTCTTCGGGCTTTTTCTTTTAGTGCATTCACTCTTTCTCTGTTACTATGTTTCTCTGTTTCTATGTTTCTCTGTTTCTCTGTTTCTATGTTTCTCTATTTCTATGTTTCTCTGTTTCTATGTTACTCTGTTTCTCTGTTTCTCTGTTTCTATGTTTCTCTGTTTCTATGTTTCTCTGTTTCTCTGTTTCTATGGTTCTATGTTTCTCTGTTTCTCTGTTTCTCTGTTTCACTGTTTCTATGTTTCTCTGTTTCTCTGTTTCTATGTTTCTCTGTTTCTATGTTTCTCTGTTTCTATGTTTCTCTCTTTCTCTGTTTCTATATTTCTCTGTTTCTCTGATTCTCTGCTTCTATGTTTCTCTGTTTCTATGTTTCTCTCTTTCTATGGTTCTCTGTTTCTCTGTTTCTATGTTTCTCTGTTTCTCTGCTTCTATGTTTCTTTATATTTCTTTGTTTCTATGTTTCTCTGTTTCTATGTTTCTCTCTTTCTCTGTTTCTATATTTCTCTGTTTCTCTGATTCTCTGCTTCTATGTTTCTATGTTTCTCTGTTTCTATGTTTCTCTCTTTCTATGGTTCTCTGTTTCTCTGTTTCTATGTTTCTCTGTTTCTCTGCTTCTATGTTTCTTTATATTTCTCTGTTTCTATGTTTCTATGTTTCTATGTTTCTCTGTTTCTCTGTTTCTCTGTTTCTATGTTTCTCTGTTTCTCTGTTTCTCTGTTTCTCTGTTTCTGTGTTTCTGTTTCTCTGTTTCTAAGTTTCTCTGTTTCTCTGTTTCTATGTTTCTCTGTTTCTCTGTTTCTGTGTTTCTCTGTTTCTCTGTTTCTCTGTTTCTATGTTTCTCTGTTTCTATGTTTCTATGTTTCTCTGTTTCTCTGTTTCTCTGTTTCTCTGTTTCTATGTTTCTATGTTTCTCTGTTTCTATGTTTCTCTGTTTCTCTGTTCCTCTGTTTCTATGTTTCTCTGTTTCTATGTTGCTCTGTTTCTCTGTTTCTCTGTTATTATGTTTCTCTGTTTCTCTGTTTCTATGTTTCTCTGTTTCTCTGTTTCTATGTTTCTCTGTTTCTATGTTTCTCTGTTTCTCTGTTTCTATGTTTCTCTGTTTCTCTGTTTCTATGTTTCTCTGTTTCTCGGTTATTATGTTTCTCTGTTTCTCTGTTTCTATGTTTCTCTGTTTCTCTGTTTCTCTGTTTCTATGTTTCTCTCTTTCTCTGTTTCTATGTTTCCCTGTTTTTCTGTTTCGCTGTTTCTCTGTTGCTATGTTTCTCTTGTTCTCTGTTTCTATGATTCTCTTTTTCTATGTTTCTCTGTTTCTCTGTTTCTATGTTTCTCTGTTTCTCTGTTTCTCTGTTTCTATGTATCTCTGTTTCTCTGTTTCTATGTTTCTCTTTTTCTATGTTTCTCTGTTTCTATGTTTCTATGTATCTCTGTTTCTATGTTTCTCTGTTTCTATGTTTCTCTTTTTCTATGTTTCTCTGTTTCTATGTTTCTCTGTTTTGCTGTTTCTATGTTTCTCTCTTTCTCTGTTTCTATGTTTCTCTGTTTCTCTGTTTCTCTGTTTCTATGTTTCTCTGTTTCTATGTTTCTCTGTTTCTCTGTTTCTATGTTTCTCTGTTTCTATGTTTCTCTGTTTCTCTGTTTCTCTGTTATTATGTTTCTCTGTTTCTCTGTTTCTATGTTTCTCTGTTTCTATGTTTCTCTGTTTCTATGTTTCTCTGTTTCTCTGTTGCTATGTTTCTCTCTTTCTCTGTTTCTATGTTTCTCTGTTTTTCTGTTTCGCTGTTTCTCTGTTTCTATGTTTCTCTGTTTTTCTGTTTCGCTGTTTCTCTGTTTCTCTGTTGGTATGTTTCTCTGTTTCTCTGTTTCTATGTTTCTCTTGTTGTCTGTTTCTATGATTCTCTGTTTCTATGTTTGTCTGTTTCTCTGTTTCTCTGTTTCTATGTTTCTATATTTCTCTGTTTCTCTGTTTCTATGTTTCTCTGTTTCTATGTTTCTCTGTTTCTATGTTTCTCTGTTTCTCTGTTTCTATGTTTCTATGTTTCTCTGTTTCTCTGTTTCTATGTTTCTCTCTTTCACTGTTTCTATGTTTCTCTGTTTCTATGTTTCTCTGTTTCATTGTTTCTATGTTTCTCTGTTTCTATGTTTCTCTCTTTCTCTGTTTCTATATTTCTCTGTTTCTCTGTTTCTATGTTTCTATGTTTCGCTGTTTCTCTGTTTCTCTGTTTCTCTGTTTCTATGTTTCTATGTTTCTCTGTTTCTCTGTTTCTATGTTTCTCTGTTTCTATGTTTCTCTGTTTCTATTTTTCTATGTTTCTCTATTTCTATGTTTCTCTGTTTCTCTGTTTCTATGTTTCTCTGTTTCTATGTTTCTCTGTCTCTATGTTTCACTGTTTCTCTGTTTCTGTGTTTCTATGTTTCTCTGTTTCTCTCTTTCTATGTTTCTCTGTTTCTATGTTTCTCTGTTTTACTGTTTCTCTGTTTCTCTGTTTCTATGTTTGTCTGATTCTCTGTTTCTATGTTTCTCTGTTTCTATGTTTCTCTGTTTCTATGGTTCTCTGTTTCTCTGTTTCTATGTTTCTCTGCTTCTATGTTTCTATGTTTCTCTGTTTCACTGTTTCTCTGTTTCTCTGTTTCTCTGTTTCTATGTTTCTCTGTTTCACTGTTTCTCTGTTTCTCTGTTTCTATGTTTCTCTGTTTCTATGCTTCTCTGTTTCTCTGTTTCTATGTTTCTCTATTTATCTGTTTCTATGTTTCTCTGTTTCTCTGTTTCCATTTTTCTATGTTTCTCTGTTTCTATGTTTCTCTGTTTTTCTGTTTCAATGTTTCTCTGTTTCTCTGTTTCTCTGTTTCTCTGTTTCAATGTTTCTCTGTTTCTCTGTTTCGATGTTTCTCTTTTTCTCTGTTTCTATGTTTCTATATTTCTCTGTTTCTATGTTTCTCTTTTTCTCTGTTACTCTGTTTCTATGTTTCTCTATTTCTCTGTTTCTATGTTTCTCTGTTTCTTTGTTTCTCTGTTTCTCTGTTTCGATGTTGCTATGTTTCTCTGTTTCTCTGTTTCTTTATATTTCTCTGTTTCTATGTTTCTCTGTTTCTCTGTTTCTATGTTTCTCTGTTTCTCTGTTTCTATGTTTCTCTGTTTCTCTGTTTCTATGTTTCTCTGTTTCTCTGTTTCTAAGTTTCTCTGTTTCTCTGTTTCTATGTTTCTATGTTTCTCTGTTTCTCTGTTTCTGTGTTTCTCTGTTTCTCTGTTTCTATGTTTCTCTGTTTCTATGTTTGTATGTTTCTCTGTTTCTATGTTTCTCTGTTTCTATGTTTCTCTGTTTCTCTGTTCCTCTGTTTCTATGTTTCGCTGTTTCTATGTTTCTCTGTTTCTATGTTTCTCTGTTTCTCTGTTTCTATGTTTCTCTGTTTCTATGTTTCTCTGTTTCTATGTTTCTCTGTTTCTATGTTTCTCTGTTTCTCTGTTCCTCTGTTTCTATGTTTCGCTGTTTCTATGTTTCTCTGTTTCTATGTTTCTCTGTTTCTCTGTTTCTATGTTTCTCTGTTTCTATGTTTCGCTGTTTCTATGTTTCTCTGTTTCTATGTTTCTCTGTTTCTCTGTTTCTATGTTTCTCTGTTTCTCTTTTTCTCTGTTTCTATGTTTCTCTGTTTCCATGTTTCTCTGTTTCTCGGTTTCTATGTTTCTCTGTTTCTATGTTGCTCTGTTTCTCTGTTTCTCTGTTATATGTTTCTCTGTTTCTCTGTTTCTATGTTTCTCTGTTTCTCTGTTTCTATGTTTCTCTGTTTCTATGTTTCTCTGTTTCTATGTTTCTCTGTTTCTCTGTTTCTATGTTTCTCTGTTTCTCGGTTATTATGTTTCTCTGTTTCTCTGTTTCTATGTTTCTCTGTTTCTCTGTTTCTATGTTTCTCTGTTTCTATGTTTCTCTCTTTCTCTGTTTCTATGTTCCCCTGTTTTTCTGTTTCGCTGTTTCTCTGTTGCTATGTTTCTCTTGTTCTCTGTTTCTATGATTCTCTTTTTCTATGTTTCTCTGTTTCTCTGTTTCTATGTTTCTCTGTTTCTCTGTATCTCTGTTTCTCTGTTTCTATGTTTCTCTTTTTCTATGTTTCTCTGTTTCTATGTTTCTATGTATCTCTGTTTCTATGTTTCTCTGTTTCTATGTTTCTCTTTTTCTATGTTTCTCTGTTTCTATGTTTCTCTGTTTTGCTGTTTCTATGTTTCTCTCTTTCTCTGTTTCTATGTTTCTCTGTTTCTCTGTTTCTCTGTTTCTATGTTTCTCTGTTTCTATGTTTCTCTGTTTCTCTGTTTCTATGTTTCTCTGTTTCTATGTTTCTCTGTTTCTCTGTTTCTCTGTTATTATGTTTCTCTGTTTCTCTGTTTCTATGTTTCTCTGTTTCTATGTTTCTCTGTTTCTATGTTTCTCTGTTTCTCTGTTGCTATGTTTCTCTCTTTCTCTGTTTCTATGTTTCTCTGTTTTTCTGTTTCGCTGTTTCTCTGTTTCTATGTTTCTCTGTTTTTCTGTTTCGCTGTTTCTCTGTTTCTCTGTTGGTATGTTTCTCTGTTTCTCTGTTTCTATGTTTCTCTTGTTGTCTGTTTCTATGATTCTCTGTTTCTATGTTTGTCTGTTTCTCTGTTTCTCTGTTTCTATGTTTCTATATTTCTCTGTTTCTCTGTTTCTATGTTTCTCTGTTTCTATGTTTCTCTGTTTCTATGTTTCTCTGTTTCTCTGTTTCTATGTTTCTCTGTTTCTCTGTTTCTATGTTTCTCTCTTTCACTGTTTCTATGTTTCTCTGTTTCTATGTTTCTCTGTTTCATTGTTTCTATGTTTCTCTGTTTCTATGTTTCTCTCTTTCTCTGTTTCTATATTTCTCTGTTTCTCTGTTTCTATGTTTCTATGTTTCGCTGTTTCTATGTTTCTCTGTTTCTCTGTTTCTCTGTTTCTATGTTTCTATGTTTCTCTGTTTCTATGTTTCTCTGTTTCTCTGTTTCTATGTTTCTCTGTTTCTATGTTTCTCTGTTTCTATTTTTCTATGTTTCTCTATTTCTATGTTTCTCTGTTTCTATGTTTCTCTGTTTCTATGTTTCTCTGTTTCTATGTTTCACTGTTTCTCTGTTTCTGTGTTTCTATGTTTCTCTGTTTCTCTGTTTCTCTCTTTCTATGTTTCTGTGTTTCTATGTTTCTCTGTTTTACTGTTTCTCTGTTTCTCTGTTTCTATGTTTCTCTGATTCTCTGTTTCTATGTTTCTCTGTTTCTATGTTTCTCTGTTTCTATGGTTCTCTGTTTCTCTGTTTCTATGTTTCTCTGCTTCTATGTTTCTATGTTTCTCTGTTTCACTGTTTCTCTGTTTCTCTGTTTCTCTGTTTCTATCTTTCTCTGTTTCACTGTTTCTCTGTTTCTCTGTTTCTATGTTTCTCTGTTTCTATGCTTCTCTGTTTCTCTGTTTCTATGTTTCTCTATTTATCTGTTTCTATGTTTCTCTGTTTCTCTGTTTCCATTTTTCTATGTTTCTCTGTTTCTATGTTTCTCTGTTTTTCTGTTTCAATGTTTCTCTGTTTCTCTGTTTCTCTGTTTCTCTGTTTCAATGTTTCTCTGTTTCAATGTTTCTCTGTTTCTCTTTTTCTCTGTTTCTATGTTTCTATATTTCTCTGTTTCTATGTTTCTCTTTTTCTCTGTTACTCTGTTTCTATGTTTCTCTATTTCTCTCTTTCTATGTTTCTCTGTTTCTATGTTTCTCTGTTTCTTTGTTTCTCTGTTTCTCTGTTTCGATGTTGCTATGTTTCTCTGTTTCTATGTTTCTTTATATTTCTCTGTTTCTATGTTTCTATGTTTCTCTGTTTATCTGTTTCTCTGTTTCTCTGTTTCTATGTTTCTCTGTTTCTCTGTTTCTATGTTTCTCTGTTTCTCTGTTTCTAAGTTTCTCTGTTTCTCTGTTTCTATGTTTCTGTTTCTCTGTTTCTCTGTTTCTGTGTTTCTCTGTTTCTCTGTTTCTATGTTTCTCTGTTTCTATGTTTGTATGTTTCTCTGTTTCTATGTTTCTCTGTTTCTATGTTTCTCTGTTTCTCTGTTCCTCTGTTTCTATGTTTCGCTGTTTCTATGTTTCTCTGTTTCTATGTTTCTCTGTTTCTCTGTTTCTATGTTTCTCTGTTTCTATGTTTCTCTGTTTCTATGTTTCTCTGTTTCTATGTTTCTCTGTTTCTCTGTTCCTCTGTTTCTATGTTTCGCTGTTTCTATGTTTCTCTGTTTCTATGTTTCTCTGTTTCTCTGTTTCTATGTTTCTCTGTTTCTATGTTTCGCTGTTTCTATGTTTCTCTGTTTCTATGTTTCTCTGTTTCTCTGTTTCTATGTTTCTCTGTTTCTCTGTTTCTCTGTTTCTATGTTTCTCTGTTTCCATGTTTCTCTGTTTCTCGGTTTCTATGTTTCTCTGTTTCTATGTTGCTCTGTTTCTCTGTTTCTCTGTTATATGTTTCTCTGTTTCTCTGTTTCTATGTTTCTCTGTTTCTCTGTTTCTATGTTTCTCTGTTTCTATGTTTCTCTGTTTCTCTGTTTCTATGTTTCTCTGTTTCTCTGTTTCTATGTTTCTCTGTTTCTCGGTTATTATGTTTCTCTGTTTCTCTGTTTCTATGTTTCTCTGTTTCTCTGTTTCTATGTTTCTCTGTTTCTATGTTTCTCTCTTTCTCTGTTTCTATGTTTCCCTGTTTTTCTGTTTCGCTGTTTCTCTGTTGCTATGTTTCTCTTGTTCTCTGTTTCTATGATTCTCTTTTTCTATGTTTCTCTGTTTCTCTGTTTCTATGTTTCTCTGTTTCTCTGTTTCTATGTATCTCTGTTTCTTTGTTTCTATGTTTCTCTTTTTCTATGTTTCTCTGTTTCTATGTTTCTATGTATCTCTGTTTCTATGTTTCTCTGTTTCTATGTTTCTCTTTTTCTATGTTTCTCTGTTTCTATGTTTCTCTGTTTTGCTGTTTCTATGTTTCTCTGTTTCTCTGTTTCTATGTTTCTCTGTTTCTCTGTTTCTCTGTTTCTCTGTTTCTATGTTTCTATGTTTCTCTGTTTCTCTGTTATTATGTTTCTCTGTTTCTCTGTTTCTATGTTTCTCTGTTTCTCTGTTTCTATGTTTCTCTGTTTCTATGTTTCTCTGTTTCTCTGTTGCTATGTTTCTCTCTTTCTCTGTTTCTATGTTTCTCTGTTTTTCTGTTTCGCTGTTTCTCTGTTTCTATGTTTCTCTGTTTTTCTGTTTCGCTGTTTCTCTGTTTCTCTGTTTCTCTGTTGGTATGTTTCTCTGTTTCTCTGTTTCTATGTTTCTCTTGTTGTCTGTTTCTATGATTCTCTGTTTCTCTGTTTCTCTGTTTCTATGTTTCTATGTTTCTATATTTCTCTGTTGCTCTGTTTCTATGTTTCTCTGTTTCTATGTTTCTCTGTTTCTATGTTTCTCTGTTTCTCTGTTTCTATGTTTCTCTGTTTCTATGTTTCTCTCTTTCACTGTTTCTATGTTTCTCTGTTTCTATGTTTCTCTGTTTCATTGTTTCTATGTTTCTCTGTTTCTATGTTTCTCTCTTTCTCTGTTTCTATATTTCTCTGTTTCTCTGTTTCTATGTTTCTATGTTTCGCTGTTTCTATGTTTCTCTGTTTCTATGTTTCTCTGTTTCTCTGTTTCTATATTTCTATGTTTCTCTGTTTCTATGTTTCTCTGTTTCTATGTTTCTCTGTTTCTATGTTTCTCTGTTTCTATTTTTCTATGTTTCTCTATTTCTATGTTTCTCTGTTTCTCTGTTTCTATGTTTCTCTGTTTCTATGTTTCTCTGTTTCTATGTTTCACTGTTTCTCTGTTTCTGTGTTTCTATGTTTCTCTGTTTCTCTGTTTCTCTCTTTCTATGTTTCTCTGTTTCTATGTTTCTATGTTTCACTGTTTCTCTGTTTCTGTGTTTCTCTGTTTCTCTGTTTCTCTGTTTCTATGTTTCTATGTTTCTCTGTTTCTATGTTTCTCTGTTTCTATGTTTCTCTCTTTCTCTGTTTCTATGTTTCTCTGTTTCTATGTTTCTCTGTTTCTCTCTTTCTCTGTTTCTCTGTTTCTCTGTTTCTCTCTTTCTCTGTTACTATGTTTCTCTGTTTCTATGTTTCTCTGTTTCTCTTTTTCTATGTTTCTCTGTTTCTCTGTTTCTCTGTTTCTATGTTTCTATGTTTCTCTGTTTCTCTGTTTCTATGGTTCTATGTTTCTCTGTTTCTCTGTTTCTCTGTTTCACTGTTTCAATGTTTCTCTGTTTCTATGTTTCTCTGTTTATTTGTTTCTATGTTTCTCTGTTTCTATGTTTCTCTCTTTCTCTGTTTCTATATTTCTCTGTTTCTCTGATTCTCTGTTTCTATGTTTCTATGTTTCTCTGTTTCTATGTTTCTCTGTTTCTATGTTTCTCTGTTTCTCTGTTTCTATGTTTGTATGTTTCTCTGTTTCTATGTTTCTCTGTTTCTATGTTTCTCTGTTTCTCTGTTCCTCTGTTTCTATGTTTCGCTGTTTCTATGTTTCTCTGTTTCTCTGTTTCTCTGTTTCTATGTTTCTCTGTTTCTATGTTTCTCTGTTTCTATGTTTCTCTGTTTCTATGTTTCTCTGTTTCTCTGTTCCTCTGTTTCTATGTTTCGCTGTTTCTATGTTTCTCTGTTTCTATGTTTCTCTGTTTCTCTGTTTCTATGTTTCTCTGTTTCTATGTTTCGCTGTTTCTATGTTTCTCTGTTTCTCTGTTTCTATGTTTCTCTGTTTCTCTGTTTCTATGTTTCTCTCTTTCTATGTTTCTCTGTTTCTCGGTTTCTATGTTTCTCTGTTTCCATGTTGCTCTGTTTCTCTGTTTCTCTGTTTCTATGTTTCTCTGTTTCTCTGTTTCTCGGTTTCTATGTTTCTCTGTTTCTATGTTGCTCTGTTTCTCGGTTATTATGTTTCTCTGTTTCTCTGTTTCTATGTTTCCCTGTTTTTCTGTTTCGCTGTTTCTCTGTTGCTATGTTTCTCTTGTTCTCTGTTTCTATGATTCTCTTTTTCTATGTTTCTCTGTTTCTCTGTTTCTATGTTTCTCTGTTTCTCTGTTTCTCTGTTTCTATGTATCTCTGTTTCTCTGTTTCTATGTTTCTCTTTTTCTATGTTTCTCTGTTTCTATGTTTCTATGTATCTCTGTTTCTATGTTTCTCTGTTTCTATGTTTCTCTTTTTCTTTGTTTCTCTGTTTCTATGTTTCTCTGTTTTGCTGTTTCTATGTTTCTCTGTTTCTCTGTTTCTATGTTTCTCTGTTTCTCTGTTTCTATGTTTCTCTGTTTCTATGTTTCTCTGTTTCTCTGTTTCTCTGTTTCTATGTTTCTCTGTTTCTCTGTTGCTATGTTTCTCTCTTTCTCTGTTTCTATGTTTCTCTGTTTTTCTGTTTCGCTGTTTCTCTGTTTCTATGTTTCTCTGTTTTTCTGTTTCGCTGTTTCTCTGTTTCTCTGTTTCTCTGTTTCTCTGTTGGTATGTTTCTCTGTTTCTCTGTTTCTATGTTTCTCTTGTTGTCTGTTTCTATGATTCTCTGTTTCTATGTTTCTCTGTTTCTCTGTTTCTATATTTCTCTGTTGCTCTGTTTCTATGTTTCTCTGTTTCTATGTTTCTCTGTTTCTATGTTTCTCTGTTTCTCTGTTTCTATGTTTCTATGTTTCTCTGTTTCTCTGTTTCTATGTTTCTCTCTTTCACTGTTTCTATGTTTCTCTGTTTCTATGTTTCTCTGTTTCATTGTTTCTATGTTTCTCTGTTTCTATGTTTCTCTCTTTCTCTGTTTCTATATTTATCTGTTTCTCTGTTTCTATGTTTCTATGTTTCGCTGTTTCTATGTTTCTCTGTTTCTATGTTTCTCTGTTTCTCTGTTTCTATGTTTCTCTGTTTCTATGTTTCTCTGTTTCTCTGTTTCTATGTTTCTCTGTTTCTATGTTTCTCTGTTTCTATTTTTCTATGTTTCTCTATTTCTATGTTTCTCTGTTTCTCTGTTTCTATGTTTCTCTGTTTCTATGTTTCTCTGTTTCTATGTTTCACTGTTTCTCTGTTTCTGTGTTTCTATGTTTCTCTCTTTCTCTGTTTCTATATTTCTCTGTTTCTCTGTTTCTATGTTTCTATGTTTCGCTGTTTCTATGTTTCTCTGTTTCTATGTTTCTCTGTTTCTCTGTTTCTCTGTTTCTATGTTTCTCTGTTTCTATGTTTCTCTGTTTCTATGTTTCTCTGTTTCTATTTTTCTATGTTTCTCTATTTCTATGTTTCTCTGTTTCTCTGTTTCTATGTTTCTCTGTTTCTATGTTTCTCTGTTTCTATGTTTCACTGTTTCTCTGTTTCTGTGTTTCTATGTTTCTCTGTTTCTCTGTTTCTCTCTTTCTATGTTTCTCTGTTTCTATGTTTCTCTGTTTCTATGTTTCACTGTTTCTCTGTTTCTGTGTTTCTATGTTTCTCTGTTTCTCTGTTTCTATGTTTCTATGTTTCTCTGTTTCTATGTTTCTATGTTTCTCTGTTTCTATGTTTCTCTCTTTCTCTGTTTCTATGTTTCTATGTTTCTCTGTTTCTATGTTTCTCTGTTTCTCTCTTTCTATGTTTCTCTGTTTCTCTGTTTCTCTCTTTCTCTGTTACTATGTTTCTCTGTTTCTATGTTTCTCTGTTTCTCTGTTTCTATGTTTCTCTGTTTCTCTGTTTCTATGTTTCTCTGTTTCTCTGTTTCTATGTTTCTCTGTTTCTCTGTTTCTATGGTTCTATGTTTCTCTGTTTCTCTGTTTCTCTGTTTCACTGTTTCAATGTTTCTCTGTTTCTATGTTTCTCTGTTTCTTTGTTTCTATGTTTCTCTGTTTCTATGTTTCTCTCTTTCTCTGTTTCTATATTTCTCTGTTTCTCTGATTCTCTGTTTCTATGTTTCTCTGTTTCTATGTTTCTATGTTTCTCTGTTTCTCTGTTTCTCTCTTTCTCTGTTACTATGTTTCTCTGTTTCTATGTTTCTCTGTTTCTCTGTTTCTATGTTTCTCTGTTTCTATGTTTCTCTGTTTCTCTGTTTCTATGTTTCTCTGTTTCTCTGTTTCTATGGTTCTATGTTTCTCTGTTTCTCTGTTTCTCTGTTTCACTGTTTCAATGTTTCTCTGTTTCTATGTTTCTCTGTTTCTTTGTTTCTCTGTTTCTCTGTTTCTATGTTTCTCTCTTTCTCTGTTTCTATATTTCTCTGTTTCTCTGATTCTCTGTTTCTATGTTTCTCTGTTTCTATGTTTCTATGTTTCTCTGTTTCTCTGCTTCTATGTTTCTCTCTTTCTCTGTTTCTATGTTTCTCTGTTTCTCTGTTTCTCTGTTTCTATGTTTCTCTGTTTCTATGTTTCTCTGTTTCTCTGTTTCTATGTTTCTCTGTTTCTCTATTTCTCTGTTTCTATGTTTCTATGTTTCTCTGTTTCTATGTTTCTATGTTTCTCTGTTTCTGTTTTTCTCTGTTTCTCTGTTTCTATGTTTCTCTGTTTCTATGTTTCTATGTTTCTCTGTTTCTATGTTTCTATGTTTCTCTGTTTCTATGTTTCTCTGTTTCTCTGCTTCTATGTTTCTCTCTTTCTCTGTTTCTATGTTTCTCTGTTTCTCTGTTTCTCTGTTTCTCTGTTTCTATGTTTCTCTGTTTCTATGTTTCTCTGTTTCTATGTTTCTCTGTTTCTCTGTTTCTATGTTTCTCTGTTTCTCTATTTCTCTGTTTCTATGTTTCTATGTTTCTCTGTTTCTATGTTTCTATGTTTCTCTGTTTCTGTTTTTCTCTGTTTCTCTGTTTCTATGTTTCTCTGTTTCTATGTTTCTATGTTTCTCTGTTTCTATGTTTCTATGTTTTTCTGTTTCTATTTTTCTATGTTTCTCTATTTCTCTGTTTCTCTGTTTCTATGTTTCTCTGTTTCTCTATTTCTATGTTTCTCTGTTTCTATGTTTCTCTGTTTCTATGTTTCTAAGTTTCTCTGTTTCTCTGTTTCTATGTTTCTCTGTTTCTATGTTTCTCTGTTTCTATGTTTCTATGTTTCTATGTTTCTCTGTTTCTCTGTTTCTATGTTTCTCTGTTTCTCTGTTTCTATGTTTCTCTGTTTCTATGTTGCTCTCTTTCTCTGTTTCTATGTTTCTCTCTTTCTATGTTTCTCTGTTTCTCTCTTTCTATGTTTCTCTGTTTCTATGTTTCTCTCTTTCTCTGTTACTATGTTTCTCTGTTTCTATGTTTCTCTGTTTCTCTGTTTCTATGTTTCTCTGTTTCTATGTTTCTCTGTTATCTGTTTCTATGTTTCTCTGTTTCTATGTTTCTCTGTTTCTCTATTTCTCTGTTTCTATGTTTCTATGTTTCTCTGTTTCTATGTTTCTATGTTTCTCTGTTTCTGTTTTTCTCTGTTTCTCTGTTTCTATGTTTCTCTGTTTCTATGTTTCTATGTTTCTCTGTTTCTATGTTTCTATGTTTCTATTTTTCTATGTTTCTCTATTTCTCTGTTTCTCTGTTTCTATGTTTCTCTGTTTCTATGTTTCTCTGTTTCTCTCTTTCTATGTTTCTCTGTTTCTCTGTTTCTATGTTTCTCTGTTTCTCTATTTCTATGTTTCTATGTTTCTATGTTTCTCTGTTTCTATGTTTCTAAGTTTCTCTGTTTCTCTGTTTCTATGTTTCTCTGTTTCTCTGTTTCTCTGTTTCTATGTTTCTCTGTTTCTCTGTTTCTATGTTTCTATGTTTCTCTGTTTCTATGTTTCTCTCTTTCTCTGTTTCTATGTTTCTCTCTTTCTATGTTTCTCTGTTTCTCTCTTTCTATGTTTCTCTGTTTCTATGTTTCTCTCTTTCTCTGTTACTATGTTTCTCTGTTTCTATGTTTCTCTGTTTCTCTGTTTCTATGTTTCTCTGTTTCTATGTTTCTCTGTTTCTCTATTTCTCTGTTTCTATGTTTCTATGTTTCTCTGTTTCTATGTTTCTCTGTTTCTGTTTTTCTCTGTTTCTCTGTTTCTCTGTTTCTATGTTTCTATGTTTCTATGTTTCTATTTTTCTATGTTTCTCTATTTCTCTGTTTCTCTGTTTCTATGTTTCTCTGTTTCTCTCTTTCTATGTTTCTCTGTTTCTATGTTTCTCTGTTTCTCTATTTCTATGTTTCTATGTTTCTATGTTTCTCTGTTTCTATGTTTCTAAGTTTCTCTGTTTCTCTGTTTCTATGTTTCTATGTTTCTCTGTTTCTCTGTTTCTATGTTTCTCTGTTTCTCTGTTTCTATGTTTCTCTGTTTCTCTGTTTCTATGTTTCTATGTTTCTCTGTTTCTATGTTTCTCTCTTTCTCTATTTCTATGTTTCTATGTTTCTATGTTTCTCTGTTTCTATGTTTCTAAGTTTCTCTGTTTCTCTGTTTCTATGTTTCTATGTTTCTCTGTTTCTCTGTTTCTATGTTTCTCTGTTTCTATGTTTCTCTGTTTCTCTGTTTCTCTGTTTCTATGTTTCTCTGTTTCTATGTTTCTCTCTTTCTCTGTTTCTATGTTTCTCTCTTTCTATGTTTCTCTGTTTCTCTCTTTCTATGTTTCTCTGTTTCTATGTTTCTCTCTTTCTCTGTTACTATGTTTCTCTGTTTCTATGTTTCTCTGTTTCTCTGTTTCTATGTTTCTCTGTTTCTATGTTTCTCTGTTTCTCTATTTCTCTGTTTCTATGTTTCTATGTTTCTCTGTTTCTATGTTTCTCTGTTTCTGTTTTTCTCTGTTTCTCTGTTTCTCTGTTTCTATGTTTCTATGTTTCTCTGTTTCTATGTTTCTATGTTTCTATTTTTCTATGTTTCTCTATTTCTCTGTTTCTCTGTTTCTATGTTTCTCTGTTTCTCTCTTTCTATGTTTCTCTGTTTCTATGTGTCTCTGTTTCTCTATTTCTATGTTTCTATGTTTCTATGTTTCTCTGTTTCTATGTTTCTCTGTTTCTCTGCTTCTATGTTTCTCTCTTTCTCTGTTTCTATGTTTCTCTGTTTCTCTGTTTCTCTGTTTCTATGTTTCTCTGTTTCTATGTTTCTCTGTTTCTATGTTTCTCTGTTTCTCTGTTTCTCTGTTTCTCTATTTCTCTGTTTCTATGTTTCTATGTTTCTCTGTTTCTATGTTTCTATGTTTCTCTGTTTCTGTTTTTCTCTGTTTCTCTGTTTCTATGTTTCTCTGTTTCTATGTTTCTATGTTTCTCTGTTTCTATGTTTCTATGTTTTTCTGTTTCTATTTTTCTATGTTTCTCTATTTCTCTGTTTCTCTGTTTCTATGTTTCTCTGTTTCTCTGTTTCTATGTTTCTCTGTTTCTCTATTTCTATGTTTCTCTGTTTCTATGTTTCTATGTTTCTAAGTTTCTCTGTTTCTCTGTTTCTATGTTTCTCTGTTTCTATGTTTCTCTGTTTCTATGTTTCTATGTTTCTCTGTTTCTCTGTTTCTATGTTTCTCTGTTTCTCTGTTTCTATGTTTCTCTGTTTCTCTGTTTCTATGTTTCTCTCTTTCTCTGTTTCTATGTTTCTCTCTTTCTATGTTTCTCTGTTTCTCTGTTTCTATGTTTCTCTGTTTCTATGTTTCTCTCTTTCTCTGTTACTATGTTTCTCTGTTTCTATGTTTCTCTGTTTCTCTGTTTCTATGTTTCTCTGTTTCTATGTTTCTCTGTTTCTCTGTTTCTATGTTTCTCTGTTTCTCTATTTCTCTGTTTCTATGTTTCTATGTTTCTCTGTTTCTATGTTTCTATGTTTCTCTGTTTCTGTTTTCCTCTGTTTCTCTGTTTCTGTGTTTCTCTGTTTCTATGTTTCTATGTTTCTCTGTTTCTATGTTTCTATGTTTCTATTTTTCTATGTTTCTCTATTTCTCTGTTTCTCTGTTTCTATGTTTCTCTGTTTCTATGTTTCTCTGTTTCTCTCTTTCTATTTTTCTCTGTTTCTCTGTTTCTATGTTTCTCTGTTTCTCTATTTCTATGTTTCTATGTTTCTCTGTTTCTATGTTTCTAAGTTTCTCTGTTTCTCTGTTTCTATGTTTCTATGTTTCTCTGTTTCTCTGTTTCTATGTTTCTCTGTTTCTATGTTTCTCTGTTTCTCTGTTTCTATGTTTCTATGTTTCTCTGTTTCTATGTTTCTCTCTTTCTCTGTTTCTATGTTTCTCTCTTTCTATGTTTCTCTGTTTCTCTCTTTCTATGTTTCTCTGTTTCTATGTTTCTCTCTTTCTCTGTTACTATGTTTCTCTGTTTCTATGTTTCTCTGTTTCTCTGTTTCTATGTTTCTCTGTTTCTATGTTTCTCTGTTTCTCTATTTCTCTGTTTCTATGTTTCTATGTTTCTCTGTTTCTATGTTTCTCTGTTTCTGTTTTTCTCTGTTTCTCTGTTTCTCTGTTTCTATGTTTCTATGTTTCTCTGTTTCTATGTTTCTATGTTTCTATTTTTCTATGTTTCTCTATTTCTCTGTTTCTCTGTTTCTATGTTTCTCTGTTTCTATGTTTCTCTGTTTCTCTCTTTCTATGTTTCTCTGTTTCTATGTTTCTCTGTTTCTCTATTTCTATGTTTCTATGTTTCTATGTTTCTCTGTTTCTATGTTTCTAAGTTTCTCTGTTTCTCTGTTTCTATGTTTCTCTGTTTCTCTGTTTCTATGTTTCTCTGTTTCTATGTTTCTCTGTTTCTCTGTTTCTATGTTTCTATGTTTCTCTGTTTCTATGTTTCTCTCTTTCTCTGTTTCTATGTTTCTCTCTTTCTATGTTTCTCTGTTTCTCTCTTTCTATGTTTCTCTGTTTCTATGTTTCTCTCTTTCTCTGTTACTATGTTTCTCTGTTTCTATGTTTCTCTGTTTCTCTGTTTCTATGTTTCTCTGTTTCTATGTTTCTCTGTTTCTATGTTACTCTGTTTCTCTGTTTCTCTGTTTCTATGTTTCTCTGTTTCTATGTTTCTCTGTTTCTCTGTTTCTATGGTTCTATGTTTCTCTGTTTCTCTGTTTCTCTGTTTCACTGTTTCTATGTTTCTCTGTTTCTATGTTTCACTGTCTCTTTGTTTCTATGTTTCTCTGTTTCTATGTTTCTCTCTTTCTCTGTTTCTATATTTCTCTGTTTCTCTGATTCTCTGCTTCTATGTTTCTATGTTTCTCTGTTTCTATGTTTCTCTCTTTCTATGGTTCTCTGTTTCTCTGTTTCTATGTTTCTCTGTTTCTCTGCTTCTATGTTTCTTTATATTTCTCTGTTTCTATGTTTCTATGTTTCTCTGTTTCTCTGTTTCTATGTTTCTCTGTTTCTCTGTTTCTGTGTTTCTCTGTTTCTATGTTTCTCTGTTTCTGTGTTTCTGTTTCTCTGTTTCTAAGTTTCTCTGTTTCTCTGTTTCTATGTTTCTATGTTTCTCTGTTTCTGTGTTTCTGTGTTTCTCTGTTTCTCTGTTTCTATGTTTCTCTGTTTCTATGTTTCTATGTTTCTCTGTTTCTGTGTTTCTCTGTTTCTATGTTTCTCTGTTTCTATGTTTCTCTGTTTCTATGTTTCTATGTTTCTCTGTTTCTATGTTTCTCTGTTTCTATGTTTCTCTGTTTCTCTGTTCCTCTGTTTCTATGTTTCGCTGTTTCTATGTTTCTATGTTTCTATGTTTCTCTGTTTCTATGTTTCTCTGTTTCTATGTTTCTCTGTTTCTCTGTTCCTCTGTTTCTATGTTTCGCTGTTTCTATGTTTCTCTGTTTCTATGTTTCTCTGTTTCTCTGTTTCTATGTTTCTCTGTTTCTATGTTTCGCTGTTTCTATGTTTCTCTGTTTCTATGTTTCTCTGTTTCTATGTTTCTATGTTTCTCTGTTTCTATGTTTCTCTGTTTCTATGTTTCTCTGTTTCTATGTTTCTCTGTTTCTATGTTTCTATGTTTCTCTGTTTCTCTGTTTCTATGTTTCTCTGTTTCTATGTTTCTCTGTTTCTCGGTTTCTATGTTTCTCTGTTTCTATGTTGCTCTGTTTCTCTGTTTCTCTGTTATTATGTTTCTCTGTTTCTCTGTTTCTATGTTTCTCTGTTTCTCTGTTTCTCTGTTTCTATGTTTCTCTGTTTCTCTGTTTCTATGTTTCTCTCTTTCTCTGTTTCTATGTTTCTCTGTTTCTCGGTTATTATGTTTCTCTGTTTCTCTGTTTCTATGTTTCTCTGTTTCTCTGTTTCTATGTTTCTCTGTTTCTATGTTTCTCTCTTTCTCTGTTTCTATGTTTCCCTGTTTTTCTGTTTCGCTGTTTCTATGTTTCTCTGTTTCTATGTTTCTCTGTTTCTATGTTTCTATGTTTCTCTGTTTCTAACTTTCTCTGTTTCTCTGTTTCTATGTTTCTATGTTTCTCTGTTTCTGTGTTTCTGTGTTTCTCTGTTTCTCTGTTTCTATGTTTCTCTGTTTCTATGTTTCTATGTTTCTCTGTTTCTTTGTTTCTCTGTTTCTATGTTTCTCTGTTTCTATGTTTCTCTGTTTCTATGTTTCTATGTTTCTCTGTTTCTATGTTTCTCTGTTTCTATGTTTCTCTGTTTCTCTGTTCCTCTGTTTCTATGTTTCGCTGTTTCTATGTTTCTCTGTTTCTCTGTTTCTATGTTTCTATGTTTCTCTGTTTCTATGTTTCTCTGTTTCTATGTTTCTCTGTTTCTCTGTTCCTCTGTTTCTATGTTTCGCTGTTTCTATGTTTCTCTGTTTCTATGTTTCTCTGTTTCTCTGTTTCTATGTTTCTCTGTTTCTATGTTTCGCTGTTTCTATGTTTCTCTGTTTCTATGTTTCTCTGTTTCTATGTTTCTCTGTTTCTCTGTTTCTATGTTTCTCTGTTTCTATGTTTCTCTGTTTCTATGTTTCTCTGTTTCTATGTTTCTATGTTTCTCTGTTTCTCTGTTTCTATGTTTCTCTGTTTCTATGTTTCTCTGTTTCTCGGTTTCTATGTTTCTCTGTTTCTATGTTGCTCTGTTTCTCTGTTTCTCTGTTATTATGTTTCTCTGTTTCTCTGTTTCTATGTTTCTCTGTTTCTCTGTTTCTCTGTTTCTATGTTTCTCTGTTTCTATGTTTCTCTGTTTCTCTGTTTCTATGTTTCTCTGTTTCTCGGTTATTATGTTTCTCTGTTTCTCTGTTTCTATGTTTCTCTGTTTCTCTGTTTCTATGTTTCTCTGTTTCTATGTTTCTCTCTTTCTCTGTTTCTATGTTTCCCTGTTTTTCTGTTTCGCTGTTTCTCTGTTGCTATGTTTCTCTTGTTCTCTGTTTCTATGATTCTCTTTTTCTATGTTTCTCTGTTTCTCTGTTTCTATGTTTCTCTGTTTCTATGTATCTCTGTTTCTCTGTTTCTATGTTTCTCTTTTTCTATTTTTCTCTGTTTCTATGTTTCTATGTATCTCTGTTTCTATGTTTCTCTTTTTCTATGTTTCTCTGTTTCTATGTTTCTCTGTTTTGCTGTTTCTATGCTTCTCTCTTTCTCTGTTTCTATGTTTCTCTGTTTCTCTGTTTCTCTGTTTCTATGTTTCTATGTTTCTCTGTTTCTATGTTTCTCTGTTTCTCTGTTTCTCTGTTATTATGTTTCTCTGTTTCTCTGTTTCTATGTTTCTCTGTTTCTCTGTTTCTATGTTTCTCTGTTTCTATGTTTCTCTGTTGCTATGTTTCTCTCTTTCTCTGTTTCTATGTTTCTCTGTTTTTCTGTTTCGCTGTTTCTCTGTTTCTATGTTTCTCTGTTTTTCTGTTTCGCTGTTTCTCTGTTTCTCTGTTTCTCTGTTGGTATGTTTCTCTGTTTCTCTGTTTCTATGTTTCTCTTGTTGTCTGTTTCTATGATTCTCTGTTTCTATGTTTCTCTGTTTCTCTGTTTCTATGTTTCTATATTTCTCTGTTTCTCTGTTTCTCTGTTTCTATGTTTCTCTGTTTCTATGTTTCTCTGTTTCTATGTTTCTATGTTTCTCTGTTTCTCTGTTTCTATGTTTCTCTCTTTCACTGTTTCTATGTTTCTCTGTTTCTATGTTTCTCTGTTTCATTGTTTCTATGTTTCTCTGTTTCTATGTTTCTCTCTTTCTCTGTTTCTATATTTCTCTGTTTCTCTGTTTCTATGTTTCTATGTTTCGCTGTTTCTATGTTTCTCTGTTTCTATGTTTCTCTGTTTCTCTGTTTCTATGTTTCTATGTTTCTCTGTTTCTATGTTTCTCTGTTTCTCTGTTTCTATGTTTCTCTGTTTCTATGTTTCTCTGTTTCTATTTTTCTATGTTTCTCTATTTCTATGTTTCTCTGTTTCTCTGTTTCTATGTTTCTCTGTTTCTATGTTTCTCTGTTTCTATGTTTCACTGTTTCTCTGTTTCTGTGTTTCTATGTTTCTCTGTTTCTCTGTTTCTATGTTTCTATGTTTCTCTGTTTCTATGTTTCTCTGTTTCTATGTTTCTCTGTTTCTATGTTTCTCTGTTTCTATGTTTCTATGTTTCTCTGTTTCTCTGTTTCTCT
Organism: Somniosus microcephalus; assembly: GCF_052327205.1. NCBI lineage: Eukaryota > Metazoa > Chordata > Chondrichthyes > Squaliformes > Somniosidae > Somniosus > Somniosus microcephalus. The sequence goes on from NC_140997.1 coordinate 140,182,575, forward strand.
GTTTCTATGTTTCTCTGTTTCTCGGTTTCTATGTTTCTCTGTTTCTATGTTGCTCTGTTTCTCTGTTTCTCTGTTATTATGTTTCTCTGTTTCTCTGTTTCTATGTTTCTCTGTTTCTCTGTTTCTCTGTTTCTATGTTTCTCTGTTTCTCTGTTTCTATGTTTCTCTGTTTCTCTGTTTCTATGTTTCTCTGTTTCTCGGTTATTATGTTTCTCTGTTTCTCTGTTTCTATGTTTCTCTGTTTCTCTGTTTCTATGTTTCTCTGTTTCTATGTTTCTCTGTTTCTCTGTTTCTATGTTTCTCTGTTTCTATGTTTCTCTCTTTCTCTGTTTCTATGTTTCCCTGTTTTTCTGTTTCGCTGTTTCTATGTTTCTCTGTTTCTATGTTTCTCTGTTTCTATGTTTCTATGTTTCTCTGTTTCTAACTTTCTCTGTTTCTCTGTTTCTATGTTTCTATGTTTCTCTGTTTCTGTGTTTCTGTGTTTCTCTGTTTCTCTGTTTCTATGTTTCTCTGTTTCTATGTTTCTATGTTTCTCTGTTTCTTTGTTTCTCTGTTTCTATGTTTCTCTGTTTCTCTGTTTCTCTGTTTCTATGTTTCTATGTTTCTCTGTTTCTATGTTTCTCTGTTTCTATGTTTCTCTCTTTCTCTGTTTCTATGTTTCTCTGTTTCTCTGTTTCTCTGTTTCTCTGTTTCTATGTTTCTCTGTTTCTATGTTTCTCTGTTTCTATGTTTCTCTGTTTCTCTGTTTCTATGTTTCTCTGTTTCTCTATTTCTCTGTTTCTATGTTTCTATGTTTCTCTGTTTCTATGTTTCTATGTTTCTCTGTTTCTGTTTTTCTCTGTTTCTCTGTTTCTATGTTTCTCTGTTTCTATGTTTCTATGTTTCTCTGTTTCTATGTTTCTATGTTTTTCTGTTTCTATTTTTCTATGTTTCTCTATTTCTCTGTTTCTCTGTTTCTATGTTTCTCTGTTTCTCTATTTCTATGTTTCTCTGTTTCTATGTTTCTCTGTTTCTATGTTTCTAAGTTTCTCTGTTTCTCTGTTTCTATGTTTCTCTGTTTCTATGTTTCTCTGTTTCTATGTTTCTATGTTTCTCTGTTTCTCTGTTTCTATGTTTCTCTGTTTCTCTGTTTCTATGTTTCTCTGTTTCTCGGTTATTATGTTTCTCTGTTTCTCTGTTTCTATGTTTCTCTGTTTCTCTGTTTCTATGTTTCTCTGTTTCTATGTTTCTCTGTTTCTCTGTTTCTATGTTTCTCTGTTTCTATGTTTCTCTCTTTCTCTGTTTCTATGTTTCCCTGTTTTTCTGTTTCGCTGTTTCTATGTTTCTCTGTTTCTATGTTTCTATGTTTCTCTGTTTCTAACTTTCTCTGTTTCTCTGTTTCTATGTTTCTCTGTTTCTGTGTTTCTGTGTTTCTCTGTTTCTCTGTTTCTATGTTTCTCTGTTTCTATGTTTCTATGTTTCTCTGTTTCTTTGTTTCTCTGTTTCTATGTTTCTCTGTTTCTATGTTTCTCTGTTTCTATGTTTCTATGTTTCTCTGTTTCTATGTTTCTCTGTTTCTATGTTTCTCTGTTTCTCTGTTCCTCTGTTTCTATGTTTCGCTGTTTCTATGTTTCTCTGTTTCTCTGTTTCTATGTTTCTATGTTTCTCTGTTTCTATGTTTCTCTGTTTCTATGTTTCTCTGTTTCTCTGTTCCTCTGTTTCTATGTTTCGCTGTTTCTATGTTTCTCTGTTTCTATGTTTCTCTGTTTCTCTGTTTCTATGTTTCTCTGTTTCTATGTTTCGCTGTTTCTATGTTTCTCTGTTTCTATGTTTCTCTGTTTCTATGTTTCTATGTTTCTCTGTTTCTATGTTTCTCTGTTTCTATGTTTCTCTGTTTATATGTTTCTCTGTTACTATGTTTCTATGTTTCTCTGTTTCTCTGTTTCTATGTTTCTCTGTTTCTATGTTTCTCTGTTTCTCGGTTTCTATGTTTCTCTGTTTCTATGTTGCTCTGTTTCTCTGTTTCTCTGTTATTATGTTTCTCTGTTTCTCTGTTTCTATGTTTCTCTGTTTCTATGTTTCTCTGTTTCTCTGTTTCTATGTTTCTCTGTTTCTCTGTTTCTATGTTTCTCTGTTTCTCGGTTATTATGTTTCTCTGTTTCTCTGTTTCTATGTTTCTCTGTTTCTCTGTTTCTATGTTTCTCTGTTTCTCTGTTTCTATGTTTCTCTGTTTCTATGTTTCTCTCTTTCTCTGTTTCTATGTTTCCCTGTTTTTCTGTTTCGCTGTTTCTCTGTTGCTATGTTTCTCTTGTTCTCTGTTTCTATGATTCTCTTTTTCTATGTTTCTCTGTTTCTCTGTTTCTATGTTTCTCTGTTTCTCTGTTTCTATGTATCTCTGTTTCTCTGTTTCTATGTTTCTCTTTTTCTATGTTTCTCTGTTTCTATGTTTCTATGTATCTCTGTTTCTATGTTTCTCTTTTTCTATGTTTCTCTGTTTCTATGTTTCTCTGTTTTGCTGTTTCTATGTTTCTCTCTTTCTCTGTTTCTATGTTTCTCTGTTTCTCTGTTTCTATGTTTCTCTGTTTCTATGTTTCTCTGTTTCTATGTTTCTCTGTTTCTCTGTTTCTCTGTTATTATGTTTCTCTGTTTCTCTGTTTCTATGTTTCTCTGTTTCTCTGTTTCTATGTTTCTCTGTTTCTATGTTTCTCTGTTTCTCTGTTGCTATGTTTCTCTCTTTCTCTGTTTCTATGTTTCTCTGTTTTTCTGTTTCGCTGTTTCTCTGTTTCTATGTTTCTCTGTTTTTCTGTTTCGCTGTTTCTCTGTTTCTCTGTTGGTATGTTTCTCTGTTTCTCTGTTTCTATGTTTCTCTTGTTGTCTGTTTCTATGATTCTCTCTTTCTATGTTTCTCTGTTTCTCTGTTTCTATGTTTCTATATTTCTCTGTTTCTCTGTTTCTCTGTTTCTATGTTTCTCTGTTTCTATGTTTCTCTGTTTCTATGTTTCTATGTTTCTCTGTTTCTATGTTTCTATGTTTCTCTGTTTCTCTGTTTCTATGTTTCTCTGTTTCTCTGTTTCTATGTTTCTATGTTTCTCTGTTTCTCTGTTTCTCTGTTTCTATGTTTCTCTGTTTCTATGTTTCTCTGTTTCTATTTTTCTATGTTTCTCTATTTCTATGTTTCTCTGTTTCTATGTTTCTCTGTTTCTATGTTTCTCTGTTTCTATGTTTCACTCTTTCTCTGTTTCTGTGTTTCTATGTTTCTCTGTTTCTCTGTTTCTCTCTTTCTATGTTTCTCTGTTTCTATGTTTCTCTCTTTCTATGTTTCACTGTTTCTGTGTTTCTATGTTTCTCTGTTTCTCTGCTTCTCTGTTTCTATGTTTCTCTATTTCTCTGTTTCTATGTTTCTCTGTTTCTATGTTTCTCTGTTTCTATGTTTCTCTGTTTCTATGTTTCTCTGTTTCTATGTTTCTCTGTTTCTCTCTTTCTATGTTTCTCTGTTTCTATGTTTCTCTCTTTCTCTGTTACTATGTTTCTCTGTTTCTATGTTTCTCTGTTTCTCTGTTTCTATGTTTCTCTGTTTCTATGTTTCTCTGTTTCTATGTTTCTCTGTTTCTCTGTTTCTATGTTTCTATGTTTCTCTGTTTCTATGGTTCTATGTTTCTCTGTTTCTCTGTTTCTCTGTTTCACTGTTTCTATGTTTCTCTGTTTCTATGTTTCTCTGTTTCTTTGTTTCTATGTTTCTCTGTTTCTATGTTTCTCTCTTTCTCTGTTTCTATATTTCTCTGTTTCTCTGATTCTCTGTTTCTATGTTTCTCTGTTTCTATGTTTCTCTGTTTCTCTGTTTCTATGTTTCTATGTTTCTCTGTTTCTATGTTTCTCTGTTTCTCTGCTTCTATGTTTCTCTCTTTCTCTGTTTCTATGTTTCTCTGTTTCTATGTTTCTCTGTTTCTCTGTTTCTATGTTTCTCTGTTTCTATGTTTCTCTGTTTCTATGTTTCTCTGTTTCTCTGTTTCTATGTTTCTCTGTTTCTATGTTTCTCTGTTTCTCTATTTCTCTGTTTCTATGTTTCTATGTTTCTCTGTTTCTATGTTTCTATGTTTCTCTGTTTCTGTTTTTCTCTGTTTCTCTGTTTCTATGTTTCTCTGTTTCTATGTTTCTATGTTTCTCTGTTTCTATGTTTCTCTGTTTCTATTTTTCTATGTTTCTCTATTTCTCTGTTTCTCTGTTTCTCTGTTTCTCTGTTTCTATGTTTCTCTGTTTCTCTCTTTCTATGTTTCTCTGTTTCTCTGTTTCTATGTTTCTCTGTTTCTCTATTTCTATGTTTCTATGTTTCTCTGTTTCTCTGTTTCTATGTTTCTAAGTTTCTCTGTTTCTATGTTTCTCTGTTTCTATGTTTCTATGTTTCTATGTTTCTCTGTTTCTCTGTTTCTATGTTTCTCTGTTTCTCTGTTTCTATGTTTCTATGTTTCTATGTTTCTCTGTTTCTATGTTTCTCTCTTTCTATGTTTCTCTGTTTCTATGTTTCTCTCTTTCTCTGTTTCTCTGTTTCTCTGTTTCTCTGTTTCTATGTTTCTCTGTTTCTACGTTACTCTGTTTCTCTGTTTCTCTGTTTCTATGTTTCTCTGTTTCTATGTTTCTGTTTCTCTGTTTCTATGGTTCTATATTTCTCTGTTTCACTGTTTCTCTGTTTCTCTGTTTCTATGTTTCTCTGTTTCTTTGTTTCTATGTTTCTCTGTTTCTATGTTTCTCTCTTTCTCTGTTTCTATATTTCTCTGTTTCTCTGATTCTCTGCTTCTCTGTTTCTCTGCTTCTATGTTTCTATGTTTCTCTGTTTCACTGTTTCTCTGTTTCTCTGTTTCTCTGTTTCTCTGTTTCTTTGTTTCTCTGTTTCTATTTTTCTATGTTTCTCTGTTTCTATGTTTCTCTGTTTCTATGTTTCTCTCTTTCTCTGTTTCTATGTTTCCCTGTTTTTCTGTTTCGCTGTTTCTCTGTTGCTATGTTTCTCTTGTTCTCTGTTTCTATGATTCTCTTTTTCTATGTTTCTCTGTTTCTCTGTTTCTATGTTTCTCTGTTTCTCTGTTTCTATGTATCTCTGTTTCTCTGTTTCTATGTTTCTCTTTTTCTATGTTTCTCTGTTTCTATGTTTCTATGTATCTCTGTTTCTATGTTTCTCTTTTTCTATGTTTCTCTGTTTCTATGTTTCTCTGTTTTGCTGTTTCTATGTTTCTCTCTTTCTCTGTTTCTATGTTTCTCTGTTTCTCTGTTTCTATGTTTCTCTGTTTCTATGTTTCTCTGTTTCTATGTTTCTCTGTTTCTCTGTTTCTCTGTTATTATGTTTCTCTGTTTCTCTGTTTCTATGTTTCTCTGTTTCTCTGTTTCTATGTTTCTCTGTTTCTATGTTTCTCTGTTTCTCTGTTGCTATGTTTCTCTCTTTCTCTGTTTCTATGTTTCTCTGTTTTTCTGTTTCGCTGTTTCTCTGTTTCTATGTTTCTCTGTTTTTCTGTTTCGCTGTTTCTCTGTTTCTCTGTTGGTATGTTTCTCTGTTTCTCTGTTTCTATGTTTCTCTTGTTGTCTGTTTCTATGATTCTCTCTTTCTATGTTTCTCTGTTTCTCTGTTTCTATGTTTCTATATTTCTCTGTTTCTCTGTTTCTCTGTTTCTATGTTTCTCTGTTTCTATGTTTCTCTGTTTCTATGTTTCTATGTTTCTCTGTTTCTATGTTTCTATGTTTCTCTGTTTCTCTGTTTCTATGTTTCTCTGTTTCTCTGTTTCTATGTTTCTATGTTTCTCTGTTTCTCTGTTTCTCTGTTTCTATGTTTCTCTGTTTCTATGTTTCTCTGTTTCTATTTTTCTATGTTTCTCTATTTCTATGTTTCTCTGTTTCTATGTTTCTCTGTTTCTATGTTTCTCTGTTTCTATGTTTCACTCTTTCTCTGTTTCTGTGTTTCTATGTTTCTCTGTTTCTCTGTTTCTCTCTTTCTATGTTTCTCTGTTTCTATGTTTCTCTCTTTCTATGTTTCACTGTTTCTGTGTTTCTATGTTTCTCTGTTTCTCTGCTTCTCTGTTTCTATGTTTCTCTATTTCTCTGTTTCTATGTTTCTCTGTTTCTATGTTTCTCTGTTTCTATGTTTCTCTGTTTCTATGTTTCTCTGTTTCTATGTTTCTCTGTTTCTCTCTTTCTATGTTTCTCTGTTTCTATGTTTCTCTCTTTCTCTGTTACTATGTTTCTCTGTTTCTATGTTTCTCTGTTTCTCTGTTTCTATGTTTCTCTGTTTCTATGTTTCTCTGTTTCTATGTTTCTCTGTTTCTCTGTTTCTATGTTTCTATGTTTCTCTGTTTCTATGGTTCTATGTTTCTCTGTTTCTCTGTTTCTCTGTTTCACTGTTTCTATGTTTCTCTGTTTCTATGTTTCTCTGTTTCTTTGTTTCTATGTTTCTCTGTTTCTATGTTTCTCTCTTTCTCTGTTTCTATATTTCTCTGTTTCTCTGATTCTCTGTTTCTATGTTTCTCTGTTTCTATGTTTCTCTGTTTCTCTGTTTCTATGTTTCTATGTTTCTCTGTTTCTATGTTTCTCTGTTTCTCTGCTTCTATGTTTCTCTCTTTCTCTGTTTCTATGTTTCTCTGTTTCTATGTTTCTCTGTTTCTCTGTTTCTATGTTTCTCTGTTTCTCTGTTTCTATGTTTCTCTGTTTCTCTGTTTCTATGTTTCTCTGTTTCTATGTTTCTCTGTTTCTCTATTTCTCTGTTTCTATGTTTCTATGTTTCTCTGTTTCTATGTTTCTATGTTTCTCTGTTTCTGTTTTTCTCTGTTTCTCTGTTTCTATGTTTCTCTGTTTCTATGTTTCTATGTTTCTCTGTTTCTATGTTTCTCTGTTTCTATTTTTCTATGTTTCTCTATTTCTCTGTTTCTCTGTTTCTCTGTTTCTCTGTTTCTATGTTTCTCTGTTTCTCTCTTTCTATGTTTCTCTGTTTCTCTGTTTCTATGTTTCTCTGTTTCTCTATTTCTATGTTTCTATGTTTCTCTGTTTCTCTGTTTCTATGTTTCTAAGTTTCTCTGTTTCTATGTTTCTCTGTTTCTATGTTTCTATGTTTCTATGTTTCTCTGTTTCTCTGTTTCTATGTTTCTCTGTTTCTCTGTTTCTATGTTTCTATGTTTCTATGTTTCTCTGTTTCTATGTTTCTCTCTTTCTATGTTTCTCTGTTTCTATGTTTCTCTCTTTCTCTGTTTCTCTGTTTCTCTGTTTCTCTGTTTCTATGTTTCTCTGTTTCTACGTTACTCTGTTTCTCTGTTTCTCTGTTTCTATGTTTCTCTGTTTCTATGTTTCTGTTTCTCTGTTTCTATGGTTCTATATTTCTCTGTTTCACTGTTTCTCTGTTTCTCTGTTTCTATGTTTCTCTGTTTCTTTGTTTCTATGTTTCTCTGTTTCTATGTTTCTCTCTTTCTCTGTTTCTATATTTCTCTGTTTCTCTGATTCTCTGCTTCTCTGTTTCTCTGCTTCTATGTTTCTATGTTTCTCTGTTTCACTGTTTCTCTGTTTCTCTGTTTCTCTGTTTCTCTGTTTCTTTGTTTCTCTGTTTCTATTTTTCTATGTTTCTATGCTTATCTGTTTCTCTGTTTCTATGTCTCTCTGTTTCTATGTTTCTCTGTTTCTATGTTTCTCTGTTTCTATTTTTCTATGTTTCTCTGTTTCTCTGTTTCTATGTTTCTCTCTTTCTCTATTTCTATGTTTCTCTGTTTCTCTGTTTCTCTATTTATCTGTTTCTATGTTTCTCTGTTTCTCTGTTTCTATTTTTCTATGTTTCTCTGTTTCTATGTTTCTCTGTTTTTCTGTTTCTATGTTTCTCTCTTTCTATGTTTCTCTGTTTCTCTGTTTCTATGGTTCTATGTTTCTCTGTTTCTCTGTTTCTCTGTTTCACTGTTTCTATGTTTCTCTGTTTCTTTGTTTCTATGTTTCTCTGTTTCTATGTTTCTCTCTTTCTCTGTTTCTATATTTCTCTGATTCTCTGTTTCTCTGTTTCTCTGTTTCTATGTTTCTCTGTTTCTATGTTTCTATGTTTCTCTGTTTCTATGTTTCTATGTTTCTATGCTTCTCTGTTTCTCTGTTTCTATGTCTCTCTGTTTCTATGTTTCTCTGTTTCTATGTTTCTCTGTTTCTATTTTTCTATGTTTCTCTGTTTCTATGTTTCTCTCTTTCTCTATTTCTGTGTTTCTATGTTTCTCTGTTTCTCTGTTTCTATGTTTCTCTATTTATCTGTTTCTATGTTTCTCTGTTTCTCTGTTTCTATTTTTCTATGTTTCTCTGTTTCTATGTTTCTCAGTTTTTCTGTTTCTATGTTTCTCTCTTTCTATGTTTCTCTCTTTCTATGTTTCTCTGTTTCTATGTTTCTCTGTTTCTCTGTTTCAATGTTTCTCTGTTTCTCTGTTTCGATGTTTCTCTGTTTCTCTGTTTCTATGTTTCTATATTTCTCTGTTTCTATGTTTCTCTTTTACTCTGTTTCTGTGTTTCTCTGTTTCTCTGTTTCTATTTTTCTATGTTTCTCTGTTTCTATGTTTCTCTCTTTCTATGTTTCTCTGTTTCTATGTTTCTCTATTTCTATGTTTCTCTGTTTCTCTGTTTCGATGTTGCTCTGTTTCTCTGTTTCTCTGTTTCTATGTTTCTTTATATTTCTCTGTTTCTCTGTTTCTATGTTTCTCTGTTTCTATGTTTCTCTGTTTCTATATTTCTATGTTTCTCTGTTTCTATGTTTCTCTGTTTCTGTGTTTCTGTTTCTCTGTTTCTAAGTTTCTCTGTTTCTCTGTTTCTATGTTTCTATGTTTCTCTGTTTCTATGTTTCTCTGTTTCTCTGTTCCTCTGTTTCTATGTTTCGCTGTTTCTATGTTTCTCTGTTTCTATGTTTCTCTGTTTCTCTGTTTCTATGTTTCTATGTTTCTCTGTTTCTCTGTTTCTATGTTTCTCTGTTTCTCTGTTTCTATGTTTCTCTGTTTCTATGTTTCTCTGTTTCTCTGTTTCTGTGTTTCTCTGTTGCTATGTTTCTCTGTTTCTATGTTTCTCTGTTTCTCTGTTTCTCTGTTCCTCTGTTTCTCTGTTTCTATGTTTCTCTGTTTCTCTGTTTCTATGTTTCTCTGTTTCTATGTTTCTCTGTTTCTCTGTTTCTGTGTTTCTCTGTTTCTCTGTTGCTATGTTTCTCTGTTTCTATGTTTCTCTGTTTCTATGTTTCTCTGTTTCTATGTTTCTCTGTTCCTCTGTTTCTATGTTTCTCTGTTTCTCTGTTTCTATGTTTCTCTGTTTCTATGTTTCTCTGTTTCTCTGTTTCTCTGTTTCTATGTTTCTCTGTTTCTCTGTTCCTCTGTTTCTCTGTTTCGCTGTTTCTATGTTTCTCTGTTTCTCTGTTTCTATGTTTCTCTGTTTCTCTGTTTCTATGTTTCGCTGTTTCTATGTTTCTCTGTTTCTCTGTTTCTATGTTTCTCTGTTTCTCTGTTTCTATGTTTCTCTGTTTCTATGTTTCTCTGTTTCTCTGTTATTATGTTTCTCTGTTTCTCTGTTTCTATGTTTCTCTGTTTCTTTGTTTCTCTGTTTCTCTGTTGCTATGTTTCTCTGTTTCTCTCTTTCTATGTATCTCTGTTTCTATGTTTCTCTTTTTCTATGTTTCTCTGTTTCTATGTATCTCTGTTTCTATGTTTCTCTGTTTCTGTTTCTATGTTTCTCTTTTTCTATGTTTCTCTGTTTCTATGTTTCTCTGTTTCTCTGTTTCTATGTTTCTCTGTTTTTATGTTTCTATGTTTCTCTGTTTCTATGTTTCTATGTTTCTCTGTTTCTATGCTTCTCTCTTTCTATGTCTCTCTGTTTCTCTGTTTCTCTGTTTCTATGTTTCTCTGTTTCTATTTTTCTATGTTTCTCTGTTTCTATGTTTCTCTGTTTCTCTATTTCTGTGTTTCTATGTTTCTCTGTTTCTCTGTTTCTGTGTTTCTCTATTTCTCTGTTTCTATGTTTCTCTGTTTCTCTGTTTCTATTTTTCTCTGTTTCTCTGTTTCTATGTTTCTCTGTTTCGCTGTTTCTATGTTTCTCTCTTTCTATGTTTCTCTGTTTCTATGTTTCTCTCTTTCTATGTTTCTCTGTTTCTCTGTTTCTATGTTTCTCTCTTTCTCTGTTTCGATGTTTCTATGTTTCTCTGTTTCTATATTTCTCTGTTTCTATTTTTCTATGTTTCTATGTTTCTCTGTTTCTCTGTATCTGTGTTTCTCTGTTTCTATGTTTCTCTGTTTCTCTGTATCTATGTTTCTATGTTTCTATGTTTCTCTGTTTCTCTGTATCTATGTTTCTCTGTTTCTATGTTTCTCTCTTTCTCTGTTTCTCTGTATCTATGTTTCTATGTTTCTATATTTCTCTGTTTCTCTGTTTCTATGTTTCTCTGTTTCTCTGTTTCTATGTTTCTCTCTTTCTATGTTTCTCTGTTTCTCTCTTTCTATGTTTCTCTGTTTCTATGTTTCTCTCTTTCTCTGTTACTATGTTTCTCTGTTTCTATGTTTCTCTGTTTCTCTGTTTCTATGTTTCTCTGTTTCTATGTTTCTCTGTTTCTATGTTACTCTGTTTCTCTGTTTCTCTGTTTCTATGTTTCTCTGTTTCTATGTTTCTCTGTTTCTCTGTTTCTATGGTTCTATGTTTCTCTGTTTCTCTGTTTCTCTGTTTCACTGTTTCTATGTTTCTCTGTTTCTCTGTTTCTATGTTTCTCTGTTTCTTTGTTTCTATGTTTCTCTGTTTCTATGTTTCTCTCTTTCTCTGTTTCTATATTTCTCTGTTTCTCTGATTCTCTGCTTCTATGTTTCTATGTTTCTCTGTTTCTATGTTTCTCTCTTTCTATGGTTCTCTGTTTCTCTGTTTCTATGTTTCTCTGTTTCTCTGCTTCTATGTTTCTTTATATTTCTCTGTTTCTATGTTTCTATGTTTCTCTGTTTCTCTGTTTCTGTGTTTCTCTGTTTCTCTGTTTCTGTGTTTCTGTTTCTCTGTTTCTAAGTTTCTCTGTTTCTCTGTTTCTATGTTTCTATGTTTCTCTGTTTCTGTGTTTCTGTGTTTCTCTGTTTCTCTGTTTCTATGTTTCTCTGTTTCTATGTTTCTATGTTTCTCTGTTTCTTTGTTTCTCTGTTTCTATGTTTCTCTGTTTCTATGTTTCTCTGTTTCTATGTTTCTATGTTTCTCTGTTTCTATGTTTCTCTGTTTCTCTGTTCCTCTGTTTCTATGTTTCGCTGTTTCTATGTTTCTCTGTTTCTCTGTTTCTCTGTTTCTATGTTTCTATGTTTCTCTGTTTCTATGTTTCTCTGTTTCTATGTTTCTCTGTTTCTCTGTTCCTCTGTTTCTATGTTTCGCTGTTTCTATGTTTCTCTGTTTCTATGTTTCTCTGTTTCTATGTTTCTCTGTTTCTATGTTTCGCTGTTTCTATGTTTCTCTGTTTCTATGTTTCTCTGTTTCTATGTTTCTATGTTTCTCTGTTTCTATGTTTCTCTGTTTCTATGTTTCTCTGTTTCTATGTTTCTCTGTTTCTATGTTTCTATGTTTCTCTGTTTCTCTGTTTCTATGTTTCTCTGTTTCTATGTTTCTCTGTTTCTCGGTTTCTATGTTTCTCTGTTTCTATGTTGCTCTGTTTCTCTGTTTCTCTGTTATTATGTTTCTCTGTTTCTTTGTTTCTATGTTTCTCTGTTTCTCTGTTTCTATGTTTCTCTGTTTCTCGGTTTCTATGTTTCTCTGTTTCTCTGTTTCTATGTTTCTCTGTTTCTCGGTTATTATATTTCTCTGTTTCTCTGTTTCTATGTTTCTCTGTTTCTCTGTTTCTATGTTTCTCTGTTTCTATGTTTCTCTCTTTCTCTGTTTCTATGTTTCCCTGTTTTTCTGTTTCGCTGATTCTCTGTTGCTATGTTTCTCTTGTTCTCTGTTTCTATGATTCTCTTTCTCTATGTTTCTCTGTTTCTCTGTTTCTATGTTTCTCTGTTTCTCTGTTTCTATGTATCTCTGTTTCTCTGTTTCTATGTTTCTCTTTTTCTATGTTTCTCTGTTTCTATGTTTCTATGTATCTCTGTTTCTATGTTTCTCTTTTTCTATGTTTCTCTGTTTCTATGTTTCTCTGTTTCTATGTTTCTCTGTTTCTCTGTTTCTATGTTTCTCTGTTTCTATGTTTCTCTATTTCTCTGTTTCTATGTTTCTATGTTTCTCTGTTTCTATGTTTCTATGTTTCTCTGTTTCTGTTTTTCTCTGTTTCTCTGTTTCTATGTTTCTCTGTTTCTATGTTTCTATGTTTCTCTGTTTCTATGTTTCTCTGTTTCTATTTTTCTATGTTTCTCTATTTCTCTGTTTCTCTGTTTCTCTGTTTCTCTGTTTCTATGTTTCTCTGTTTCTCTCTTTCTATGTTTCTCTGTTTCTCTGTTTCTATGTTTCTCTGTTTCTCTATTTCTATGTTTCTATGTTTCTCTGTTTCTCTGTTTCTATGTTTCTAAGTTTCTCTGTTTCTATGTTTCTCTGTTTCTATGTTTCTATGTTTCTCTGTTTCTCTGTTTCTATGTTTCTCTGTTTCTCTGTTTCTATGTTTCTATGTTTCTATGTTTCTCTGTTTCTATGTTTCTCTCTTTCTATGTTTCTCTGTTTCTATGTTTCTCTCTTTCTCTGTTTCTCTGTTTCTCTGTTTCTCTGTTTCTATGTTTCTCTGTTTCTATGTTACTCTGTTTCTCTGTTTCTCTGTTTCTATGTTTCTCTGTTTCTATGTTTCTCTGTTTCTCTGTTTCTATGGTTCTATATTTCTCTGTTTCACTGTTTCTCTGTTTCTCTGTTTCTATGTTTCTCTGTTTCTTTGTTTCTATGTTTCTCTGTTTCTATGTTTCTCTCTTTCTCTGTTTCTATATTTCTCTGTTTCTCTGATTCTCTGCTTCTCTGTTTCTCTGCTTCTATGTTTCTATGTTTCTCTGTTTCACTGTTTCTCTGTTTCTCTGTTTCTCTGTTTCTTTGTTTCTCTGTTTCTATTTTTCTATGTTTCTATGCTTATCTGTTTCTCTGTTTCTATGTCTCTCTGTTTCTATGTTTCTCTGTTTCTATGTTTCTCTGTTTCTATTTTTCTATGTTTCTCTGTTTCTCTGTTTCTATGTTTCTCTCTTTCTCTATTTCTGTGTTTCTATGTTTCTCTGTTTCTCTGTTTCTCTATTTATCTGTTTCTATGTTTCTCTGTTTCTCTGTTTCTATTTTTCTATGTTTCTCTGTTTCTATGTTTCTCTGTTTTTCTGTTTCTATGTTTCTCTCTTTCTATGTTTCTCTGTTTCTCTGTTTCTATGGTTCTATATTTCTCTGTTTCTCTGTTTCACTGTTTCTATGTTTCTCTGTTTCTTTGTTTCTATGTTTCTCTGTTTCTATGTTTCTCTCTTTCTCTGTTTCTATATTTCTCTGATTCTCTGTTTCTCTGTTTCTCTGTTTCTATGTTTCTCTGTTTCTATGTTTCTATGTTTCTCTGTTTCTATGTTTCTATGCTTCTCTGTTTCTCTGTTTCTATGTCTCTCTGTTTCTATGTTTCTCTGTTTCTATGTTTCTCTGTTTCTATTTTTCTATGTTTCTCTGTTTCTATGTTTCTCTCTTTCTCTATTTCTGTGTTTCTATGTTTCTCTGTTTCTCTGTTTCTATGTTTCTCTATTTATCTGTTTCTATGTTTCTCTGTTTCTCTGTTTCTATTTTTCTATGTTTCTCTGTTTCTATGTTTCTCAGTTTTTCTGTTTCTATGTTTCTCTCTTTCTATGTTTCTCTCTTTCTATGTTTCTCTGTTTCTATGTTTCTCTGTTTCAATGTTTCTCTGTTTCTCTGTTTCGATGTTTCTCTGTTTCTCTGTTTCTATGTTTCTATATTTCTCTGTTTCTATGTTTCTCTTTTACTCTGTTTCTGTGTTTCTCTGTTTCTCTGTTTCTATTTTTCTATGTTTCTCTGTTTCTATGTTTCTCTCTTTCTATGTTTCTCTGTTTCTATGTTTCTCTATTTCTATGTTTCTCTGTTTCTCTGTTTCTCTGTTTCGATGTTGCTCTGTTTCTCTGTTTCTCTGTTTCTATGTTTCTTTATATTTCTCTGTTTCTCTGTTTCTATGTTTCTCTGTTTCTATGTTTCTCTGTTTCTATATTTCTATGTTTCTCTGTTTCTATGTTTCTCTGTTTCTGTGTTTCTGTTTCTCTGTTTCTAAGTTTCTCTGTTTCTCTGTTTCTATGTTTCTATGTTTCTCTGTTTCTATGTTTCTCTGTTTCTCTGTTCCTCTGTTTCTATGTTTCGCTGTTTCTATGTTTCTCTGTTTCTCTGTTTCTATGTTTCTATGTTTCTCTGTTTCTCAGTTTCTATATTTCTCTGTTTCTCTGTTTCTATGTTTCTCTGTTTCTATGTTTCTCTGTTTCTCTGTTTCTGTGTTTCTCTGTTTCTCTGTTGCTATGTTTCTCTGTTTCTATGTTTCTCTGTTTCTCTGTTTCTCTGTTCCTCTGTTTCTCTGTTTCTATGTTTCTCTGTTTCTATGTTTCTCTGTTTCTATGTTTCTATGTTTCTCTGTTTCTGTGTTTCTCTGTTTCTCTGTTGCTATGTTTCTCTGTTTCTATGTTTCTCTGTTTCTATGTTTCTCTGTTTCTATGTTTCTCTGTTCCTCTGTTTCTATGTTTCTCTGTTTCTCTGTTTCTATGTTTCTCTGTTTCTCTGTTTCTATGTTTCTCTGTTTCTCTGTTTCTCTGTTTCTATGTTTCTCTGTTTCTCTGTTTCTCTGTTCCTCTGTTTCTATGTTTCGCTGTTTCTATGTTTCTCTGTTTCTCTGTTTCTATGTTTCTCTGTTTCTCTGTTTCTATGTTTCGCTGTTTCTATGTTTCTCTGTTTCTCTGTTTCTATGTTTCTCTGTTTCTCTGTTTCTATGTTTCTCTGTTTCTATGTTTCTCTGTTTCTCTGTTATTATGTTTCTCTGTTTCTCTGTTTCTATGTTTCTCTGTTTCTTTGTTTCTCTGTTTCTCTGTTGCTATGTTTCTCTGTTTCTCTCTTTCTATGTATCTCTGTTTCTATGTTTCTCTTTTTCTATGTTTCTCTGTTTCTATGTATCTCTGTTTCTATGTTTCTCTGTTTCTGTTTCTATGTTTCTCTTTTTCTATGTTTCTCTGTTTCTATGTTTCTCTGTTTCTCTGTTTCTATGTTTCTCTGTTTTTATGTTTCTATGTTTCTCTGTTTCTATGTTTCTATGTTTCTCTGTTTCTATGCTTCTCTCTTTCTATGTCTCTCTGTTTCTCTGTTTCTCTGTTTCTATGTTTCTCTGTTTCTATTTTTCTATGTTTCTCTGTTTCTATGTTTCTCTGTTTCTCTATTTCTGTGTTTCTATGTTTCTCTGTTTCTCTGTTTCTGTGTTTCTCTATTTCTCTGTTTCTATGTTTCTCTGTTTCTCTGTTTCTATTTTTCTCTGTTTCTCTGTTTCTATGTTTCTCTGTTTCGCTGTTTCTATGTTTCTCTCTTTCTATGTTTCTCTGTTTCTATGTTTCTCTCTTTCTATGTTTCTCTGTTTCTCTGTTTCTATGTTTCTCTCTTTCTCTGTTTCGATGTTTCTATGTTTCTCTGTTTCTATATTTCTCTGTTTCTATTTTTCTATGTTTCTATGTTTCTCTGTTTCTCTGTATCTGTGTTTCTCTGTTTCTATGTTTCTCTGTTTCTCTGTATCTATGTTTCTATGTTTCTATGTTTCTCTGTTTCTCTGTATCTATGTTTCTCTGTTTCTATGTTTCTCTCTTTCTCTGTTTCTCTGTATCTATGTTTCTATGTTTCTATATTTCTCTGTTTCTCTGTTTCTATGTTTCTCTGTTTCTCTGTTTCTATGTTTCTCTCTTTCTATGTTTCTCTGTTTCTCTCTTTCTATGTTTCTCTGTTTCTATGTTTCTCTCTTTCTCTGTTACTATGTTTCTCTGTTTCTATGTTTCTCTGTTTCTCTGTTTCTATGTTTCTCTGTTTCTATGTTTCTCTGTTTCTATGTTACTCTGTTTCTCTGTTTCTCTGTTTCTATATTTCTCTGTTTCTATGTTTCTCTGTTTCTCTGTTTCTATGGTTCTATGTTTCTCTGTTTCTCTGTTTCTCTGTTTCACTGTTTCTATGTTTCTCTGTTTCTCTGTTTCTATGTTTCTCTGTTTCTTTGTTTCTATGTTTCTCTGTTTCTATGTTTCTCTCTTTCTCTGTTTCTATATTTCTCTGTTTCTCTGATTCTCTGCTTCTATGTTTCTATGTTTCTCTGTTTCTATGTTTCTCTGTTTCTATGTTTCTATGTTTCTCTGTTTCTGTTTTTCTCTGTTTCTCTGTTTCTATGTTTCTCTGTTTCTATGTTTCTATGTTTCTCTGTTTCTATGTTTCTCTGTTTCTATTTTTCTATGTTTCTCTATTTCTCTGTTTCTCTGTTTCTATGTTTCTCTGTTTCTATGTTTCTCTGTTTCTCTGTTTCTATGTTTCTCTGTTTCTCTGTTTCACTGTTTCTCTATTTCTCTGTTTCTATGTTTCTCTGTTTCTTTGTTTCTATGTTTCTCTGTTTCTATGTTTCTCTCTTTCTCTGTTTCTATATTTCTCTGTTTCTCTGATTCTCTGCTTCTCTGTTTCTCTGCTTCTATGTTTCTATGTTTCTCTGTTTCACTGTTTCTCTGTTTCTCTGTTTCTCTGTTTCTCTGTTTCTTTGTTTCTCTGTTTCTATTTTTCTATGTTTCTATGCTTATCTGTTTCTCTGTTTCTATGTCTCTCTGTTTCTATGTTTCTCTGTTTCTATGTTTCTCTGTTTCTATTTTTCTATGTTTCTCTGTTTCTCTGTTTCTATGTTTCTCTCTTTCTCTATTTCTGTGTTTCTATGTTTCTCTGTTTCTCTGTTTCTCTATTTATCTGTTTCTATGTTTCTCTGTTTCTCTGTTTCTATTTTTCTATGTTTCTCTGTTTCTATGTTTCTCTGTTTTTCTGTTTCTATGTTTCTCTCTTTCTATGTTTCTCTGTTTCTCTGTTTCTATGGTTCTATATTTCTCTGTTTCTCTGTTTCTCTGTTTCACTGTTTCTATGTTTCTCTGTTTCTTTGTTTCTATGTTTCTCTGTTTCTATGTTTCTCTCTTTCTCTGTTTCTATATTTCTCTGATTCTCTGTTTCTCTGTTTCTCTGTTTCTATGTTTCTCTGTTTCTATGTTTCTATGTTTCTCTGTTTCTATGTTTCTATGCTTCTCTGTTTCTCTGTTTCTATGTCTCTCTGTTTCTATGTTTCTCTGTTTCTATGTTTCTCTGTTTCTATTTTTCTATGTTTCTCTGTTTCTATGTTTCTCTCTTTCTCTATTTCTGTGTTTCTATGTTTCTCTGTTTCTCTGTTTCTATGTTTCTCTATTTATCTGTTTCTATGTTTCTCTGTTTCTCTGTTTCTATTTTTCTATGTTTCTCTGTTTCTATGTTTCTCAGTTTTTCTGTTTCTATGTTTCTCTCTTTCTATGTTTCTCTCTTTCTATGTTTCTCTGTTTCTATGTTTCTCTGTTTCAATGTTTCTCTGTTTCTCTGTTTCGATGTTTCTCTGTTTCTCTGTTTCTATGTTTCTATATTTCTCTGTTTCTATGTTTCTCTTTTACTCTGTTTCTGTGTTTCTCTGTTTCTCTGTTTCTATTTTTCTATGTTTCTCTGTTTCTATGTTTCTCTCTTTCTATGTTTCTCTGTTTCTATGTTTCTCTATTTCTATGTTTCTCTGTTTCTCTGTTTCTCTGTTTCGATGTTGCTCTGTTTCTCTGTTTCTCTGTTTCTATATTTCTTTATATTTCTCTGTTTCTCTGTTTCTATGTTTCTCTGTTTCTATGTTTCTCTGTTTCTATATTTCTATGTTTCTCTGTTTCTATGTTTCTCTGTTTCTGTGTTTCTGTTTCTCTGTTTCTAAGTTTCTCTGTTTCTCTGTTTCTATGTTTCTATGTTTCTCTGTTTCTATGTTTCTCTGTTTCTCTGTTCCTCTGTTTCTATGTTTCGCTGTTTCTATGTTTCTCTGTTTCTCTGTTTCTATGTTTCTATGTTTCTCTGTTTCTCAGTTTCTATATTTCTCTGTTTCTCTGTTTCTATGTTTCTCTGTTTCTATGTTTCTCTGTTTCTCTGTTTCTGTGTTTCTCTGTTTCTCTGTTGCTATGTTTCTCTGTTTCTATGTTTCTCTGTTTCTCTGTTTCTCTGTTCCTCTGTTTCTCTGTTTCTATGTTTCTCTGTTTCTCTGTTTCTATGTTTCTCTGTTTCTATGTTTCTCTGTTTCTCTGTTTCTGTGTTTCTCTGTTTCTCTGTTGCTATGTTTCTCTGTTTCTATGTTTCTCTGTTTCTATGTTTCTCTGTTTCTATGTTTCTCTGTTCCTCTGTTTCTATGTTTCTCTGTTTCTCTGTTTCTATGTTTCTCTGTTTCTCTGTTTCTATGTTTCTCTGTTTCTCTGTTTCTCTGTTTCTCTGTTTCTCTGTTTCTCTGTTTCTCTGTTCCTCTGTTTCTATGTTTCGCTGTTTCTATGTTTCTCTGTTTCTCTGTTTCTATGTTTCTCTGTTTCTCTGTTTCTATGTTTCGCTGTTTCTATGTTTCTCTGTTTCTCTGTTTCTATGTTTCTCTGTTTCTCTGTTTCTATGTTTCTCTGTTTCTATGTTTCTCTGTTTCTCTGTTATTATGTTTCTCTGTTTCTCTGTTTCTATGTTTCTCTGTTTCTTTGTTTCTCTGTTTCTCTGTTGCTATGTTTCTCTGTTTCTCTCTTTCTATGTATCTCTGTTTCTATGTTTCTCTTTTTCTATGTTTCTCTGTTTCTATGTATCTCTGTTTCTATGTTTCTCTGTTTCTGTTTCTATGTTTCTCTTTTTCTATGTTTCTCTGTTTCTATGTTTCTCTGTTTCTCTGTTTCTATGTTTCTCTGTTTTTATGTTTCTATGTTTCTCTGTTTCTATGTTTCTATGTTTCTCTGTTTCTATGCTTCTCTCTTTCTATGTCTCTCTGTTTCTCTGTTTCTCTGTTTCTATGTTTCTCTGTTTCTATTTTTCTATGTTTCTCTGTTTCTATGTTTCTCTGTTTCTCTATTTCTGTGTTTCTATGTTTCTCTGTTTCTCTGTTTCTGTGTTTCTCTATTTCTCTGTTTCTATGTTTCTCTGTTTCTCTGTTTCTATTTTTCTCTGTTTCTCTGTTTCTATGTTTCTCTGTTTCGCTGTTTCTATGTTTCTCTCTTTCTATGTTTCTCTGTTTCTATGTTTCTCTCTTTCTATGTTTCTCTGTTTCTCTGTTTCTATGTTTCTCTCTTTCTCTGTTTCGATGTTTCTATGTTTCTCTGTTTCTATATTTCTCTGTTTCTATTTTTCTATGTTTCTATGTTTCTCTGTTTCTCTGTATCTGTGTTTCTCTGTTTCTATGTTTCTCTGTTTCTCTGTATCTATGTTTCTATGTTTCTATGTTTCTCTGTTTCTCTGTATCTATGTTTCTCTGTTTCTATGTTTCTCTCTTTCTCTGTTTCTCTGTATCTATGTTTCTATGTTTCTATATTTCTCTGTTTCTCTGTTTCTATGTTTCTCTGTTTCTCTGTTTCTATGTTTCTCTCTTTCTATGTTTCTCTGTTTCTCTCTTTCTATGTTTCTCTGTTTCTATGTTTCTCTCTTTCTCTGTTACTATGTTTCTCTGTTTCTATGTTTCTCTGTTTCTCTGTTTCTATGTTTCTCTGTTTCTATGTTTCTCTGTTTCTATGTTACTCTGTTTCTCTGTTTCTCTGTTTCTATATTTCTCTGTTTCTATGTTTCTCTGTTTCTCTGTTTCTATGGTTCTATGTTTCTCTGTTTCTCTGTTTCTCTGTTTCACTGTTTCTATGTTTCTCTGTTTCTCTGTTTCTATGTTTCTCTGTTTCTTTGTTTCTATGTTTCTCTGTTTCTATGTTTCTCTCTTTCTCTGTTTCTATATTTCTCTGTTTCTCTGATTCTCTGCTTCTATGTTTCTATGTTTCTCTGTTTCTATGTTTCTCTGTTTCTATGTTTCTATGTTTCTCTGTTTCTGTTTTTCTCTGTTTCTCTGTTTCTATGTTTCTCTGTTTCTATGTTTCTATGTTTCTCTGTTTCTATGTTTCTCTGTTTCTATTTTTCTATGTTTCTCTATTTCTCTGTTTCTCTGTTTCTATGTTTCTCTGTTTCTCTCTTTCTATGTTTCTCTGTTTCTCTGTTTCTATGTTTCTCTGTTTCTCTATTTCTATGTTTCTATGTTTCTCTGTTTCTCTGTTTCTATGTTTCTAAGTTTCTCTGTTTCTATGTTTCTCTGTTTCTATGTTTCTATGTTTCTCTGTTTCTCTGTTTCTATGTTTCTCTGTTTCTCTGTTTCTATGTTTCTATGTTTCTATGTTTCTCTGTTTCTATGTTTCTCTCTTTCTATGTTTCTCTGTTTCTATGTTTCTCTCTTTCTCTGTTTCTCTGTTTCTCTGTTTCTCTGTTTCTATGTTTCTCTGTTTCTATGTTACTCTGTTTCTCTGTTTCTCTGTTTCTATGTTTCTCTGTTTCTATGTTTCTCTGTTTCTCTGTTTCTATGGTTCTATATTTCTCTGTTTCACTGTTTCTCTGTTTCTCTGTTTCTATGTTTCTCTGTTTCTTTGTTTCTATGTTTCTCTGTTTCTATGTTTCTCTCTTTCTCTGTTTCTATATTTCTCTGTTTCTCTGATTCTCTGCTTCTCTGTTTCTCTGCTTCTATGTTTCTATGTTTCTCTGTTTCACTGTTTCTCTGTTTCTCTGTTTCTCTGTTTCTCTGTTTCTTTGTTTCTCTGTTTCTATTTTTCTATGTTTCTATGCTTATCTGTTTCTCTGTTTCTATGTCTCTCTGTTTCTATGTTTCTCTGTTTCTATGTTTCTCTGTTTCTATTTTTCTATGTTTCTCTGTTTCTCTGTTTCTATGTTTCTCTCTTTCTCTATTTCTGTGTTTCTATGTTTCTCTGTTTCTCTGTTTCTCTATTTATCTGTTTCTATGTTTCTCTGTTTCTCTGTTTCTATTTTTCTATGTTTCTCTGTTTCTATGTTTCTCTGTTTTTCTGTTTCTATGTTTCTCTCTTTCTATGTTTCTCTGTTTCTCTGTTTCTATGGTTCTATATTTCTCTGTTTCTCTGTTTCTCTGTTTCACTGTTTCTATGTTTCTCTGTTTCTTTGTTTCTATGTTTCTCTGTTTCTATGTTTCTCTCTTTCTCTGTTTCTATATTTCTCTGATTCTCTGTTTCTCTGTTTCTCTGTTTCTATGTTTCTCTGTTTCTATGTTTCTATGTTTCTCTGTTTCTATGTTTCTATGCTTCTCTGTTTCTCTGTTTCTATGTCTCTCTGTTTCTATGTTTCTCTGTTTCTATGTTTCTCTGTTTCTATTTTTCTATGTTTCTCTGTTTCTATGTTTCTCTCTTTCTCTATTTCTGTGTTTCTATGTTTCTCTGTTTCTCTGTTTCTATGTTTCTCTATTTATCTGTTTCTATGTTTCTCTGTTTCTCTGTTTCTATTTTTCTATGTTTCTCTGTTTCTATGTTTCTCAGTTTTTCTGTTTCTATGTTTCTCTCTTTCTATGTTTCTCTCTTTCTATGTTTCTCTGTTTCTATGTTTCTCTGTTTCAATGTTTCTCTGTTTCTCTGTTTCGATGTTTCTCTGTTTCTCTGTTTCTATGTTTCTATATTTCTCTGTTTCTATGTTTCTCTTTTACTCTGTTTCTGTGTTTCTCTGTTTCTCTGTTTCTATTTTTCTATGTTTCTCTGTTTCTATGTTTCTCTCTTTCTATGTTTCTCTGTTTCTATGTTTCTCTATTTCTATGTTTCTCTGTTTCTCTGTTTCTCTGTTTCGATGTTGCTCTGTTTCTCTGTTTCTCTGTTTCTATGTTTCTTTATATTTCTCTGTTTCTCTGTTTCTATGTTTCTCTGTTTCTATGTTTCTCTGTTTCTATATTTCTATGTTTCTCTGTTTCTATGTTTCTCTGTTTCTGTGTTTCTGTTTCTCTGTTTCTAAGTTTCTCTGTTTCTCTGTTTCTATGTTTCTATGTTTCTCTGTT
Source organism: Somniosus microcephalus (assembly GCF_052327205.1). Taxonomy (NCBI): domain Eukaryota; kingdom Metazoa; phylum Chordata; class Chondrichthyes; order Squaliformes; family Somniosidae; genus Somniosus; species Somniosus microcephalus. The sequence continues at coordinate 140,204,560 of NC_140997.1, forward strand.
TCTATGTTTCTCTGTTTCTCTGTTCCTCTGTTTCTATGTTTCGCTGTTTCTATGTTTCTCTGTTTCTCTGTTTCTATGTTTCTATGTTTCTCTGTTTCTCAGTTTCTATATTTCTCTGTTTCTCTGTTTCTATGTTTCTCTGTTTCTATGTTTCTCTGTTTCTCTGTTTCTGTGTTTCTCTGTTTCTCTGTTGCTATGTTTCTCTGTTTCTATGTTTCTCTGTTTCTCTGTTTCTCTGTTCCTCTGTTTCTCTGTTTCTATGTTTCTCTGTTTCTCTGTTTCTATGTTTCTCTGTTTCTATGTTTCTCTGTTTCTCTGTTTCTGTGTTTCTCTGTTTCTCTGTTGCTATGTTTCTCTGTTTCTATGTTTCTCTGTTTCTATGTTTCTCTGTTTCTATGTTTCTCTGTTCCTCTGTTTCTATGTTTCTCTGTTTCTCTGTTTCTATGTTTCTCTGTTTCTCTGTTTCTATGTTTCTCTGTTTCTCTGTTTCTCTGTTTCTATGTTTCTCTGTTTCTCTGTTTCTCTGTTCCTCTGTTTCTATGTTTCGCTGTTTCTATGTTTCTCTGTTTCTCTGTTTCTATGTTTCTCTGTTTCTCTGTTTCTATGTTTCGCTGTTTCTATGTTTCTCTGTTTCTCTGTTTCTATGTTTCTCTGTTTCTCTGTTTCTATGTTTCTCTGTTTCTATGTTTCTCTGTTTCTCTGTTATTATGTTTCTCTGTTTCTCTGTTTCTATGTTTCTCTGTTTCTTTGTTTCTCTGTTTCTCTGTTGCTATGTTTCTCTGTTTCTCTCTTTCTATGTATCTCTGTTTCTATGTTTCTCTTTTTCTATGTTTCTCTGTTTCTATGTATCTCTGTTTCTATGTTTCTCTGTTTCTGTTTCTATGTTTCTCTTTTTCTATGTTTCTCTGTTTCTATGTTTCTCTGTTTCTCTGTTTCTATGTTTCTCTGTTTTTATGTTTCTATGTTTCTCTGTTTCTATGTTTCTATGTTTCTCTGTTTCTATGCTTCTCTCTTTCTATGTCTCTCTGTTTCTCTGTTTCTCTGTTTCTATGTTTCTCTGTTTCTATTTTTCTATGTTTCTCTGTTTCTATGTTTCTCTGTTTCTCTATTTCTGTGTTTCTATGTTTCTCTGTTTCTCTGTTTCTGTGTTTCTCTATTTCTCTGTTTCTATGTTTCTCTGTTTCTCTGTTTCTATTTTTCTCTGTTTCTCTGTTTCTATGTTTCTCTGTTTCGCTGTTTCTATGTTTCTCTCTTTCTATGTTTCTCTGTTTCTATGTTTCTCTCTTTCTATGTTTCTCTGTTTCTCTGTTTCTATGTTTCTCTCTTTCTCTGTTTCGATGTTTCTATGTTTCTCTGTTTCTATATTTCTCTGTTTCTATTTTTCTATGTTTCTATGTTTCTCTGTTTCTCTGTATCTGTGTTTCTCTGTTTCTATGTTTCTCTGTTTCTCTGTATCTATGTTTCTATGTTTCTATGTTTCTCTGTTTCTCTGTATCTATGTTTCTCTGTTTCTATGTTTCTCTCTTTCTCTGTTTCTCTGTATCTATGTTTCTATGTTTCTATATTTCTCTGTTTCTCTGTTTCTATGTTTCTCTGTTTCTCTGTTTCTATGTTTCTCTCTTTCTATGTTTCTCTGTTTCTCTCTTTCTATGTTTCTCTGTTTCTATGTTTCTCTCTTTCTCTGTTACTATGTTTCTCTGTTTCTATGTTTCTCTGTTTCTCTGTTTCTATGTTTCTCTGTTTCTATGTTTCTCTGTTTCTATGTTACTCTGTTTCTCTGTTTCTATATTTCTCTGTTTCTATGTTTCTCTGTTTCTCTGTTTCTATGGTTCTATGTTTCTCTGTTTCTCTGTTTCTCTGTTTCACTGTTTCTATGTTTCTCTGTTTCTCTGTTTCTATGTTTCTCTGTTTCTTTGTTTCTATGTTTCTCTGTTTCTATGTTTCTCTCTTTCTCTGTTTCTATATTTCTCTGTTTCTCTGATTCTCTGCTTCTATGTTTCTATGTTTCTCTGTTTCTATGTTTCTCTCTTTCTATGGTTCTCTGTTTCTATGTTTCTCTGTTTCTCTGCTTCTATGTTTCTTTATATTTCTCTGTTTCTATGTTTCTATGTTTCTCTGTTTCTCTGTTTCTGTGTTTCTCTGTTTCTCTGTTTCTGTGTTTCTGTTTCTCTGTTTCTAAGTTTCTCTGTTTCTCTGTTTCTATGTTTCTATGTTTCTCTGTTTCTGTGTTTCTGTGTTTCTCTGTTTCTCTGTTTCTATGTTTCTCTGTTTCTATGTTTCTATGTTTCTCTGTTTCTTTGTTTCTCTGTTTCTATGTTTCTCTGTTTCTATGTTTCTCTGTTTCTATGTTTCTATGTTTCTCTGTTTCTATGTTTCTCTGTTTCTCTGTTCCTCTGTTTCTATGTTTCGCTGTTTCTATGTTTCTCTGTTTCTCTGTTTCTCTGTTTCTATGTTTCTATGTTTCTCTGTTTCTATGTTTCTCTGTTTCTATGTTTCTCTGTTTCTCTGTTCCTCTGTTTCTATGTTTCGCTGTTTCTATGTTTCTCTGTTTCTATGTTTCTCTGTTTCTCTGTTTCTATGTTTCTCTGTTTCTATGTTTCGCTGTTTCTATGTTTCTCTGTTTCTATGTTTCTCTGTTTCTATGTTTCTATGTTTCTCTGTTTCTATGTTTCTCTGTTTCTATGTTTCTCTGTTTCTATGTTTCTCTGTTTCTATGTTTCTATGTTTCTCTGTTTCTCTGTTTCTATGTTTCTCTGTTTCTATGTTTCTCTGTTTCTCGGTTTCTATGTTTCTCTGTTTCTATGTTGCTCTGTTTCTCTGTTTCTCTGTTATTATGTTTCTCTGTTTCTCTGTTTCTATGTTTCTCTGTTTCTCTGTTTCTCTGTTTCTATGTTTCTCTGTTTCTCGGTTTCTATGTTTCTCTGTTTCTCTGTTTCTATGTTTCTCTGTTTCTCGGTTATTATATTTCTCTGTTTCTCTGTTTCTATGTTTCTCTGTTTCTCTGTTTCTATGTTTCTCTGTTTCTATGTTTCTCTCTTTCTCTGTTTCTATGTTTCCCTGTTTTTCTGTTTCGCTGATTCTCTGTTGCTATGTTTCTCTTGTTCTCTGTTTCTATGATTCTCTTTCTCTATGTTTCTCTGTTTCTCTGTTTCTATGTTTCTCTGTTTCTCTGTTTCTATGTATCTCTGTTTCTCTGTTTCTATGTTTCTCTTTTTCTATGTTTCTCTGTTTCTATGTTTCTATGTATCTCTGTTTCTATGTTTCTCTTTTTCTATGTTTCTCTGTTTCTATGTTTCTCTGTTTTGCTGTTTCTATGTTTCTCTCTTTCTCTGTTTCTATGTTTCTCTGTTTCTCTGTTTCTCTGTTTCTATGTTTCTATGTTTCTCTGTTTCTATGTTTCTCTGTTTCTATGTTTCTCTGTTTCTCTGTTATTATGTTTCTCTGTTTCTCTGTTTCTATGTTTCTCTGTTTCTCTGTTTCTATGTTTCTCTGTTTCTATGTTTCTCTGTTTCTCTGTTGCTATGTTTCTCTCTTTCTCTGTTTCTATGTTTCTCTGTTTTTCTGTTTCGCTGTTTCTCTGTTTCTATGTTTCTCTGTTTTTCTGTTTCGCTGTTTCTCTGTTTCTCTGTTGGTATGTTTCTCTGTTTCTCTGTTTCTCTTGTTGTCTGTTTCTATGATTCTCTGTTTCTATGTTTCTCTGTTTCTCTGTTTCTATGTTTCTATATTTCTCTGTTTCTCTGTTTCTCTGTTTCTATGTTTCTCTGTTTCTATGTTTCTCTGTTTCTATGTTTCTATGTTTCTCTGTTTCTATGTTTCTCTCTTTCACTGTTTCTATGTTTCTATGTTTCTCTGTTTCATTGTTTCTATGTTTCTCTGTTTCTATGTTTCTCTCTTTCTCTGTTTCTATATTTCTCTGTTTCTCTGTTTCTATGTTTCTATGTTTCGCTGTTTCTATGTTTCTCTGTTTCTATGTTTCTCTGTTTCTATGTTTCTCTGTTTCTATGTTTCTCTGTTTCTCTGTTTCTATGTTTCTCTGTTTCTATGTTTCTCTGTTTCTATTTTTCTATGTTTCTCTATTTCTATGTTTCTCTGTTTCTCTGTTTCTATGTTTCTCTGTTTCTATGTTTCTATGTTTCTATGTTTCACTGTTTCTCTGTTTCTGTGTTTCTATGTTTCTCTGTTTCTCTGTTTCTCTCTTTCTATGTTTCTCTGTTTCTATGTTTCTCTGTTTCTATATTTCACTGTTTCTCTGTTTCTGTGTTTCTATGTTTCTCTGCTTCTCTGTTTCTATGTTTCTCTATTTCTCTGTTTCTATGTTTCTATGTTTCTATGTTTCTCTGTTTCTATGTTTCTCTGTTTCTATGTTTCTCTGTTTCTATGTTTCTCTCTTTCTCTGTTTCTATGTTTCTCTGTTTCTATGTTTCTCTGTTTCTCTCTTTCTATGTTTCTCTGTTTCTATGTTTCTCTCTTTCTCTGTTACTATGTTTCTCTGTTTCTATGTTTCTCTGTTTCTATGTTTCTCTGTTTCTATGTTTCTCTGTTTCTCTGTTTCTATGTTTCTATGTTTCTCTGTTTCTATGGTTCTATGTTTCTCTGTTTCTCTGTTTCTCTGTTTCACTGTTTCTATGTTTCTCTGTTTCTATGTTTCTCTGTTTCTTTGTTTCTATGTTTCTCTGTTTCTATGTTTCTCTCTTTCTCTGTTTCTATATTTCTCTGATTCTATGTTTCTCTGTTTCTCTGTTTCTATGTTTCTATGTTTCTCTGTTTCTATGTTTCTCTGTTTCTCTGCTTCTATGTTTCTCTCTTTCTCTGTTTCTATGTTTCTCTGTTTCTATGTTTCTCTGTTTCTCTGTTTCTATGTTTCTCTGTTTCTATGTTTCTCTGTTTCTATGTTTCTCTGTTTCTATGTTTCTCTGTTTCTATGTTTCTCTGTTTCTCTATTTCTCTGTTTCTATGTTTCTATGTTTCTCTGTTTCTATGTTTCTATGTTTCTCTGTTTCTGTTTTTCTCTGTTTCTCTGTTTCTATGTTTCTCTGTTTCTATGTTTCTATGTTTCTCTGTTTCTATGTTTCTATGTTTCTCTGTTTCTATTTTTCTATGTTTCTCTGTTTCTCTGTTTCTATGTTTCTCTGTTTCTCTGTTTCTATGTTTCTCTGTTTCTATGTTTCTCTGTTTCTCTGTTTCTATGTTTCTCTGTTTCTCTATTTCTATGTTTCTATGTTTCTCTGTTTCTCTGTTTCTAAGTTTCTCTGTTTCTATGTTTCTCTGTTTCTATGTTTCTCTGTTTCTATGTTTCTATGTTTCTCTGTTTCTCTGTTTCTATGTTTCTCTGTTTCTCTGTTTCTATGTTTCTCTGTTTCTCTGTTTCTATGTTTCTATGTTTCTCTGTTTCTATGTTTCTCTCTTTCTATGTTTCTCTGTTTCTATGTTTCTCTCTTTCTCTGTTACTATGTTTCTCTGTTTCTATGTTTCTCTGTTTCTCTGTTTCTATGTTTCTCTGTTTCTATGTTACTCTGTTTCTCTGTTTCTCTGTTTCTATGTTTCTCTGTTTCTATGTTTCTCTGTTTCTCTGTTTCTATGGTTCTATATTTCTCTGTTTCTCTGTTTCTCTGTTTCTATGTTTCTCTGTTTCTATGTTTCTCTGTTTCTTTGTTTCTATGTTTCTCTGTTTCTATGTTTCTCTCTTTCTCTGTTTCTATATTTCTCTGTTTCTCTGATTCTCTGCTTCTATGTTTCTATGTTTCTCTGTTTCTATGTTTCTCTCTTTCTATGGTTCTCTGTTTCTCTGTTTCTATGTTTCTCTGTTTCTCTGCTTCTATGTTTCTATGTTTCTCTGTTTCACTGTTTCTCTGTTTCTCTGTTTCTATGTTTCTCTGTTTCTTTGTTTCTCTGTTTCTATTTTTCTATGTTTCTATGCTTCTCTGTTTCTCTGTTTCTATGTCTCTCTGTTTCTATGTTTCTCTGTTTCTATGTTTCTCTGTTTCTATTTTTCTATGTTTCTCTGTTTCTCTGTTTCTATGTTTCTCTCTTTCTCTATTTCTGTGTTTCTATGTTTCTCTGTTTCTCTGTTTCTCTATTTATCTGTTTCTATGTTTCTCTGTTTCTCTGTTTCTTTTTTTCTATGTTTCTCTGTTTCTATGTTTCTCTGTTTTTCTGTTTCTATGTTTCTCTCTTTCTATGTTTCTCTGTTTCTCTGTTTCTATGGTTCTATGTTTCTCTGTTTCTCTGTTTCTCTGTTTCACTGTTTCTATGTTTCTCTGTTTCTTTGTTTCTCTGTTTCTCTGTTTCTATGTTTCTCTCTTTCTCTGTTTCTATGTTTCTCTGTTTCTATGTTTCTCTGTTTCTCTGTTTCTATGTTTCTCTGTTTCTCTATTTCTATGTTTCTATGTTTCTCTGTTTCTCTGTTTCTAAGTTTCTCTGTTTCTATGTTTCTCTGTTTCTATGTTTCTCTGTTTCTATGTTTCTATGTTTCTCTGTTTCTCTGTTTCTATGTTTCTCTGTTTCTCTGTTTCTATGTTTCTCTGTTTCTCTGTTTCTATGTTTCTATGTTTCTCTGTTTCTATGTTTCTCTCTTTCTATGTTTCTCTGTTTCTATGTTTCTCTCTTTCTCTGTTACTATGTTTCTCTGTTTCTATGTTTCTCTGTTTCTCTGTTTCTATGTTTCTCTGTTTCTATGTTACTCTGTTTCTCTGTTTCTCTGTTTCTCTGTTTCTATGTTTCTCTGTTTCTCTGTTTCTATGGTTCTATATTTCTCTGTTTCTCTGTTTCTCTGTTTCTATGTTTCTCTGTTTCTATGTTTCTCTGTTTCTTTGTTTCTATGTTTCTCTGTTTCTATGTTTCTCTCTTTCTCTGTTTCTATATTTCTCTGTTTCTCTGATTCTCTGCTTCTATGTTTCTATGTTTCTCTGTTTCTATGTTTCTCTCTTTCTATGGTTCTCTGTTTCTCTGTTTCTATGTTTCTCTGTTTCTCTGCTTCTATGTTTCTATGTTTCTCTGTTTCACTGTTTCTCTGTTTCTCTGTTTCTATGTTTCTCTGTTTCTTTGTTTCTCTGTTTCTATTTTTCTATGTTTCTATGCTTCTCTGTTTCTCTGTTTCTATGTCTCTCTGTTTCTATGTTTCTCTGTTTCTATGTTTCTCTGTTTCTATTTTTCTATGTTTCTCTGTTTCTCTGTTTCTATGTTTCTCTCTTTCTCTATTTCTGTGTTTCTATGTTTCTCTGTTTCTCTGTTTCTCTATTTATCTGTTTCTATGTTTCTCTGTTTCTCTGTTTCTTTTTTTCTATGTTTCTCTGTTTCTATGTTTCTCTGTTTTTCTGTTTCTATGTTTCTCTCTTTCTATGTTTCTCTGTTTCTCTGTTTCTATGGTTCTATGTTTCTCTGTTTCTCTGTTTCTCTGTTTCACTGTTTCTATGTTTCTCTGTTTCTTTGTTTCTCTGTTTCTCTGTTTCTATGTTTCTCTCTTTCTCTGTTTCTATATTTCTCTGATTCTCTGTTTCTCTGTTTCTCTGTTTCTATGTTTCTCTGTTTCTATGTTTCTCTGTTTCTATGTTTCTATGTTTCTATGCTTCTCTGTTTCTCTGTTTCTATGTCTCTCTGTTTCTATGTTTCTCTGTTTCTATGTTTCTCTGTTTCTATTTTTCTATGTTTCTCTGTTTCTATGTTTCTCTCTTTCTCTATTTTGTGCTTCTATGTTTCTCTGTTTCTATGTTTCTCTATTTATCTGTTTCTATGTTTCTCTGTTTCTCTGTTTCTATTTTTCTATGTTTCTCTGTTTCTATGTTTCTCAGTTTCTCTCTTTCTATGTTTTTCTCTTTCTATGTTTCTCTGTTTCTATGTTTCTCTGTTTCAATGTTTCTCTGTTTCTCTGTTTCGATGTTTCTGTGTTTCTCTGTTTCTATGTTTCTATGTTTCTCTGTTTCTATGTTTCTCTTTTACTCTGTTTCTGTGTTTCTCTGTTTCTATTTTTCCATGTTTCTCTGTTTCTATGTTTCTCTCTTTCTATGTTTCTCTGTTTCTATGTTTCTCTATTTCTATGTTTCTCTGTTTCTCTGTTTCTCTGTTTCGATGTTGCTCTGTTTCTCTGTTTCTCTGTTTCTATGTTTCTTTATATTTCACTGTTTCTCTGTTTCTCTGTTTCTATGTTTCTCTGTTTCTATGTTTCTCTGTTTCTATATTTCTATGTTTCTCTGTTTCTCTGTTTCTATGTTTCTCTGTTTCTGTGTTTCTGTTTCTCTGTTTCTAAGTTTCTCTGTTTCTCTGTTTCTATGTTTCTATGTTTCTCTGTTTCTATGTTTCTCTGTTTCTCTGTTCCTCTGTTTCTATGTTTCGCTGTTTCTATGTTTCTCTGTTTCTATGTTTCTCTGTTTCTCTGTTTCTATGTTTCTATGTTTCTCTGTTTCTATGTTTCTCTGTTTCTCTGTTTCTATGTTTCTCTGTTTCTATGTTTCTCTGTTTCTCTGTTTCTGTGTTTCTCTGTTGCTATGTTTCTCTGTTTCTATGTTTCTCTGTTTCTATGTTTCTCTGTTTCTATGTTTCTCTGTTTCTCTGTTCCTCTGTTTCTATGTTTCGCTGTTTCTATGTTTCTCTGTTTCTCTGTTTCTATGTTTCTCTGTTTCTCTGTTTCTATGTTTCTCTGTTTCTCTGTTTCTATGTTTCTCTGTTTCTCTGTTTCTCTGTTCCTCTGTTTCTATGTTTCGCTGTTTCTATGTTTCTCTGTTTCTCTGTTTCTATGTTTCTCTGTTTCTCTGTTTCTATGTTTCTCTGTTTCTCTGTTTCGCTGTTTCGCTGTTTCTATGTTTCTCTGTTTCTCTGTTTCTCTGTTTCTATGTTTCTCTGTTTCTATGTTTCTCTGTTTCTCTGTTATTATGTTTCTCTGTTTCTCTGTTTCTATGTTTCTCTGTTTCTATGTTTCTCTGTTTCTCTGTTGCTATGTTTCTCTGTTTCTCTCTTTCTATGTATCTCTGTTTCTCTGTTTCTATGTTTCTCTTTTTCTATGTATCTCTGTTTCTATGTTTCTATGTATCTCTGTTTCTCTGTTTCTCTGTTTCTATGTTTCTCTTTTTCTATGTTTCTCTGTTTCTATGTTTCTCTGTTTCTCTGTTTTTATGTTTCTATGTTTCTCTGTTTCTATGTTTCTCTGTTTCTCTGTTTCTCTGTTTCTATGTTTCTCTGTTTCTCAGTTATTATGTTTCTCTGTTTCTCTGTTTCTATGTTTCTCTGTTTCTATGTTTCTCTGTTTCTCTGTTTCTATGTTTCTCTGTTTCTATGTTTCTCTGTTTCTCTGTTTCTATGTTTCTCTGTTTCGATGTTTCTCTGTTTCTCTGTTGCTATGTTTCTCTCCAATTCCAATTCCAATTCAAATGCTTTATTGGCATGAAAGTTTACAGAGAACCATATTGCCAAAGCTTACATAGCAAAAAGGTACAGTTTTCCAACATTCTGTAGGTGTCAATCGATTTGACATTTGTTGGGTACATACAATATTACTTTGAAACAATATTAATTTTAAACAGTCTTTGTACTTCATTTGGTACGTTCAATATTAATTTTAAACAGTCTTAATTTTAAACAGTCCTCAGGTTGTGACATGTTGTTACATATTTGGCCCCAAGGTATGGTCTGTCTCCTTCTCCTAGGACTAATCTCAATTTTGACAGGTCATCCAATTCCTTGAAATCTGGGGTTGTTTGGCTTAGCTTGTTGAATAATATGTTTCTTGATGTGTTGAATTTTTCACATTTTAGGAGGAAATGCATTTCTGTTTCAACCTCGCCAGCCAGACATTGATCGCATATTCTATTCTCTCTAGGCTGCCAGGATTTCTTGTATCTGCCTTTTTCAATTTCCAGTTGGTGGTCGCTTAGTCTGTACCTGGTGAGGGTCTGTCTCTGTTTTGTGTCTCTGATGGTCGTGAGGTAGTCTGCCAGTTTATATTCTCTTTTTAGGGCCCGGTAACATTCTAATCTGCTTTGGCTTTCGGTTATTTTGTTCCAATGTTCCAGGTAGGTTTCTTTGCATTTTTTAATGATTTGGTTCACTCGGATTGGTGTTTGGACGGCTGTGTTGGTCTGGGGCTGGTCAGGGTCCGGCTGAGTACTTAGTTTCAGTAGCAGCTGACTCAGGGGACTCTTTTCTGGGTTTAGCTCTTGGGTCTGAAAGGCTTTGAAATGAAGGGTGTCTGGGGAGCTAGATTTGAGGTGATTTAGGAAGTTTAGTGCTCGTTTTTGGATGTTTATTATCAGTGGGTATCTGCCTAGTTCGGCTCTGCATGCATTTGTTGGCGTTTTTCTTTGGGTGCGAAGGATGCTTCGGCAGAATTCTGCATGTAGGGCTTCTATTGTGTGTTTTTCCCATTTAGTGTAGCTTTGGTGATTTAGCGGGCCCCATACTTCACTACCGTACAGTGCAATGGGCAGGATTATGCTGTCAAATATTTTGAGCCAGATTTTGATTGGGATTTGAATGTTGTAGAATTTTCTTTTTATTGCATATAGGGCTCTTCGGGCTTTTTCTTTTAGTGCATTCACTGCTATGCTGAAGCTCCCTGATGCTGTAATAGTTAGACCAAGGTAGGTGTAGCTCATAGTGTGTCCTATAGTGGTATCACTGAGGGTAAACTGGTATTTGTTTTCCTGACATCTGGGTCTTTTTTGAAAAATCATGATGTTGGTTTTCTTTAGATTTACTGTTAGAGCCCAATTTTGGCAGTATTTGTCGAGTAGGTCTAGTTGTTGCTGTAATCCCTGTTCTGTGGGAGACAGCAGAACCAGGTCGTCCGCATAGAACAGGGATTTCACTTCTCCATCCAGGAGACGGTGACCTGGTGACTCGCTTTGCTCCAGCATGTCTGCTAATTCATTTATGTATATGTTGAACAGGGTCGGGCTCAAATTGCAGCCCTGCCGGACGCCTCTTCTTTGGGTGAAGAAATCGGTGCGTTTGTCTCCAATTTTGACCCTGCATTTGTTTTTCAGATACATTGATTTAATAAGGTCATAGACTTTGCCCCCTATTCCACTCTGAAGAAGTTTATAATAGAGCCCTTCGTGCCATATAGAGTCAAAGGCTTTCTTGAAGTCGATGAAACAGGCGAATATTTTCCCATTTTTTGTTTGGTGTATATGTTTTTCAATGAGGGTGTGAAGGGTATAGATATGGTCGGCGGTGCGGTGTTTTGGAAGAAAGCCTATTTGGTTTTTTCTGAGGATATTATGTTTGTTAAGAAAATCAAGTAATCTACTATTTAGAATACTGCAGAATAACTTCCCTAGACAACTGTTGACACAGATGCCGCGGTAGTTATTTGGGTCTGATTTGTTTCCACTTTTATATATGGGGGAGATTAGTCCTTGGCACCAGATATCGGGAAAACAGCCTGAGCGTAATATGATGTTGAATAGTTTGAGTATCGCACCCTGCATCTCCATATTGCTGAACTTGAGCATTTCATTTTTGATGTTGTCTGGGCCACAGGCTTTCTTTAGGTGGAGAGATTTTGTTTTTGTGGCCAGTTCTTTCCATGTGATTGGGGAGTCTAGAGGGTTTTGGTTGTCTTTAATTGTTGCTTCTAATGTGTGGAGTTTTTCTGTGACCTGATGTTGACTTGGGTTTGTTTCGTTTATTGGGATGTCTTTGTAGAGGTTTTCAAAATGTGTTCTCCAGATGTCGCCATCTTGGATTGGTAATGCTTGCAATTGTGTTGTACTCAGGTTATTCCACATTTCCCAGAATTGTTTTGGATTGGTGGAGTTTTCAATTTCTTCGAGTATTTTGTGGGTATAGTTTTGTGTTTTGTTCCTAATGGTGTGTTTATATCTTTTGAGGGTTTCATTGTATCTAGTACGTAGGTCCGGATTGTTTGGTTGGCGATGCTTTTGGTTTGATATTTTTCTCAGGTCTTTTCTGGTATTTTTGCATTCGTGGTCAAACCATTTCTTATTTTTATTTTGTCTTTTGTGACGCTTCCTCTTCTGTTTCACAAGGTCGGCTTTTACAGCTGCCTCATGGAAGATCATATTTATATCCTCTATGGCCATGTTTACACCATCTCTGGTGATCTCGTATGGGTTTTCTTTAAATTTTGATATTTTACTTGTGAGATCAGGTGACTTTAGTGCTGTGATGAATTTTTCTCCACTGTCTGGGGCCCATCTGTATGTCTGTTTTATTTTATGGAGCTTACTGGGTTCCTTTTTTGTGTCTGTAGTTTGGGCAGAAAGTTTAAGGTACATATTTATTTGGTTATGGTCTGAGAGGGGGGATTGCTGCCTGACAGTGAATGAGTTGATATCGCAGGGGTCCAGGTCAGTGATTGTATAGTCCACCACACTAGACCCAAGAGTTGAGGAGTATGTGAGTCTCCCTAGGGAGTCCCCTCTGAACCTACCGTTAACTATGTACAGGCCTAAGGCTCGGCAGAGTTGCACTACCTCCCTACCGCTTTTATTTATTTCACGATCAAGGTTGTTCCGATTTGCGATGGCTGGTGTGACATCTAAAGGGGTCTGGCCAAACACATGGTTGTTTCCCTGTGGGTCTATGAAGTCAGGTTCACAACCGGTCCTTGCATTTAGGTCCCCACATATTATCACCTTTCCTTGGGCCTGGAAATGGCTGATTTCCATGTGGAGAGTATCAAATAACTCCTCTTCGAAATATGGCGATTCTATTGGAGGTATGTAGATCGCACATAAGTAAACATCTTTTTTTGCTATTCCTATATTTTTATCTAGTTTTAGCCATACGTGTGATTTCCCCTGTTTTACCGGTGAGATGTGTTTGTCCAGTTCTCCCTTATACCACACCAATATTCCCCCGGAGGTTCTGCCCTTGCGTGTTTTAGTGTTCTTTACTGAGGGCACAATGATTTCATGGTACATTGGAGGACAGTGGGTCGGCACGTCCTTTTGGCACCATGTTTCTGTTAACACAATTATATCAATGTCTTTTATAGCTTTTAAGAATTCAGGGTCTGTACTCTTCATCCCAAAAGTTGAGGAGCGGAGGCCCTGGATATTCCAGCAGCTTATGTGGAAAGAACGCATTTATATAGTTCAATAAAACGAAATAAAATGGACCTATTTTGTGGGATGAGTGTGGGAACACTATTTTCTATAATGCTAAATGATGATTTAGTATAAATTTCATGAGGCATGCACATATATCTATCTAATAATAGTAATAATACTGATAAGATAACAATAAAGATAATGATAAATAACAATATTAATAATTTCTCCGGCTTTCTATCAGGCTGTTCAGCATCGTCATGATCTTTCTCAGTTCTTGGTCTACAGTCTGTGGTCTAGAGGGGGGTCTTGGGTCAGGTATAAAAGCACGGTTCTGTTGTTGGTTTTGTAAAGGGGGGTGGGGGACATTGGTGGTCCTGTTTGGGCTCCCAATGGTAGAGCGGGTGGGAGGGCTGCGTCTTTTGGCAGTGTTTATGAGGTTTCTTGCGAAGACCCACATCCGCTGTTTGAGTAGATGTATTTCGTCATAGAGGTCCCTTGTGTTGATGTTTGGATGATGGGCCAGGGAGACGTTGGGGAGGACAGAACATCTCGTGTCGATCTCCCTGTTGGTGTTGTGGATTATATAGGCTGGGGTGTCCTTTCTGGGCAGTAGTGTGGAGATCACGATCCGCGCCTCGGGGAATTCCCTGCTGGCCTTTTCTGCCATCCTGTTCACCGCCCTAGCCGTGCCTTCCTGTAGGGTGTGTAGGTCGTTCGTGCCTGTGTGGATCACAATCCATTTGGGGCTTCCAAGGGATTCTTTGTTCAGGATCTTCATTGCTTGGTCTGTGTTGCTGCACCATTTTTTCAGGACTTGATGGTCTGGGAACAGCCTCTGGGGGTCCAGAAACTTTCCGTTGGAGTCGGTCAGCAGGACCGCCTGAGGGGCTGGTTTTTCAGACTGGGTAACAGTAGTCTGGGTAGGACTCGCCTGGTGGCTGGTTGTTGGCTGGGTTTCTGGGATATGTTGTGTGGCAGGAGCGGGGTTTGGGGCTTTCGGTGTGTCATCGTTTGGGGGGGTATCTGTCGGTTTTTGTGTTCCTGTGTGTGAGGACTGGGTAGCAGTAGTCTCTCTTTCTCTGTTTCTATGTTTCTCTGTTTTTCTGTTTCGCTGTTTCTCTTTTGCTATGTTTCTCTGTTTCTCTGTTGCTATGTTTCTCTTGTTCTCTGTTTCTATGATTCTCTGTTTCTATGTTTCTCTGTTTCTCTGTTTCTCTGTTTCTATGTATCTCTGTTTCTATGTTTCTCTTTTTCTATGTTTCTCTGTTTCTATGTTTCTATGTTTCTATGTTTCTCTGTTTCACTGTTTCTCTGTTTCTCTGTTTCTATGTTTCTCTGTTTCTCTGTTTTTATGTTTCTATGTTTCTCTGTTTCTATGTTTCTATGTTTCCCTGTTTCTCTGTTTCTATGTTTCTCTATTTCTCTGTTTCTATGTTTCTCTGTTTCTATTTTTCTATGTTTCTCTGTTTCTATGTTTCTCTGTTTCGCTGTTTCTATGTTTCTCTCTTTCTATGTTTCTCTGTTTCGATGTTTCTCTGTTTCTATGTTTCTCTGTTTCGATGTTTCTATGTTTCTCTGTTTCTCTGTTTCTATGTTTCTATATTTCTCTGTTTCTATGTTTCTCTGTTTCTCTGTTTCTATTTTTCTATGTTTCTCTGTTTCTCTGTTTCTATGTTTCTCTGTTTCTCTGTTTCTATTTTTCTATGTTTCTCTGTTTCTATGTTTCTCTTTTTCTATGTTTCTCTGTTTCTCTGTTTCTATGTTTCTCTGTTTCTATTTTTCTATGTTTCTCTGTTTCTCTGTTTCTATGTTTCTCTGTTTCTCTGTTTCTATTTTTCTATGTTTCTCTGTTTCGATGTTTCTCTTTTTCTATGTTTCTCTGTTTCTCTGTTTCTATTTTTCTATGTTTCTCTGTTTCTATGTTTCTCTGTTTCTATGTTTCTCTCTTTCTATGTTTCTCTGTTTCTATGTTTCTCTGTTTCTATGTTTCTCTGTTTCTATGTTTCTCTGTTTCTCTGTTTCTATGTTTCTCTGTTTCTATGTTTCTCTGTTCCTCTGTTGCTATGTTTCTCTCTTTCTCTGTTTCTATGTTTCTCTGTTTTTCTGTTTCGCTGTTTCTCTGTTGGTATGTTTCTCTGTTTCTCTGTTTCTATGATTCTCTGTTTCTATGTTTCTCTGTTTCTCTGTTTCTATGTTTCTACATTTCTCTGTTTCTATGTTTCTCTGTTTCTCTGTTTCTATTTTTCTATGTTTCTATGTTTCTCTGTATCTATTTTTCTTTCTTTCTAAGTTTCTCTGTTTCTCTGTTTCTATGTTTCTCTGTTTCTCTTTCTATTTTTCTATGTTTCTCTGTTTCTCTCTTTCTATGTTTCTCTGTTTCTATGTTTCTCTGTTTCTCTGTTTCTATGTTTCTCTGTTTCTCTGTTTCGATGTTTCTATATTTCTCTGTTTCTATGTTTCTCTGTTTCTCTGTTTCTATGTTTCTCTGTTTCTGTGTTTCTGTTTCTCTGTTTCTAAGTTTCTCTGTTTCTCTGTTTCTCTGTTTCTCTGTTTCTGTGTTTCTCTGTTTCTCTGTTGCTATGTTTCTCTGTTTCTATGTTTCTCTGTTTCTCTGTTTCTATGTTTCTATGTTTCTCTGTTTCTATGTTTCTATGTTTCTCTGTTTCTATGTTTCTATGTTTCTCTGTTTCTCTGTTTCTATGTTTCTCTGTTTTTATGTTTCTCTGTTTCTCTGTTTCTCTGTTTCTATGTTTCTCTGTTTCGATGTTTCTCTGTTTCTCTGTTTCTATGTTTCTCTGTTTCTCTGTTTCTATGTTTCTCTGTTTCTATGTTTCTCTGTTTCTCTGTTTCTCTGTTATTATGTTTCTCTGTTTCTCTGTTTCTATGTTTCTCTGTTTCTCTGTTTCTATGTTTCTCTGTTTCTATGTTTCTCTTGTTCTCTGTTTCTATGATTCTCTGTTTCTATGTTTCTCTGTTTCTCTGTTTCTCTGTTTCTATGTTTCTCTTGTTCTTTGTTTCTATGATTCTCTGTTTCTATGTTTCTCTGTTTCTCTTTTTCTATGTTTCTCTGTTTCTATGTTTCTCTGTTTCTATGTTTCTCTGTTTCTATGTTTCTCTGTTTCTCTGTTTTTATGTTTCTCTGTTTCTATGTTTCTATGTTTCTCTGTTTCTATGTTTCTCTGTTTCTCTGTTTCTCTGTTTCTCTGTTTCTATGTTTCTATGTTTCTCTGTTTCTCTGTTTCTATGTTTCTATGTTTCTCTGTTTCTCTGTTTCTATGTTTCTCTGTTTCTCTGTTTCTATGTTTCTATGTTTCTCTGTTTCTATGTTTCTATGTTTCTCTGTTTCTATGTTTCTATGTTTCTCTGTTTCTCTGTTTTTATGTTTCTCTGTTTCTCTGTTTCTATGTTTCTATGTTTCTCTGTTTCTATGTTTCTCTGTTTCTCTGTTTCTATGTTTCTCTGTTTCTATGTTTCTCTGTTTCTCTGTTTCTATGTTTCTCTGTTTCTCTGTTTTTATGTTTCTCTGTTTCTCTGTTTCTATGTTTCTCTGTTTCTATGTTTCTCTGTTTCTATGTTTCTATGTTTCTCTGTTTCTATGTTTCTCTGTTTCTATGTTTCTATGTTTCTCTGTTTCTATGTTTCTCTGTTTCTATGTTTCTATGTTTCTCTGTTTCTCTGTTTTTATGTTTCTCTGTTTCTCTGTTTCTATGTTTCTATGTTTCTCTGTTTCTATGTTTCTATGTTTCTCTGTTTCTCTGTTTCTATGTTTCTCTGTTTCTCTGTTTCTATGTTTCTCTGTTTTTATGTTTCTGTTTCTCTGTTTCTATGTTTCTATGTTTCTCTGTTTCTATGTTTCTCTGTTTCTATGTTTCTATGTTTCTCTGTTTCTATGTTTCTCTGTTTCTATGTTTCTCTGTTTCTATGTTTCTATGTTTCTCTGTTTCTATGTTTCTCTGTTTCTATGTTTCTCTGTTTCTCTGTTTCTCTGTTTCTATGTTTCTCTGTTTCTATGTTTCTCTGTTTCTCTGTTTCTATGTTTCTATGTTTCTCTGTTTCTATGTTTTTATGTTTCTCTGTTTCTATGTTTCTCTGTTTCTATGTTTCTATGTTTCTCTGTTTCTCTGTTTCTCTGTTTCTATGTTTCTCTGTTTCTCTGTTTTTATGTTTCTCTGTTTCTCTGTTTCTATGTTTCTCTCTTTCGATGTTTCTCTGTTTCTATGTTTCTCTGTTTCTCTGTTTCTCTGTTTTTATGTTTCTCTGTTTCTATGTTTCTATGTTTCTCTGTTTCTATGTTTCTCTGTTTCTATGTTTCTCTGTTTCTATTTTTCTATGTTTCTCTGTTTCTCTGTTTTTATGTTTCTCTGTTTCTATGTTTCTCTGTTTCTCTGTTTCTATGTTTCTCTGTTTCTATGTTTCTCTGTTTCTATTTTTCTATGTTTCTCTGTTTCTCTCTTTCTATGTTTCTCTGTTTCTATGTTTCTCTGTTTCTCTGTTTCTATGTTTCTATGTTTCTCTGTTTCTCTGTTTCTATGTTTCTCTGTTTCTCTGTTTCTATGTTTCTCTGTTTCTCTATTTCTGTGTTTCTATGTTTCTCTGTTTCTATTTTTCTATGTTTCTCTGTTTCTATGTTTCTCTGTTTCTCTCTTTCTATGTTTCTCTGTTTCTATGTTTCTCTGTTTCTATGTTTCTCTGTTTCTCTGTTTCTCTGTTTCGATGTTTCTATGTTTCTCTGTTTCTATGTTTCTATATTTCTCTGTTTCTATGTTTCTCTGTTTCTATTTTTCTATGTTTCTATGTTTCTCTGTTTCTATGTTTCTCTGTTTCTATGTTTCTCTGTTTCTATGTTTCTCTGTTTCTATGTTTCTCTGTTTCTATGTTTCTCTGTTTCTATGTTTCTCTGTTTCTATGTTTCTATGTTTCTCTGTTTCTATGTTTCTCTGTTTCTATGTTTCTATGTTTCTATGTTTCTCTGTTTCTATGTTTCTCTGTTTCTATGTTTCTATGTTTCTCTGTTTCTATGTTTCTATGTTCCTCTGTTTCTATGTTTCGCTGTTTCTATGTTTCTCTGTTTCTATGTTTCTCTGTTTCTCTGTTTCTCTGTTTCTATGTTTCTCTGTTTCTCAGTTATTATGTTTCTCTGTTTCTCTGTTTCTATGTTTCTCTGTTTCTATGTTTCTCTGTTTCTATGTTTCTCTGTTTCTCTGTTTCTATGTTTCTCTGTTTCTATGTTTCTCTGTTTCTCTGTTTCTATGTTTCTCTGTTTCGATGTTTCTCTGTTTCTCTGTTGCTATGTTTCTCTCCAATTCCAATTCCAATTCAAATGCTTTATTGGCATGAAAGTTTACAGAGAACCATATTGCCAAAGCTTACATAGCAAAAAGGTACAGTTTTCCAACATTCTGTAGGTGTCAATCGATTTGACATTTGTTGGGTACATACAATATTACTTTGAAACAATATTAATTTTAAACAGTCTTTGTACTTCATTTGGTACGTTCAATATTAATTTTAAACAGTCTTAATTTTAAACAGTCCTCAGGTTGTGACATGTTGTTACATATTTGGCCCCAAGGTATGGTCTGTCTCCTTCTCCTAGGACTAATCTCAATTTTGACAGGTCATCCAATTCCTTGAAATCTGGGGTTGTTTGGCTTAGCTTGTTGAATAATATGTTTCTTGATGTGTTGAATTTTTCACATTTTAGGAGGAAATGCATTTCTGTTTCAACCTCGCCAGCCAGACATTGATCGCATATTCTATTCTCTCTAGGCTGCCAGGATTTCTTGTATCTGCCTTTTTCAATTTCCAGTTGGTGGTCGCTTAGTCTGTACCTGGTGAGGGTCTGTCTCTGTTTTGTGTCTCTGATGGTCGTGAGGTAGTCTGCCAGTTTATATTCTCTTTTTAGGGCCCGGTAACATTCTAATCTGCTTTGGCTTTCGGTTATTTTGTTCCAATGTTCCAGGTAGGTTTCTTTGCATTTTTTAATGATTTGGTTCACTCGGATTGGTGTTTGGACGGCTGTGTTGGTCTGGGGCTGGTCAGGGTCCGGCTGAGTACTTAGTTTCAGTAGCAGCTGACTCAGGGGACTCTTTTCTGGGTTTAGCTCTTGGGTCTGAAAGGCTTTGAAATGAAGGGTGTCTGGGGAGCTAGATTTGAGGTGATTTAGGAAGTTTAGTGCTCGTTTTTGGATGTTTATTATCAGTGGGTATCTGCCTAGTTCGGCTCTGCATGCATTTGTTGGCGTTTTTCTTTGGGTGCGAAGGATGCTTCGGCAGAATTCTGCATGTAGGGCTTCTATTGTGTGTTTTTCCCATTTAGTGTAGCTTTGGTGATTTAGCGGGCCCCATACTTCACTACCGTACAGTGCAATGGGCAGGATTATGCTGTCAAATACTTTTAGCCAGATTTTGATTGGGATTTGGATGTTGTAGAATTTTCTTTTTATTGCATATAGGGCTCTTCGGGCTTTTTCTTTTAGTGCATTCACTGCTATGCTGAAGCTCCCTGATGCTGTAATAGTTAGACCAAGGTAGGTGTAGCTCATAGTGTGTCCTATAGTGGTATCACTGAGGGTAAACTGGTATTTGTTTTCCTGACATCTGGGCCTTTTTTGAAAAATCATGATGTTGGTTTTCTTTAGATTTACTGTTAGAGCCCAATTTTGGCAGTATTTGTCGAGTAGGTCTAGTTGTTGCTGTAATCTCTCTGTCTCTCTGTCTCTCTGTTTCTATGTTTCTCTGTCTCTCTGTTTCTGTCTCTCTGTATTTCTGTTTCTATGTTTCTCTGTCTCTCTGTTTCTGTCTCTCTGTCTCTCTGTATTTCTGTTTCTATGTTTCTCTGTCTCTCTGTTTCTCTGTTTCTATGTTTCTCTGTCTCTCTGTTTCTCTGTTTCTATGTTGCTCTGTCTCTCTGTCTCTCTGTTTCTCTGTTTCTCTGTTTCTTTGTTCCTCTGTTTCTCTGTTTCTATGTTTCTATGTTTCTCTGTTTCTCTGTTTCTATGTCTCTCTGTCTCTCTGTTTCTCTGTGTCTCTATGTCTCTATGTTTTTCTGTTTTTCTGTTTCTCTGTTTCTATGTTTCTATGTTTCTCTGTTTCTCTGTTTCTATGTTTCTCTGTTTCTCTGTTTCTGTTTTTCTGTTTTTCTGTTTCTGTTTCTCTGTTTCTCTGTTTCTATATTTCTCTGTCTCTGTGTCTCTGTGTCTCTCTGTTTCTCTGTCTCTCTGTTTCTATGTTTCTCTGTTTCTGTTTCTGTGTCTCTCTGTTTCTCTGTTTCTCTGTTTCTATGTTTCTCTGTTTCTGTTTCTCTGTTTCTGTTTCTCTGTTTCTCTGTTTCTCTGTCTCTCTGTTTCTATGTTTCTCTGTTTCTATGTTTCTCTGTTTCTGTTTCTCTGTTTCTCTGTTTCTGTTTCTCTGTCTCTGTGTCTCTATGTCTCTCTGTTTCTCTGTCTCTCTGTTTCTATGTTTCTCTGTTTCTGTTTCTATGTTTCTCTGTTTCTGTTTTTCTGTTTCTGTTTCTCTGTTTCTCTGTTTCTATATTTCTCTGTCTCTGTGTCTCTATGTCTCTCTGTTTCTCTGTCTCTCTGTTTCTATGTTTCTCTGTTTCTGTTTCTATGTTTCTCTGTTTCTATGTTTCTCTCTTTCTATGTTTCTCTGTTTCTCTGTTTCTCTGTTTCTATGTTTCTCTGTTTCTATGTTTCTCTGTTTCTATGTTTCTCTGTTTCTCTGTTTCTATGTTTCTCTGTTTCTATGTTTCTCTGTTTCTCTGTTTCTATGTTTCTCTGTTTCTCTGTTTTTATGTTTCTCTGTTTCTCTGTTTCTATGTTTCTCTGTTTCTATGTTTCTCTGTTTCTATGTTTCTATGTTTCTCTGTTTCTATGTTTCTCTGTTTCTATGTTTCTATGTTTCTCTGTTTCTATGTTTCTCTGTTTCTATGTTTCTATGTTTCTCTGTTTCTCTGTTTTTATGTTTCTCTGTTTCTCTGTTTCTATGTTTCTATGTTTCTCTGTTTCTATGTTTCTATGTTTCTCTGTTTCTCTGTTTCTATGTTTCTCTGTTTCTCTGTTTCTATGTTTCTCTGTTTTTATGTTTCTGTTTCTCTGTTTCTATGTTTCTATGTTTCTCTGTTTCTATGTTTCTCTGTTTCTATGTTTCTATGTTTCTCTGTTTCTATGTTTCTCTGTTTCTATGTTTCTCTGTTTCTCTGTTTCTATGTTTCTCTGTTTCTATGTTTCTCTGTTTCTATGTTTCTCTGTTTCTCTGTTTCTATGTTTCTCTGTTTCTATGTTTCTCTGTTTCTCTGTTTCTATGTTTCTATGTTTCTCTGTTTCTATGTTTTTATGTTTCTCTGTTTCTATGTTTCTCTGTTTCTATGTTTCTATGTTTCTCTGTTTCTCTGTTTCTCTGTTTCTATGTTTCTCTGTTTCTCTGTTTTTATGTTTCTCTGTTTCTCTGTTTCTATGTTTCTCTCTTTCGATGTTTCTCTGTTTCTATGTTTCTCTGTTTCTCTGTTTCTCTGTTTTTATGTTTCTCTGTTTCTATGTTTCTATGTTTCTCTGTTTCTATGTTTCTCTGTTTCTCTGTTTCTATGTTTCTCTGTTTCTATGTTTCTCTGTTTCTATTTTTCTATGTTTCTCTGTTTCTCTGTTTCTCTCTTTCTATGTTTCTCTGTTTCTATGTTTCTCTGTTTCTCTGTTTCTATGTTTCTATGTTTCTCTGTTTCTCTGTTTCTATGTTTCTCTGTTTCTCTGTTTCTATGTTTCTCTGTTTCTCTATTTCTGTGTTTCTATGTTTCTCTGTTTCTATTTTTCTATGTTTCTCTGTTTCTATGTTTCTCTGTTTCTCTCTTTCTATGTTTCTCTGTTTCTATGTTTCTCTGTTTCTATGTTTCTCTGTTTCTCTGTTTCTCTGTTTCGATGTTTCTATGTTTCTCTGTTTCTATGTTTCTATATTTCTCTGTTTCTATGTTTCTCTGTTTCTATTTTTCTATGTTTCTATGTTTCTCTGTTTCTATGTTTCTCTGTTTCTATGTTTCTCTGTTTCTATGTTTCTCTGTTTCTATGTTTCTCTGTTTCTATGTTTCTCTGTTTCTATGTTTCTCTGTTTCTATGTTTCTATGTTTCTCTGTTTCTATGTTTCTCTGTTTCTATGTTTCTATGTTTCTATGTTTCTCTGTTTCTATGTTTCTCTGTTTCTATGTTTCTATGTTTCTCTGTTTCTATGTTTCTATGTTCCTCTGTTTCTATGTTTCGCTGTTTCTATGTTTCTCTGTTTCTATGTTTCTCTGTTTCTCTGTTTCTCTGTTTCTATGTTTCTCTGTTTCTCAGTTATTATGTTTCTCTGTTTCTCTGTTTCTATGTTTCTCTGTTTCTATGTTTCTCTGTTTCTATGTTTCTCTGTTTCTCTGTTTCTATGTTTCTCTGTTTCTATGTTTCTCTGTTTCTCTGTTTCTATGTTTCTCTGTTTCGATGTTTCTCTGTTTCTCTGTTGCTATGTTTCTCTCCAATTCCAATTCCAATTCAAATGCTTTATTGGCATGAAAGTTTACAGAGAACCATATTGCCAAAGCTTACATAGCAAAAAGGTACAGTTTTCCAACATTCTGTAGGTGTCAATCGATTTGACATTTGTTGGGTACATACAATATTACTTTGAAACAATATTAATTTTAAACAGTCTTTGTACTTCATTTGGTACGTTCAATATTAATTTTAAACAGTCTTAATTTTAAACAGTCCTCAGGTTGTGACATGTTGTTACATATTTGGCCCCAAGGTATGGTCTGTCTCCTTCTCCTAGGACTAATCTCAATTTTGACAGGTCATCCAATTCCTTGAAATCTGGGGTTGTTTGGCTTAGCTTGTTGAATAATATGTTTCTTGATGTGTTGAATTTTTCACATTTTAGGAGGAAATGCATTTCTGTTTCAACCTCGCCAGCCAGACATTGATCGCATATTCTATTCTCTCTAGGCTGCCAGGATTTCTTGTATCTGCCTTTTTCAATTTCCAGTTGGTGGTCGCTTAGTCTGTACCTGGTGAGGGTCTGTCTCTGTTTTGTGTCTCTGATGGTCGTGAGGTAGTCTGCCAGTTTATATTCTCTTTTTAGGGCCCGGTAACATTCTAATCTGCTTTGGCTTTCGGTTATTTTGTTCCAATGTTCCAGGTAGGTTTCTTTGCATTTTTTAATGATTTGGTTCACTCGGATTGGTGTTTGGACGGCTGTGTTGGTCTGGGGCTGGTCAGGGTCCGGCTGAGTACTTAGTTTCAGTAGCAGCTGACTCAGGGGACTCTTTTCTGGGTTTAGCTCTTGGGTCTGAAAGGCTTTGAAATGAAGGGTGTCTGGGGAGCTAGATTTGAGGTGATTTAGGAAGTTTAGTGCTCGTTTTTGGATGTTTATTATCAGTGGGTATCTGCCTAGTTCGGCTCTGCATGCATTTGTTGGCGTTTTTCTTTGGGTGCGAAGGATGCTTCGGCAGAATTCTGCATGTAGGGCTTCTATTGTGTGTTTTTCCCATTTAGTGTAGCTTTGGTGATTTAGCGGGCCCCATACTTCACTACCGTACAGTGCAATGGGCAGGATTATGCTGTCAAATACTTTTAGCCAGATTTTGATTGGGATTTGGATGTTGTAGAATTTTCTTTTTATTGCATATAGGGCTCTTCGGGCTTTTTCTTTTAGTGCATTCACTGCTATGCTGAAGCTCCCTGATGCTGTAATAGTTAGACCAAGGTAGGTGTAGCTCATAGTGTGTCCTATAGTGGTATCACTGAGGGTAAACTGGTATTTGTTTTCCTGACATCTGGGCCTTTTTTGAAAAATCATGATGTTGGTTTTCTTTAGATTTACTGTTAGAGCCCAATTTTGGCAGTATTTGTCGAGTAGGTCTAGTTGTTGCTGTAATCTCTCTGTCTCTCTGTCTCTCTGTTTCTATGTTTCTCTGTCTCTCTGTTTCTGTCTCTCTGTATTTCTGTTTCTATGTTTCTCTGTCTCTCTGTTTCTGTCTCTCTGTCTCTCTGTATTTCTGTTTCTATGTTTCTCTGTCTCTCTGTTTCTCTGTTTCTATGTTTCTCTGTCTCTCTGTTTCTCTGTTTCTATGTTGCTCTGTCTCTCTGTCTCTCTGTTTCTCTGTTTCTCTGTTTCTTTGTTCCTCTGTTTCTCTGTTTCTATGTTTCTATGTTTCTCTGTTTCTCTGTTTCTATGTCTCTCTGTCTCTCTGTTTCTCTGTGTCTCTATGTCTCTATGTTTTTCTGTTTTTCTGTTTCTCTGTTTCTATGTTTCTATGTTTCTCTGTTTCTCTGTTTCTATGTTTCTCTGTTTCTCTGTTTCTGTTTTTCTGTTTTTCTGTTTCTGTTTCTCTGTTTCTCTGTTTCTATATTTCTCTGTCTCTGTGTCTCTGTGTCTCTCTGTTTCTCTGTCTCTCTGTTTCTATGTTTCTCTGTTTCTGTTTCTGTGTCTCTCTGTTTCTCTGTTTCTCTGTTTCTATGTTTCTCTGTTTCTGTTTCTCTGTTTCTGTTTCTCTGTTTCTCTGTTTCTCTGTCTCTCTGTTTCTATGTTTCTCTGTTTCTATGTTTCTCTGTTTCTGTTTCTCTGTTTCTCTGTTTCTGTTTCTCTGTCTCTGTGTCTCTATGTCTCTCTGTTTCTCTGTCTCTCTGTTTCTATGTTTCTCTGTTTCTGTTTCTATGTTTCTCTGTTTCTGTTTTTCTGTTTCTGTTTCTCTGTTTCTCTGTTTCTATATTTCTCTGTCTCTGTGTCTCTATGTCTCTCTGTTTCTCTGTCTCTCTGTTTCTATGTTTCTCTGTTTCTGTTTCTATGTTTCTCTGTTTCTATGTTTCTCTCTTTCTATGTTTCTCTGTTTCTCTGTTTCTCTGTTTCTATGTTTCTCTGTTTCTATGTTTCTCTGTTTCTATGTTTCTCTGTTTCTATGTTTCTCTGTTTCTATGTTTCTCTGTTTCTATGTTTCTATGTTTCTATATTTCTCTGTCTCTGTGTCTCTGTGTCTCTCTGTTTCTCTGTCTCTCTGTTTCTATGTTTCTCTGTTTCTGTTTCTATGTTTCTCTGTTTCTATGTCTCTCTGTTTCTCGGTTGCTCTGTTTCTCTGTTTCTATGTTTCTCTGATTCTATGTTTCTCTGTTTCTATGTTTCACTGTTTCTCTGTTTCTCTGTCTCTCTGTCTCTCTGTTTCTCTGTTTCTATTCCCTCTGGCGAGTGGATCAATAACCAGAGGTCGTAGATTTAAAATCATTGGCAGAAGATCTAGAGGAGGAGATGTGGAGAATTTCTTTCAGTCAGAGAGTTGTCGGGATCTGGAACCGTTTCAAATAGCTGGCACAGGCACGATGGGCCGAATGGCCTCCTTCTGTGCTGTAAGTTTCTAAGATTCTAGCTCCCACCAAAGTCTTGCATCCTTTTCTATTCCTCAATTCTACCCAAAGCGTTTCTATTGCCTGATATTCCATCTTTCTAATGCTTTAATAGTGACCGTATCAATATTGCTGCTTCTCCTCCTTTTCCAATTCCCTTGTCCTTTCAAAAGATCTTATAACCTGGAACATTTATCTCTCAGTCATGTCCAGTTGGCAGACAGGTCTCAGTGATGGCCACTACATCATATCCTTTAAGCTCATTTTGCACTTCAATATTCACTTGTTTATTCCTTATGCTATGTCCATTAGTGTATAGAACTCTTTATTGGGCAACAGACCCTCCCCTGCCCTTTTACCCCAAAGCTGTTTTTCATCACTCCCACTGTATTTTTATCAGTTATTTTGTTATTATTTCCTATATTTTTTCTGAACCTGAAGTATTTATCCTACCTTTAACACTATTTCTGATCTGGATGTCACACTCATCCATTTTTCTTCTCTTTAGGCTATTTTCACTTTTATTTTTATTTCTGCCTGAACCCTCCCCCCCATCCTTAATTGGTTTAAAGTCCTTTCTACCGCCCCAGTTATCCTTTCTGCTAGGACCTTGGTCCCAGCCCAGTTCAGGTGGAGCCCGTCTCAATGATACAGTTCCTTCCTGTACCAGTGCTAATGCCAGTGTCCCACGAAATGGAACCACTCTTTCCCACACCAATCTTTCAGCAATGTGTTGATTTTCCTAATCTGTTTGTCCCTATGCCAATTAACACGTGACTCGGGTAATATTACCCTCGAGATCTTGTTTTTAAATTTAGCTCCTATCTCTTGGTGCTCCCTCAGCAGGACCACTTCTCTTTGCTTTCCTATGTCATTGGTCCTGACATGGACTATGACAACTGGATTTCCCCCCTCTCTTTCTAGGTTCTTTTCCAACCACTTTGAAATGTCCCTTACCCTGGGACTGCAGAGGATGCTATCTATCCCCCTAATTATTGAATACCCTATGACTAATACCTTTCTATTCTGCTCCTCCCTGCTTTGGACAGCCCTTTCCTCCATGGTGCCTTGGTCAGAATTGTGGCTGTCTTCTTCGCAGTCTTCTTATCCTCACAGGTAGCAAGTATCTCATACCTGTTGGATAGGACCAGTGTCTGAGGGATCTCCATCTCTATCTCCCCAATGTTCCGTTTACCCAGCTGACTGACTGTCACACACTCTGTTTCCTGCATCTGTGCTTTCCTCTGAGGTGTGCTTATACTCTGGAGAAAACTATCCAGAAATTCCTTTCCCTCCCTTATGTGTCGGAGTGTCTCTAACTCGTACTCCAGCTCAATGATTCTGAGCCAGAGTGTATCAAGGCAGAGACACTTCCTTGCAGAAGTGACAATTTGGGACAGTCTCATTGTCTACAAATTCCCATATACTGCAGTCCCGACAGACTGCCTGTGCTGCCATTGCTATTCTTTCTTTCTTTCTTCAGAGCCTCAGCATGTCCAAAAGTGCTTTACAGCCAATGAAGTACCTTTGAAGTGTAGTCACTGTTGTAATGTAGGGAACACAGCAGCCAACGTTTGCACAGCAAGGTCCCACAAACAGCAAGTAGATAAATGACCAGATCATCTATTTTACTGATGTTGTTTGGGGGATAAATATTGGCCAGGACACTGGGAGAACTCCCCTGATCTTCTTTGACATAGTGCCATAGGATCTTTAATGTCCCCCTTAGAGTTCAGACGGGGCTTCGGTTTAACGTCTCATGTGAAAGACGATACCTCCAACAGTGCAGCTCTCCGTCACTACTGCACTGAGAGTGTCAGCCTAGATGTTGTGCTCAAGTCTCTGAATTGGGGTATGAATCCACGACCTCTGACTCAGTTAAGGTTTGAAGAGACTTTTTGAAGGTGGGGAGAGAGGTAGCAAGGAAGAGAGGTTGAGCGAGAGAGTTCCAGATGCTATAATCAGGGCAGCACATAATCCAGGCTGACACTTCAGTGCAGTACTGAGGGAGTGCTGCACTGTCAGAGGTGCCGTCTTTTGGATGAAATGTTAAACCGAGGCCCCGTCTGCTCTCTCAGGTGGATGTAAAAGATCCCATGACACTATTTTGAAGAAGAGCAGGGTGTCCTGCCCAATATTTATCCCTCAACCAACATCTAAAGACAGATTATCTGGCCATTATTATATTGCTATTTGTGGGACCTTACTGTGTGCAAAATGGCTTCCACATTTCCTACATTACAACAGTGACTACACTTCAAAAGTACTTTATTGGTTGTAAAGTGCTTTGGGATGACCTGAAGCTGTGAAAGGTGCTGTATAAATGGAAATCTTTCTTCCTACCCTTACCGGGGCTAATAGGGTTAAATTATGAGGACAGGTTGCATAGACTAGGCTTGAACATAGAAGATTAAGGGGTGATCAAATTGAGGTGTTTAAGATGATTAAAGAAGTTGATAGGGTAGATAGAGAGAAACTATTTCCTCTGATGGGGGGGTGGGGGAGTCCAGCAGAGTGGGGCATAATCTTAACACTAGAGCTGGGCCGTTCAGTGGTAATGTCAGGAAGCACTGCTTTACATAAAGGGTGGTGTAAATCTGGAACTCTCTCCCCCGAAAAAGTTCTTGAGGCTGGAGTTCAATTGAAAATGTCAAAACTGAGATTGGTGGATTTTTGTTAAGCAAGGGCACTAACGGATATGGAGCCAAGGCGGGTAAATGGAGTTAAGATACAGATCAGCCATGATCTAACTGAATGGCGGAACAGGCTCGAGGGGCTGAATGGTTCCCATGCTCCTTCTTTACATTAGCACTTGGGCTGTTTAACCCTCTGTGGTAACGTATGGGGGAGGGGGGAGGAGGTGGCAAACAAATGCCCCACAGGAACCGTTGTAGCAAAATGTCTAATGCAATGACTGCAAGAGAAAGCAACAATTATTTGACAAGGGAGAAAGTACATTTGGTCAGATGTGGAGCAAATTATTCAGCTGCCATTCTCTCATTCATCCACCAGGTGGCAACAGCTGCCAATCCTTCAGGATGTCAGCCGGAGGCTGCAGTTTCTGCTCATTCCACTGCGTGGCGCCACACCCACACCCACAGAGAGACTCAAACCACACTCCTTCCCCTTGCTGCCCTTCTCATTCACAAGTAGGGAGCGGGAAGGGTTGTAAAAATCAGCAAAATTACCTCCCTTGTCGATAAATATCCCCCGACCGTTCAACAATAGGACAACCAAGCAGACAAAAGAGAGAGACATCCTATTGCATTGGACAGAGCGGATTAGGCGGTGGTCTGTCCAGCAGTCGTCAGCTCCTGTCATGGCGAGGGTGTTGCCATGAAGCTCAAGGCATTCCTGATCTGGAAACAGCAACACAACTCGAGAGCAAGAAAGCAGCTCTACAGATGCCTTAAGGCTGAGGTCCAACAAAAAACTTGCGACCTAAAGAACAGATGGTGGGTGGAGATCCAGCAGCTAGCCGACAACCATGACGTGCGTGGATTCTTTACCGCAGTCAAGACCACCTATGGCCCAAGCACCCAAGGTCCTACCCCACTGCGGGCCAAGATCGGAGAGGTACTCATCAAGGACAGAGAGGCAGTCAGTGCCCACTGGAAGGAGCACTTTGAAGATCTCCTTAACCGAAACTCTCTTTGACATGAGTGTCCTCAACTCCATCCCGCAGCATGCTACCCGCCACCACCTCAGCACAACCCCAGCCCGGCATGAGGTTGAAAAGGCCATCCGACAACTGAAGAACAAGGCCTCAGGAGCAGATGGAATCCCCACCGAGGCACTAAAGCATGGCGGAGAAGCATTATTGGTGCGAATACATGAACTCATTTCTCTTATTTGGAAAGAGGAGAGCATGCCAGGGGATCTCAGACGCCGTAATCGTGACCATCTTCTAGAAAGGTGACAAGTCCGATTGCGGTAGTTACAGAGGAGTCTCCCTGATGTTACACTTTTTCAAGGAGGCTTTAAGGGTGTCCTTGAAGCGTTTCCTCTGCCCACCTGGGGCTCTCCTGCCGTGTTGGAGCTCCGAGTAGAGCACTTGTTTTGGGAGTCTCGTATTGGGCATGTGGACAATGTGACCCATCCATCGGAGCTGATCGAATGTGGTCAATGCTTTGATGCTGGGGATGTTGGCCTGAGCAAGAACACTGACAATCGCCTTGTCCCAGTGGCTGAAGAGCTCCTCCCAGAGTCGCAATGCGGATTACGCCCACTAAGGGGCACAATGGACATGATCTTCACCATGTGTTAACTACAGGAGAAATGCAGGGAACAGCACCAACCACTGTACATGGCCTTCTTTGACCTCACAAAGGCCTTCGACACTGTCAACCGTGAGGGATTATGGAGTGCCCTCCTCAAATTCGGCTGCCCTTAAAAGTTTGTCACCATCCTCCGCCTGCTTCACGACAACATGCAAGCCGTGATCCTGACCAACGGATCCACCACAGACCCAATTCACATACGGACCAGGGTCAAGCAAGGCTGTGTCATCGCACCAACGCTCTTCTCGATCTTCCTGGCTGCAATGCTCCATCTCATCCTCAGTAAGTTCCCCGCTGGAGTGGAGCTAATCTACAGAACAAATGGGAAACTGTTCAACCTCTGTTGCCCCAGTCCAGATCCAAGGTCGTCCCTTCCTCTGTCGTCGAATTACAATATGCAGACGACGCTTGCGTCTGCACACACTCGAAGGTTGAACTCCAAACCATCGTCAACACCTTCACCGAAGCATACGAGAGCATGGGCCTTACACTAAACATCCGTAAGACAAAGGTCCTCTACCAACCTGCCCCCGCCACACAGTGCTGCCCCGTGATTATCAAAATCCACGACAAGGCCTTGGACAACGTGGACCACTTTCCATACCTCGGGAGCCTACTGTCAACAAGGGCAGATGTCGGTGACGAAGTCCAACACCGCCTTCAGTGTGCCAGTGCAGCCTTCGGTCGCCTGAGGAAGAGAGTGTTTGAAACCCAGGACCTCAAACCCGGCACTAAGCTCATGGTCTACAGAGTAGTAGTGATTCCCGCCCTCCTGTATGCCTCAGAGACATGGATCATGTACAGCAGGCAAAGCACAGGAGAGGTGCCACCAATGCTGCCTCCGCAAGATCCTGCAAATCCATTGGCAGGATAGGCACACCAACGTCAGTGTTCTCGCTCAGGCCAACATCCCCAGCATCGAAGCTTTGACCACGCTCGATCAGCTCTGATGGACGGGTCACATCGTCCGCATGCCCAATACGAGACTCCCAAAACAAGCGCTCTACTCGGAGCTCTGACACGGCAGGAGAGCCCCAGGTGGGCAGAGGAAACGCTTCAAGGACACCCTTAAAGCCTCCTTGGAAAAGTGTAACATCCCCACCGACACCTGGGAATCCCTGGCCCAAAACCGCACAAAGTGGAGGAGAAGCATCCAAGAAGGCACCGAACACCTCGAGTCTCTTCGCCGGGAGCAAGTGGAAGCCAAGTGCAAACAACGGAAGGAGCGCATGTCAACCCAAGCACACCACCCACCCGCCCCTTCAACCACTGTCTGCCCCACCTGTGACAGAGACTGTAAAGTGGAAGCAAGTCGTCCTCAGTTCCGAGGGACTGCCTAAGAATAATGAGAAGGCTCTGCCGGGAACTATTCTCAGTCATTTTGTTAATGAAACACCTGTTGGTGAATTTTGTGCATTAGAATGAGGGAGGTCAGAGCTGGATGGGAGACGGCTGTTCACACTCAGAGGGCAACAACGTCAAACCTGGTGCTGCCATTACCCGACATCAGCACATACACACGATCCAGCAGGGGTCATGGGACAGTGATCAGCAGCACGGCTCATTGGCTGATTTCCCCGCACTCTAACTGAGGGCGCCAAGACACATGGTGGCACAGTTGGCAATGCTGTAGCTGAGCTAACTGGCCAAAGATTAGCCCAGCCTGGGTGGCTCACTACTACATTGGGCGGACCGCACACTCACTCAGTCTTTGAATCCAATTCTCACACATCGACCCACTCCAAGTAAAAGCCAAAGGAAGTTACACCCTGGGAACCAATGCGCAGAGTGGAAAAAACATTCAGCGCACAATCTCCGGCTTACTTGGGAAAAGCGCGGCTTTCATTGATGGAAAAAGCAGCAGATCTAGACAGTTAGGATTGGTTGTAATCCAGATTATTACTGTAAGAGTGAAGCTGTAATTGGACTGATTGTAATCCAGGTTCACCAGTGAGAGTGAACCTGTAATGGGACTGATTGTAAACCAGGTTCACCAGTGAGAGTGAACCTGTAATGGGACTGATTGTAAACCAGGTTCACCAGTGAGAGTGAACCTGTAATGGGACTGATTGTAATCCAGGTTCACCAGTGAGAGTGAACCTGTAATGGGACTGATTGTAAACCAGGTTCACCAGTGAGAGTGAACCTGTAATGGGACTGATTGTAAACCAGGTTCACCAGTGAGAGTGAACCTGTAATGGGACTGATTGTAAACCAGGTTCACCAGTGAGAGTGAACCTGTAATTGGACGGATTTTATTCCAGGTTTTAGAATGAGTGAACCTGAAATTGGACTGATTGTAATCCAGATTCTCCAGTGAGATTGAAACTGTAATGTGACTGATTGTAATCCAGATTATTACAGTGAGAGTGAACCTATAATGGAACTAATTATAATCCAGATTATTAGAGTGAGATGAACCTGTAATGGTACTGATTGTAATCCAGGTTATTACAGTGAGAGTGAACCTGTAAAGGGACTGATTGTAATCCAGGTTCTGGAGTGAGAATGAACCTATAACGGGACTGATTGTAATCCAGGTGCCCACAGTGAGAGTGAACCTGTAATGGAACTGATTCTAATCGAGGTTCACCAGTGAGAGTGAACGTGTAATGAGACTGATTGTATTCCAGGTTATTGGAGTGAGACTGAACCTGTAATGGGGCTGATTGTAATCCTGGTTCACCAGGAAGAGTGAACCTGTAATTCGACTGATTGTAACCCATATTATTACAGTGAGAGTGAACCTGTAATGGGACTGGTTCTGATCCAGGTTATTACAGTGAGAGTGTACCTGGAATGGGACTGATTGTATTCCAGGTTATTACAGTGAGAGTGTACCTGGAATGTGACTGATTCTGATCCAGGTTATTACAGTGAGATTGAACCTGTAATGGGACTGCGACGTAAGAAAACTACTAGGCACTTGGTCTAATCATTAAACAAGGCTTAGTAGTTTTATTACGCCAATTTAATCAACTGTTTTTCAACATGGAGATCTAGTTGTGTCCTTCACTAGTTCCTGTTCAAGAATGTCCTGAACAAGCTGGGCCCATGCCCGAGTATTTATACTCTCCCTGGACAGCGCCACCAGCAGGCCGCCCAGTATCATTTCATAAGTCATTTCCACATGAATGACAAGATTCATGTCAGACTGATTGTAATCCAGGTTCCCCAATGAGAGTGAACCTGTAATGGGAATGATTGTAATCCAGGTTATAACATTGAGAATGAACCTGTAATGGGACTAATTGTAATCCTGGTTCCCCAGTGCGAGTGAGCCTGTAATGGGACTGATTGTAATCCAGGTTATAACATTGAGAATGAACCTGTAATGGGACTGATTGTAATCCAGGTTAGTACAGTGAGTAAACCTTTAATGGGACTGCTAGTAATCCAGGTTAGTACAGTGAGTGAACCTGTGATGGGACTGATTGTAATCCAGGATCCTACAGTGAGAGTGAATCTGTAATGGGACTGATTGTAATCAAGGTTATTACAATGAGACTGAACCTGTAATGGGACTGATTATAACCATTATTATTACAATGAGACTGAGCCTGTAATGGGACTGAATGTAATCCAGGTGCCCACTGAGAGTGAACCTGTAATGGGACTGATTGTAATCCAGGTTATTACAGTGAGAGTGAACCTGTGATGGGACTGATTGTAATCCATGTTCCCACAGTGAGTGAACCTGTAATAGGACAGATTATAATCCAGGTTATTAGTGAGAGTGAACCTGTAATGGGAATGATTGTAATCCATGTTCCCACAGTGAGAGTGAACCTGTAATGGGACTGATTGTAATCCAGGTTATTCCAGTGAGTTTGGAGCTGTAATGGGACAGATTGTAAACCAGGTTATTACAGTGAGAATGAGCCTGTAATGGGGCTGATCATAATCCAGGTCATTACAGTGAGAGTGAACCTGTAATGGGAGCAGGAGATTCTGTGTAAACAGAGCGGGCGATTCTGTGAGTATAAAGAGCGGGAGATCCTCTGAGTAAACAGAGTGGGAGATTCTGTGAGTAAACAGAGTGGGAGATTCTGTGAGTAAACAGGGTGGGAGATTCTGTGAGTAAACAGGGTGGGTGATGCTGTGAGTAAACAGGGCGGGAGATTCTGTGAGTAAACAGGGCGGGATGATGCTGTGAGTAAACAGGGCGGGAGGTTCTGTGAGTAAACAGGGCGGGATATTCTGTGAGTAAACAGGGTGGATGATGCTGTGAGTAAACAGGGCGGGAGATTCTGTGAGTAACAGAGCAGGAGATTCTGTGAGGAAGCAGGGCGGGACATTGAGAGGAAACAGAGCGGCGGCAGCAGTGGGAGCAGTGGACCTGCAAGGGAGCAGTGGCTGTGGGAGAAAATAAAGGACGGTGATTTTCAGGCCCAGTCGAGCAGCAGCGGGAGCGGCGGCAGAATTCGAGAGTGACGTCACAGTACAGAAAGTGACGCCGGCGAAGGGGAAGAAGCTGATTGGTGAGTAGTAGGTGAGTGCTTTTTTATTCTTCAATTTTAAGTTTATTTCTTTTAAGGTAGTTCATAGTTAAGGTAGTTCAGGAGAGCGAGAATCCGAGAGTTTAAATTTGAGGTAAGAGTTTTTAAATTAAAAGTGTGGCAGGGGGCCTCAGTCCCGTGCGTTGCACAGCCTGCAGCTTGTAGGAATTCCTAGGTGCTTCTTGCAGTCAGGATGACCACATGTGCAGTAAGTGCCAATGGTTTGGCGAACTTGAGATCCGGTTTTTGGAGCTCGAGCGTCAGCTGGAGACACTGCGGTGTACCCGCGAGGCTGAGAGTTACGTGGATAGCACGGATTTTAGACGTGGTCACCCCACAGCTTAAGAAAGTGCAGTCAGAGATGGAATGGGTGACCACCAGTCAGAAGAAGGGGGACAGGCAGGTAGTCAGGAAAGCTCCAGAGTGCATCTCACTCAACAACCATTTTTCTGCGTTGGAAAATGGTGAAAGTGACAGTTCCTCTGGGGAGTGCAGCCAGAGCCAAGTTCACGGCACTGTGGGTGGCTCAGGTGCACAAGGGGGGAGCGTTATAAATCTCATCATCATCAAGGAACTACTCATGAAATAATACTGGATGGCCAGCTGGTGGCGCCGTCCAAGAAGTATAAATACTCGGGTGTAGGCCCAGCTTGCCCAGGGACATTTTGTAAGACAGGAACTAGTGAAGTACAACTAGACCTCCATGTTCTGAAACAAGTTGATTAAAGCTTTGCTTTATACTCAAACCAAGTGCATAGTGAGTTTTATTACGTCAGGGAGGAGTAAGAGTGGAAGGGCAATAGTGGTCGGAGACTCAATAGTGAGGGGTGCAGACAGGCCTTTCTGCGGCCGTAGACGTGACTCCAGGATGGTATGTTGCCTCCCTGGTGCCAGGGTCAAGGATGTCACTGAACGGCTGCAGGGCATTCTGAAGGGGAGGGCGAACAGTCAGAGGTCGTGGTTCACATTGGTACCAACGACATAGGTAGAAAGAGGAATGAGATCCTGCAACAAGAATTTAGGGAGCTAGGTAGCAGATTAAAAAGCAGGACCTCAAAGGTTGTAATCTCTGGATTACTCCCGGTGCCATGTGCTAATGAGTATAGAAATAGGAGGATAGAGCAGATGAATGCGTGGCTAAAGAGTTGGTGCAGGAGGGAGGGCTTTAGTTTCCTGGATCACTGGGTCTGTTTCTGGGGAAGGTGGGACCTGTACAAGTCAGACGGGTTGCACCTGACCTGGAACGGGACCAACATCCTTGTGGGGAGGTTTGCTCGTGCTGTTAGGGGGGAGGGGGTTAAACTAACTTGGCAGGGGGATGGGATACGGAGTGGAGCTATAGTAGGGCTGATGCACAGCCAAATATAGAAGAAAAAACAAGTCAGTCTGGAAGGCAGAGCAAATATGTAATGGCACAAGGGAATATCCATGGTGTGGAGATGCCGGTGTTGGACTGGGGTGGACAAATGTAAGAAGTCACACAACACCAGGTTATAGTCCAACAGTTTTATTTGAAATCACAAGCTTTTGGAGCGCTGCTCCTTCGTCAGGTGAAGTGGAGAGATGCATAAAGACACAGCTTATATAGTCAGCGAATAATGCCAGATGATTACAGGTAATCTTTCTAACTGCCATTTATCACACCTCGGCAGAGAGATAATTACAGCAATCAAAGGTGTGAATGGTGTCCAAACAGGTCAGTCAGGAAAACATTACATCAAAGAACAATGAGGTGGGGTCACAAGGGGTCAAATGTTGCAGATGCTGGGGTCTGTATGAAAAACAAAAAACAAACAAAAAAACATTTTTTTTGCTGGAAATCACAGCAGGTCTGGCCGCATCTGTGTAGAGAGAACCAGCCAACGACGACTCGAGTCTGGATGACCCTACGTCAGGTGGGGTTGCATGTCGCGTGACATGAACCCAAGATCCCAGTTGAGGCCATCCTCATGAGTGCGGAACTTGGCTATCAGTTTCTGCTCTACGATTTTGCGTTGTC
Source organism: Somniosus microcephalus (assembly GCF_052327205.1). Classification (NCBI taxonomy): domain Eukaryota; kingdom Metazoa; phylum Chordata; class Chondrichthyes; order Squaliformes; family Somniosidae; genus Somniosus; species Somniosus microcephalus. Next base: position 140,240,706 of record NC_140997.1, read on the forward strand.
GTGTGTCTCGAAGGCTGCCTTGGAGAATGCTTACCCGAAGATCGGAGGCTGAATGTCCTTGACTGCTGAAGTGTTCCCCGACTGGGAGGGAACACTCCTGCCTGGCGATTGTTGTGCGGTGTCCGTTCATCCGTTGTCGCAGTGTCTGCATGGTCTCGCCGATGTACCATGCTCCGGGGCATCCTTTCCTGCAACGTATGAGGTAGACAACATTGGCCAAGTCACATGAGTATGTACCTGGTGGGTGGTGTCCTCATGTGTGATGATGGTATCTGTGTTGATGATCTGGCATGTCTTGCAGAGGTTGCCGTGGCAGGGTTGTGTGGTGTCGTGGTTGCTGTTCTCCTGAAAGCTGGGTAATTTGCTGCGAACGATGGTCTGTTTGAGGTTAGGCGGCTGTTTGAAGGCGAGTAGTGGAGGCGTGGGGATGGCCTTAGCGAGGTGTTCGTCGTCATCAATGACATGTTGAAGGCTGCGAAGAACATGGCGTAGTTTCTCCACTCCGGGGAAGTACTGGACGACGATGGGTGCTCTGTTGGTAGTGTCCTGTGTTTGTCTTCTGAGGAGGTCTATGTGATTTTTTGCTGTGGCCCGTCGGAACTGTCGATCAACGAGTCGGGCGTCATATCCCGTTCTTACGAGGGCATCTTTCAGCGTCTGTAGGTGTCCATCGCGTTCCTCCTCGTCTGAGCAGATCCTGTGTATTCACAGGGCTTGTCCATAGGGGATGGCTTCTTTAACGTGGTTAGGGTGGAAGCTGGAGAAGTGGAGCCTTCGAGACACACGACAACGCAAAACCGTAGAGCAGAAACTGATAGCCAAGTTCCGCATTCATGAGGACGGCCTCAACTGGGATCTTGGGTTCATGTCACGCTACATGTAACCCCACCTGACGTAGGGTCATCCAGACTCAAGTTGTCATTTGCTGGTTCTCTGTACACAGATGCGGCTGGACCTGCTGTGATTTCCAGCAAAAAAAATGTTTTTTTGTCTGTTTTTTGTTTTTCATACAGACCCCAGCATCTGCAACCTTTGGCCCCTTGTGACCCCACCTCATTGTTCTTTGATGTAATGTTTTCCTGACTGACCTGTTTGGACACCATTCACACCTTTGATTGCTGTGATTATCTCTCTGCCGAGGTGTGATAAATGGCAGTTAGAAAGATTACCTGTAATCATCTGGCATTATTCTCTGACTATACAAGCTGTGTCTTTATGCATCTCTCCACTTCACCTGATGAAGGAGCAGCGATTGTGATTTCAAATAAAACTGTTGGACTATAACCTGGTGTTGTGTGACTTCTTACAAGGGAGTATGACAAGGCTGGATGGCATTTATTTTAATGCAAGGAGTTTTGCGAGTAAGGCAGATGAATTGAAGGTGTTGGTGAACACATGGGAGTATGATATTGTTGCTATCACAGTGACGTGGTTGAGGGAGGGGCAGGAATGGCAGCTCAATATTCTGGGGTATAAAATCTTCAGGCGAGACAGAGGGGGGTGTAAAAGAGGAGGGGGTGTCACAATATTAATCAAGGAGTTAATTACTGCTGTAAGGAGGGATGATATCTTAGCAGGTTCCTCTAATGAGGCCATATAGGTAGAATTTAAAAACAAAAAGGGGGCAAGCAATTTGCTGGGAGTGTACTAAATGTCCCCAAACAGTCAGGGGGAGATAGAGGAACAGATATGTAGGCAAATCTCAGAAGTGTAGAAATAATAGGGTAATAATAGTAGGGGATTTCAACTTCCCCAATATTAACTGGGATAGTCAGAGTGTGAAAGGCTTAGAGGGTGCGGAATTCTTAAAGTGCATCCAGGAGAGCTTTTTGAGCCAGCATGTAGAAAATCCTACAAGACGGGATGGTACTGGACCTAATTCTAGGGAATGTAGCTGGGAACGTGGTAGAAGTGTCAGTAGGAGAGCATTTTGGTGACCGTGACCATAATTCAGTGAGATTTAAGGTAGTCATGGAAAAGGACAAAGATGGACTGGAAATAAAGGTTCTAAATTGGGGGAAGGCTGATTTTAATATGCTAAGGCAGGATCTGGCCAAAGTGGACTGGGATCAGCTACTTATAGGAAAATCCACATCAGAGCAGTGGGAGTCATTCAGAAAGGAAATAGAGAGAGTACAGCGCCAACATGTTCCCGTAAAGCTCAAGGGTGGGACCCACAAGTCCAGGGAACCCTGGATGTCAAGGGGTATACAAGAATGTATTAGGAAAACGATGCAGGCTTTTGGCAGATACAAAGGACTAAAAGCAGTGGAAGCCCTAGAGGAGTATAGAAAGTGCAGGGGGTACTTAAAAAAGAAATTAGGCGAGCGAAGAGGGGGCATGAAAAAACACTGGTGGGCAAAATAAAGGAAAATCCCAAGGTTTTTTAAGTATATTAAGGGCAAGAGGATAACAAGAGAAAGAGTAGGGCCCATTAGGGACCAAAGTGGCAATCTGCGTGTAGAGCCGGAAGATGTAGGTGAGGTTTTAAATGAATATTTTGCATCTGTGTTCACTATGGAGAAGGACGATGTAGGCATAGAAATCAGGCAGGGGGATTGTGATATACTTGAACAAAATAACATTGACAGGGAGGAGGTACTAGTGGTTTTAGCGGATTTAAAAGTGGATAAATCCCCAGGCCCAGACGAGCTGTATCCCAGGCTGCTGTGAGGCAAGGGAGGAGATTGCAGGAGCTCTGACACAAATTTTCAGAACCTCTCTGGCCACAGGGAGGTACCAGAGGACTGGAGGACAGCTAAGGTAGCATCATTATTCAAGAAGGGTAGTAGGGATAAACCAGGGAATTACAGGTCAGTGAGCCTAACATCAGTGGTAGGGAAATTATTGGAAAAAATTCTGAGGGACAGAATTAGTCTCCACTTGGAGAGGCAAGGATTAATCAGGGATAGTCAGCATAGCTTTGTCAGAGGGAGATCGTGCCTAACCAATTTGATTGAATTTTTCGAGGGGCTGACTAGGTGTGTGGATGAGGGTAGTGCAGTTGATGTAGTTTACATGGACTTCAGTAAGGCTATTGACAAAGTCCCGCAAGGGAGACTGGTCAAGAAGGTAAGAGCCCATGGGATCCAGGGCAATTTGGCACATTGCATCCAAAGTTGGCTTAGTGGCAGGAGGCAGAGGGTGATGGTCGAAGGTTGTTTTTGTGACTGGAAGCCTGTGTCTAGTGAGGTACCGCAGGGATCGGTGCTGGGTCCCTTGCTGTTTGTACACTACATTAATGATTTAGATATGAATGTAGGAGGTATGATCAGTAAGTTTGCAGATGATACGAAAATTTCTGGAGTGGTAAATAGTGAGGAGGGAAGCCTCAAGCTACAGGACGATATAGACGGGTTGGTCAGATGGGCAGAACAGTGGCAAATGGAATTTCACCCTGAAAATTGTGAGGTGATGCATTTTGGGAGGACTAACAAGGCAAGGGAATACACAATGAATGGTAGGACCCTAAGAGGGACAGAGGATCAGAGGAACCTTGGTGTGCATGTACATAGATCCCTGAAGGCAGCAGGACAGGTAGATAAGGTGGTTAAGAAGGCATATGGGATACTTGCTTTCATTAGCCAAGGCATAGAATATAAGAGCAAGGAGGTTATGATGGAGCTGTGCAAAACACTACTTAGGCCACAGCTGGAATACTGTGCAGTTCTGGTTGCCACACTATAGGAAGGATGTGATTGCATTGGAGAGGGTACAGAGGAGATTCACCAGGATGTTACCTGGGCTGGAGCGTTTCAACTATGAAGAGAGACTGGGCAGGCTGGGGTTGTTTTCCTTAGAGCAGAGAAGGCTGAGGGGGGACCTGATTGAGGTGTACAAAATTATGAAGGGCATAGATAGGGTAGATAGAAAGGAATTTTTCCCCTTAGTAGAGGGGTCAATACCAGGGGGCATAGTTTCAAGGTAAGGGGCAGGAGGTTTAGAGGGGCTTTGAGGAAAATATTTTTCACCCAGGGGGTGGTTGGAATCTGGAACTCACTGCCTGAAAGGGTGGTAGAGGCAGGAACCCTCACAACATTCATGAAGCATTTAGATGGGCACTTGAAATGCCATAGCATACAAGGCTACGGACCAAGTGCTGGAAAATGGGATTAGAATAGACAGGGCTTGATGGTCGGCACAGACATGATGTGCTGATGGGCCTCTTTCTGTGCTGTATAACTCTATGGCTCTATGGGACCGGTTGTAATCCAGGTGCCCACAGTGAGAGTGAGCCTGTAATGGGACTGACTGTAATCCAGGAGTCCACAGTGAGAGTGAAACTGTAATGGGACTGATTGTAATCCTGATACCCACAGTGAGCGAAGCTGTAATGGGACAGATTGTAATCCAGGTTATTACAGTGAGAGTGAACCTGTAATGGGACGGATCGTAACCAAGGCTATTACAGTGAGAGTGAACGTGTAATGGGACTGATTGTAAAGCTGGTGCCCACAGTGAGAGTGAACCTGTAATGGGACTGATTGTAATCCAGGTGCCTGCAGTGAGAGTGAAGCTGTAATGGGACTGATCATTGTAATGATATCAGCAAATAGTGATGGTATTTGCCTGTTTGATTATGATGCCTTACCAGCATATTTGCCTGTTTGATTACTTATGCCTGACCAGCAGAGGGCATGTGAGAGACAAGCAGTTTAGTTTTAGTTTCGCTTTAGATGGATCTCTAACATGATGTCTCAACTGAGTTGAACATACTTTAGATAAAAAGTCATTCTCTTTCATGAATGTGTCGTCATTGAACCCACATACAAATCGATACATGGTGTCAGAAGTGATTGAAAGAGATGAAGAGGAAAAATCTGAAGTTAAATCAGCTCTCCACATATTAGCAAGCCAAAAGAGAACATCGTTACTTACCATTAGAGAATAGCTAACGAAGTGAAAAATGGAAGGTTTACACCCACCGGCGAAGCTTCAGTTGACAGGTAATGTGGCTGAAAATTGGAGAAGGTTCAAACAACATTTGGAGTTGTATTTATCAGCGATCGGAGCTGACGAGAAAAGTGATAAAATGAAAGCGTCAGTGTTCTTACATGTCGTGGGTGATGAAGCACTGGAGGTGTATAATAACTTCACATTCGCTGCTGATGGAGACAAAATGAAGCTGGATAAAATAATGGAACAGTTTGAGGCCTAATGCATACCTTAACGTGACGTTTGAGAGGAATAGATTTTTCACGTGTACAGAAAACGGGAGAGACTATTGATCAGTATGTGACTGAACTGAGAAACCGAAGCAAAACGTGTGAATTTGGGGGACTGACAGACTTGCTGATAAAAGACAGACTGGTGTGTGGTATTCCAGATAATGGTCTAAGGGAAAGACTGCTAAGAGAGCAAAATCTAGACCTGGGAAAAGCCATAGCACTGTGTAGGGCTACAGAGACTGTGAAGTCACAGGCAAAGGAGCTGTTCAGTGACAGTAGCTGCAACGTGGATGCAGTGAGAAAGAACGGACACAAACCGTTTAACAAAAAGAGCGCCAATATGAAAAAAGAAGCGTGGCCAGCGAACAAAAATGAAAGGGACAATCGAAAGTCATGTAGTCGATGCGGTACACAACATCCACCAAAAAAGTGTCCAGCATATGGTAAAACATGCAATAGTTGGAAAAAAAAACAATTATGCTCGTTGCTGTAAGAACCAAGTGCAACAAAGCAAGGTCAATGTAGTAGATGAAAGTGAGATAGAGGAGTTCTATGTAGATGTTGTGTCTGAAAACAAAAGAAAAAAGAGGCTGGATGTTGACACTAAAAGTGAATGACATACATATTCCATTTAAATTGGATACTGGAGCACAAGTTAATGTGATATCAGAGACTGATTTTAAGAAAATTAGACCCAGACCAAAGATACATGGAATAAAAGTGAAAGTGACAGGATACTCAGGTACTGATATACCGGTGAAAGGAAGATGCATTGTCAAAGTAACACACAAGGACAGAGAGCACACGCTAGCATTAATCGTGGTGCCAAAGGATGTGCAAGCCATACTAGGTTTAAAAGCCTGTGAGAGACTGAACCTGGTAAAGAGAGTCCTCGTTGTGGAAAGCGAAGGAGAGACAGTCTATGATGAACTCATGAAAGAGTACAACGACCTATTTAAGGGTCTAGGCTGCCTTCCAGGAGAACACACGATCAGAGTAGATAAAAGTATGCCAACGGTCATACATCCATGCAGAAAAGTTCTGTTTGCTCTTCAAAAGCAACTGAAGGCAGAGTTGGACAGGATGGAAAGCCTGAACGTGATTCAGAAGATAGATGAGCCAACTGAGTGGGTGAGTTCCCTCGTCGTTGTGGACAAAAAGAATGGAAAGCTCAGAATTTGCCTGGATCCAAGAGATCTAAACAGAGCAATAAAGAGAGAGCACTTCAAGCTTCCTACACGTGAGGAAATCATGTCACAGTTTGCAAATGCAAAGTATTTCAGCAAGTTAGATGCATCATCAGGATTTTGGCAGATGAAACTGGACGAAGCAAGTTCAAGACTGTGCACGTTCAACAGTCCATTTGGCAGATACAGATTCCTAAGGTTACCATTTGGCATTGCCTCCGCTCCTGAAGTGTATCACAAAGCTATCCATATAATCTATGAGCACCTGGAGGGAGTTGATACATCAATGGACGACATCATAGTATGGGGAACCACGAGAACTGAGCATGACGAGAGACTGAAAAAAGTGCTGGAAGCAACAAGGAAAACAAACCTGAAGCTGAATAGAGAGAAATGCCAGCTCGGGGTGACAGAAATGACATTCGTGGGAGATATCCTTAGCAGTGAGGGCATCAGACCAGATCCCAGAAAGGTGTCCGCCATTGAGAATATGCCAAAGCCACAATGCAAAAAGGACGTGCAGAGGTTTAATGGAATGATCAACTACATGGGTAAATTCATATCCAACCTCTCAGAAAAGATGGTGCCACTGAGAAGACTAACTGAAAAGAACATAGAATGGGAATGGAATCATGAGCATGAGAAGTCATGGAGCGATCTAAAGAAACTGCTCAGAGGAACCAGTTCTGAGGTTTTATGACCCAGCGAGACCCATCAAGATATCATCAGATGCATCACAGAGTGGGCTCGGTGCCGTTCTTCTGCAAAAATATGACTACTGGCAACCTATTGCATATGCATCGCGCTCAATGACAGACGCGGAGACGCGATATGCTCAAATAGAAAAGGAGCTGCTCAGCATCACATACGCCTGTGAAAGATTTCACCAGTTTGTGGCAGGACAAGCAATCAGTGTAAAGACTGACCATAAGCCCTTGATTGCATTGTTCCAAAAGCCACTAAATAGCTGTCTGCTTAGAATACAAAGAATGATGATCAGGCTGCAACGCTATACACTGAATGTTGCGTACACACCGGGTAAGCTGATGTATACAGCAGACACGTTGTCCAGAGCTGTTGACCCAACAGAGCCCGCAAACACCAAAATGGATGAAAAAGTGAATGCCTACGTGGACATGATCACAAGTGCACTGCCCATAGCAGATGCAAAAATGGAGCTCATAAAGACCGAGACAAACAAAGATGAAACAATGAGACGACTGAGGAAAAGCATCTTGGATGGATGGCCCAACATGAAGCAAGACTGCTCACCTGACATGGCAGAGTACTGGAACTGCAGGGCGGAACTATCAGTGGTCGAAGACATCATCTACAAAGGAAGTAAAATAATAATCCCAAAGAGTCTGAGAAGAGAGATGCTAAAAAGGATCCATGGAGGACATCTGGGAATCAAAGTGTAAGAAAAGAGCACAAGAGGTGATGTACTGGCCACGAATCAACCAAGATGTGACAAATGAGGTGTCAAACTGCACAATATGCCTTAAATATCGAGCAAGCAATCCGGTAGAACCACTAAAGCCGCACCCAGCGCCAGACAGACCTTACCAGAAGGTAGGCGCTGACCTATTCGTATGTCAAGGGAAGGACTATCTTGTAGTCACAGACTATTACTCCCTGTATCCAGAGGTTAGTAGACTGTACACCACCACTGCAGATGCTGTGATAACATGTATGAAAGCCATATTCTCCAGACATGGCGTGGCAAGCGAGGTCTTCACAGACAACGGACCCCAGTTTTACAATGCAAGTTTCCGACACTTTGCCAAAGAGTGGGACTTTGTCCACACAACGTCAAGTCCTCACTTTCCACAGTCCAATGGACTAGTGGAAAAATCGGTCCAGACAGTGAAAAGACTGATGTACAAGGCAAAAGACAGTGGAACTGACTTCTACCAGAGCATGCTTGTATACCGCACAATGCCGCTCGAGTGTGGTATGTCACCAGCCCAACTCCTTATGGGACGTCTGCTAAGGTCAAACCTACCCATCCCGGAGAACCTCCTGAAAACAAAAGAGGGGGAGAAAGTGAGGAAGTTCAAAGAACAACAGAAAGAAAAGCAAAAGTACTACTATGACAGAGGAACACAAAACCTACCTGAACTCCACACTGGTGACCAAGTAAGGTTCAAAGACAAAACAAACATATGGACTCAGAAGGGAACTGTCCTGAGTGAAGTTCAACCAAGATCATACACCATTCAGACAGATGAGGGTGCTGTTCTGCGAAGAAATCGTCAAGATCTTCTCATGGGACCAGCCACAGCAGGTCAAAAGACTGATACTGTTAGACAACCTGATCACACAGCTGAGAAACCATCATCTGAGGCAACAACTCAGATTCAAGGACAATCAATCAGAAAATCCTCAAGACATGTGAAGCCTCCTGAGAGACTCATTGAGCAAGTTTAAGGACTCTTGTTATAGAAGGAAGTAATGTTATCTTATTATCTCTTCAAGTTCTAGTGTATTTTCATATTTCATGTGAACACACAAAGCAAGGTTAAAAAACCTTGATAATGATAATGATAATGTAAGTTCATTGGTCTAGAAATTCAGTTGGTTGCGCCAGCCGGCAGCGCCTTAGGAGGAGTAGATGTCGGGCGCTAGGCGGCTAGCGGCCGGGCGCAGCGCGATCTGCGCCTCTCCCCAACTTCACTCACGATTTAGCGGCGGCGCAAAGTCTTTGCGCGCGCTCAGCTGCGCGCGCAGATCCTGACGTCATTTCCTCGTGCAACGCCCTTTGTGCGCCCCAAACCAGAAATTCAGTCGCGACGCCCCATTGTGCGCCTGGCGCCCCTAGCGACTGGTAGAGTGGAACGGTGCTCAGTCGATGCGGGGCGCGGGGGGCGCAAATTAAAGGGCACTCCTCCTGCACTATAAAAGGCTGCCATTTCGCAGCACTCCTTCTTGAGAGACGGATCTTTGCAGAGAGACCAAGGTAGAGAGCTTTCTGCTTTGGCTCCACACTCGGACAGGTACTTGTGGCTTCAGGCCACAGCTTTCCATTTGTCTTTGCCTTCATTGACATATCATTTTTTGCTAACATATTATGGGGGCTGCAATGGGTGCAAACGCTGGCTTTCTCCATTGCATCCAAAGGGCTCACAGACGCCGTGAGAGAGTGGCAGCCCTGGCTAGACGGAAAGGGGGCAACAGGCGTCGGGAAAGGAGGTCTTACCCACCCAGGGTATACCGCCAGCAGTTCTCCTATCTCAACATGTCTGACGAGCAGTGTGTTCGGAGGCTGCGATTCCGAAGGGCGGTGGTCAGAGATCTGCCACCTGCTTGGCGGTGATCTGCAGCCACAGCTGAGGAGCAGGACATCTCTGTCGGTGGCAGTGAAGGTGACGGTGGCTCTCAACTTCTATGCCACCGGCTCCTTCCAATCCGCTACTGGGGACATTTCCAACATCTCCCAGTTCACCGTGCATTGCTGCATCCGCCAGGTGACCAATGCCCTTTTCAAAAGGAGACGTCAGTTCATCTCCTTCTCCATGGCCCTTGCCAAGCAGCAACAGCGTGCAATGGGCTTTGCAGCATTCGCGGGCTTCCCCATGGTGCAGGACGCCATTGACTGCACACATGTGGCTTTGCGGGCACCTCTGGAGAATTCCGAGGATTACCGCAACCGGAAGGGCTGCCATTCGCTCAACGTCCAGCTGGTGTGTGACCACAGGCAGCTCATCCTAGCTGTCAATGCCCGCTTTCCAGGCAGCAGCCACAATGCCTTCATCCTGCGCCAGACTTCTGTGGCAGACATGTTCCAGGCCCAGCCTCACCCACGAGGATGGCTTATCGGGGACAAAGGCTATCCTTTGTGTACCTGGCTGATGACCCCGCTCCGTGCGCCCAGCACCCCTGCTGAAAAGGGATACAACGAGAGCCATCAAGCGACCAGGAACATCATAGAGCAAACAATCGGCATCCTGAAGCAACGGTTCCGCTGTCTGGATCGTTCCGGTGGAGCCCTACAATATTTGCCGGAGCGAGTCTCCCATTTCGTGGTCGTTTGCTGCATGCTGCACAACCTGGCTATCCGCAGGACTCAGCCACTGCCACCAGAGATTGGAGGACCACCTGAGGAGGAGGAGGAGGAGGAGGAGGACCAGCACAAGAGGGAGGCAGAAAGTGCAAGGGCCGCCCGTCGCCGGCTTACTGAACGTCGGTTCTAGGCCCCCTCTCAGGGAATGGCTTGTGCCAATGTCAGCAGATGAATGTAGCCGCTCCACAAGCCCTCAGCCGAGCAGGGCAACCAGGACTTGACAAAAAAACCATGCACAGTGCAATTTAAGAACATTAATTTATTGCAAACCTCTGCCCTTCCCACATTACAACCTCATCTGGAGAAGCCCCCTCCAAAAACACAAAACTAACAGTCTCGGCCTTACAAAAACTAAAAAAGACACCAGTCTCGGCCTTACAAAAACCACAAACCATTTGTGCAGACCTTCTACTTTTTGCCCTGCGAGGGCGATGCCTTTCGCATCCTTGCCTGGCCCCTGCCCGCCCTGCAGCTCCTCCTCAATGGGAGCCCAGTGGCTGCAGCAAGGCTGGGGGAAGGCTGCTGAGGGTCAGATGGCGAGACGGCAGATGCCCTTGGGGGTCGGCCTGCACCAGCTCTGGCCCTCGAGGGGCCGGCTGCTGACTGCTGCAACTCTGCTTGGGTGGCAGCAGTCTGTCCAGCGGCTGGTGGCAGCTGCAATGGCGGAGTGGCAGTGTCGGCTGCAGGAATGGTGCCAACCTGACAGATCGCAGGTGCTCGCTGGTCGCCTGATACAGTGGCACTCGCACGGGCCAGCACTGCAGCATGTGCAGCAAACAGCTGAAGAACAGACTGCTGGGCTGCTGCTGCGCGGCGAGTGCCCTGGCGATGCCTGGCTGATCCAGCGAGGGTGGCAGCAGTTAGTGCCCATGTGGCCCTGGTCTGTGTCCGCATGACAACAGCCAGTGAATGAACGGCACGACTGAGCACTTGGCTCGAAGCCGCCTGTGCTGCTGCGAAGTCCTGTAGACTCCTGGCCTGTGCTGCACTGAATTGATCCAGACTCCTGGCCTGTGCTGCTCCAAATTGCTGCACACTCCTTGACAAAGACTCAATGGAGTCAGGCATCCTTGCCACTGCAGCCATGAGCTCATTGTGCCTGCGCTCAGCCTGGATGGCCATTTCCTCCAGGAGCCGCACCTCCTCTGCGCTCACCGTCGCAGGACTGGAGGCCGCACTCACCCTCTGGGGAGAAGTCCGCCGAGCTTCCCCACCCCTCCCGCGTTGCTGCAGGCTGCTGGGCCCCAGAGCTTCACTCTCCTCCGACCCTTCCCCCCGGCTCCCCTCCAGGGAAGACGTGTCCCCTTCATCGCCATGGGCTGGCGCGGCTGAGGGTGGCACTGATGGGCCGGCTTCCTCTTCCTCCTCCTCGAATTCGGAAGCGCTGACAGTGGCAGCTTGAGGGCCCGCCTCCTCACCTGGCGATTCACCATCTGAAAGCAGGAAGGCACAAGAGTAGCTTTAGAGTGAGGACAGGGCGGCAGCGAGGGAGGCATGAGTGCTGCCATTCACTGCATTGGTCGGACAGTGGCAAAGGATGCCGATCTGAGGTGCAAGTGGAACGAGAGAGGTCAAAAAGGTGATGCCCTTACCATTGGTGCCCAGATCAGGGTCGGCATCTCCACTGGCGACTGGGCCAATCAGCCGGCCTGCCATAATGTGCTCCACACGCTGGTCGAGGTCGGAGAGCTCTTTGACTTCAGGACGGCCTCCCCCGGTCTCAGTTCGTTTCTGCCGGTTGTGCGCCACCTTGGCCTGCAAGAGAAAGGACGGCCTCTAAGTAGAGTGTGAAGCCCTGATCTTGTCTGCACTGCCTCCCATGGTCGAATAGCTTGTACAGTGTGAAGCCCTGATCTTGTCTGCAATGCCTCCCATGGTGGACTGGCCCTGACAGTGTGAAGCCCTGATCTTGTCTGCACTGCCTCCCATGGTCGAATAGCTTGTACAGTGTTAAGCCCTGATCTTGTCTGCAATGCCTCCCATGGTGGACTGGCCCTGACAGTGTGAAGCCCTGATCTTGTCTGCACTGCCTCCCATGGTCGAATAGCTTGTACAGTGTGTAATGTGCTGAATGAGCAAGTGATTTTCATGCCAGTCCCATAGCTGCTGGATGAGGGCTGGCCATTAGGGCTTTCAGGTCCCTTTGCCCATAAAGTGAGGTGCACATGCAGGGATGAGGAGGACACTGGAAAGGGTACTCACCCTGACAACCCGAGTGAGGTCGTTGAACTTTTTCCGGCATTGCACAGGAGTCCTGGCAACCACGCTGTTGGAAGACACCCTGTTTGAGACCTCCCTCCAGGCTTTCCGGTAGGCGCTGGGCAGCGGCCTCTTGCCACCTTCTGGGAACAGAACATGGCGCCTGCGCTCCACTCCGCCAACCAGCACCCTCAGGTCACCGTCGCTGAAGCGCTGCGCTCTCTCCCTGGCCTTCTCCATAGCCCTGGGTGTTGTGCAGATGAAGCTGAAGTGGTCAGGCCTAGGTTGAGGGCTGCAGTGTGCAGGGCGTGGCAGGCAAACAAATCCACCCTCCCCCTTTAAGAGCTGACCGGCGCCAGAGTGTCTGCCGTCAATCAACAACTCGCCACACCGGCGCTGCGCCCGGCCTCGGGGGTATCGCTCAGCACCGCCGGCTTAGCGCCTAAAGATAGTCGTGCATCGCCTGTTTTAGCGCAGCAGCAACCTCTTGGGGCGATGCGACTGAATATCGGCGAAGGTGGCGTGACTTTGCGGCGGGCGCAAACTTTAGCGGCCGCCCGACTTTAGCACCCCAAAAGTGGCTATACTGAATTTCTAGGCCATTAAGTGTTAAAGTTAAAATGCAGAGTAATACAAAGAAAACATGTTAGATAAAAGTAAAATACTTTTGTTTTAAGAAAGGGAGATGTAATGATATCAGCAAATAGTGATGGTATTTGCCTGTTTGATTATGATGCCTTACCAGCATATTTGCCTGTTTGATTACTTATGCCTGACCAGCAGAGGTCATGTGAGAGACAAGCAGTTTAGTTTTAGTTTCGCTTTAGATGGATCTCTAACATAATGTCTCCTGTAATGCTGTTAACTGAGTTGAACATACTTTAGATAAAAAGTCATTCTCTTTCATGAATGTGTCGTCATTGAACCCACATACAAATCGATACAATCATAATCCAGGTTATTACAGTGAGAGTGAAGCTGTAATGGGACTGATTGTATTCCAGGTTCCCACAGTGAGAGTGAACCTGTAATGGGACTGATTGTAAAAAGGTTATTACAGTAAGAGTGATCATGTAATGGGACGGATTGTAAGCCAGATTATTAGAGTGAGAGTGAACCTGTAATGGGACTGATTGAAAACCAGGTTATGTCGGTGAGAATGAACCTGTAATGGGACTGATTGTGATCCTGATACCAACAGTGAGAGTAAACCTGTAATGTAACTGACTGTAATCCTGGTGCCCACAGTGAGAGTGAACATGTAATGGGACTGATTGTAATGCCGGTGCGCACAGTGAGTGAACCTGTAATGGGAATGATTGTAATCCAGGTGCCCACAGTGAGAGTGAACCTGTAATTGGACTGATTGTAATCCAGGTTAATACAGTGGGAGTGAACCTGTAATGGGAATGATTGTAATCCAGGCACCCACAGTGAGAGTGAACCTGTAATGGGACTGATTGTAATCCATGTGCCCACAGTGAGAGTGAACCTACAATGGGACTGATTGTAATCTGAGATTCCAAAGTGAGAGTGAACCTGTAATGGGACTGATTGTAATTCAGGGTATTACAGGGAGAGTGAACCTGTAATGGGAATGATTATAATCCAGGTGCCCACAGTGAGAGTGAACTTGTACTGGGACTGATTCTAATCCAGGAGTCCACAGTGAGAGTTGGCATGTAATGGGACTGATTGCAATCGAGATTATTACAGTGAGAGTGTACCTGCAATGGGACTGATTATAATCCAGGTTATTACAGTGAGAGTAAACCTGCAATGCGGCTGATTGTAAACTAGATTCCCACAGTGAGAGTGAACCTGTAATGTGACTGATTGTAATGCTGGTTATTACAGTGAGTGTAAACCTGTAATGAGACTGTTTTTAACATGGATACCCACAGTGAGAGTGAACCTGTAATGGGAATGATTGTATTCCTGATACACACATTGAGAGATAAACTATAATGGGACTGATCGTAATCCAGATTATTACAGTGAGAGTGAACCTGTAATGGGACTGATTGTAATCCAGATTATTACAGTGAGCGTGAACCTGTAATAGGACCAATTGTAATCCAGGTGCCTACAGTAAGCGGGAACCTGTAATCGGACCGATTGTATTCCAGGTTATAACAGTGAGAGTGAACGTGTAATGTGACAGATTGTAATCCAAGTTATTACAGTGCGAGTGAACCTGTAACGGGACCAATTGCAATCCTGGTGCCCACAGTGAGAGTGAACCTGTAATGGGACTGCTTGTAATCCAGCAGTCCACAGTGAGGGTTAGCCTGTAATGGGACTGTTTGTAATCTAGGTGCCCACAATGAGAGTGAACCTGTAATGGGACTGATTGTAAAGCAGGTTATGTCAGTGAGAGTGAACCTGTAATGGGACTGACTGCAGTCCAGTTGCCCACAATGAGAGTGAACCTGTAAAGGGACTGATTGTAATCCAGGATCCCAAGGTGAGAGTTAGCCTGTAATGGGAGTGATTGTAATCCAGCTGCCCAGAGTGAGAGTGAACTTGTAATGGGACTGATTGTAATCCAAGTTTTTACAGTGAGAGTGAACATGTAATGAGACTGATCATAATCCAGGTTATTACAGTGAGAGTGAACATGTAATGGGACCGACTGCGGTCCAGGTGCCCACATTGAGTGTGAACATGTAATGGGAACTATTGTAATCCAGGTTATTACAGTGGGAGTCAATGTGTAATGGGACCAATTGTAATCCAGGTGCCCACAGTGAGAGTGAACCTGTAATGGGACTGATTTTAATCCAGCTGCCCACAGTGAGAGTGAACATGTAATGGGACTGATTGTAATCCAGGTTCCCACAGTGAGAGTGAACCTGTAATGGGACTGATTGTAATCCAGGTTATTATAGTGAGAGTGAACCTGTAATGGGAATGACTGAAGTCCAGGTGCACACAGTGAGAGTGAACCTTTAATGGGACCTATTGTAATCCAGGTATTAGTGAGAGTCAATGTGTAATGGGACCGATTGTAATCCAGGTGCCCACATTGAGAGTGAACCTCTAATGGGACTGATTGTAATTCAGCTGCCCACAGTGAGAGTGAACTTGTAATGGGCCTGATTGTAATCCAGGTTATTACAGTGAGAGTGGCCGTGTAATGGGACTGATTGTAATCCAGCAGTCCACAGTGAGAATGAACCTGTAAAGGGACTGATTGTAATCCAGGTTATTACAGTTAGAGTGAACCAGTAATGGGACAGATTGTAATCCAGATGCCCACAGTGAGAGTGAACCTGTAATGGGACTGATTGTAATCCAGGAGTCCACAGTGTGAGTGAACATGTAATGGGACTGATTGTAATCCAAGTGCACACAGCGAGATTGAACCTGTAATGGGACTGATTGTAATCCAAGTGCCCACAGTGAGAGTGAACCTGTAATGAGACTGATTGTAATCCAGGTTATTACACTGAGAGTAAACCTGTAATGGGGCCGACTGCAGTCCAGGTGCCCACATTGAGAGTGAACCTGTAATTGGACTGATTGTAATCCTGGATCCCAAGGTGAGAGTTAGCCTTTAATGGGACTGATTTTAATCCAGCTGCCCACAGTGAGAGTGAACCTGTAATGGGACTGATTGTAATCCAGGTGCCCACAGTGAGAGTGAACTTGTAATGGGACTGATTGTAATCCAGGTTCCCACAGTGAGAGTGAACCTGTAATGTGACTGATTGTAATCCAGGTTATTACAGTGAGAGTCAACCTGTAATGGGAATGATTGCAAACCAGTTTAATACAGTGAGAGTGAACCTGTAATGGGACTGACTACAGTCCACGTGCACACAGTGAGAGTGTACCTGTAATGGGACCTATTGTAATCCAGGTTGTTACAGTGAGATTGAACATGTAATGGCACCAATTGTAATTCAGGTGCCCACAGTGGGAGTGAACCTGTAATGGGACTGATTGTAATCCAGGAGTCCACAGTGAGAGTGAACCTGTAATGGGACTGATTGTAATCCACCAGTCCAAAGTGAGAGTGAACATGTAATGGGACTGATTGTAATCCAGGTTATTACAGTGAGAGTGAACATGTAATGGGATAGACTGCAGTCCTGGTGCCCACATTGAGAGTGAACCTGTAATGGGACAAGTTGTAATCCAGGTGCCCACAGTGAGAGTGAACCTGTAATGGGACCGAATGCAGTCCAGGTGCCCACATTGAGAGTGAACCTGTAATGGGACTGATTGTAATCCAGGATCCCAAGGTGAGAGTTAGCCTGTAATGGGAGTGATTGTAATCCAGCTGCCCAGAGTGAGAGTGAACTTGTAATGGGACTGATTGTAATCCAAGTTTTTACAGTGAGAGTGAACATGAAATGAGACTGATCATAATCCAGGTTATTACAGTGAGAGTGAAGATGTAATGGGACCAATTGCCGTCCTGGTGCCCACATTGAGAGTGAACCTGTAATTGGACTGATTGTAATCCTGGATCCCAAGGTGAGAGTTAGCCTTTAATGGGACTGATTTTAATCCAGCTGCCCACAGTGAGGGTTAGCCTGTAATGGGACTGATTGTAATCTAGGTGCCCACAATGAGAGTGAACCTGTAATGGGACTGATTGTAAAGCAGGTTATTTCAGTGAGAGTGAACCTGTAAATAAACTGATTGTAATCCTGATACCAGCAGTGAGAGTGACCCGGTAATGGAACTGATTGTAAACCAGGTTATTACAATGAGAGTGAACCTGTAATGGGACCGACTGCAGTCAGGTTGCCCACAATGAGAGTGAACCTGTAATGGGACTGATTGTAATCCAGGATCCCAAGGTGAGAGCTGGCCTGTAATGCGAGTGATTGTAATCCAGCTGCCCAGAGTGAGAGTGAACCTGTAATGGGAAGGATTGTATTCCTGATACACACATTGAGAGATAAACTGTAATGGGACTGATCTTAATCCAGATTATTACAGTGAGAGTGAACCTGTAATGGGACTGATTGTAATCCAGATTATTACAGTGAGCGTGAACCTGTAATAGGACCAATTGTAATCCAGGTGCCTACAGTAAGCGGGAACCTGTAGTCGGACCGATTGTATTCCAGGTTATAACAGTGAGAGTGAACGTGTAACGTGACAGATTGTAATCCAAGTTATTACAGTGCGAGTGAACCTGTAACGGGACCAATTGCAATCCTGGTGCCCACAGTGAGAGTGAACCTGTAATGGGACTGCTTGTAATCCAGCAGTCCACAGTGAGGGTTAGCCTGTAATGGGACTGTTTGTAATCTAGGTGCCCACAATGAGAGTGAACCTGTAATGGGACTGATTGTAAAGCAGGTTATGTCAGTGAGAGTGAACCTATAAACAAACTGATTGTAATCCTGATACCGGCAGTGAGAATGACCCGGTAATGGAACTGATTGTAAACCAGGTTATTACAGTGAGAGTGAACCTGTAATGAGACTGATTGTAATCCAGGTTATTACAGTGAGAGTGAACATGTAATGGGACCGACTGCAGTCCAGTTGCCCACAATGAGAGTGAACCTGTAATGGGACTGATTGGAATCCAGGATCCCAAGGTGAGAGTTAGCCTGTAATGGGAGTGATTGTAATCCAGCTGCCCAGAGTGAGAGTGAACTTGTAATGGGACTGATTGTAATCCAAGTTTTTACAGTGAGAGTGAACATGTAATGAGACTGATCATAATCCAGGTTATTACAGTGAGTGAACATGTAATGGGACCGACTGCGGTCCAGGTACCCACATTGAGTGTGAACATGTAATGGGAACTATTGTAATCCAGGTTATTACAGTGAGAGTCAATGTGTAATGGGACCAATTGTAATCCAGGTGCCCACAGTGAGAGTGAACCTGTAATGGGACTGATTGTAATCCAGCTGCCCACAGTGAGAGTGAACCTGTAATGGGACTGATTGTAATCCAGCAGTCCACAGTGAGAATGAACCTGTAAAGGGACTGATTGTAATCCAGGTTATTACAGTGAGAGTGAACCTGTAATGGGACCGATTGTCATCCAGGTGCCCACAGTGAGAGTGAACCTGTAATGGGACAGATTGTAATCCAGGTGCCCACAGTGAGAGTGAACCTGTAATGGGACAGATTGTAATCCAGGTGCCCACAGTGTGAGTGAACATGTAATGGGACTGATTGTAATCCAAGTGCACACAGCGAGATTGAACCTGGAATGGGACTGATTGTAATCCAAGTGCCCACAGTCAGAGTGAACCTGTAATGAGACTGATTGTAATCCAGGTTATTACACTGAGAGTAAACCTGTAATGGGGCCGACTGCAGTCCAGGTGCCCACATTGAGAGTGAACCTGTAATTGGACTGATTGTAATCCTGGATCCCAAGGTGAGAGTTAGCCTTTAATGGGACTGATTTTAATCCAGCTGCCCACAGTGAGAGTGAACCTGTAATGGGACTGATTGTAATCCAGGTGCCCACAGTGAGAGTGAACTTGTAATGGGACTGATTGTAATCCAGGTTATTACAGTGAGAGTCAACCTGTAATGGGAATGATTGTAAACCAGTTTAATACAGTGAGAGTGAACCTGTAATGGGACTGACTACAGTCCACGTGCACACAGTGAGAGTGTACCTGTAATGGGACCTATTGTAATCCAGGTTGTTACAGTGAGATTGAACATGTAATGGCACCAATTGTAATTCAGGTGCCCACAGTGAGAGTGAACCTGTAATGGGACTGATTGTAATCCACCAGTCCAAAGTGAGAGTGAACATGTAATGGGACTGATTGTAATCCAGGTTATTACAGTGAGAGTGAACATGTAATGGGATAGACTGCAGTCCTGGTGCCCACATTGAGAGTGAACCTGTAATGGGACAAGTTGTAATCCAGGTGCCCACAGTGAGAGTGAACCTGTAATGGGACCGAATGCAGTCCAGGTGCCCACATTGAGAGTGAACCTGTAATGGGACTGATTGTAATCCAGCTGCCCAGAGTGAGAGTGAACTTGTAATGGGACTGATTGTAATCCAAGTTTTTACAGTGAGAGTGAACATGAAATGAGACTGATCATAATCCAGGTTAATACAGTGAGAGTGAAGATGTAATGGGGCCGACTGCAGTCCAGGTACCCACATTGAGTGTGAACATGTAATGGGACCTATTGTAATCCAGGTTATTACAGTGAGAGTCAACGTGTAATGGGACCGATTGTAATCCAGGTGCCCACAGTGAGAGTGAACCTGTAATGGGACTGATTTTAATCCAGCTGCCCACAGTGAGAGTGAACCTGTAATGTGACTGATTGTAATCCAGGTGCCCACAGTGAGAGTGAACCTGTAATGGGACTGATTGTAATCCAGGTTATTATAGTGAGAGTGAACCTGTAATGGGAATGACTGCAGTCCAGGTGCAAACAGTGAGAGTGAACCTTTAATGGGACCTATTGTAATCCAGGTTATTACAGTGAGAGTGGCCGTGTAATGTGACTGATTGATTGTAATCCAGGTGCCCACAGTGAGAGTGAACCTGTAATGGGACCAATTGTAATCCAGGTGCCCACAGTAAGAGTGAACCTGTTATGGGTCTGATTGTAATCCAGGAGTCCACAGTTAGAGTGAACCAGTAATGGGACAGATTGTAATCCAGATGCCCACAGTGAGAGTGAACCTGTAATGGGACTAATTGTAATCCAGGAGTATACAGTGTGAGTGAACATGTAATGGGACTGATTGTAATCCAAGTGCCCACAGTGAGAGTGAACCTGTAATGAGGCTGATTGTAATCCAGGTTATTACACTGAGAGTAAACCTGTAATGGGGCCGACTGCAGTCCAGGTGCCCACATTGAGAGTGAACCTGTAATGGGACTGATTGTAATCCTGGATCCCAAGGTGAGAGTTAGCCTGTA
Organism: Somniosus microcephalus; assembly: GCF_052327205.1. Taxonomy (NCBI): domain Eukaryota; kingdom Metazoa; phylum Chordata; class Chondrichthyes; order Squaliformes; family Somniosidae; genus Somniosus; species Somniosus microcephalus. The sequence goes on from NC_140997.1 coordinate 140,261,211, forward strand.
ATGGGACTGATTGTAATCTAGGTGCCCACAGTGAGAGTGAACCTGTAATGGGACTGATTGTAATCCAGGTTATTACAGTGAGAGTGAACCTGTAATGTGACTGATTGTAATCCAGGTTATTACAGTGAGAGTGAACGTGTAATGGGAATGATTGTAATCCAGGTTATTACAGTGAGAGTCAACCTGTAATGGGAATGATTGTAAACCAGTTTAATACAGTGAGAGTGAACCTGTAATGAGACTGACTGCAGTCCACGTGCGCACAGTGAGAGTGAACCTGTAATGGGACTGATTGTAATCCAGGTGCCCACAGTGAGAGTGAACCTGTAATGGGACTGATTGTAATCCGGGTTATTACAGTGAGAGTGAACCTGTAGTGGGTCTGATTGTAATCTAGGAGTCCACAGTGAGAGTGAACCAGTAATGGGACAGATTGTAATCCAGGTGCCCACAGTGTGAGTGAACCTGTAATGGGACTGATTGTAATCCAGCTGCCCACAGTGAGAGTGAACCTGTAATGGGACTGATTGTAATCCAGGTTATTAGAGTGAGTGTGAATCTGTAATGGGACAGATTGTAATCCAGGTGCCCACAGTTCTAGCACTGAAGGACCTCTACAGGGCCATCAGCGAACAACAAACTGCGCACCCAGATGGAGCTTTTATCGTCGCGGGGGACTTCAATCACATAAACCTAAAAACTGTACTACCGAAATTCCACCAGAATGTTTCCTGCCCCACAAGAGGGGAGAACACACTGGATCAAGTCTACACGAGCATTGTAGACGCTTATAAGGCCATTCCCTGCCCCCACCTTGGGAAGTCTGACCACCTCTCCCTGTTTCTAGCCCTGGCATACAAACCGCTCATCAAAAGAGTGAGAACATCAGTGAGATCAGTGAAAGTATGGCCAGAGGGGGCAGTCTTGGAGCTTCAGGATTGCTTCGAACGCACTGATTGGGGCATGTTTGCCCATAATGACATCGAGGAATACGCATCCACAGTGCTATTCTACATTAACAGTTGCGTCAAGGTCGTCACGACCCATAAAAATATCAGGACATACCCCAACCAGAAACCCTGGATGAACGGAGAGGTCCGCTCGCTGTTGAAAGCACGCGACGCAGCATTTAAATCTGGCGACGCAGCGGCTTACAGTGCAGCTAGGACCAACCTAAAAAAGGGTATCAGGACTGCCAAAAGGAAACAGACACTGCGGATAGAGGATCATTTCCACAACAACTCGGAACCCCGGCGCATGTGGCAAGGCATCCAGTCCATCACTGACTACAAGGGCAAAAACACTAGCCCCCCGGTTAGCGATGCCTCCCTTCCGGAGGAGCTTAACAACTTCTATGCTCGCTTCGACAGGGACAACAGGGAGCCGGCTACCAAAGCCTTGCCACCCCCGGAAGACCAGGTGCTCACTCTGTCAACCTCCGACATAAGGGGTGTTCTACGCGGAGTGAACACACGAAAGGCTGCTGGGCCGGATAGCATCCCTGGATGGGTACTCAAGGAATGTGCTGATCAGCTGGCTGATGTCTTCACCGCCATCTTCAATCTGTCATTGGCCCAGGCAGTAGTCCCTACATGCTTCAAGACCGCTACCATTATTCCTGTGCCAAAACAAACGGCTGTGACGTGCCTGAACGACTATCGACCTGTCGCACTCACACCCATCATAATGAAGTGTTTCGAGAGACTGGTCCTGGCTCACATCAAAGCCAGTGTCCCCGCCTCTCTTGACCAACACCAGTTTGCCTATCGTGCGAACAGATCAACGGAGGATGCAGTCACAACTGTTCTACACTCGGCACTGAATCACTTAGATGGTAAAGAGACCTACATCAGAATGCTGTTCATAGACTACAGCTCAGCATTCAACACTATCGTCCCCAACAAGCTGGCCACCAAACTCCACACTCTTGGCCTGAACACTTCCCTCTGCAACTGGACCCTGGACTTCCTAACAAACAGACCCCAGTCTGTCAAATTAGGTAACCACACCTCCCCCCCCGCCCCCCCTGACCCTGAACACGGGGGCCCAACAAGGATGTGTGCTGAGCCCCCTCCTCTACTCCCTCTTCACCCATGACTGTGTGGCTGTTCATGGTTCCAACACCATCATCAAGTTTGCGGATGATACCACGGTAGTAGGCCAGATCACCAACAACGATGAGTCAGCCTACAGGGAGGAGGTCCAGCATCTCGTGAAGTGGTGCGCCGATAACAACCTGGCCCTTAACATCAAGAAAACCAAAGAAAACATTGTGGACTTCAGGAAGTCTAAAGGCGGAAGTCACACCCCCATCCACATCAATGGGGCTGTGGTGGAAAGGGTGGACAGCTTTAAGTTCCTCGGAGTCCACATCACGGAAGACCTCTCCTGGTCCCTCAATACCTCCTCTCTGGTGAAGAAGGCCCAGCAGTGCCTATATTTCCTAAGGAGGCTGAAGGGATGTAACCTGTCACCCCTGATCCTCTCTAACTTTTACCGCTGCACAATAGAGAGCATCCTGACGCAGCGGGTAGTCAAAACTGCCCAACGCATTACCGGCACCCGGCTACCGACCACAGAGCACATATACCAGAAACGCTGTTTACGGAGGTCACGGTCCATCATCAAAGACCCTACCCACCCCAGCCACAGTCTGTTCACCCTCCTGCCATCTGGGAGACGCTACAGATGCATTCGCACCCGTACGACCAGATTTAGGAACAGCTTCTTTCCCAGGGCTGTCATCCTACTGAACTCCACAAATGAACTCTAAAGCCTGCACATCTGACAATGCACTTAATTATGGTTATGTTTATGTTAATGTATTACAAGCCAAATGTATGTTCAATGTTTAAATGTCTTAATCTAAATGTACACTCTCGGGAGCTGCAAGCCTACATTTCGTTGTACTGCACTTGTGCACTAACAATGACAATAAAAGTTGATTTGATATTTTTAAAAAATTTTTTTGAGTGAACCTGTAATGAGGCTGATTGTAACCCAGGTTATTACAGTGAGAGTGACATTGTAATGCGACTGATTGTAAACCAGGTTATTACAGTGAGAGTGAACGTGTAATGGAACCAATTGTAATCCAGGTGCCTACTGTGAGAGTGAACCTGTAATGGGACTGATTGTAATCCAGGAGTCCACAGTGAGAGTGAACCTGTAATGTGACTGATTGTAATCCAGGCTATTACAGTGAGTGTGCACCTGTAATGGGACTGATTGTAAACCAGTTTATTACAGTGATAGTGAACCTGCAATGGGTCTTATTGTAATTCTGGTTCCTACAGTGACAGTGAACCTGTAATGGGACTGATTTTAATCCAGGTTATTACATTGAGAGTGAACATGTAATAGGACCGACTGCAGTCCAGGTGCCCATATTGAGATTGAACCTGTAATGGGACTGATTGTAATCCAGGTGCCCACAGTGAGCTGAACCTGTAATGGGACTGATTGTAATTCAGCTGACCACAGTGAGCGTGAACCTGTAATGGGACTGATTGTAACCCAGGTGCCCACATTGAGAGTGAACCTGTAGTGGGTCTGATTGTAATCTAGGAGTCCACAGTGAGAGTGAACCAGTAATGGGACAGATTGTAATCCAGGTGCCCACAGTGAGAGTGAACCTGTAATGGGACAGATTGTAATCCAGGTGCCCACAGTTTGAGTGAACCTGTAATGAGGCTGATTGTAACCCAGGTTATTACAGTGAGAGTGACACTGTAATGCGACTGATTGTAAACCAGGTTATTACAGTGAGAGTGAAGCTTTAATGGGACTGATTTTAACCCAGGTTATTACAGTGAGAGTGAACATGTAATGGGACTAATTGTAATCCAGGTGCCTACTGTGAGAGTGAAGCTGTAATGGGACTGATTGTAATCCAGGAGTCCACAGTGAGAGTGGACCTGTAATGTGGCTGATTGTAATCCAGGTTATTACAGTGGGAGTGAACCTGTAATGGGACTGATTTTAAACCAATTTATTACAGTGAGAGTGAATCTGTAATGGGACTGACTGCAGTCCAGGTGCGCACAGTGAGAGGGAACCTGTAATGGGACCTATTGTAATCCAGACTATTACAGTGACAGTGATCCTGTGATGGGACTGTTTGTAAACCACTTTATTACAGTGATAGTGAACCTGCGATGGGTCTTCTTGTAATTCTGGTTCCTACAGTGACAGTGAACCTGTAATGGGACTGATTTTAATCCAATTTATTACAGTGAGAGTTAACCTGTAATGGGACTGATTGTAAACCAGTTTATTTCAGTGAGAGTGAACCTGTAAATAAACTGATTGTAATCTTGATAACAACAGTGAGAGTGACCCTGTAATGGGACTGATTGTAAACCAAGTTATTACAGTGAGAGTGAACATGTAATGAGACTGATTGTAATCCAGGTTATTACAGTGAGAGTGAACCTGTAATGGGACCGACTGCAGTCCAGGTGCCCACATTGAGAGTGAACCTGTAATGGGACTGATTGTAATCCAGGATCCCAAGGTGAGAGTTAGCCTGTAATGGGACTGATTTTAATCCAGCTCCCCACAGTGAGAGTGAACCTGTAACGGGACTGATTGTATTCCAGGAGCCCATAGTGAGAGCGAACTTGGAATGGGACTGATTGTAATCCAGGTTCCCACAGTGAGAGTGATATTGTAATGGGACTGATTGTAAACCAGGTTATTACAGTGAGAGTGAACTTGTAATGGGACTGATTGTAAACCAGTTTATTACAGTGAGAATGAACCTGTAATGGGACTGACTGCAGTCCAGATGTGCAGAGTGGGACTGAACTTGTAATGGGACTGATCGTAATCCAGGTTATTACAGTGAGAGTGAACCTGCAATGGGTCTTATTGTAATCCAGGTGCCCACAGTGAGAGTGAACCTGTAATGGGACCGAATGCAGTCCAGATGCCCACATTGAGAGTGAACCTGTAATGGGACTGATTGTAATCCAGGTGCCTACAGTGAGGGTGAACCTGTAAAGGGACTGATTGTAAACCAGTTTATTACAGTGAGAATGAACCTGTAATGGGACTGACTGCAGTCCAGGTGTGCACAGTGAGAGTGAACGTGTAATGGGACCTATTGTAATCCAGGTTATTACAGTGAGATTGAACATGTAACGGGATCGATTGTAATTCAAGTGCCCACAGTGGGAGTGAACCTGTAATGGGACTGATTGCAATCCAGGAGTCCACAGTGAGAGTGAACCTGTAATGGGACTGATTGTAATCCAGCAGTCCACAGTGAGAGTGAACTTGTAATGGGACTGATTGTAATCCAGGTTATTGCAGTGAGATTGAACATGTAATGGGACCGACTGCAGTCCAGATGCCCACATTGAGAGTGAACCAGTAATGGGACAGATTGTAATCCAGGTTATTACAATAAGAGTGAACCTGTAATGGGACCGACTGCAATCCATGTGCCCACATTGAGAGTGAACCTGTAATGGGACTGATTGTAATCCAAAGTATTACAGTGAGTGTGAACCTGTAATGGGACAGATTGTAATCCAGGTGCCCACAGTGTGAGTGAACCTGTAATGTGGCTGATTGTAACCCAGGTTATTACAGTGTGAGTGACATTGTAATGGGACTGATTGTAAACCAGGTTATTACAGTGAGAGTGAAGCTTTAATGGGATAGATTGTTGTAGTGTATGTACCTTTAAGGGGAGAACTACTTTTTACAGCTCCTGTATACTGTAGTACCGGCAGTGGCCACACATGTATATAAACCCTGAGTAGGGATCTGTGCCGTTAGTTCTAGAGTAACCCTCATTCAGTAAACACCTGTTGATTGTTCCCTGCAGTCTCTTGTCTAATTATTGAAGGACACAACATCAAGATACACGGATCTAACATTGGCGACGAGCAGATTCAAACCTACCTGCAACTCTACATCATCTCCCAGGGATTTGCTCCTGGATAACAGTGGAAGAAGGCCGAGTCCAGAAGCACGGGCGTCAACCACGGGAAACCCCCGTCATCCAGCGGAGATTGAGCATCGCAGGGGAGGCTGTCGAGAGCCAGGCTTGGATTTGCAGCACGGTGGTCCAGCGAAACGGGCTGGCAACAGGTACGGCGCAGACCCTTCCCAGACAGCGGCGGCTAGAGCCGACCGATGGCACAGAAAAAGGCCGAGCAGCGTCGACGGGAGAAGAGAGAGGGTAAAGCGCACAGGGCGCAGCCGGTGTTCAGGACCGAGCGGCGTTGACGGGAGAAGAGAGAGGGTAGAGCGCACAGGGCACAGCCGTTGTTCAGGACCGAGCGGCTTCAACGAGAGAGAGCAGAGCGCAGCCGGTGTTCAAGGGCCGAGCAGCGTCAACAAGAGAGAGAGGCGCGCAGGAAAACGTGCAGAGCGCAGCCGGTGTTCAAGGGCCGAGCAGCGTCAGCGGGGAAGAAAGGAAAGCGTGGGAGCCGCCATTTTGAGCCGCAGCGGAGAAGGGAGAGCGCGGGAGATGCCATTTTGAGCCAGTTTAACCACACTCAGGGATGCCGAAGTGTGGCAGTGTCACAGCGTTCGACAATGAAGTTGAAGATTGGACAACATATGTTGAACGCATAGAAGTGTACTGCAAGGCGATTGAAGTGCCAGATGACAGGAAAGCGCTGGTATTGTTGAATTCAATGGGTGCAAAAATGTATGGCTTACTGCGAAACCTAGTAACCCCAGAGAAGCCAGTGGAAAAGGATTTTGAAAGCATAGTGTCAATCCTACAGGACCACTTAAACCCCACACCGCTGCTGATAGCAGAAAGATTTAAGTTTCACAAAAGGAACCAGCATAAAGATGAAAGTAATGCTGAGTTTTTAACGGAACTGCACAAGCTATCGAAACACTGCCAGTTTGGAACGGGACTAGCAGATACTTTAAGGGACAAGTTTGTATGTGGGCTTCAAAGTGAAGGAACCAAGAAACGGCTTCTATCAGAAAAGGATCTTACGCTGGACAAGCTTTCAGCATGGCAGTATCACACGAAGCAGCAGCACGGGGCGCTGCAGAGATACAACGGAGACCGCAAGAACATGGCACAAATGAAATGTCATATGGAACAGTGAAGTGCTTTCACTGCGGCAGAACAACACACGACCATAAGGATTGCTGGTTCAAGGACAAAGTGTGCAGACAGTGTGGGAAAGTAGGACACATAGCAAGAGTCTGCAGGTCGGGAAAGAAAACCAGCAGCAAGAAATCTCCACAGGAGAAGTACAAGTAGGTACATAAGGTGACAGAGAGTAGTTCAGACGAACAGAAAAGTGATACAGACTCCGGAAGCAAGGAGCTGGGTTGTCTGAAACTACATAATGTGATCAAGATGGAGGATCACCAAACTATCTGGGTCACGCTCAAGATAGCCGGAGTCCAAGTGAAAATGGAATTGGACACAGGATCAGCCCTAACAGTCATAAACCGAAGGGAATACAAGCGGCTATTCTCACATATACCCGTGAGAGATACAGAGATTGTCTTGAAGACGTACATGGGGCAAAAAGTCTACCCCAAAGGAAAAATAAGGGTGAACGTTATATATAACAGCAAGGAAACACCAAAAATGGACCTATATGTATTGCCAGATGGAGGACCACCACTACTAGGACGTGAATGGATCCGGAAGATACAGCTAGATTGGCATTCCATACAAGCACTGACTGTAGATGCCAAAAAGGATGACGACGTCACACCTGGACGACTGTCAGAAATGCTAACATGCACAAGAAATGTTCCAGGAGGGACTCGGAACACTAAAAGGCATAACAGCGACGATCAAAATAGAGGAAAATGCAAGCCCAAAGTTTTTTAAGGCCAGACCGGTGCCTTATGCGATCCGCCCAGCCGTCAAAGCAGAGCTGGAAGGTTTGGAACGTTCAGGAATACTGTCCAAAGTGGACTGGAGCGAGTGGGCTACACCCATCGTTCCTGTAATGAGGTCGTTGATTAATACGCCTGGGGAACCAAAGAAGGTTCGCATTTGTGGGGACTTTAAGGTGACAGTGAACCCATTCCTTCACACGGTACAATATCCACTTCCGCGGATTGAAGATATTTTTGCCTCGCTATCTGGAGGAAAACGCTTCACTAAGATTGATCTGGCCTAGGCGTACCTGCAAATGGAGGTAGAAGAAGCCTCGAAACAGTACCTCACGATCAACACTCATAAAGGTCTCTACCAATACAACCGGCTGGTGTTCGGGGCAGCATCAGCTCCGGCTATTTGGCAAAGGACAATGGATCAAGTCCTGCAAGGGAATCCAGGGACCCAGTGTTATTTGGATGACATCCTGGTCACGGGCGAAAATGACAGTGATCACCTCGCCAACCTGGAGCAGGTGCTCACTAGATTGAAGGAATATGGGCTCCGAGCTAATCGCCACAAATGCGAGTTTTTCCAGAAGCAGATCTCGTATTGTGGCCACGTTATTGATGAAGAGGGGTTACATAAGTCCCCTGAAAAGATTGAGGCAGTCGTCAAGGCTCCAGCACCGGAAACTGTGTCACAACTGAGGTCGTTCCTCGGGCTGGTGAACTATTATAAGTGCTTGCCGAATTTGTCTACAGTCCTACACCCACTGAACACCCTACTGCAAACGGGGGTACCATGGAAGTGGAGTGACGAATGTAAACGAGCTTTCCAGAAGAGCAAAGCATTGATCACATCAAAAGAGCTGTTGGCTCATTTCAACCCAGCACGACCAATTCGGTTGGCGTGTGATGTATCACCCCATGGCATTGGAGCAGTGCTGTCGCACAAATTCCCGGACGGCTCGGAGAGGCCAGTAGCCTTTGCGTCTCGGTCACTAACCTCAGCCGAGCGTAACTACGCCCAGATTGACAGGGAGGCCCTCAGCCTAGTGTGGGGAGTGAAAAAGTTCAATCACTATCTGCACGGGCAGAAGTTCACTTTGCTGACTGACCACTAATCACTTGTCTCCATCTTTAATCCAAAGAAGGGCGTTCCGGTGATGACTGCGCAATGGCTACAAAGATGGTCCCTTTTTCTAGGGGTGAACCAATATGAAATCGAGTATAAGGGCACGAAACAGCATGGAAACGCTGATGGGCTATCACGCCTCCCACTGCCTACTGTGGAGGAAGCACCAGCAGTGGACCCTGTCGAAATATTTTATTCGACTATAATTGAACGCTTGCCAGTAACTAACGCTGATATAGAGAAGGAGACCCGAAATGACCCGACACTGTCTCGGGTATATGACTTGACGGTGAACACATGGCGACTCACTGTTGCCTGCATTCTCATCCAGAAGAGAACAGCTGTCAGTATGCCAGGGGACCTTGATGTGTGGATCCCGAGTGGTAATTCCACCCAAGTTAAGGGAGAGAGTGCTCAATGAGCTTCATGAAGGCCATCTGGGAGGGGTGAAAATGAAAGGCCTTGCTAGGGCTTATGTGTGGTGGCCGGGGATCGATCAGCAAATCGAGGACCTGACAAAGAGCTGCTCAGGATGCCAGAAGGTCCAAAATGCACCACCACATGCCCCTCTACACCCATGGGAGTGGCCCTCATCTCCATGGCAACGGGTGCATATTGATTTTGCTGGTCCATTCGTGGACTCGATGTTTTTAATAGCCGTGGATTCGCACTCGAAATGGCCTGAAGTGATCAAAATGTCCTCCACCACCACGGAGAAAACTATTGCAGTCCTACGGACCATATTTGCCAGGAACGGCTTGCCAGAGCAGATTTGCTCTGATAATGGACCACAGTTTGTGTCCGAAGAGTTTCGAAGATTTATGAAAAGGAATGGGGTAAGGCATTACACATCCGCCCCGTATCATCCAGCCACAAATGGATTGGCTGAGAGGTTCGTACAAACCTTTAAAAAAGCGGTAAGGGCCATGTGCGATGACGACATTCCACTGCAGCATAAGGTGGACAATTTCCTGTTAGCCTACAGAAATGCGACACATGCAGTCACCAACCAGACCCCGGCCATGATGTTCTTTAACCGAAGGTTGAGATCTCTTCTGGATTTGCTCAGGCCAAATGTACGAAGAGATGTTGAGAATAAGCAATTCCAGCACATCAATGAGAAGCCGACAAGGAGCTTCAATGTAGGGCAACCAGTCTTGGCCCGCGACTACCGAACAGAGAAATGGCAACCAGGAACGATATGCACGCGGCAGGGGCCACTAATGTACACAGTGGATGTTGGGGAGAACATTGTGAGATGCCATGTTTACCAGATCCTAGAGTCACAGGAACGAGTCAACCCCATGTCTCGCGTACCTGGTGATGAACCCGACATACCCCATCTACCCCAGAAACAGTAGCATCGGAAGCTGATGAACCAACCGATGACAGGGGGCCAGAATCGCCTCCGCACCAAGAGCAAGACACTCAGGAAAGGCGCTATCCAGAAAGGATCAGGAAGCCTCCCCAAAGACTGAATTTATAAATAGACTACTTTCAGTTAATGTTGCATGTTAAAAGTGTTAATTGTAATTAGTTGATATTTAATTGTTAAATGAATGTTATGGTTCTGTTAATCTAAAAGGGGAGGAATTGTAGTGTATGTACCTTTAAGGGGCGAACTACTTTTTACAGCTCCTGCATACTGTAGTACCGGCAGTGACCACACCTGTCTATAAACCCTGAGTAGAGATCTGTATAGTTAGTTCTAGAGTAACCCTCATTCAGTAAACACCTGTTGATTGTTCCCTGCAGTCTCTTGTCTAATTATTGAAGGACACAACATCAAGATACACGGATCTAACAATTGTAACCCAGGTTATTACAGTGAGAGTGAGCCTGCAATGGGACTGATTGTAATCCAGGTGCCCACAGTGAGAGTGAACCTGTAATGGGAATGATTGTAATCCAGGAGTCCACAGTGAGAGTGAACCTGTAGTGGATCTGATTGTAATCTAGGAGTCCACAGTGAAAGTGAACCAGTAATGGGACAGATTGTAATCCAGGTACCCACAGTGTGAGTGAACCTGTAATGGGACTGATGGTAATCCAGCTGCCGACAGTGAGAGTGAACCTGTAATGGCACTGACTGCAGTCCAGGTGCGCACAGTGAGAGTGAACCTGTAATGGGACCTATTGTAATCCAGACTATTACAGTGACAGTGATCCTGTAACGGGACTGTTTGTAAACCAGTTTATTACAGTGAGAGTGAACCTGTAATGGGACTGATTGTAAACCAGGTTATTTCAGTGAGAGTGAACCTGTAAATAAACCTATTGTAATCTTGATACCAACAGTGAGAGTGACTCTGTAATGGGACTGATTGTAAACCAAGTTATTACAGTGAGAGTGAACCTGTAATGAGACTGATTGTAATCCAGGAGCCCACAGTGAGAGTGAACTTGGAATGGGACTGATTGTAATCCAGGTTCCCACAGTGAGAGTGATATTGTAATGGGACTGATTGTAAACCAGTTTATTACAGTGAGAATGAACCTGTAATGGGACTGACTGCGGTCCAGGTGCGCACAGTGAGAGTGAACGTGTAATGGGACCTATTGTAATCCAGGTTATTACAGTGAGATTGAACATGTAACGGGATCGATTGTAATTCAGGTGCCCACAGTGGGAGTGAACCTGTAATGGGACTGATTGTAATCCAGCAGTCCACAGTGAGAGTGAACCTGTAATGGGACTGATTGTAATCCAGCAGTTCACAGTGAGAGTGAACCTGTAATGGGACAGATTGTAATCCAGATTATTACAGTAAGAGTGAACCTGTAATGGGACCGACTGCAATCCACGTGCCCACATTGAGAGTGAACCTGTAATGGGACTCATTGTAATCCAGGTTATTACAGTGAGTGTGAACCTGTAATGGGACAGATTGTAATCCAGGTGCCCACAGTGAAGTGAACTTGTAATGTGGCTGATTGTAACCCAGATTATTACAGTGAGAGTGAACGTGTAATGGGACCAATTGTAATCCAGATGCCTACTGTGAGAGTGAACCTGTAATGGGACTGATTGGAGTCCACAGTGAGAGTGAACCTGTAATGTGACTGATTGTAATCCAGGTTATTACAGTGAGTGTGCACCTGTAATGGGACAGATTGTAATCCAGGTGCCCACAGTGAGAGTGGACCTGTAATGTGGCTGATTGTCATCCAGGTTATTACAATGAGAGTGAACCTGTAATTTGACTGATTGTAAACCAGTTTTTACAGTGAGAGTGAACCTGTAATGGGACTGACTGCAGTCCAGGTGCGCACAGTGAGAGTGAACCTGCCATGGGACCTATTGTAATCCAGATTATTACAGTAACAGTGATCCTGTAATGGGACTGTTTGTAAAGCAGTTTATTACAGTGATAGTGAACCTGCAATGGGTCTTATTGTAATTCTGGTTCCTACAGTGACAGTGAACCTGTAATGGGACTGACTTTAATCCAGTTTATTACAGTGAGAGTGAACCTGTAATGGGACTGATTGTAAACCTGATACCAACAGTGAGAGTGAACCTGCAAAGGGACTGATTGTAATCCAGGTGCCCACAGTGAGAGTGAACCTGTAATGGGATGGATTTGTAATCCAGGTGCCCACAGTGAAAGTGAACTTGTAATGTGACTTATTGTAATGCAGGTTATCACGCTGAGAGTGATATTGTAATGGGACTGATCGTAAACCAGGTTATTGCAGTGAGAGTGAACCTGTAATGGGTCTTATTGTAATCCAGGTTCCCACAGTGAGAGTGAACTTGTAATGGGACTGGTCATAGTTTAGGTTATTACAGTGAGAGTGAACATGTAATGGGACTGATTGTAATCCAGTTTATTACAGTGAGAGTGAACATGTAATGGGACTGACTGTAATCCAGTTTATTACAGTGAGAGTGAACCTGTAATGGGACCGACTGCAGTCCAGGTGCCCACAGTGAGAGTGAACCTGTAATGGGACCTATTGTAATCCAGGTTATTACAGTGAGAGTGAACCTGTAATGGGACTGATTGTAAACCCATTTATTACAGTGAGAGTGAACCTGTAATGGGACTGATTGTAAACCCATTTATTACAGTGAGATTGAACCTGTAATGGGACTGACTGTAATCCAGGTTATTACAGTGAGAGTGAACCTGTAATGGGTCTTATTGTAATCCAGCTTCCCACAGTGAGAGTGAACCTGTAATGGCACTGATTGTAAACCAGCTTATTAGAGTGACAGTTGACCTGTAATGGGACTGACTGCAGTCCTGGTGCCCACAGTGAGAGTGAACCTGTAATGGGACCTATTGTCATCCAGATTATTACAGTGAGAGTGAACCTGCAATGGGACCGACTGCAGTCCAGCTGCCCACAGTGAGAGTGAACCTGTAACGGGAATGATTGTAATCCAGGCTATTACTGTGAGAGTGAACCTGTCATGGCACTTATTGTAATTTAGGTTATTACAATGAGAGTGAACCTGTAATAGGACTGATTGTAAACTTGATGCCAACAGTGAGAGTGAACGTGTAATGGGACTGATTGTAAACCTGGCGCCCATAGTGAGGGTGAACCTGTAATGGGACTGATTGTAATCCAGGTTTTTACAGTAATAGTTAACCTGTAATGGGACTGATTGTAATCCAGGTTCCCCCAGTGAGCGTGAACCTGTAATAGGACTGATTGTATTCCAGGTTCCCACAGTGAGAGTGAACCTGTAATGGGACTGATTGTATTCCAGGTTCCCACAGTCGAGTGAACCTGTAATGGGACTGATGAATTCCAGGTTCCCACAGTGAGAATGAACCTGTAATGGGACTGGTTGGAATCCATGTGTCCAGCTGTAGGCACCACAAGATGTCTTTGTCAAGCCAAAGGGATGTAATGTCAATAGACAGCTTTGCCTTTTCACCCATGTGAATGAGATCGGGAGGATTTTGCCTGTGGTTTTCTGATATGCATTGAGACCGAGTGCAAATCTCCCTGTGCCCTGCATTTGGAAACCTCCCTCTGTACCGTACATCCGCGAGAATCGATTTGAAGACCCATGGTCATTTCGAAATCCATCCAGGGTCTTATGCACGCTGATGCTTCCCATCTCTACATCCCTGTATCCACTCTCCATGGCTCTGACCCTGGATTGGCACCCACTGCCCACTCCCCCTGCTCCACTGTCGGAGACTGTTCACTTGGTCAACCTCTCTGGATCTCTCCACTTCAACCCCTTTGCCTCTTGCCCTCCCTTCAATAGCCTTCTAATCACCCTGGTACCGCACCTTTACTCCACCCTTTCTAAATCTCCCTCCTTTTTCTTGCTGCCTGTCCACCCCGTCCCTTTTGGTCATTGTAATCATGTCACTGTGTGATCTGGTGTGATGCACAGAGATCTCGGGATCCAACTATGTGATTTAGCATTGACCCCAGCATTATTAGGGTATGATGGTGCAGGAGACGGCACCCCAGGTTATTGTTGTGGGCCCCGGAGTAGCACAGTGTTTCACTGCAGATTCCCGGAGGTGGCTCAAGTCAAGACCAGTGGGTGGAGATTGAGGGCAATTGTGAAGAGACATCAGATAGCGGGAGTTTAGGAACTAACTTACAATAGATGGAGGATGACCAGAAACTGGATGTGGATCTCTGGCCGGAAGGTACTCATGCTCGTGTTCAGTCTGTTGATGCAAGAGGAGTTCAGCAGCTCTTCGATTGAGGCGAATTGATCGGCTTTTTTTTCCTCAGGACCGCTCTTGGAATTGGCCAAATGTGAATTAGCGAACTGAGCCTTGTTAGTAATGTCCAGAATGGGTCGGATGTGGAACCAAGGTGGAGTTACGGCCATAAAAGACTCCCACGATTGTTGGCAAAGCCCTAAAAGCACGTTCCCACATTACGACAGTGACGACACTTCAGGACCGCGTCAGTGACTGTAAAGCGCTTTGGGGCATCCTGAAGTTGTGATAGGTGCTGTAGAAATACAAACTCTTTCTTTCTGGAGATGAATTCAAGATGCCCTCAGAACCAGTGGGCTGTGTCGTTAGGGTCACCAATCCTCCAGGAATTGCAGATTAATCACCAGGACACTTGCTGCGAGCAAACCCGGGGGAAAGATCAGAGGGCCATTAAACAGAATTCTGTTTCTTTTCCAGTTTCTTTGAACACTTTTGTTTATTAGTTAATAAAAATGTTCGCGATGGGGAAAAGAGATGATTTGACCGGGCGGGGCGGTTGGAGGTAGGAGGGTCATGTGATGAAACTCCAGGAATAAGTCCAGAGTTGGTTCCCCAGGTTCAGGTGAGGCACTTGCGGCAGATCGCCACGGCCTATCACAAGCTAGCGTGCGAAAACCTGACCCGCTCGCGTGACGTTCCCTGCCTGCCATTTCACTGGAGGTGCCGAACCATTTAGCGGATATGTGTTGACGCCTGCTTTTTGATAGCAGGCAGTGCAGTGCCATCCAAGACGGATTAAGTGTTTGTTAATCCTTGTACCAGCCATTATCTGTCGGATCGGGTGTCAGCACTGAAGGCAGCCGGTGTTCTGAAGGTACACTGCACCTTTGATAACTTACACAGCTGAGAAATTGTGTAAGGAGGACAGCTAATGGCTGTAATTATCATCACTGATGTTCTCAGATCTATAATTGTTCCGCTGATTCGCCACACGCTGGTTGTCAGAAAAATACCAATTATCAGACAGCTCCTAACTTTCCAGCACGACTCCTGCAGTTTGTTTCATTTGTGAATCTTAAAAAATGTATATTCTTTATATAAAGTATTTATATAGCACCTTTCACGACTTCAGGACATCACAAAGAGCTTCACAGCCAGTGATTTACTGTCACTGTAGTAACATAGGAAACGCAGTAGCCAATTTACGAACAGCAAGGTCCCACAAACAGATAAATTGATAATCACCAGTTTTTGTGATGTTGGTTGAGGGATAAATATTGGTCTAGGACACGAGAGAGAAAGCCCCTGCTGTTCTTTGAGTAGCACCACAGGATCTTTTACATCCACCTGAGAGAGCAGACAAGGGCTCAGTTTAATGTTTCATCCGAAAGACAGCACCTCCGACAGTGCAGCACTCCCTCAGCACTGCCTGCACTGGTGTGTCAGCCTGGATTTTTGCTCAAGGCCCTGGAGCCTGGAGTGGAATTCGAACCCTTGGCCTTTTGACTCAGAGGCAAGTCCAATGTAATGTTCAAACATTCAGGGTCAGTGGAATTTTTGACACCCACGGCTGGATTCTCCTGTGAAACATTGCTTGTTACACAACTCGCTGCTTCTGAAAGCTGAAGAGTATGATGAAAATGGGGTGGGGGGAGGGGGTAAAGGGTGGGGAGAGGATGGGGGACAGTCAGTCAGTAGCCAGAGAAAGGAGGGCAACTGATAGGCCAGTACTTTCCATAAATGAAGCTTGATTTAGCAAATAAAGTCACTTCACACCATCCTGTTTTCCCCCCAACAGAGTCCCTCACTGACGAAGGTTTCTGCCAAGTTCCTTCATAAGACAGTAGCCTACCCTATCCCTCCATCATCCAAACCCTCAAAAATGTTAAACGCATAACCAGAAATTAACCTACGACTCAACGGCACCAAAAAGTGCCAAAAATTCCATTCACCCTACGTACAACTGCTTCTTAATACCATGTCTATCCTTTGTACCAGCTAGCCTACTTGCTGGAGCGAGCCTTTGGGTTAGTGGTAGCATTCTCTGATTCTGAGTCCCATGTGTGGGTTTGAATCCTGCTCCAGACAAACCCGGAGAGTAGAGACCAGAGCTCCAGCTCCAAATTCTGGGTTGACATCCAGGGTATTCTTCAGGTTGTGAGAAACTTCTTGCCATGTGTTGTGGAGAGTAGTTGACTATTCCCACACGTCCTTCGTCCCAACAATATTGGTGGAGACCATCCTTACATGAGATCAATGCTCCCTCATCATGGCTCTGTTGAAGACTGGGCTCCTCAGTCAAAGCTGGTCATTTCTCCCCCTCCTTGGAGGACCAGCAATGACACCCTTTTCCACTGCAGGTCCTCGTTCGCACCAATGCTTGGTGCTTCACCCAGTGACAGTCCTTCTAAACAACAAAGTACAGCAATGTCCCAGTACAGTCTGAATCCCACACTAACCCTGTGCAGCAATGTCTCAGTACAGTCTGAATCCCACACTAACCCTGTGCAGCAATGTCTCAGTACAGTCTGAATCCCACACTAACCCTGTGCAGCAATGTCTCAGTACAGTCTGAATCCCACACTAACCCTGTGCAGCAATGTCTCAGTACAGTCTGAATCCCACACTAACCCTGTGCAGCAGTGTCTCAGGAAAGTCTGAATCCCACACTAACCCTGTGCAGCAGTGTCTCGGTACAGTCTGAATCCCACACTAACTCTGTGCAGCAGTGTCTCAGTACAGTCTGAATCCCACACTAACCCTGTGCAGCAATGTCTCAGTACAGTCTGAATCCCACACTAACCCTGTGCAGCAGTGTCTCAGTACAGTCTGAATCCCACACTAACCCTGTGCAGCAGTGTCTCAGTACAGTCTGAATCCCACACTAACCCTGTGCAGCAATGTCTCAGGAAAGTCTGAATCCCACACTAACCCTGTGCAGCAATGTCTCAGTACAGTCTGAATCCCACACTAACCCTGTGCAGCAGTGTCTCAGGAAAGTCTGAATCCCACACTAACCCTGTGCAGCAGTGTCCCAGTACAGTCTGAATCCCACACTAACCCTGTGCAGCAATGTCTCAGTACAGTCTGAATCCCACACTAACCCTGTGCAGCAGTGTCTCAGTACAGTCTGAATCCCACACTAACCCTGTGCAGCAATGTCTCAGTACAGTCTGAATCCCACACTAACCCTGTGCAGCAATGTCTCAGCACAGTCTGAATCCCACACTAACCCTGTGCAGCAGTGTCCCAGTACAGTCTGAATCCCACACTAACCCTGTGCAGCAGTGTCCCAGTACAGTCTGAATCCCACACTAACCCTGTGCAGCAATGTCTCAGTACAGTCTGAATCCCACACTAACCCTGTGCAGCAATGTCTCAGTACAGTCTGAATCCCACACTAACCCTGTGCAGCAGTGTCTCAGTACAGTCTGAATCCCACACTAACCCTGTGCAGCAATGTCTCAGTACAGTCTGAATCCCACACTAACCCTGTGCAGCAATGTCTCAGTACAGTCTGAATCCCACACTAACCCTGTGCAGCAATGTCTCAGTACAGTCTGAATCCCACACTAACCCTGTGCAGCAATGTCTCAGTACAGTCTGAATCCCACACTAACCCTGTGCAGCAATGTCATAGAGTCATCGAGTCATAGAGTTTTACAGCACAGAAAGAGGCCCTTCGGCCCATCGTGTCTGCGCCGCCCATCCATCCCTGTCCAGTCTAATCCCATTTTCCAGCATTTGGTCCATAGCCTTGTATGCAATGGCATTTCAAGTGCTCATCCAAATGCTTCTTGAATGTTGTGAGGGTTCCTGCCTCTACCACCCTTTCAGGCATTGAGTTCCACATTCCAACCACCCTCTGGCTGAAAAAGTTCCTCCTCAAATCCCCTCTAAATCTCCTGCCCCTTACCCTGAATCTATGCCCCCTTGTTATTGACCCCCCCTACTAAGGGGAAAAGTTCCTCTTTATCTACCCTATCTATGCCCCTCATCATTTTGTACACCTCAATCAGGTCCCCCCTCAGCCTTCTTTGCTCCAAGGAAAACAACCCCAGCCTGTCCAGCCTCTCTTCATAGCTGAGGCGCTCCATCCCAGGTAACATCCTGGTGAATCTTCTCTGCACCCTCTCCAAAGCAATCACATCCTTCCTATAGTGAGGTGACCAGAACTGCACACAGTACTCCAGCTGTGGCCTCACCAGCGTTTTGTACAGCTCCATCATAACCTCCCTGCTCTTATATTCTATGCCTCAGCTAATGAAGGCAAGT
Source organism: Somniosus microcephalus (assembly GCF_052327205.1). NCBI lineage: Eukaryota > Metazoa > Chordata > Chondrichthyes > Squaliformes > Somniosidae > Somniosus > Somniosus microcephalus. Next base: position 140,280,090 of record NC_140997.1, read on the forward strand.
ATCCCATATGCCTTTTTAACCACCTTATCCACCTGTTCCGCTGCCTTCAGGGATCTATGTACATGTACACCAAGGTCCCTCTGACCCTCTGTACTTCCTAGGGTCCTACCACTCATTGTGTATTCCCTTGCCTTATTTGTCCGTCCAAAATGCATCACCTCGCACTTTTCAGGGTTAAATTCCATTTGCCACTTTTCCGCCCATCTGACCAACCCGTTTATATCGTCCTGTAGCCTGAGGCTTTCCTCCTCACAATTTACCACCCCACCAATTTTCGTGTCGTCTGCGAACTTACTGATCATACCTTTTACATTCTCATCCAAATCATTTATGTAGATCACAAACAACAAGGGACCCAGCACCGATCCCTGAGGTACCCCACTGGACACAGGCTTCCAGTCACAAAAGCAACCTTCGACCATCACCCTCTGCCTCCTGCCACTCAGCCAGTTTAGGATCCAACGCGCCAAGGCACCCTGGATCCCATGGGCTCTTACCTTCTTGACCAGTCTCCTATGCGGGACTTTGTCAAAAGCTTTACTGAAGTCCATGTAAACCACATCCACAGCATTTCCCTCATCCACCCCCCTAGTCAACCCCTCGAAAAATTCAATCAGATTTGTCAGACATGATTTACCCTTGACAAAGCCATGCTGACTATCCCCGATTAATCCTTGCCTCTCCAAGTGGAGACTAATTTTGTCCCTCAGAATTTTTTCCAATAATTTCCCTACCACAGATGTTAGGCTCACTGGCCTGTAATTCCCTGGTTTATCCCTGCTACCCTTCTTGAATAATAGTACTACGTTAGCTGTTCTCCAGTCCTCTGGTACATCCCCTGTGGCCAGAGAGGTTCTGAAAATTTGTGTCAGAGCCCCTGCAATCTCCTCCTTTGCCTCCCACAGCAGCCTGGGATACATCTCGTCCGGGCCTGGGGATTTATCCACTTTTTGGCCTGCTAAAACCGCTAGCACCTCCTCCCTCTCGATGCTAATATGTTCAAGTATGTCACAGCCCCCTTGCCCGATTTCTATGTCTGCATCGTCTTTCTCCATAGTGAAGACAGATGCAAAAAATTCATTTAAAACCCCGCCTACATCATCTGGCTCTACACACAGATTGCCACTTTGGTCCCTAATGGGCCCTACCCTTTCCCTGGTTATCCTCTTGCCCTTAATATACTTATAAAACATCTTAGGATTTTCCTTTATTTTGCTCGCCAGTGTTATTTCATGGCCCCTCCTCGCCCTCCTAATTTCTTTTTTAGGTATGCCCCTGCATTTTTTATACTCCTCTAGGGCTTCTTCCGTCTTTAGTCTTTTGTAACTGCCAAAAGCCCCCCTTTTATTTCTAATGCATTTTTGTATATCCCTTGTCATCCAAGGTTCCCTTTGCTTGCTGGTCCCACCCTTGACCTTTACAGGAACATGTTGGCGTTGTACTCTCTCTATTTCCCTTCTGAAAGTCTCCCACTGTTTTGATGCGGATTTTCCTAGAAGTAGCTGCTCCCAGTCCAATTTGGCCAGATCCTGCCTTATCATATTAAAATTGGCCTTCCCCCAATTTAGAACCCTTATTTCCGGGCCGTCTTTGTCTTTTTCCATGACCACCTTAAATCTCACCGAATTGTGGTCACTGTCGCCAAAATGCTCTCCTACTGACACTTCCACCACTTGCCCGGCTACATTCCCCAGAATTAGGTCCAGTACCGCCCCCTCTCTTGTAGGACTTTCTACATGTTGGCTCAAAAAGCTCTCCTGGATGCACTTTAAGAATTCTGCACCCTCTAAGCCTTTCACACTCTGACTATCCCAATTTATATTGGGGAAGTTGAAATCCCCCACTATTATTACCCTATTATTTTTGCACTTTTCTGAGATTTGCTGACATATCTGTTCCTCTATCTCCCCCTGACTGTTTGGGAGCCTATAGTACACTCCCAGCAAAGCGCTTGCCCCCTTTTTGTTTTTAAGTTCTACCCATATGGCCTCATTAGAGGAACCCGCTAATATATCATCCCTCCTTACAGCAGTAATTGACTCCTTAATTAATATTGCAACACCCCCTCCCCTTTTACACCCCCCTCTGTCTCAGTACAGTCTGAATCCCACACTAACCCTGTGCAGCAATGTCTCAGTACAGCCTGAATCCCACACTAACTCTGTGCAGCAGTGTCTCAGTACAGTCTGAATCCCACACTAACTCTGTGCAGCAGTGTCTCAGTACAGTCTGAATCCCACACTAACCCTGTGCAGCAGTGTCTCAGTACAGTCTGAATCCCACACTAACCCTGTGCAGCAGTGTCTCAGTACAGTCTGAATCCCACACTAACCCTGTGCAGCAATGTCTCAGTACAGTCTGAATCCCACACTAACCCTGTGCAGCAATGTCTCAGTACAGTCTGAATCCCACACTAACCCTGTGCAGCAATGTCTCAGTACAGTCTGAATCCCACACTAACCCTGTGCAGCAGTGTCCCAGTACAGTCTGAATCCCACACTAACCCTGTGCAGCAATGTCTCAGGAAAGTCTGAATCCCACACTAACCCTGTGCAGCAATGTCTCAGGAAAGTCTGAATCCCACACTAACCCTGTGCAGCAATGTCTCAGTACAGTCTGAATCCCACACTAACCCTGTGCAGCAGTGTCTCAGTACAGTCTGAATCCCACACTAACCCTGTGCAGCAATGTCTCAGTACAGTCTGAATCCCACACTAACCCTGTGCAGCAATGTATCAGTACAGTCTGAATCCCACACTAACTCTGTGCAGCAATGTCTCAGTACAGTCTGAATCCCACACTAACTCTGTGCAGCAATGTCTCAGTACAGTCTGAATCCCACACTAACCCTGTGCAGCAATGTCTCAGGAAAGTCTGAATCCCACACTAACCCTGTGCAGCAATGTCTCAGGAAAGTCTGAATCCCACACTAACTCTGTGCAGCAGTGTCCCAGTACAGTCTGAATCCCACACTAACCCTGTGCAGCAATGTCTCAGGAAAGTCTGAATCCCACACTAACCCTGTGCAGCAGTGTCCCAGTACAGTCTGAATCCCACACTAACCCTGTGCAGCAGTGTCTCAGGAAAGTCTGAATCCCACACTAACCCTGTGCAGCAGTGTCCCAGTACAGTCTGAATCCCACACTAACCCTGTGCAGCAATGTCTCAGTACAGTCTGAATCCCACACTAACCCTGTGCAGCAATGTCTCAGTACAGTCTGAATCCCACACTAACCCTGTGCAGCAATGTCTCAGTACAGTCTGAATCCCACACTAACCCTGTGCAGCAATGTCTCAGTACAGTCTGAATCCCACACTAACCCTGTGCAGCAATGTCTCAGTACAGTCTGAATCCCACACTAACCCTGTGCAGCAGTGTCTCAGTACAGTCTGAATCCCACACTAACCCTGTGCAGCAATGTCTCAGTACAGTCTGAATCCCACACTAACCCTGTGCAGCAGTGTCTCAGTACAGTCTGAATCCCACACTAACCCTGTGCAGCAATGTCTCAGGAAAGTCTGAATCCCACACTAACCCTGTGCAGCAGTGTCTCAGTACAGTCTGAATCCCACACTAACCCTGTGCAGCAGTGTCTCAGTACAGTCTGAATCCCACACTAACCCTGTGCAGCAGTGTCTTAATCCTGCACTAACACTGCCCTTTCACATCTGGGGTCCGAATTCGTTCTGGTCCAGTGGGATTAAAAGCCTTCAGATTACGATCAGTAACGTCAATCGGGCACATCGTATTCATATCTAATTCCTCTTCCCGCTAATCAAACTGTTTATTTTAAACGAGTTGAGGAGTTTGTTGAAATGGCGGAGGGTGGAATTTGATACGAATGTGTCAAGCGTTGACACAATGACATCACTTACAGTGATCGCCACACCCTCTGCTGGCTGTAAGGAATCCATCGTGACATTTGCATTAAGTAAGGCTTCCTTTAATGTCTAAAATGTAGGGTGAAGCAGCAATTGGCCAGCCTTACTTCACATCTGATCCAGCTGTCTGCAGTTCTCAGAGTCACTCCAAGATCATCTTCAAGCACTAACTACGTAAGGTGATGGGAGTGAGCCTTTAGCTCAGTGGCACCATTCCCACCTCTGAGTCAGAAGGTGCAGAGTTTGAGCCCCGCTCCAGACTATCCTGGCAGGTGGAGATCGGATCTTCGGCTCTGAATTGTGGGTTGACATCCAGTGGGATCCCCGCAACCAGTGGGTGTGGGTGGCCCTTCCCCCCTCATTGTATGGACTGTGGGAGTCTATAAAACCCTCTCGCTGTATAGGGCTAACCACCCTTCCATGGAATGAACCTTCATGTCGCGGCCTGTCAGACTGCGAATCCTTCACAGCTTCGCATTGTTCTCCAAGGGAAGAATGTGAAGATACAAAAACAACATAAGGAGTGAAGCCACTAAGATGGTAGAGATTAAGGTGAAGTAAACATTACAGCATTCACAGATAAGGAGGTGGGAATGATGGCTTTGACCTGTCGTACAGCCAGGAGACAACATAAATTTCACAACCGAGGAAATGCAAAGCATTATACAAGACCAATTCGTCTTCCTCACTCTGCAGGTGAACTGTTGGCTTATCAGAATGAAATATTCCTCATGCTGGGCAAGAGGATTGATGAAAAGACTCCTGTTTCATTGAAGAGTTTCTCATCAGCGTACTTATGCTTAAAGACCTCTGAGCCCTACCCCTGGGCTAGGGAGGAAGAAAATCTACCAGTGTTCCTAATCCTAATCCCCATCCATCGGGTGAGGGGAGGGGGCGGGGGGAATTCCCCTCTGTGATCCTGCCCTAAATTGAGTAGTGAGACCTACATATGGCCCGACCTGGAGTTCCCTACCCACGACCCCCCCAGACCTCCATCCCTGACTGCCACGTGCAAATGGTGGCGGGGTGGGGTCTGGATCCCCGGCGGATTGCTCTCCCACCCATAGTCAGCCCTGGAATGTGGAAGCCCGAGATAACTGGTCAGACTGGAACCCACAACCTTCGACCTCAAAGGTGAGAACGCTACCACTGAGCCAAAGGTGACACCTTAGTCACCAATGACAACAACTTGTATTTATATAGTGCCTTTGACATAGTAAAACATCCCAAGGTGCTTCACAGGAACGCCATCAGACAAAGTTTGACACCGAGCTACATAAGGAAATATTAGGACAAGTGACCAAAAGCTTGGTCAAAGAGGTAGGTTTTAAGAAGCATCATACAGAAGGAAAGAGAGGTGGAGCGATGGAGAGGTCTGGGGAGGGAACTCCAGAGCTTGCGGCCTTGGCAGCTGAAGGCATGGCCGCCATTGGTGGGGCAAAGAAAATCGGGGATGCGCAAGATGCCAGAATTAGAGGAAAGCAGAGATCTCGAAGGGTTATAGGTCTGGTGGAGGTTGCAGAGATAGGGAGGGGTGAGGCCATGGGGGGATTTGAAGACAAGGATGAAAATTTTAAGTTTGAGGCATTGCCAGACCAGGAGCCAATATAGGTCAGCGAGCACAGGGGTGATGGGTGAACGGAACTTGGTGCGAGTTAGGATATGGGCAGCAGAGTTTACAGGTTACAAAGAGGGAAAGAGAGTAAATTGAAGGAGCCAGGGACATCCCTTGGTATGGATTACTGCTAGCCCAACTCAGTGGATGGGGCAATCCACCACTGCTGGCAGGCTGCCTCTACTTGGAACATTAGGAACTGGAGTAGACCCTTCAGCACCTCGAGCCTCTTCCAGCATTCAGTTAGGTCCTGGCTGATCTGTATCTCAACCTCATTTACCTGCCTTAGCTCCATATCCCTTAATACCCTTACCCAACAAAAATTTATCAATCTCAGTCTTGAAAGCTCCAATTGACCCAGGATCCACAGCTTTTTGGGGGAGAGAGTTCCAGATTTCCACTCCCCTTTGTGTGAAAAAGTGCTTCCTGATTTCCCGCCTAACTGACCTAGCTCTAATTTTAGGATTGTATCTACTCGTTCTTAACTCCCCCATCACTGTTAATCATAAAGTGAAAGGTCAACCAGATTATCATAAAAACCCAACTGGTTCACTAATGTCCATCGGGGAAGGGAACATGCCATCCCTACCTGGTCAGGCCTTCATGTAATTGCAGTCCCACCAATATGTGGTTGGCTTTAGAATCATAGAAATTTACGGCACAGAAGGAAGCCATTCGGCCCATTGCTTCTGTGTCGGTTGAAAAAGAGCTTTCCAGCCTAATCCCACTTTCCAGCTCTTGTTCCGTATCCTTGTAGGTTACGGCACTTCAAGTGCATATCCAAGTACTGTTTAAATGTGATGAGGGTTTTCTGCCTCTACCTCCAGTAGAGTGAGTTCCAGACTCCCACCACCCTCTGGGTGAAAAAAGTTCTCCTCAACTCTCCTCTAATCCTTTTACCAATTACTTTAAATCTATGCCCCTTTAAGAAGCCCCTGCCACCTTCTAAGAGCAATCAGGATTGGGCAATAAATTTGGCCATGCCAGTGTTGGCCACATCCTGAGAACAAAGTCTGAGAAGCTTTGGTTCATCTCTGCCATTTTCTTTCTGCCCTCAATTCGTCTCTATCCATTTGGCCATAGTTCCCTGTGTTATTATCTTTGCTATAGGTCTCATATGTGATACTTTATCAAATCATACAATGATAGAATCATAGGCCTAGAAATTCGGTGGGGTTAGCGCCCAATTAGAGGCGTTAGAGGGCCTTGCGCCGGAATTATAGCCGCGATCGAAATTGCGTTGGGCCCTACCATCGGCGTTAGCCGGTAGCGCTGCGCCGGCACCGTTGACGTCATCGGTGTGTGCAGCGTCCCGGTTGCCGTGGTAACGCGGCCGGACGCCCAAATTCAGTTGCGGCCGCCTCGCCCGTGGCAGCCGCAACCAACGATTGTTCAACGGGATGTTGCAGCACGTTGCGCCGGCGCATTAAGGTGGAGCGGCGGCCGGCTGCTTTCCCGGCGGCCGCCTGCCCGCACCTCCCTCCCCAGACTCCTCCACCACCCCCCCGCGGCACTGATGTGTGTGGCCCGCGAGCCCGGCACTTCTCCGAGGTGCCGGGCTCATTTGTCGGGCGAATCGACCGGTCAGCGGTCAGCTGCAGGCAGCTCCTCTTTAACAGAAGGAGGAGGCCTGCAGTACCCCAGCCTGCCGCACCGCATCGGGTGCCGCAGCGGGGGATTAGCGCCGCAAACCTGCATTCAGCGCCCATAGCGAGGCGCTGAAACCCTCCATTAGCGCCCGCAGCCGTCTGGGCGCGGGGCAGCTGAATTTTTGGCGGGCGCAGTGGCAATTATCGCGGGCGCAAAATTTCGGGCGCAAAAGCCCTGGCGGAGGCAAACCTAATTTCTAGGCCTTAGACTCTTACAGCACAGAAGGAGGCCATAAGGTCCATCCTGCCTGTGCTGGCTCTTTGAAAGAGCTATCCAATAAGTCCCACTCCCTTGCTGTTTCTCCATAGCCCTGTCAATGTTTCCTTTTCATGTATTTATCCAATTCCCTTTTAAAAGTTACTATTGAATCTGCTCCACCACCCTTTCAGACAGTGCATTCCAGACCACAACTTGCTGCATAAAACAATTTCTCCTCATCTCCCCTATGATTTTTTTTGCCAATTATCTTAAATTTGTGTCCTCTTGTGTCCTGCCAGTGGAAACAGTTTCTCCTTATTTACTCTATCAAAACCCCTCATCATTTTGAATACCTCCATTAAATATTTCAATGGCGAGATTTCAAAAACGCTTTTTGAAAATCCATATAAACTACATCCGCTGCATTTCCTTTATCTGTCCTCTCTGTTATTTCTTCAAAGAATCCTATAAGGTTTGCCAAGCATGACCTGTCTTTTAGAAACCTGTGCTGACTGGCCCTCTCTTTCTCTAGGTCCTCAGTAATTTTGTCCAGTATTATTAACTCTGGATGCTGATTTTCCTGTGCCGCCTTTTTCTGGCCAAGACAGGTGAGTGTGACCTAAGTGCGCTGCAGTTGTCCTGGTCATAACACGCTCAAATTTAGGGTGTCGCCAAGTCACCAGACCATACGGTTTGCCTCAGTCTCTGAGTTAGAGGGGGAAAATCAGCCAGAGTTCTTGCTGCTGATCACTGTACAGCGACCCCTGCTGAAACAAGTGCATATGTGTGGCTGTCGGGTTAAGGCAGGATCAGGCTCAGCTGTGATTCCCTCCATGGGAGAATAGCGCGCTGACAGTAGCTGCCCAGTCCCAGATGTGAAGATGCGTGGGTGAGGAACTGAATGGCGACTCCGGCTTGTGGAACTGTTCGGAAAGTGAACGCCTTCAGGAGAGGGAGGTTTAGAGTAAACAGAGACAAAAAAAAAGGCCTCCTTTTAAAAATTCTTTACAGTCTTTGCTTTGATCTTCTCAGATATTAGATTGTTAAGCCACAAGTCTTTGCTGTTTTTGCTGCGATAAATCTAACGTGTACCTCACATCAATTCTGACAGAATTCCATTCCTGCCTTGCGTGCTGCTCATCCTTTTAATCAACAATCTGATCCGGTGCTGTCCAAAAAATAAAGCTTTTGCTCTTAACATGCCCCAGGTTGATACCTGATTGATGCACTGGGGCTGTCAGCTGTCACGACCTCCCGGCTCAGGCCATCGGTCTCTAGTTACTGAGTCATGTTTGGATTCTGCTCAGGTCTAACATGCCTTCATTATTTGGTGTTATAGATGTGTCTCCACAAGGGCTCACGGCTAACATCACGAGAGAGCAGAGGTTTCTCATGCTCGAGTCCAACAGGGAGTTCTATTAATTTGTTTATTACTGCATGGCCGCTAGTTAGCTGGGGGCTATTGCAATCCCCTCGGTTGTCTGTCTCAGAGCTGTGACGAGAAATTAAGCACTTAATTTAAAATTTAACAATGGTCTCAACTTCTTTACGCCAGCAAGGAGTTAAAAAAATCAGCTTCACTCATAGATAAACATGCCCTCATTTATTTTGATACAAATGTTACAGATTTTCATTGTTTTATCTCAGCTAGGTGTGCATGGAATTGGGTCAAACCACTCAATTCAAATACAAACATCCTGTGGGATTTCTTCAACTACAGGGCCGATTTTTACTCACTTGGGAAGACAATGGGAGTGGGCAGGGATCACGCCTGGGATTTCGAGTTGGAGGCCCGACAAGTTTTAACTGCCGGGCCTCATTTGAACATCTCCGGTCGGTCCCACGCCCGATTTGGGTGGAAAGCCACATCCGGGTGGTGGTTGGCTGACGAAAATCGAGTGTTTATGAGGTCGCCCCCCCCCCCCCAGCACCAAGAGAAGGCTGCTGGCAACAAGGTACGTCCCGGACAAGGGGAGGGGATGCTCCGAGGTTCTCGTGGCTGGGGAAGGGGGGGGAGCGTAGGGGGAGCTGAGACCCAGACTTTCCTCGTGACTCCCAGAGAACCACTGCTGCTCCTCCTGGCCGCACTAAGGAAAGTTTGTTTTACTTAATTCCAAGCAGCTGTACCTGGTAGGATGGCTGCGGCAAGCAACCCTCTCAGCAACAGGTTAAAATGTACGTCACGGGACCCTGAGTTGCATTTATTGATGAGGCTCCTCCCTTTGTCCAGTGTGAGAATCATCTGCTGCCAATCCCAGCGGTGTTAAAATTAGGAACCGGAGGGAACGGAGCGGGAAATGGAGCCTCTCAATTTTAACTGCTCCCCTCGCTCCTATCCTGGCAATCAAAGAGAGTGAAAAAAAACCCTGATGTGTTTGACTGGGGGTTTCCTTTGAATTAAAGAGACGGTTATTTAAATTTGTTTTGCCTTGGTTGTTTTCTGGAATGTTTGTCTAAGCCTGGCTGGTTCAAATTGGAGAGTCTGTCAGAAGCTTTTGGAGCTTGACAGTTAGGCCAGAAAGCTCCCATGGAGAGTGAGAAATAAACGCTCGCTATGTCAGAGTATATTACAGTTGTGTGACTTCTTCATTTTCCATTTAGTTATGTTTAATAATTACTGCAAATCTTTCAGCCGTGCCTCAGTGGGTAGCACTCTCATCTCTGAGTCAGAAGGTTGTGGGTTCAAATCCCCCTCCAGCGACTTAAGCACAATAATCCAGGCTGATGCTCCTAGTGCAGCAGTGAGGGAGCACTGCACTGGGGGAGGTGCCGTCTTTTGAATGAGCCGTTAAACCGTCTACTCTCTCAGGTGGATTTGAAAGATTCTATGGCACTATTTTGAAGAAGAGCAAGAGAGTCCTCTGCCAGGTCCTGGCCGTTATTTATCCCTCAACCAACACCTAAAAACAGGTTATCTGGTCGTTATCTCATTGCTGTTTGTGGGATCATCCTGTGCAAAAATTGTTTGCCGTGTTTTCTACATTACAACATTGACTACACTTCAAAAGTATTTAATTGGCTGTAAAGTGCTTTGGGACGTTTTGAGGTTGTGCAAGTCACTCTATAATTGCAAGACTTTTGAGGTGCTCCAGTTTACTAAAGCAAACTTGCACATTCTGCGTCCTGCCTCATAGGAGCTCCAAGCCTCACCTTTCGATGATTCCTGCTTCCACTTAAAAGTCCTAATAGAGCCTCAATGTGCTTTTCATCCGCATCATGCAATCCTCTGGGATGGGCACAGAGGTGTTACGCCCGAGTTCATCGAGTCAGGTATAATAGAGCTCGGTGACCAATCGGAAGTCTGTCTCATTTCAAGTAACATCTAGTGCGGAATTTCTGGGGGTGGGGGTGGGGTGGGGTGGGGGAGGTGCTGTAGCAACCGTCTGCCGTGATTTTCAGTGTAACTTCCAAGGTAACAGTGCAAACGTTTTATTAGCAGTCGTTTCTCCGCGGGTAGCCACCAATCCTCCTCCACAGTTACACGGATCAGGACAATCCATGGGGAAGTTCAGGGCTTTTGCAATTCTCATATCTTATTATGGGAATTCACTGTCCGACGGGACTGCCACCATCTCCTTTGCTCTCTGCCTGTGTCTCCTTTGGGTGAAATAGACATTAAAGAAGAAAGACTTGCATTTATATAGCACCTTTCACAACCTCAGGACGTCCCAAAGCGCTTTACAGCCAATTAAGAACTTTTTGAAGTGTAGTCACTGTTGCAATGTAGAAAACGTGGCGGCCAATTTGCGCACAGCAAGCTCCCACAAACAGCAATGTGATAATGACCAGATAATCCCTTTTTAGTGCTGTTGGTTGAGGGATAAATATTGGCCAGGACACCGGGGAGAACTCCCTCGCTCTTCTTCGAAATTGTACCGTTGGATCTTTTACATCTACCTGAGAGGACAGACGGGGCATATGTTTAACCTCTCATCCAAAAGATGACACTGCCAACAGTGCAGCACTCCCTCAGTACTGCACTGGAGTGTCAGCCTAAATTTGGTGCTCAAGTCTCTGGAGTGGGACTTAAACCCACAACCTTCTGACTCGGAGGCGAAAGTGCAACCCACTTTTTAAATATATTATTTATTGAACATTAAAAACACTTACAACATCGTGATCATTCCATTGTATTGTAGGAAGGTGGGTTCCTAACTAAAAGACTGCGTTCTACTCAGGCGATCAAACAAAATGAACTTTAATGAAACAAACAGGCTTTAACAAGAAACTGCAGGATAACATCGAATGTAGGTCTGCTCTCTCTGGAGGCTCCACGAGGACTGCCCCTGCAGTCCTGGGGCTGACGTCATGACATCATGACGTTTTCCCGCCAGTGGGGGATCACGTGATGAACGGCGTGACATCATCACGTTTTAACCACGCTGTTAAAGCAACCACACTCTGTACAGTTAAACAGCATAAATAAAGGTACAGACTCAGACTGTAGCTAACATGTTGTTAAAGGAATTATGTACAAACGATCTGAGTCCTTTGGTGGCTCCGCCACATGCGCCCCCCCAGAATTGTCTTTAACAGCAAAAGTGAGACACCGAGGAGGCCTGACAAGTCTGTCCGAGCGACTTCGGTAAACTGGCGGAGCGGTTGTGGTTGAGCAGGCGCGGCGAGCGTGGTCGAGTTGGCGGGCGGCTTTGGTTGATCTGGCACGGCGGCTGCGTGCGGTCGGCCATGTTTTGGCGGTTGAGCGACGACGACTGGTTAATGAGAATGTCGTCAAGGTAGACAAAGATGAAGCTTAGGTCTCGGAGCACGGAGTCCATTAAGCGCTGGAAAGCCTGTGCCGCGTTCTTCAAGCCAAACGGCATCCACAGGAACGCAAAGAGGCCGAAAGGGGTGATGGCTGCAGTTTTCGGGACATCTTGCATGTGCACTGGAACCTGGTGATACCCCCGAATGAGGTTGACTTTAGAAAAGATGGAATTTCCCGCCAAATGGGCCGAGAAATCCTGAATATGCGGGATCGGGTACCGATCAGGAGTAGTGGCATCGTTCAGGCGTCGGTAGTCACCGCATGGCCGCCAGCCGCCGCCCAGTTTCGGAACAATGTGGAGAGGCGAAGACCAGGGACTATTGGATCGGCGAATAATCCCAAGCCGCTCCATCATGTCGAACTCCGCTTTTGCAGCCGCGAGCTTGCCAATTTGAGCCATCTAGCCCGTGCATAAACCGGGGAGCCAGTAGTGGTGATATGATGTTCAACACCATGCTTCGTGGCCGAGGAGGAGAAAGTGGGTCTTGTCAGCTCTGGAAACTCTCCGAGGAGCCAAGTGAAGTCATCTGGAGGAGGGAAAGCGCAGGCAATAGAGCGCGCCACGGTGGTACTGTGGTAGCACGGAATCGAGTGGAAGGTGGCCGCGTTGATCAACCGGCGGTGCCGGACATCGATGAGGAGGCCGTTGGCACACAGAAAACCTGCCCCTAGGATGGCCGTGACGAATTCCCAACAGAAGCGCTGACCGCCGAAACAGACTTGGACCCGCCGCTTTCGGAAAGTTCGAATTGCTGCGCCATTAGCCACCACGAGGGAAAAACCGTGGTTCCCAGCTTGCATATCGAGATTCGACGCAGGTAGAATGCTGCACTGTGCCCCGGTGTCACAAAGGAAACGTCGACCCAATAGAGAATCGGTGATACAAAGAAGTTTCCCCGTAGATCCGATGGCCATCGCAACCGCGGAGTGCCCGTTAGACCCGATCCTCCTTCGCCAGGAACGCTGCAGGAGCATTGTTTTTTGTTTGGCTGAAAAACTGCAGAGGAGCGGCAGCGTCGTGCTTTCGCGCCAAAACGGGTGTGGTAGGAGCACCAGCCCACTGCAGGAGGAGCTGGAACCGCGTCTGTGGGGGATGGGCGCCTCGTGGCCGTGCAGCACTGCTGGGTTACAGTGAAAATCTTATCTGCTTCGGCAGCAAGCTCGGCGCAGTCTGTAATCTCGGATCTGGCTAGGGCAGCCTATACCTGCTCCGGCAGTTGGCAGAGGAAAAGCTCCCGGAAGAGGAAGCATTCCGGTTCGGCACCCAAGAGCGTGAGCATTTGGCTCATGAGCTCGGATGGTTTGGAGTCCCCGAGGCCAGGCATCGCGATGAGCCGGCGAGCGCGCTCTGACTTCGAGAGCCCGAAGACCTGTAGCAACCATGCCTTTATCGTATCATACTTGTTGTCAGTAGGAGGACTACCGAGGAGGCTGACGATCTGTGAGGCAGTTGCGCTATCGAGGGCGGAGACCACGTAGTAATAACGGGTCTGATCCACGACGATGTTCCTGATGGCGAACTGGGCTTCAGCCTGGATAAACCAAGCATCTGGTTGTTGCTCCCAGAACTGTGGCAGTTTCAGAGTCACGGCGTTCGTGTCCATGCTGAAGATCTTCCGCAAAAACTTTTCACGAAAGTCGGGGTCACCAATGAAGGAACGTGGGTTCCTAACTAAAAGACTGAGTTCCACTCAGGCGATCAAACAAAATGAACTTTAATGAAACAAACAGGCTTTAACAAGAAACTGCAGGATAACATCGAATGTAGGTCTGCGCTCTCTGGAGGCTCCATGAGGACTGCCCCTGCAGTCCTGGGGCTGACGTCATGACGTCATCACGTTTTCCCGCCAGTGGGGGATCACGTGATGAACGGCGTGACGTCATCACGTTTTAACCGTGCTGTTAAAGCAACCACACTCTGTGCAGTTAAACAGCATAAATAAAGGTACAGACTCAGACTGTAGCTAACATGTTGTTAAAGGAATTATGTACAAATGATCTGAGTCCTTTGGTGGCTCCGCCACAGTATCATACAAATCCATTCCGCCGCTATGCACAGCCATTCCTCCACCACATATTAACATCAAAACCTGAAGTTTAATTTGTTTCCCATAACATATACTATTCTACTGTACTTTAAAAATTGATCAGTAATCATGGCTCCGAATAAGGGAAGTGTAATCAAGCCACCTAGTGGACTACTGATGTATATAATAATAAAGCCATGTGCAGTACAGTTCTTACCGGAAGCCATGTTGTGCTGTTGTATATATATGCTGTGTCACAAGATATCACAGAATTGGCGATGAGGATGCGATTGCGGATTCACGAGCTGAAATTTTTGTTGGAGGATAATCCTGTCAACCAACGGAGGGACTGTTAGAGGTTCTTTGTTTTGCAGAAAAACTTAAAAATCCGAGGTAAATTTCGAGCACATGTGGCTGAACTGTCGATGTTGCAAGAGTCCAGATGGCTGCGCCTATGGGAATAATAGGGCACTTGGGTGAGTTCTATTGCGGCTGGGAGACTTTCAGAGTGTATGTGGATTGGCTAGAAATGTTTTTCACCGCAAATAGTATTGTCGAAGTCCCCGATAATGTAAACCATAACTGGGTGGTTTTAGAAATGAAACATGCTATTTTTTGACTGAAGCAGACCCCGAAGTGTATGAAACCCTGAAAAATTTGCTTGTTCTCATCAAGCCGAAGGACACGCTACTGAAGGAGATCAGCACTACAGTCCTGAGCCCCTGGAAATTGCTGAAAGTTATCGTTTTGGAAGATGCGATCAATTTAATGACGAGGGTATCAGTGAGTACATTGTAGCTTTAAAAAAGCTATTCATTCACTGTGATTTCAGAAACTTTCAGGACCAAGCTTTGCGTGACCGTTTTTGTGGGTTGAAAAATGAACATATCAGAAGTAAATTGTTGACAACCCCTAACTTGACTTTTGACTTAACTTGTCAGACAACTATGTCGATGGATATGGCCGACCGATACGCCAGAGAGTTCCGCACCATTTCCAGTTGTCAGACAACCGAGATGAATCGGCTGCAGGATAAAAGTAAAGGGCAGTTGGGCCCCAAGGCCTCAGCAACTGGCCAAGGTAACAGTTCATTAAAGTCGTGCTATGGGTGCCTGGGATAACACATTGCTCAAAGCTGTCCATATGTGAAGGCAGGGTATTTCTACTGCAAGAAAACTGGGCATCTTGTGAACATGTGCAGTCAGAAGAGTAAACCGACTGGCAATGCTAGAAGTAGATGATGTCATCAAGCAGTATCTGAAGGTGTTCAGTGAAACGGGCAGTCTGATCCAAGACTTCAAGGCGAGTGTCAGAGTGCAGAACAACACAAGACCAGTTTACTACAAACCACGTTCCGTACCATACGTACTCAAGGAGAAAGTTGAGCAAGAACTCAAAAGACTAGAAACTGAGAACATTATCTCTAAGGTAGATGTGAGTAATTGGGCTACACCCATTGTTGTTGTACCTAAGTAAGATGGTAAACGAAGATTATAAGGTAACCGTAAACCAGGTTCTAGTGTGTAAACTACTCAATACTTTGCCAAATGTGGAAGATTTGTTCACAATGCTGACAGGTGGCCAGATCTTTTTAAAGTTAGATCTAACAAATGCCTACCTACAACTTGTATTAGGTGAAGAGTCCAAGTCATGCTTGACTATAATTACTCACCGAGGCCTATATCAGTTCAATCGGCTACCATTGCCCCCAACATGTTCCAGGGGGTGATGAACCAAATGTTGCAAGGGATTGAAGGGGTAGTGTGTTATTTGGATGACATACTCATTTCAGCACCAAACAGGCAAATCCATGATGAGGTGTTGAATGAAGTGCTCAAACAGCTAGAGAAGCACAGAGTACGAGTGACAGCTCACAAGTGTGAGTTGTTTCAAAACTCAGTGGAGTACTTAGGACACAGAGTAGACAAAGATGGTTTACATCCAACCAAGGGAAAGCTGGATGTAATCAGAAATGCACCCACTCCCAAGAATGTCTCTGAACTTCGATCATTTTTGGGTCTTTTGAATTATTATGGAAAGTTCCTCCCTAACTTGCTACACTGTTACATCCACTGAATGAGCTGTTGAGAAAACAGGTCCCTTGGAAGTGGTCAAAGGAATGCGACACTGCATTCAAAGAGTGTAAAAGCCAGTTAGTAGAGAGTACCATGTTAGTTCACCATAATGTATCTAAGGAGATCAAGCTAGCGTGTGACACCTCTCCATACGGAGTTGGGGCAGTGATCTCTCATGTACTAGATAGTGGGGAGGAGAGACCAATTGCTTTTGCTTCATGCACTCTCAGTGCCAGTGAGCGGAATTATGCGCAGATCGAAAGGGAAGCTTTGTCATTGATTTTTGGGTTCAAGAAATTCACAAATAATTGTTTGGTCGTAAGTTTACCATAGTTACTGATCATAAGCCCCTGACAGCAATCCTCCATCCAAAGTCCCCAGTTCCAACCTTAGTTGCAGCCCGAATGCAGAGATGGTCTTTGATTTTGCCAGCGTATACATATGACATTGAGTACAGACGATCAGCTGATCACAGTAATGCTGATGCTATGTCCAGGTTGCCATCTCCATCAAAAGAGTACACCCAATAAGGAAGAAGTGTTCTATTTCTCATACATTGAGGGGCTGCCAGTCACAGCTGAAGAGATTGGCAGGGCAACCAAATGTGACCCAATTATGTCAAAGATGTAATAGCGGCGGCGGACCTGGGTGAAGCGACGGCGGCAGAGCGAGGTTAAAAGTGGCGGCAGGAGCAGGTAGGCCCCACAGTGGCGGCGGACCTGGGTGAAGCGGCAGCGGCAGAGCGAGGTTAAAAGCAGCGGCAGACCAGGTAGGCCCCACAGTGGCAGTGGACCTGGGTGAAGCGGCAGCGGCGGAGCGAGGTTAAAAGCGGCAGCAGGAGCAGGTAGGCCCCACAGCGGCGGAGGACCTGGGTGAAGCGGCAGCGGCGGAGCAAGGTTAAAAGCAGCGGCAGACCAGGTAGGCCCCACAGCGGCGGTGGACCTGGGTGAAGCGGCAGCGGCGGAGCGAGGTTAAAAGCCACGGCAGACCAGGTAGGCCCCGCAGCGGCGGCGGACCTGGGCGAAGCGGCAGCGGCGGAGCGAGGTTAAAAGCGGTGGCAGACCAGGTAGGCCCCACAGCGGCGGCGGACCTGGGTGAAGCGGCGGCGGAGCGAGGTTAAAAGCGGCGGCAGACCAGGTAGGCCCCACAGCGGCGGCGGACCTGGGCGAAGTGGTGGCGGAGTGAGGTTAAAAGCGGCGGCAGACCAGGTAGGCCCCACTGCGGCGGCGGACCTGGGTGAAGCGGCAGCGGCGGAGCCAGGTTAAAAGCGGCGGCATACCAGGTAGGCCCCACAGCGGCGGCGGACCTGGGTGAAGCGGCAGCGGCGGAGCGAGGTTAAAAGCGGCGGCAGACCAGGTAGGCCCCACAGTGGCAGCAGACCTGGGTGAAGCGGCGGCGGAGCGAGGTTAAAAGCGGCGGCAGACCAGGTAGGCTTACCAATGTAGAATTCGTAAAATTAATATTGTATTATAAGGGTCCTTTGGCAGAAGAGGCCTTGGTTTAAAGACTGTTTTAAAAGAAGCCCAGAAAAAGGGGCATATAAAATGGCCACCAGACCCCGTGACTGACTTTTGAACACTTTAAAATGGTTCCTGCAGCCCCCAGACAGTCTTTGTGGATTCAACCCACAGTAAGTTCTGGAAGCCGTTTCTAAGAGAACGAAACTGTAGTGTATGTTCCTTTAAGGGGAGAACTACTTTTTACAGCTCCTGTATACTGTAGTACCGGCAGTGACCACACCTGTATATAAACCCTGTGTAGGGATCTGTACTGTTAGTTTTTAGACTACCCTCATCCAGTAAACACCTGTTGATTGTTGATCTGCAGTCTCCGTCTATTTATTGAAGAACACCATACCTTAAGATTCACGGATTTAACAGAAACCAGACACATACACATACATATAGATTGGATGCAGATCCAGTCAAGATCGGCCTGTAGATAAAGGCCATCTATATGTTTACCCAGACAAAGGGGACCAGTTTCATATTCATGAGGAAAGCATCAAGGACCTGTTTAAGACATCAAGAAGACATTAAACATTACCAGGTCATTCCAGACCAGAGATGGCCGTCACCGGCCATCCTAAAGCAGTTTAAAATATAATAACTCCCCGTTGTGATCCAAGCCCGCCAAAAGTTAAACAAAGACTAACCTTGATTTGGCGGGAGATAAAGGCTTCTCTTGAGAAGTATAATTGGAGGCACCCGGGGTAGCGAAAGAGAGCTTCAGAGTGCTTCATCGAATCTTCTTTACAATGATAGAAGGAATCTTCAGAGAGGTATCCAGAGACTAAGAAGGTGATTCGAGTCTGCATCCCACCCCGGGGTAACCATCGGGAGATCGTCGACAAACCCCGGGCCGTTTGATGAGACAAAACTACAGAAGAAACCTATATGAAAGCCGGCTAGAGGCTTCCAACCGTGGTCAAGCAGATGATCCCTTCCCCCAAATCGACATCCAGGCCTGCTGAGATCCAGCCTGTCCGTGACCTTCACCTCGAGGAAGAGAAGGCATGTCGCAGCTCGCAGCCCGCAGCGCTGACCACAAGGAGACAGGGCGCCTGAAAGGATCAAAACGCAGACCTGTTTCAAAACCTTACAATTCCTAGTTGGATTGGTGAGCATGTTTCTGGCCCTACATAATCGGATCTAGATAGGTTTAAGGGGATGGGCATTTTGGGTATAATTAACATGGGTTGTTGTCCCTCGATGTTCCGTGTTTCCCCATTTCATGATAGCTTTTGTAAAGTATAATATGCCTGTATCTATTTTAGCTAGTACTGTATTGTTATGATTTGTTTTTCCCTCCCATGTACCCTCTTATTTGCTTGCATTTGATTTGTTTTTCCTTATGCAATAAAATTTCATTCCGTTTCATTAAACTTGGTCTATAAGAGTATTCTCTGCATTGTAGTTCCTGCATCTAAGTCCAGTGTCTAGAACCTAAGGGGTGAGTGGGTCGAACCACTCAAGGCTTTACTGTGCAAAAGAGAGAGAGAAGCCTGTGGCGAGAGAAACCTCTGCGACCTCAGAGAGAAAACCCCTTACAGAAAATGGCAACCACGGCAGGACGCTGGCAGCAGGATTGCAATGTATTGGACCCAAGTTTGAATGGTCGAAATGCAATGGATGAGCGGATAGTGGATTATGTCGTTGGCAAGGTAAATCTCACTAAGCAGTGGATTTCCGATCTCTTACTGGATGTGCGTCCGGTAGACGCAGCCATCAGGTGGACAGAGAGCAAAGAGCATAAGAAGTCCGTGGAAAAGGCAGTGTGGCTGATGTGCTACAAGAAACAAGTTCAGATTTTGGATAAAGTCGTTGCAGCACAGGCAGCCAAGATCACTGCCCAGGCAGCAGAGATAGAGGAAAAGGCCATGGGTAGGGAAAAACTCATCACAGCGCTTCACGCGCTGAATCAAGAACGCCAAGTCATAGCCAGCCAACATCAGGCTAGAATAGAGTACCTGGAATGCCAGGTTACTGAGGCAAAGATCCATGAAGCGAGAATACGGGAGAAAAACGCCCGCCTCGCACAACAGCTAAGAGCGCAGGAGGAGAGAGTAGTGGAAGTCAAGGCAGCTTACAAGCTGGCTCTAGAACACGGGTTTGAGAGCGCAGACCATGGCCCCTGCCAAAAGACCATAGAGGACCTGAGAACAGCCTTGGTTAAGGCAAAAGGCATGGTATGCCTCGTAAGCCCAAAAGCAAGTCAGATTGACTTTTTGCAGGAATCCAAACACCAGATTCCTTGCGAAGTAGTTGCAGCACCAGCCACTGAACCCTCAGCCCCGCCGAGCTATAGTGAGGCTTGGCCCGAAAAGGGGGTGGTGGAAGAAAGGGTAGCCGAGATGGTACAGGAGGAGGAACAGCCCCTGGTAGTACAGCCGGAGCTGGCACCAATGTGTCCGACTCGGCACCAGAGGTTCGGTCCCAACATCGCAGATGGCACGAACGGTCCCCACGTGAACCAGATCGTGGTGCCTTACGCTGCCCCACAACTAAGATCCATGGTGAGCCACCTCCCAAGACTCACAGTAAAGGGAGATCCGTCAGTTCATTTCAGGGAGATAGAGGAGACAGCCGCCATCAATGATTGTGATGATCTTGAACAGGCAAAGATGCTGCTCTTCTCCCTGGATAGCACAATCCTTCAGTGCCTCTCAGACGAGAGTAAGAGGGGGCGAAAAGGGTATGTGGATCTCAGGGATGAGGTCTTGGAAGTTATGGGAGTGGACGACGGCAATCCGTTCCAACGGGTGGAAGGGACTGTGCAGCTAACTGAAGAACTCCCACGGGTTTTCGCAGAAAGGCTGTGGCCAGTGTATCGACGCAGTTGTCCGGGCATGCCTGAATGGGTTGCAATGAACGCCGAACAGCGGGTTCATTGGCTCCGTTGCTTGGTTGCCAACAGCTTGCCACAGATACAGGCCCTAGCCAAATCTTGGTTTGACCCCCAAGGTCCCGGTGTCATGGAGGAAACGGTGCTCTGCCAGCTCACCGTTGCATACAAGTATTGTAGAAGTCAGGAGGTGCCTCCCTCTAAGGGAAAGGTGCATGAGGCAAAACCCGCAGCCCCAAGTAAGAAGGAGTGGCGTCAGGAGGGGAATCGCCCTGCCCAAGCCAAGCTCAATTGCAACGGGTGTGGGAAGGATGGACATTGGTGCAAGGACTGTAAAAATCCGTGGAAGGATAATAAGGGAAAATCTCCCGCAGCCCAAGCCCAAGCCCAGACCGCCGCCCCAGCACCAGCCCAAACACAAGCCGCAGCTCCTGTCCCAGCAAAGGGAGCCAGTGCAGCTATGGATCCCGCTGCGATAGAATCAATTTTAGAGACAATGCGGTCTCTTATGATCGCGCAGGGGAAGATAGCCGTCACCACTGGTCTTGTTGCTCCCAAAACCCCAACTTCTGTGCCCAAATGACTAGAGCTGGCGCAGCCCATCTACCTGTGCGCGCTGCGATATGATGTATGGAGGTGACCCCTCGTGGAGATGGAGGTGGAGGAGGTAAAGGGGACTATTTGTTGGATACGGGGGCATCGTGTACCGTGATCCACACAGATAACCCCACCGCCTCGCCTCTGTCCACCGGGGTTCCATATTTTCTGTCGGGCTTCACGGGCGCAGAACAGGCTGGCGCACATTCCATTCCCCTCTCCATTCATTTAGGACCACTCCGCATCATGTGGAAGTGTACACTAATGAAGTGGGAGGTGGGGGGTGGAACGGGAGTCCTTGGGTCTGATTTCTTGGTAGCCCACGGGATCCTCGTGGACCTGAGAAATCACTGTCTCTGGGGAGCGGGTCCGGGTGTGAAAGGGCTAGAGGATGCCAAGGTCAACCCAACGAAAGCACGGGTCGGCCGGCGGGAAGTAAAATTCTTGGGTCTGACCCTCCGCGCTGGCGAGAGAGACACAGACCAGGATAGACAGGAATCGGTGCAAGATCCACTGGTCCCCGCCAGTCGCGCAGTGAAGGTACCCCGATGCAACAAGTGGTTTCATATAAAGCAGTGCAAACTGTTTAAGCAGGGTGCAAAAGAGCCAGCAACTGAGGCCAGGTCTGAGGGCAAAAATCCTCAGCCTGAGGCGTGCAATAAGTCACAGACCACACAGGCTGGAACCGCAGCCTGCCTGGAGGGAGATGCTGTCCCGCCCACCTGGGAGGTTTCCCCACTGGCCTGGGACTCGGACGAGGAGGAGCCCGAAGACCAAGGCCCTCCTCCTGATCCGACCACCATCGGGGGGGAGCCCGACCAGCTAGGCCCCGCCCTTGACACGATTCTGGAGGAGGTGGAGTCGGAGGACGGAGATCCCGCCCTCAACTCAAACTTAGGGGAGGTAGAAATTGGGGGCGGAGATCCTCCACCTGTAGGGACAGGTGAGGAGTCATCTGCCACAGACCCAAATCCCAAAGGGGCGGAGCCTGAGGGAAGGGAGCCGGCAGTCGTGGAGGTGCCACGGGCTGAGGGCTAAAGTCCCAACCGAAGGTCCACTCGCTAAGGGAGCCACACCAAAAGTGTCTCTTCGCAGGTCGGCTCGAATGCCTCAGCCGGTAAAACCTTGGCCCGATTCCCCCGATTTCAGTAAACGCCAACTTGGGAAATCCCTGGCAAAACGCAGTCCCCAATTGACAGCAAAAGGCTGCAGGGGACCCAAGCCACAGGTCAGTGGAGCCTCGCCACAAGGAGCGGCGAGGTGCAGTCCAAACAGGGATTAGGCAAGCCACCCGGGGACGGGCGACGCTGTACATAAGTTAAGTTTAAGTTTAATTCAGTTTAAGGTGTGTAAATATTAAAGTGATTAGTGTTATAAGTAGTTTTGGAATCTGCCCAGCATGTATGTTGTTTGGGATCGAGGTCGAAAGACCCGATCATGCCTTCACCGAGGCCAGAATCTCTCGGGAGCCTGGCTGTATCGTTTAATTTGTTACAGGAACCAAAGAGATGATGAGAGGAATTCTCGTCGGGTTCGCGGTGATCGGGTGTAGCTGGGCCTATCGGGGCCGCACCAAGGACTCCCCGATTTATGGGTGCTCTGGTGACACAGCCCCCATCACGACCGATGGGTCGGGCACGCGGGGCGTTGAGGAGACAGCCACCTATTTCCACGAAGGGAGGTGGCCAGGATGGCTGGGGTCGAACTCTACGGAATACTCCAGCCAGTCCGGGTTTGCGTACCGAGAGACTTCCCTAATGTGTCCCCGAGTGAGGGTCATCGCACCCAGAGTCAGCATCACCATCGGGAAAAGGATTTGCTTGCAATGCACAGCACATGTTCCTTTGGACCGATGGTGGTGGCTGCGCAAGTTGAGCAAAACCATGAAGAACTCCACGGTCGAGTGGGAGAGACTGGGTAACAATACCCATCGGACTATTACGGGGACTCAAGGGGGGGTTGAGTGTCTGTTGGGACAAATGGTGGGAACCAGATGAGGGGATTTACATCTGTATGAGGGGTTCAGAACGCGCCTGCCCCACAGGCATCTCCATCTTTTTCCAAAGGCAGTGGCAAGATGCTGGGAAAGGAATGAGGTGGGGCATCAGCACACGGGCGTGTGGAGTCCCATACTCTCAGATCCCAGTAAACGCCACTGAGCTCATCACCCGCCCCCGCAAGCCCCTGCCCACGATTCCGGTAGCCAAAGCCCGCAAGGAAGGGTGCCACACCACTACCAAGGGACCCGGGAACGGATTGGTATTAGTGCCCACAGGTCAGGTGCTGTACCAAGGGGTGCACTACGCGGTGGCCTCAGTGATTTTAAACCTCACCGAGGTACGATTGCCAGGGTGGTGCCCCAAGGAAATGAAGCAATTGTACCAGGTCCTGTTAACAAACATGTTCAGGCAGTTTTATGAATTCGACTTTGCTGATGTAGACAGAGCCGAATTATACACCACACCACATGAGGTCTTGGACAGGGTGGGGAGACAAAGAAGGGGTACAGTAAATTATATTTTTACAGCTTTTAACACAGGGACTTCCGTCATCAATACTCTGGATGACGTGGAGCTGCAGACCCAGATCAATGGTTTGAAAACACAGTTAAGAAAGATACTGACGGATGAGAATAAGGTAGTGGGTTCTGAGTTACATGAGGACCAGGCCATGACACTACACTTAAAAGAAATTATTGCTGAGCTGGAGAAACACGCTAGAACGGTAAATGGTCTCATCAGGGAGGATCGGAATGTGTCCGATCAGGCTGCGCAGAACGAAGCTTGCGTGCTGTACGGGGCGTGGTTACTGGGCGAGGGCCGCAGTAATCTGGAGGATTTAAAACAAGGTTTGGTCCCCTCCTGGATCAGCAACAAGCACCTCGCAGCCCTCCACCCTTTTGAGAACGCATTGAGTCTGTGCCAGCTCAGACTAGCTTCAGAGGCCTACCCAGTCCCAGTGGACTGTGTACGGTCTAATCACACCATTATGGGTATAGTGGTAAGAATGCCGGTGATGGGAAAGACAGCAAGACCCGCCCCGGTATACAGGGTGGAGAACATTGGAGTCATTCAGGGGGGTGCACACATTCGCTACACAGCGGTCCCACCTTATGTAATTCGATGGGAGCATGCAATGACGGGTACTGACCTCTCGGGGTGCCGGAGCCAGGCAGCACACATCATCCTGTGTCCCCAGCACTTGAATGCCTATTTGAAACCACAGTGCGGGTTCAGAACTGCTGGCGCGAAGCCTATAAATTGCACCATGGAGGCAATGGCACAAGGCCATGTGCCCCCGCAGGTGGCATATATAGGAGGTGGGACATACTGTGTCACCACTGCAGCGCCCCACTACCAACATGGACAGCACGGCTGGTGTCCGGTGAGTGACAGCAGTTTCTGCTTCAAGCCCAAGGCAGAAGTTCAAGTGGCCCAAGAGCGAATTGTCCCCATTCCCGAACCTTCCACTGTTCACATCACTGTTAAAGAGAATTTCACCGATCTGCAACAATTCATTGCACATTTTGGATATATCATTCCCCCTCTCCCTGAACACCTCACCAAGATATTAAAAGCCGTTGTCGTTTCAAAGACACATTACTACACACTGGAGCAGAAGACTTTAGAGATAGGGGCAAACATATTAGATATAGTAACCCCAACGTGGTGGGATCTGTTCACTAATATAGAAGTCCCTTCTTGGATTAGGATAGCCTCTCACATCCTTGTAGTGTGTCAGGTTTTCATTGTGATTTATTTACTGTTTGTACACTGTAAAAGGGTCAGACATTCGCAGAAGTATGAGAACAGAGGAGAATGGAGAGAACATTATGTGCGGGTGGAAGAAGAGACACCCGTTTAGATTTTTGCTGCTATGTATAAAGTTAAAGTTTCCCTCCCTCCTCTATGTTTGATGTTCATGAGTATTTTGTGTGTGTACTTTATTTTTATTATTGAAATTCATTAAGTGAGTTGTTCTTAATAAAAGATAATGTGTATGAACCAGGTGGTGTAGGGGTATTAGGCACCCCCTCCACGCCTGGAAGTGAATGTGTCAGATTTTAAATCCAATGTATTGCCATCTACAGATACTTAATGTACACTGTAGGTTTTCTGAAACGGGAAATGCATGTGACGTGGGGTCATACATGTTGGATCCGTGGTTCAGTGGATATGCTCTTATTAAATAATCACATGGATGCTGTACATTAACAAATAACAGGTCTTTACTGGAGGAGGGTAGTCTCTAGACTGGGGGTACAGAGGCATGCGCAAAGCTTATATACCGGTGTGGTCACTGCCGGTACTACAGTATACAGGAGCTGTAAAAGTAGTTCTGAATTAAAGGCACATACACTACAATTCCTCCCCTTTTAGATTAGTAATACCCCTAATATTCAAATAACAATTAACATTTCAACATGTACATTAAACAACAAAAGTCCATTTATAGATTCAGTCTTTGGGGCGGCTTCCTGACCCTTTCGGGATAGCGCCTTTCCAGAAGTTCTTGTTCTTGGTGCAGAGGCGATTCTGACCCCTTTTCCTCGGGTAGTTCATCGGGTTCCACTGCTACTGGGTCTGAAGTAGATGCTACCGGTATGTCGGGTTCATCCCCAGGTACTCGAGACATGGGGTTGACGCGTTCCTGTGACGCTAAGATCTGATCAACGTGGCGTCTCACAATGTTCTCCCCGACATCCACTGTGTACATTAATGGCCCCTGCCTTGTACATATCGTTCCGGGTTGCCACTTCAATGTTCGATAGTCACGGGCCAAGACTGGTTGCCCTACATTGAAGCTCCTTGTCGGCTTCTCATTGATGTGCTGGAATTGTTTGTCCTCAACATTTCTTCGCACATTTTGTCTGAGCAAGTCCAGACGAGATCGCAACTTTCGGTTAAAGAACATCATGGCCGGGGTCTGGTTGGTAACTGCATGTGTCGCATTTCGGTAGGCTAATAAGAAATTGTCCATCTTATGCTGTAGTGGAATTTCATCATCGCACATGGCCTTTATCGCCTTCTTAAAGGTTTGTACGAACCTCTCAGCCAATCCATTTGTGGCTGGATGATACGGGGCGGATGTGTAATGCCTTACCCCATTCCTTTTCATGAATTTTTGGAACTCGTCGGACACAAACTGTGGTCCATTATCAGAGCAAATCTGCTCTGGCAAACCGTTTCTGGCAAATATGGTCCGTAGGACTGCAATCGTTTTCTCTGTAGTGGTTGAAGACATTTTTATCACCTCAGGCCACTTCGAATGAGCATCCACTGCTATTAAGAACATTGAGTCCATGAATGGACCAGCGAAATCAATATGCACCCATTGCCATGGAGAGCAGGGCCACTCCCATGGGTGTAGAGGGGCATGTGGTGGTGCATTTTGGACCTTCTGGCATCCTAAGCAGCTCTTAGTTAGGTCTTCGATTTGTTGATCGATTCCCTGCCACCACACATAAGCCCTAGCAAGGCTTTTCATTTTCACTCCCCCCAGATGACCTTCATGTAGCTCATTTAGCACTCTCTCCCTTAACTTGGGTGGAATCACCACTCTGGATCCACATATCACTGTCCCCTGGCATACTGACAGCTGCTCTCTTCTGGATGAGAATGTTGGCAACAGTGAGTCGCCATGTGTTGGCCATCCCCTCACCGTCAATTCATATACCCGTGACAGCGTCGGATCATTGCGGGTCTCCTTCTCTATATCCGCGTTTGTTACTGGCAATCGTTCAATTATTGACGAATAAAATATCTCGATAGGGTCCACTGCTGGTGCTTCCGCCACAGTAGGCAGTGGCAGGCGCGATAGCCCATCAGCGTTCCCATGCTGTTTCGTGCCTTTATATTCTATTTCATATTGATTCGCCCCTAGAAACAGGGACCATCTTTGTAACCGCTGTGCAGTCATCACTGGAACGCCCTTCTTAGGATTAAAGATGGAGACAAGTGGTTGGTGGTCAGTCAGCAAAGTGAACTTCTGCCCATGCAGATAGTGGTTGAATTTTTTTTACTCCCCATACTAGGCTGAGGGCCTCCCTGTCAATCTGGGCGTAGTTGCACTCAGCTGAGGTTAGTGACCGAGACGCAAAGGCTACTGGCCTCTCCAACCCGTCTGGGAATTTGTGCGACAGCACCGCTCCAATACCGTAGGGTGATGCATCACATGCCAAACGAATTGGTAGTGCTGGGTTGAAATGGGCCAACACCTCTTTTGATGTGATCAATTCTTTACACTTCTGGAAAGCTCGTCTATGTTCGTCATCCCACTTCCATGGTACCCCTGTTTGTAGTAGGATGTTCAGCGGGTGTAATACCGTAGACAAATTTGGTAAGAACTTGTGGTAGTAGTTTACCAGCCCGAGGAACGACCTCAGTTGTGACACATTTTCCGGTGCTGTAGCCTTGACTACTGCCTCAATCTTGTCAGGGGACTTATGTAACCCCTCTTCATCGATGACGTGGCCACAATACGAGATCTGTTTCTGGAAAAACTCGCACTTCTGGCGATTAGCTCGTAGCCCATACTCCTTTAATCTGGTGAGCACCTTCTCCAAGTTGGCGAGGTGATAACCGTCAGTTTTGCCCGCGACCAAGATGTCGTCCAAATAACACTGGGTCCCTGGAATCCCTTGCAGGACCTGATCCATCGCCCTTTGCCAGATAGCCGGAGCCGAGGCTACTCCAAACACCAGCCGGTTGTATTGAAAGAGACCTTTATGAGTGTTGATCGTAAGGTAATATTTCGAAGCTTCTTCTACCTCCATTTGCAAGTACGACTGGGCTAATTCCATTTTGGTGAAGCGTTTACCTTCCGATAGCGAGGCGAAAATATCCTCAATTCGTGGAAGCGGATATTGCACCGTGTGAAGGACTAGGTTCACTGTCACCTTAAAATCCCCACAGATGCGGACCTTCTTTGGTTCCCCAGGCGTATTACTCAACGACCTCTTCATTACAGGAACGATGGGTGTAGCCCACTCGCTCCAGTCCACTTTGGACAGTACTCCTGAACGTTCCAACCCTTCCAGCTCTGCTTCAACAGCTGGTCTGATTGCATAAGGCACTGGTCTGGCCTTCAGAATCTTTGGGCTTGCATTTTCCTCTATTTTAATCATTGCTGTTATTCCTTTTAGTGTTCCTAGTCCCTCCTGGAACACTTCTTTTGCGTCAGTTAGCATTTTTGACAGTCGTCCAGGTGTGACGTCGTCATCCTTTTTGGCCTCAACCTTCAGTGCCTGTATGGAATGCCAATCTAATTGTATCTTCCGGATCCATTCACGTCCTAGCAGTGGTGGTCCTCCATTTGGCAATACATATATATCCATTTTAGGTATTTCCTGGCCTTTATATGTCACTTTCACCCTTATATTTCCTTTGGGGTAGACGTTTTGCCCCGTATACGTCTTCAAGACAATCTCTGTAGCTTTCAAGGGTAGGTGTGAAAATAGCCGTTTGTAGTCTCTTTGATTTATGACTGTTAGAGCTGACCCTGTGTCCAATTCCATTTCCACTTGGACTCCGTCTATTTTGAGTGTAACCCAGATAGTCTGGTGATCCTCCATTTCGGTTACCTTATGTAGTTTCAGACAACCCAGCTCCTTGCTTCCGGAGTCTGTGTCACTTTTCTGTTCGTCTGAACCACTGTCCATCACCTGGTGTACCTTTTTGTACTTCTCCTGTGGAGATTTCTTACTGTTGGTTTTCTTCCCAGACCTGCAGACTCTTGCTATGTGTCCTGCTTTCCCACACTGTCTGCACACTTGTTCCTTGAACCCACAATCTTTCTGGTCATGTGTTGTTCTGCCGCAGCGATAGCACGTCCCTGTTCCATAGGACATTTCATTGGTGCCATATTCTTGCGGTCTCCATTGTATCTCTGCAGCGCCCCTTGCGGCTGCTTCATGTGATACTGCCATACTGAAAGCTTTGTCCAGCGTAAGGTCCTTTTCTGATAGAAGCCTTTTCTGGGTTCCTTCACTTTGTAGCCCACACACAAACTTGTCCCTTAATGTGTCTGCTAGTCCCGCTCCAAACTGGCAGTGTTTCAATAGCTTGCGCAGTTCCGTTGGGTACTCAGCATTGCTTTCGTCTTTGTGTTGGTTCCTTTTATGGAACTTAAATCATTCTGCTATCAGCAGCGGTGTAGGGTTTAAGTGGTGCTGTAGGATTTCTACTATGCTTCAAAATTCTTGTTTACCGGCTTCTCTGGGGTTATTAGATTTTGCAGTAACCCATAAGCTTTTGCACCCATGGAATTTAACAGAACCAGTGCTTTATTAGCATCTGGCATTTCATTCGCCCTGCAGTACACCTCAATACGTTCCACATATGTCGCCCAATCTTCGACTTCATTGTCGAACGTAGAGATACTGCCACTCTTCGGCATCCTTGGGTGTACGTTAATTATCACAAATGGCGCCTCCCGTGCTTCCCCTTCTTCTCCGCTGGCACAAAATGGCATCTCCCATGCTTTACTTCATTCCCGCGCTCGCCCTTCTTCTCTGCTGCGGCTTCTAAAAATGGCGACTTCCGCACTCCTCCTTCTTCTCCGCGGCTCAGTGGTGTCTCCCGCGCTCTCCCTTCTTCTCCGCGGCTCAATGGCGCCTCCCGCGCTCTTCCTTCTTCTCCGCGGCTCAATGGTGTCTCCCCTTTCTTCGCCCCGTGGACCCTGTTCAGCCCGTGAGCACTGGCTGTGCTCTGCGCGTTCTTCTTTTTATATTTTTTGACGCCGCTCAGTCTAGAACCCGGCTGTTTCTTACCCTCTCTCTCTCCGGTTTGTTTTATTTTCCTCGACGCCGCTCGCTGTTTAACCCCCGGCTGCGCCCTGCGCTCTTCACCCTCTGTCTCACCCCATTGACGCTGCTCGACTCTTTCTTCGCTGTCGGTCGGCTCCAGCCGCCGCTGCTCGGGAAGGGTCTGCGCTGGAACTGTCATCGGTCTCTTACTGCTCGTTGTGGCTGGGGAACCAAGCCCGGCTCTCCACAGCCTCCCCTGCGAAGTTGGATCTCTGCCTCACTGCTGGGCGGTTGCTCGTGGTCGACGCCCGTGTTCCTGGCCTCGACTATTTTTTTTTTTTGCAGGTAGATTCGAATCGACACTCGTCGCCACTGTTGGATCCGTGGTTCAGTGGATATGCTCTTATTAAATAATCACACGGATGCTGTACATTAACAAATAACAGGTCTTTACTGGAGGAGGGTAGTCTCTAGACTGGGGGTACAGAGGCATGCGCAAAGCTTATATACCGTTGTGGTCACTGCTAGTACTACAGTATACAGGAGCTGTAAAAGTAGTTCTGACTTAAAGGCACATACACTACAATAGATAGGTAAATACAGGGGATGGTTTAATTATGGAGAGTCAGAAAATTTTGCTCACCCAGAATTATGATACTTCCAGCAAGTTATAGTATCAGGGTGGACTGTAGAATTCGCAAAATTAATATTGTATTATAAGGGTCCTTTGGCAGAAGAGGCCTTGGTTTAAAGAGTGTTTTAAAAGAAGCCCAGAAAAAGGGGCATATAAAATGGCCGCCAGACCCTGTGACTGACTTTTGAACACTTTAAAATGGTTCCTGCAGCCCCCAGACAGCCTTTGTGGATTCAACCCACAGTAAGTTCTGGAAGCCGTTTCTGAGAGAACAAAACCAGATACATATACATACATATAGATTGGATGCAGATCCAGTCAAGATCAGCCTGTAGATAAACGCCATCTAAATGTTTACCCAGACAAAGGGGAACAGTTTCATATTCATGAGGAAAGCATCAAAGACCCATTTAAGACATCAAGAAGACATTAAAACATTACCAGGTCATTCCAGACCAGGGATGGCCGTCACCGGCCATCCTAAAGCAGTTTAAAATATAATAACTCCCCGTTGTGATCCAAGCCCGCCAAAAGTTAAACAAAGACTAACCTTGATTTGGCGGGAGATAAAGGCTTCTCTTGAGAAGTATAATTGGAGACACCCGGGGTAGCGAAAGAGAGCTTCAGAGTGCTTCATAGAATCTTCTTTACAACGATAGAAGGAATCTTCAGAGAGGTATCCAGAGACCAAGAAGATGATTTGAGTCTGCATCCCACCCCGGGGTAACCATCGGGAGATTGTCGACAAACTCCGGGCCGTTTGATGAGACAAAACTACAGAAGAAACCTATATGAAAGCCGGCTAGAGGCTTCCAACCGTGGTCAAGCAGATGGTCTCTTCCCCCACATCAACATCCAGGCCCGCTGAGATCCAGCCTGTCTGTGACCTTCACCTCAAGGAAGAGGAGGCATGTCGCAGCTCGCAGCCCGCTGCGCTGACCACGAGGAGACAGGACACCTGAAAGGATCAAAACGCAGACCTGTTTCAAAATCTTACAATTCCTAGTTGGATTGGTGAGCATGTTTCTGGCCCTACATAATCGGATCTAGATAGGTTTAAGGGGATGGGCATTTTGGGTATAATTAACATGGGTTGTTGTCCCTCGATGTTCTGTGTGTTTCCCCATTTCATGATAGCTTTTGTAAAGTATAATATGCCTGTATCTATTTTAGCTAGTACTGTATTGTTATGATTTGTTTTTCCCTCCCATGTACCCTCTTATTTGCTTGCATTTGATTTGTTTTTCCTTATGCAATAAAATTTCATTCCGTTTCATTAAACTTGGTCTATAAGAGTATTCTCTGCATTGTAGTTCCTGCACCTAAGTCCAGTGTCTAGAACCTAAGGGGTGAGTGGGTCGAACCACTCAAGGCTTTACTGTGCAAAAGAGAGAGAGAGGCCTGTGGCAAGAGAAACCTCTGCGACCTCAGAGAGAAAACCCCTTACACCAATCTTCGTGGGAGGGAGAGAAGTAAAAAGTAATCGAAGTGTGACGTCACCAGAAAGCAGGTAAGTGATTGGTTGGTATTTCTCTCCTTCTCCTATTTTCCAAACTTAAATTTTGTGGTTTATAGTTTATAGGGTGTCCGTGGTGTTGCAGGGACTGCTGGTAAACCAGGGCCCTTAAGTATATCATTTAAGTGTAGTGAAATTGGTGGGATTGATTTGATTTAATTTAATTTGAATTAATTAAAGGGTAACTCATGACAGGATAGCTCGGCCCCGTGGTATGCTCCTCCTGTGCTATGTGGGAAATCAGGAACACTTCCTGTGTCCCTGACAACCATGTGTGTGGGAAGTGTATCCAGCTGCAGCTACTGACAGACCGCATTGCAGCACTGGAGCTGTGAGTGGATACATACTGGAGCATTCGCGATGCTGAGGAGGTTGTGGATAACACGTTTAGGGAGTTGGTCATACCGCAGGTAAAGTCTGCACAGGCAGGAAGAGAATGGGTGACCACCAGGCAGAGTAGTAGGCACAGGCAGGTAGTGCAGGGGTCCCCTGTGGCTATCCCCCTCTCAAACAGATATACCACTTTGGATATTGGTGAGGGAGATGGCTTATCAGAGGAAGGCAGCAGCAGCCAACTTCCTGGCACCGTGGGTGGTTCTGCTGCACAGGACGGGAGGAAAAAGAGTGGGAGAGCTATAGTAATAGGGGATTCTATTGTAAGGGGAATAGATAGGCGTTTCTGCGGCCACAAACGAGACTCCAGGATGGTATGTTTCCTCCCTGGTGCAAGGGTCAAGGATGTCTCAGCACGGCTGCAGAACATTTTGGAAGCGGAGGGTGAACACCTCAAAGTTAATAATCTCAGGATTGCTACCAGTGCTAGTCAGAGTAAAAATAGAAGGATATTTCAGATGAATACGTGGCTAGAGGAATGGTGCAAGGGGGAGGGATTCAAATTCCTGGGACATTGGAAGCGGTTCTGGGGGAGGTGGGACCAGTACAAAATGGATGGTTTGCACCTGCGCAGGACCGGGACCGATGTCCTAGGGGGAGTGTTTGCTAGTGCTCTGGGGGAGGGTTTAAACTAAAATGGCAGGGGGTTGGGAACCTGAGCAGGGAGACAGAGGAAATGGAAACAAGGATAGAAGCAAAGGAAAGGAAGAAGAAAAACAAAGGTGGCAGTCAGAGAAATCAAGGGTTTAAATCAAACATGGCCACAGTAAATAATAATTCTAAATGGTGTAAGAGTGTTAAAAAAACAAGCCTGAAGGCCTTGTGTCTTAATGCGAGGAGCATTCGTAATAAGGTGGATGAATTAGCTGCGCAAATAGAGGTAAACGGATATGATATGATTGGGATTACGGAAACATGGCTCCAGGGTGACCAAGGCTGGGAACTCAACATCCAGGGGTATTCAATATTCAGGAAAGATAGGTGGGGTAGTATTGCTGGTTAAAGAGGGGGTTAACACAATTGAAAGGAAGGATATTAGCTCTGATCATTTCCCACTTGGAAAAAGAGCTGTTTATTCCAACTCTTTGCTTCCTGTCTGCCAACCAGTTCTTTATCCAAGTCAGTACCTTGCCCCCAATCCCATGTGCCTTAACTTTACACACTAATCTCTTATGCGGGACCTTATCGAAAGCCTTCTGAAAGTTCAAATACACTACATCCACTGGTTCTCCCTTATCTATTCTACCAGTTACATCCTCAAAAAATTCCAGTAGATTAGTCAAGCATGATTTACCTTTTGTAAATCCATGTTGACTTTGTCCGATCCTGTCACTGTTTTCCAAGTGCTCTTCTATTACATCTTTTATAATGGACTCTAGCATTTTCCCCACTACCGATGTCTATAATTCCCCATTTTCTCTCTACCACCTTTTTTAAATAGTGGGGTTACATTAGCTACACTCCAATCCATGGGAACTATTCCAGAGCCTAAAGAATTTTGGAAGATGACCAGCAATGCATCTACTATTTCTACATAGCAAATGGATGGCCAAACCAGGTATCAGAGGAAGATATCCATCCATACTTAGTTCATAGGAATGACTTGTCAGTGGATAAAGATTGTATCATGTGGGGAGCAAGAGTGGTTATCCCAACTAGGTTCAGGTCTAATTTGTTAGGAGATCTTCGTGACCAGCACCTGGGAATGTGCTTGACCAAGAGCTTTGCACGCAGTTACTTATGGTGGCCAGGTTTAGATAAAGAGATAGAGTACATAGTCAGTCAATGTACAACATGTCAGTGTACAACATGTCAATCGGTGAGCAAGAAACCACCATCAGTATCATTACAGCCATGGAAATGGCCTCCCAGTGTGTGGCAAAGGTTACATGTAGATTTTGCTGAGCTAGAAGGGCAGCAATTGTTCATAGTGATAGATAGTCACTCGAAGTGGGTAGAGGTGTTTCCAATGTGGATAATAACAACAAGCAAAACACTAGACAATTTGCAAAGATGGTTTTCTTCATACGGCCTCCCAGAAGAAATTGTGTCTGATAATGGGCCGCAATTTTGTTCAGAAGAGTTCACACAGTTCATGAGCAGAAATGTTGTGAAACATACTAAAGGTCCACCGTACCACCCTGCTTCAAATAGTGAAGCAGAGCACACAGTACAAATTGTCAAACGTGCTCTCATCAAGCAAATGTTGGACCCAAATCCAAAGAAATGTCAGTTATCATTGGACCACAAACTGGCAAATTTTCTGATTACCTATCGGGATACTCCTCATACCACTACTGGTAGAAAACCAGCAGAGTTGTTTCTCAAATGACAGCCGTGAACCAGGTTCTCGTTGTTAAAGCCAAACTTGGCACAGTCCATAGAAGAGAAACAAGGCCAAAAGAGAGTCATGATAAAGGTAGAGTTAGAGAGAGAAGTGTGAGGTTGAACCAAAAGGTTAGAGTGAAGAACCATCACCAGAAATGGTTAAAGTGGTTACCAGGAAGAGTAATGAAGATATTTGGTCATATTTGGTCAAGATGTTTGATCATGGAAAGGTTAAGTTTGTTCACATTGATCATACCATACCTACAGATATGGAAGGCATTGAAAGCTGGGTTGATTCAATTTATTCTGATGAGTCAGATAGTCTTGTTACAAGTAGCATACCAGTAGCAAATCCTACATCAGGCATACCAGAAACAAGCCCAAGACAAAGTCAGAATTTAAGTCTGAGCCCGAGTCAGGCAGACAAACAGTCTGAAAGTGTAAAGAGTCCAAATGTAGATCAAGGTCAGCCCTTGGAGAAAAATTCTCCACAGGCTCAGCCTAGAATGAGTCAAAGTCCTACAACAAGATCTGAAAGTTCTGTTCAAGAAAGAAGGTATCCTCTTCGAAACAGAAAACCAGTGGTTAAGTTTAATCTGTAAATATGAAAAATAAGTTCATATCTTTTGTTTGTGTTACAGAATTCTAGAGTAGAATTTGAAAACATAAAATGTGTAACGAGACGGGATTAATTAAAAATGTACTAGTAAAGGATCCCCTTGGAATGAGTGACCATAACATGGTTGAATTCCATATTCAATTAGAGGGTGAGAAGGTTGGATCTCAAACAAGCATGCTAAGCTTGAATAAAGGAGACTATGAAGGTATGAGAGCGGAATTGAGTCGAGTGGATTGGGAAAATAGATTAAAGGGTAAGACGATACATGATCAGTGGTGTACATTTAAGGAGTTATTTTACAACTTCCAAAAAAAACATATTCCACTGAGAAGAAAAGGGTGTAAAAGAAAAGACAGCCATCCGTGGCTAAGTAAAGAAATTAAGGATAGTATTCAACTAAAAACAAGGGCATATAAGGTAGTCAAATCTAGTGGGAGGATAGAGGATTGGGAAAACTTTAAAAGACAGCAAAAAATAACAAAAAGATTGATTAAGAAAGGGAAGATAGATTATGAAAGTAAATTAGCAAAAAATATAAAAACAGATAGTAAGAGTTTTTATAGTTATATAAAAAGAAAAAGGGTGGCTAAAGTAAATGTTGGTCCCTTAGAGGATGAGACCGGGAAATTAATGGTGGGAAATATGGAGATGGCAAAAACACTGAATGAATATTTTACATCAGTCTTTACAGTAGAGGATACTAAGAATATCCCAACACTGGACAATAAGAGGTCTAAAGGGGGGGAGGAGCTAAACACGATCAAAATCACTAAGGAAGTGGTACTCGGTAAAATAATGGGACTCAAGGCGGATAAATCACCTGGACCTGATGGCTTACATCCTAGGGTCTTGAGGGAAGTGGCGGTAGGGATTGTGGATGCATTGGTAATAATTTTCCAAAACTCCCTGGACTCGGCAAAGGTCCCGGCAGACTGGAAAACTGCTAATGTAACACCCTTATTTAAAAAGGGCAGTAGACAAAAGGCTGGAAACTATAGACCGGTTAGCCTAACATCTGTGGTAGGTAAAATTTTGGAGTCCATTATTAAGGAGACAGTAACAGGACATTTGGATAATCATAATTTAATAGGACAAAGTCAGCATGGTTTTATGAAGGGGAAGTCATGTTTGACAAATTTGCTGGAGTTCTTTGAGGAAGTAACGTATAGGGTGGATAAAGGGGAACCAGTGGACGTAGTGTATTTAGACTTCCAAAAGGCATTTGACAAGGTGCCACACAAAAGATTATTGCTTAAGATAAAAAATCACGGGATTGGGGGTAATATTCTGGCATGGATAGAGGATTGGCTATCTAACAGAAGGCAGAGAGTTGGGATAAATGGTTCATTCTCAGACTGGCAATCAGTAACTAGTGGTGTTCCGCAGGGGTCAGTGCTGGGTCCCCAACTCTTTACAATCTATATTAACGATTTGGAGGAGGAGACCGAGTGTAACATATCAAAGTTTGCAGATGATACTAAGATGGGAGGAAAGTAATGAGTGAGGAGGACATAAAAAACCTGCAAGGGGACATCAACAGGCTAAGTAAGTGGGCAAAGATTTGGCAGATGGAATACAATACTGGAAAGTGTGAGGTTATGCACTTTGGCAGGAAAAATCGTAGAGCAAGTTATTATCTTAATGGCAAGAAACTGGAAAGTACTGAAGTACAAAGGGATCTGGGGGTCCTGGTGCACGAAACTCAAAAGGTTAGTATGCAGGTGCAGCAAGTGATTAAGAAGGCCAATGGAATGTTGGCTTTCATTGCTAGGGGGATAGAATATAAAAATAGGGAGGTATTGCTTCAGTTGTACAAGGTATTGGTGAGACCGCACCTGGAATACTGCGTACAGTTTTGGTGTCCATACTTAAGAAAAGACATACTTGCTCTCGAGTCAGTACAAAGAAGGTTCACTCGGTTAATCGCGGGGATGAGGGGATGGACATATGAGGAGAGGTTGAGTAGATTGGGACTCTACTCATTGGAGTTCAGAAGAATGAGAGGCGGTCTTATTGAAACATGTAAGCTTGTGAAGGGGTTGGATCGGGTGGATGCGGGGAGGATGTTCCCGATGATGGGTGAAACTAGAACTAGGGGGCATAGTCTTAGAATAAGGGGCTGCTCTTTCAAAACTGAGATGAGGAGGAACTACTTCACTCAGAGGGTGTTAGGTCCATGGAATATGCTGCCCCAAAAAGCTGTAGAAGCTACATCATTACATAAATTTAAAACAGAAATAGACAGTTTCCTAGAAGTAAAGGGAATTAAGGGTTACGGGGAGCGGGCATGAATTTGGACATGAGTCTAGGTTCGGATCGGTCATGGCCCTGTGGGTAGCGGAGCGGGCCCAGGGGCCGTGTAGCCTGATCCTGCTCCTATTTCGTGTGTCTAATTCTGTTAGATTCAGGAGATGGTTCTGTGATAGTCGATTGGCAGTTAGGATCAGATCAGCCATGATCTTATTGAATGGCGGAGCAGGCTCGAGAGGCCGATTGGCCTACTCCTGCTCCTATTTCTTATGTTCTTATGTTCTTATGTTCCATTTGAGAAATGTATACATTACCAAGAGTTGTATATACCATGCAAGTCATGTACAATGATTATTTGCTATGATTAACTTTTTCAATAAGGAGGGAAAAGTATAATAGAGCCACCTGGTGGACTACTGATGTATATAATAATAAAGCCATGTGCAGTATAGTTCTTACCAGAAGCCATGTTGTGCTGTTGTACATATATGCTGTGTCTCAAGATATCACAGGAAGTATGCCTGATAATCCCCTCCATCATTTAATCTCTGGCCCTTCCTTCCTTTCATGCTCCTTCCCAATTTTTCAGGCAGCTGTTGCTTTCTCCTGCAGCCTCTGGCTCTTTTTCACATCCTGTTTGAACCTTCCCTGCAGTTTCAGCCTCTTTCTGACATTAGGTTTGGGCTGAGGAGCTGCCCTTTCTCTCTCCTTCGGCCCTTCACTAAATTTTCCATACAATGCCACTCCACCTCCCACTTCTATGTCTCTGTCCCCCTCTGACTTCTCACTCTTGAGCTCTTCCATAACCTCCTGTCCCTGCTCCCAGTCAGATGCATAATCTTCCTTAGAGAGTCTTCCTGCTATCACGGTTTCTCCAACTGTGCCATTCCCTTTGGCCTCATCTCCACCGCTGACCCTTGCTCCCTGTTTTTTCTCTCTCTGGGACAATGGTGCACCTGCATCTATCTTGCTCCCTTCTGGTGTCTTTGTTTCCCCGCTCCCGTCCTGCTGCCCCTTTAAGGCTCCTGCCTCTTGTACCCTCTCCTTGTATTGCCCCCTCCTGCTCCCTGAGATGTCCGACTGCCCGTCTTTCTTTGGAGTACTTACACTTACCCCGTACCCGCTCCCGTCTCCTCTCCCCCGCGGACACCAGATTCTTTAGGGAGAGCTGAGCAATATTATAGCTCAACTCTGCCCTTGACCCGTGCTGCCCGCTGCTGTCTTTGTGCTTTTCCACCGTACTTGGTGTGTTTTCCACCATCTCCATCCTGTTCTCTGCTCCACAATTTTCTGCCTCTTCCTGCGCTCTTTTCTCCTTCCATTCCATTTGATTGCTCCACTCCTCCAGTTGCTCCACTCACACCTCCTGCTCCTTCTCATTCTCCCATCTCCTCATCACTCAAGGTGCTTTCTTCTGCCTCACACTCACAGCAGGTGGAGTCTTTATGACACATCCCACAGCTCTCCACCTCGCAGCTCAGAGCGATGTGTCCAGACTCACCGCAGTTATAACAGTACAAGTCTGGACAGTTTCTTACAAGATGGTCGTGTCCAAGACAATAAAAACAAACCTTCATAACAACAGAAAACACTGGAAAAACTCAGCAGGCCAGGCAGCATCCGTGGAGAGAGAAACAGAGTTAACGTTTCAGGTTGAAAACCTTGCATCAGAACTGGTAAAAAACAGGACAGGGGATAGATTTTAAAGCAAGTAGGGGCTGGGAAAAGGGGGAGTGGATGAAAGAACAAAAGGGAAGGTCAGCGACAGGATAGAAAGCAGGAGAGATTAAGAGACATTAAGAGACATTGAGAGACACTGACAGACACTGAAAGAGACACTGAGAGAGACACTGAGAGAGACACTGAGAGAGACACTGTTGGATCCGTGGTTCAGCGGATATGCTGTTATTAAATAATCACACGGATGCTGTACATTAACAATAAACAGGTCTTTACTGGAGGAGGGTAGTCTCAAGACTGGGGGTACAGAGGCATGCGCAAAGCTTATATACAGGTGTGGTCACTGCCGGTACTACAGTACACAGGAGCTGTAAAAGTAGTTCTGAATTAAAGGCACATACACTACAATTCCTCCCCTTTTAGATTAGTAATACCCCTAATATTCAAATAACAATTAACATTTCAACATGTACATTAAACAACAAAAGTCCATTTATAGATTCAGTCTTTGGGGCGGCTTCCTGACCCTTTCGGGATAGCGCCTTTCCGGAGGTTCTTGTTCTTGGTGCAGAGGCGATTCTGACCCCTTTTCATCGGGTAGTTCATCGGGTTCCACTGCTACTGGGTCTGAGGTAGATGCTACCGGTATGTCGGGTTCATCCCCAGGTACTCGAGACATGGGGTTGACGCGTTACTGTGACGCTAAGGTCTGATCGACGTGGCGTCTCACAATGTTCTCCCCGACATCCACTGTGTACATTAATGGCCCCTGCCTTGTACATATCGTTCCGGGTTGCCATTTCTCTGTTCGATAGTCACGGGCCAAGACTGGTTGCCCTACATTGAAGCTCCTTGTCGGCTTCTCATTGATGTGCTGGAATTGTTTGTCCTCAACATTTCTTTGCACATTTGGTCTGAGCAAGTCCAGACGAGATCTCAACCTTCGGTTAAAGCACATCATGGCCGGGGTCTGGTTGGTAACTGCATGTGTCGCGTTTCGGTAGGCTAATAAAAAATTGTCCATCTTATGCTGTAGTGGAATTTCATCGTCGCACATGGCCTTTATCGCCTTCTTAACGGTTTGTACAAACCTCTCAGCCAATCCATTTGTGGCTGGATGATACGGGGCGGATGTGTAATGCCTTACCCCATTCCTTCTCATAAATTTTTGGAACTCGTCGGACACAAACTGTGGTCCATT
Organism: Somniosus microcephalus; assembly: GCF_052327205.1. Lineage (NCBI taxonomy): Eukaryota > Metazoa > Chordata > Chondrichthyes > Squaliformes > Somniosidae > Somniosus > Somniosus microcephalus. The sequence continues at coordinate 140,320,613 of NC_140997.1, forward strand.
ATCAGAGCAAATCTGCTCTGGCAAACCATTTCTGGCAAATATGGTCCGTAGGACTGCAATCGTTTTCTCTGTAGTGGTTGAAGACATTTTTATCACCTCAGGCCACTTCGAATGAGCATCCACTGCTATTAAGAACATTGGCCTAGAAATTCATTGACGCCACTTTTGGGGCGCTAAAGTGGGGCGTCCGCTAAAGTTTGCGGCCGCCGCCAAATCTGGGCCACTTCTCCGATATTCATTAGCTTCGCCCTACTAGTTCGGGCGAGCGCTAAAACTGCTGCTGGACGCCTCTCTTTGGGCGCTAAGCCGGAGGTGGTGATCGATAGCGCCGAGGCCGGGCGCAGCGCAGGTGCGGCCATCTCGTGATTGACAGCAGACACTCTGGCGCCAGCCAGCTCTTAAGGGGGAAGGGTCGACTGTGTCTGCTGCCACGCCCTGGATAGTGGAGCCCTCCAGCTAGGCCTGAACACTGCTGCTGGACCCAAATGGCGCCTGAAGACATGGAGAAGGCCCGTGAACGTGCGCAGCGCTTCTCAGAGCGTGATCTGAGTGTGCTGCTTGCTGCTGTGGAGAAGAGGCGCCATGTTTTGTACCCGGACAATGGCAAGAAGGCGACGGTCCGCGTCTACAGGAGAGCCTGGAGGCATGTCGCCAGCAAGCTGTCAGCCAACAGCGACGTCCCCAGGACCGGTGCCCAATGCCGCAAAAAGTTAAATGACCTCACACGCATTGTCAGGGTGAGTACCCTTTCCAATGACCTCCTCATCCTTGCATGTGCACCTCACATTATGGGCAAAGGGACCTGAAAGCTCCAATGGCCAGCCTTCATCCAGCAGCTATGGGACAGGCATGAGCATCAATTGCACATTCTGCACTTAACACACTGGCCAGGCTATTCCACCATGGGAGGCATTGCACACCAGATCATGGCGACACACTGGCCAGGCTAATCCACCATGGGAGGCATTGCACACAAGATCACGGCGACACACTGTACTTAGAGGCCATCCTTTCTCTTGCAGGCCAAGCTGGCGAATAATCACAAGAGCCGGACTGCGACCGGGGGAGGACGACCCCATATCCAGCCACTCACCGACCTGCAACATCGCGTGGAGCACCTCATGGGTGGCCGGGTGATTGGGCCCGTTGCATGTGGAGATGCCGACCCTGTTCTGGGCAGCAATGGTAAGGACATCACCTTTTGCACCTCTCTCGTCCCACTTGCGCATCAGATCTACATCCTTTGCCGCTGTCCGACCAATGCGCTGAATGCCACCACTCATGCATCCTGCACTGACGCCCTCTCCACACTCTAAAGCTACTCTTGTGTCTTCCTGCTTTCAGATGGTCAAGAGGAGGTCCCTCAACTTGCCAGTGACAGACCCTCCGAGGAGGAGCAGGAGGAGGAGCAAGAGGAAGGCGGCCCATCAGGGGAACCCTCAGCCGCGGCCACCCAGGCCAATGTAGGGGACACGTCTTCCCTGGAGGGCAGCGTGGCGGAAGTGTCGAAGGGGAGGGGAGCTCCTGGGACCTGCGTGCTGCAGAAAGGCGGGAGGGGGGTGGAAGCTCGGCGGCCTTCTCCCCAGAGGGGGGATGCGTCGGAGGGGAGTCCAATTGCTGGGCCCAGCGGCCTCCAGCAACGCAGGAAGGGTCGGCCAGTTCGGCGGCCTTCTCCCCAGAGGGAGAGCCCGGCCTCCAGTCAGGAGATGCTCTTCGCCGAGGAGATGGAACGCCTCGAAGACTTGTCCGCGGACTCGGAGCGCCGGCACACGGAGCTCATGGCGGCAGTGGCATGGTTGCCTGAGTCCATCGATTCCCTCTCTCGGAGTGTGGCCGAGTTCCGGCCCTTTGAGGCCACCAGTCAGGCGGAATACCGGGCAGATCTGTCAGCGACTGGCCAGGTGATTAGTGGTGCCGTCCAGTCACTGGCTGCTCTGCTGCGGTCAGTGAACAGGTCAACACGGGCACTCACTGCTGCCACACTCGCTGTGTCAGCCAGGCATCGCCAGGGCACCCGGCGCGCTGCAGCAGCACAGCGGTCTGTCCCTCGGCAGATTGGTGCGCATGCTGCAGTGCTGGCCCGGGCGAGTGCCAGTGTCTCAGGCAACCAGCGAGCGCCTGCCATCCGCCAGCTTGCCGCCATTCCTCCAGTCGCCACTGCCACTCCCCCAGTGGAGCTGCCAGGAGCTGCTGCAGCGACTGATGCTGGCCAGCCACAGCTGCAGCAATCAACAGCCGCCCGCTTGACGGCCAGACCTCGACTAGGCCGACCCCCAAGGGCATCTGCCGTCACGACATGTGCCCCTCAGGAGCCTGCCCCCAGCCTTGCAGCAGCCAATGGCCTTACTTTGAGGTGGAGCAGCAGGGCGGGCAGGGGCCACCCAAAGATGGCCAAGGCATCGCCCTAGCGGGCCAAATAGTCGAATGTGTGGCCATTTGTGTTTGTTTCTTGAGGCCGAGAATTGGATGTTTGTTTTTTGAAGGCCGATGATGTGATGTTTGTTTTTGACGAAGGCCGAGAATGACGGCCATTTTAGTTGCCCTATTTTGTTAATCCTCTCCAGGTTGTGGGAGCGAGTAATGTGTTTGAGTGTTTTTTGGGGGTTTCGTCTGTTTTTGGTTTTCATGTGGGAAGGGCCCAGAGTTTGTACAATAAAGCATTTTATTTATTCACATTGTCCATGTTCGATCTTTGAAGTGTTTGGTGCCTTAACCGGCTGAGGGCTTGCGGAGCAGCTGCAATCATGTTCTATCATTGGCACAAGCCATTCCCTGACAGGGGGCCTAGAAGTGACATTCAATAAGCCGCCGACGGGCGGCCCTTGGACCTTGTGCGTCCCTCCTGGGCTGGTACTCCTCGTCCTCGTCGTCCTCATGCTCCTCCTGCTCCTCCTCCTGAGGTGGTGGTCCAACGTGAGGTGGCAGTGCCTGAGTCCTGCGGATAGCCAGGTTGTGCAGCATGCAGCAAACGACGACGAATTGGGTGACTCGATCCTGCGAATACTGGAGGGCTCCCCCGGAGCGATCGAGACAGCGGGACTATTGCTTGAGCACGCCGATTGTTTGTTCTATGAGGTTCCTCGTCGCTTGATGGCTCTCATTGTATGCCTCTTCAGCAGGGGTCGTGGGTGCGCGGAGCGGGGTCATGAGCCAGGTACACAAAGGATAGCCTTTGTCCCCGATAAGCCATCCTCTTGGGGGAGGCTGTGCCTGGAACATGTCAGCCACAGTTGTCTGTCGCAGGATGAAGGCATCGTGGCTGCTGCCTGGAAAGCGGGCATTGACAGCTAGGATGTGCTGCCTGTGGTCACACACCAGCTGTACATTGAGGGAATGGTAGCCCTTCCGGTTGCGGTACTCCTCGGCATGCTCAAGAGGTGCCCGCAAAGCCACATGCGTGCAGTCAATGGCGCCCTGCACCATGGGGAAGCCCGCTATTCTTGCAAACCCCACTGCACGCTGCTGCTGCTTGTCCAGGGTCATGGGGAAGGAGATGAATTGATGTCTCCTTCTGAAAAGGGCTTCGGTCACCTGGCGGATGTAGCAATGCACGGCGAACTGGGAGATGTTAGCGATGTCCCCAGTAGCGGATTGGAAGGAGCCGGAGGCATAGAAGTTGAGAGCCACCGTCACCTTCACTGCCACCGACAGAGACGTCCTGCGCATCAGCTGTGGCTGCAGATCTCTCTGAAGCAGCCGGCAGATGTCTGCAACCACCTCCCTTCGGAATCGCAGCCTCCTAACACACATCGCGGCAGACATGGTCAGATAGGAGGTCTGCTGGCGGTATACCCTGCGTGGGTAAGGCCTCAATTGGCGACGCCTGTTGTCCCCTCTGCGTCTAGCCAGGGCTGCCACTCTCTCACGGCGTCTGTAAGCCCTTCTGGCATAAGGCTGAAATTCTGCGTTGCCACCCAATGCAGCCCCCATTATATGCTGTCAAACACTGAGCTCTGAATGAGGCAAAGACAATTGGTAAGCTCTGGCCTGAGCCAAAAATACCTGTCCAAGTGTTGGTCCAAACCAGTAAACTCTCCTCCTTGGTCTCTGTCCAAAAAACCGTTGCTCAAGAGTGAATGCTGCAAAACGGCTGGCCTTTATACTGCTGGGTAAGTGCCCTTTAATTTGCGCTCCCCGCGGCCCGGCTGGCCTGTGTACCGTTCCACTTCACAGTCGCTCGGGCCGCCCGGCGCACAGTGGGCCGGCGCGAGTGAAGTTCCGGTTTGGGGCGCACAAAGGGCGTTGCACTATTAAATGACGTCATGATCTGCGCGCGCAGCAGGGCGCGCGCTAAGACTTTGCGCCGGTGCTAAATGTGTCCTGAAGTTGGGGAGAGGCGCAGATCGCGCTGCGCCCGGGCGATAAGCGCCTAGCGCTCGAGATCTACTCCCCCTAAGGCGCTAACGGCTGGCGCGCCCAACTGAATTTCTAGGCCATTGAGTCCATGAATGGACCAGCGAAATCAATATGCACCCGTTGCCATGGAGAGGAGGGCCACTCCCATGTGTGTAGAGGGGCATGTGGTGGTGCATTTTGGACCTTCTGGCATCCTAAGCAGCTCTTAGTTAGGTCTTCGATTTGTTGATCGATTCCTGGCCACCACACATAAGCCCTAGCAAGGCTTTTCATTTTCACTGCCCCCAGATGACCTTCATGTAGCTCATTTAGCACCCTCTCCCTTAACTTGGGTGGAATCACCACTCTGGATCCACACATCACTGTCCCCTGGCATACTGACAGCTGTTCTCTTCTGGATGAGAATGCTGGCAACAGTGAGTCGCCATGAGTTGGCCATCCCCTCACCGTCAATTCATATACCCGAGACAGTGTCGGATCATTGCGGGTCTCCTTCTCTATATCCGCGTTCGTTACTGGCAATCGTTCAATTATTGACGAATAAAATATCTCGATAGGGTCCACTGCTGGTGCTTCCTCCACAGTAGGCAGTGGCAGGCGCGATAGCCCATCAGCGTTCCCATGCTGTTTCGTGCCTTTATATTCTATTTCATATTGATTCGCCCCTAGAAACAGGGACCATCTTTGTAACCGCTGTGCAGTCATCACTGGAACGCCCTTCTTAGGATTAAAGATGGAGACAAGTGGTTGGTGGTCAGTCAGCAAGGTGAACTTCTGCCCATGCAGATAGTGGTTGAATTTTTTGACTCCCCATACTAGGCTGAGGGCCTCCCTGTCAATCTGGGTGTAGTTGCGCTCGGCTGAGGTTAGTGACCGAGACGCAAAGGCTACTGGCCTCTCCAACCCGTCAGGGAATTTGTGCGACAGCACCGCTCCAATACCGTAGGGTGATGCATCACATGCCAAACGAATTGGTAGTGCTGGGTTGAAATGGGCCAACACCTCTTTTGATGTGATCAATTCTTTACACTTCTGGAAAGCTCGTTTACGTTCGTCATCCCACTTCCATGCTACCCCTGTTTGCAGTAGGGTATTCAGTGGGTGTAATACCGTAGACAAATTTGGTAAGAACTTGTGGTAGTAGTTTACCAGCCCGAGGAACGACCTCAGTTGTGACACATTTTCCGGTGCTGGAGCCTTGTCTACTGCCTGAATCTTGTCAGGGGACTTATGTAACCCCTCTTCGTCGATGACATGGCCAGAATACAAGATCTGTTTCTGGAAAAACTCGCACTTGTGGCGATTAGCTCGTAGCCCATACTCCTTTAATCTGGTGAGCACCTTCTCCAAGTTGGCGAGGTGATCACCGTCATTTTCGGCCGTGACCAAGATGTCGTCCAAATAACACTGGGTCCCTGGAATCCCTTGCAGGACCTGATCCATCGCCCTTTGCCAGATAGCCGGAGCTGAGGCTACTCCAAGCTCCAGCCGGTTGTATTGATAGAGACCTTTATGAGTGTTGATCGTAAGGTATTGTTTCAAAGCTTCTTCTACCTCCATTTGCAACTACGCCTGGGTAGATCAATTTTGGTGAAGCGTTTACCTCCAGATAGCGAGGTGAAAATATCCTCAATTCGTGGAAGCCGATATTGTACCGTGTGAAGGACTGGGTTCACTGTCACCTTAAAATCCCCACAGATGCGGACCTTCTTTGGTTCCCCAGGTGTATTACTCAACGACCTCTTCATTACAGGAACAATGGGTGTTGCCCACTCACTCCAGTCCACTTTGGACAGTACTCCTGAACGTTCCAACCTTTCCAGCTCTGCTTCAACAGCTGGTCTGATCGCATAAGGCACTGGTCTGGCCTTAAGAAACTTTGGGCTTGCATTTTCCTCTATTTTAATCGTTGCTGTTATGCCTTTTAGTGTTCCTAGTCCCTCCTGGAACACTGCTTTTGCGTCAGTTAGCATTTTTGACAGTCGTCCAGTTGTGACGTCGTCATCCTTTTTGGCCTCAACCTTCAGTGCCTGTATGGAATGCCAATGTAATTGTATCTTCCGGATCCATTCACGTCCTAGCAGTGGTGGTCCTCCATCTGGCAATACATATATATCCATTTTAGGTATTTCCTGGCCTTTCTATGTCACTTTCACCCTTATTTTTCCTTTGGGGTAGATTTTTTGCCCCGTATACGTCTTCAAGACAATCTCTGTAGCTTTCAAGGGTATATGTGAAAATAGCCGCTTGTAGTCTCTTTGATTTATGACTGTTAGGGCTGATCCTGTGTCCAATTCCATTTTCACTTGGACTCCGTCTATCTTGAGTGTGACCCAGATAGTCTGGTGATCCTCCATTTCTGTTACCTTATGTAGTTTCAGACAACTCAGCTCCTTGATTCCGGAGTCTTTGTCACTTTTCTGTTCATCTGAACCACTGTCCATCACCTGGTGTACCGTTTTGTACTTCTCATGTGGAGATTTCTTACTGTTGGTTTTCTTCCCAGACCTGCAGAATCTTGCTGTGTCCTGCTTTCCCACACTATCTGCACACTTGGTCCTTGAACCAACAATCTTTCTGGTCATGTGTTGTTCTGCCGCAGCGATAGCACTTCCCTGTTCCATAGGACATTTCATTGGTGCCATATTCTTGCGGTCTCCATTGTATCTCTGCAGCGCCCCTTGCGGCTGCTTCGTGTGATACTGCCATACTGAAAGCTTTGTCCAGCGTAAGGTCCTTTTCTGATAGAAGCCGTTTCTGGGTTCCTTCACTTTGTAACCCACACACAAACTTGTCCCTTAACGTATCTGCTAGTCCCGCTCCAAACTGGCAGTGTTTCGATAGCTTGCGCAGTTCCGTTAGGTACTCAGCATTGCTTTTGTCTTTGTGTTGGTTCCTTTTATGGAACTTAAATCGTTCTGCTATCAGCAGCGGTGTGGGGTTTAAGTGGTCCGGTAGGATTTCTACTATGCTTTCAAAATTCTTGTTTACCGGCTTCTCTGGGGTTATTAGATTTCGCAGTAACCCATAAGTTTTTGCACCCATGGAATTTAACAGAACCAGTGCTTTATTAGCATCTGGCACTTCATTCGCCCTGCAGTACACCTCAATACATTCCACATATGTCGCCCAATCTTCGACTTCATTGTCGAATGTAGAGATACTGCCACTCTTCGGCATCCTTGGGTGTGAGTTAACTGTCAAAAATGGCGCCTCCCGCGCTTCCCCTTCTTCTCCGCTGGCACAAAATGGCGTCTCCCGTGCTTTCCTTCCTTCCCGCGCTTGCCCTTCTTCTCCGCTGCGGCTTCTAAAAATGGCGTCTCCCGCGCTCTTTCTTCTCCGCAGCTCAATGGCGTCTCCCGCGCTCCCCTTTCTTCGCCCCGCGGACCCTGTTCAGCCCGTGAGCCCTCGCTGTGCTCTGCGCGTTCTTCTTTTTATATTTTTCGACGCCGCTCAGTCTAGAACCCGGCTGTTTCTCTACCCTCTCTCCGGTTTGTTTTCTTTTTCTCGACGCTGCTCGGTATTTAACCCCCGGCTGTGCTCTGCGCTCTTCACCCTTTGTCTTACCCCGTTGACGCTGCTCGGCTTTCTCTCCGCCGTCGGTCGGCTCCAGCCGCCGCTGCTCGGGAAGGGTCTGCGCTGGACCTGTCGTCAGTCTCTTGCTGCTCGTCGTGGCTGGGGAACCAAGCCCGGCTCTCCACAGCCTCCCCTGCGAAGTTCAATCTCTGCCTGACTGCTGGGTGGTTGCTCATGGTCGACGCCCGTGTTCCTGGCCTCGACTATTTTTTTTTTATGTTGTAGGTAGATTCTCATCGACACTCGTCTCCACTGTTGGATCCGTGGTTCAGTGGATATGCTGTTATTAAATAATCACACGGATGCTGTACATTAACAATAAACAGGTCTTTACTGGAGGAGGGTAGTCTCAAGACTGGGGGTACAGAGGCATGCGCAAAGCTTATATACAGGTGTGGTCACTGCCGGTACTACAGCATACAGAAGCTGTAAAAGTAGTTCTGACTTAAAGGCACATACACTACAGACACTGAGAGATATTCAAGGAATAAAGGATGGCTCTAGATGAAGTGTGAATGGCCCTGAAAGAATGAAGGACAGCTGCCATGTGGGAGGGAAGAAAAAAGCTCATACGAAAGTGTGGATTAAAAAAAAGAGAAAAAAATATATATATGTATATGTGATAGGGGCCGAGGTTATGATCTGAAATTGTTGAACTCTATGTTGAGCCCAGAGGGCTGTAGGGTGTCTAATCAAAAGAGGAGGTGCTGTTCCTCGAGCTTACACTGAGCTTTCGTGGAACAATGCAAGAGGCCGAGGACGGTGAGGTCTGAGTGGGAATGGGACGGTGAATTAAAGTGGCAGGCCACCGGGAGCTCAGGGTCCCCCTTGCGGACTGAACGGAGGTGTTACGCAAAGCGGTCACCCAATCTGCGTTTAGTCTCCCCAATGTAGAGGAGACCACATCATGAGCAGCGAATACAGTATACTAAATTGCAGGAAGTACGAGTAAATCGCTGTTTCACCTGCAAGGGGTGTTTGGGGCCCTATACAGTGGGGAGGGGGGAGGTATAAGGGCATGTGTTGCATCTCCTGCGCTTGCACGGGAAGGTGCCGGGCGAAGGGGAAGGGGTGCTGGGGGTGGCAGAGGAGTGTCTCGGAGGGAGCGGTCCCTACAGAATGCTGAAAGGGGAGGTGAGGGGAAGATGCGTTTGGTGGTGGGATCACGCTGGAGGTGGCGGAAATGGCGGAGGATGATCCGTTGAATGTGGAGGCTGGTGGGGTGAAAGGCGAGGACAAGGGGAACTCTATCGTGGTTCCGGGAGGGAGGGGCAGGGGTGAGGGCAGAAGTGCGGGAGATAGAACGGACACAGTCGAGGGCCGTGTCAACCACAGTAGAGGGGAATCCTCGGTTGAGGAAAAAGGAAGACATGTCAGAAGCACTGGTGTGGAAGGTGGCATCGTCAGAGCAGATGCGGCGGAGACGGAGAAACTGGGAGAATGGAATAGAGCCCTTACAGGAAGCAGGGTGGGAGGAAGTGTAATCTAGGTAGCTGTGGGAGTCAGTGGGCTTGTAGTGAATGTTTGTCAATAACCTGTCCCCAGAGATGGAGATGGAGAAGTCGAGGAAGGGAAGGGAAGAGTCAGAGATGGACCATATGAAGGTGAGGGAAGGGTGGAAATTGGAAGCAAAGTGAATGAAATTCTCTAGTTCAGGGCGAGAGCAGGAGACGGCACCGATACAGTCATCAATGTACCGGAAAAAGAGGTGAGGGAGGGGACCCGAGTAGGGCTGGAACAAAGAGTGTTCCACATATCCCACGAAAAGGCAGGCATAGCTAGGACCCATGTGGGTACCCATAACAACACCTTTAATTTGGAGGAAATGAGTGGAGTCAAAGAAGTTGTTCAATGTGAGAACAAGTTCAGCTAGGTGGAGGAGGGTGGTGGTGGATGGGGACTGGTTGGGCCTCTATTCAAGGAAAAAACAGAGTGCCCTCAGGCCATCCTGGTGGGGGATGGAGGTGTAGAGGGATTGTACATCCATAGTGAAAAGGAAGCAGTTGGGGCCGGGAAACTGGAAACTGTTAACGTGGCGGAGGGCGTCGGAAGAGTCGCGGATGTAGGTGGGAAGAGACTGGACAAGGGGAGAAAAAATAGAGTCGAGATAGGAAGAGATAAGTTCTGTGGGGCAATAACAAACCTTCACCTGGTTATCATACAGTACCTGGAAGTACTGCACTCCTTCCATTGTCTCGAATTTCATGCTATACGGCAATTACTTCAACCCCTCTGGGAACTGCACCATTACAAAATGGTTCCATCTGCTACCCGCATTCCTGGATAGCATCTCCTCTTTATTGCCAAGCAAATTTGAATGTTCCACGACTCCAACTTTTTTATTAGCACATCATTCTCAATATAAACCGGCAGGTTTAAGAATGAGACCACCAGCTCTTCAGAATATAGCAGAGATACCTCCAAGAACTTAGCACCAACCTTCAAACTGAGTAAAAGTCTTTCCACCTCCTCTCGGCCACTGACTGTCACCTCGAACCCAACATTCGGCTTTGGTCGGCAGGCAAAGCAGCTTCCCACGCCGCAGTCCTCATGTACCACCTGGATAATATCCCAAGCTAATATCTCCTTATCCTTGCAATGAACCATCACTGTGTTTTCTTTTCCCAATCTCCTGGGGCCCCAGCCCAAATCTTTGGGCCTTTTTTTCTCCCTTCCCCCAACATTTTCTCCCCTGATTAAATTCATCCTGGGAATATTGTCCTCTGAGAGGCCCGGCACTCCAGAGTGTCGGACCCCTCACAGCCATCTGGCTGATGTTTAAGGACGAAAAAGGCCCTAAAATCTGAAAAAAAACCCACCACCAACTTTTGACAAACTCACTTCAACTCCCTGCAGTAATCAAGCACCCAGCAGCACCTACTCACTCCTAGCCTCTCCCATCGAGAGAGTGCCACCTGTTAGGCATATTACTCCAGCTAATGATGCCACTTCAAAGAAGGATAAGTCACTTCTAACTAGCTGAGCTGTTAACAAGTATCACAGGCAGCTGTCATTAATACAGCTGGTCAGCCTTCCTGAGGGTTAGGTGATCACTCAGTGTAATACAATTGCCTTGTTTGACAGCTATTAACATTATACCAGGTAGTTTGAACCCTAGTTTTGATTGACGGCTTTATTTAATTGTGAAAGATACCCTTTTGATTATCGTTTTTGTCTCAGTTTAGACTTTGTAGCAATAAAAGTGGTATTACGATTCCCCAATTTCTTTGGTGGATTTCTGTTCCACTAGGCAGGTTACAAACCGTGGTGAGTGGAAACACTCAATGGGGCATCAATTTGTCGTGGGCGGGAGCGTGAAATGCGTGACAGCAAATCGGCCCCCCCGTTTTACACGCCGCCAGGTTTTCTTTCCCATTGTAGTCAACGGAAGAGAACGGGCTACGATAGCAAAATACTGCAGATGTTGGAAATCCGAAATAACAACAGAAAATGCTGGAAAAACTCAGCAGGTCAGGCAACATCCGTGGAGAGAAATTTGAGTTGACGTTTCGGGTTGAACCCTTCTTCAAAACTGGAAAGAAAAGAAATTAGATCGAAGGCAGGGCTGCGATCGGACAAAAGAAGTGAAAGAAACAAAAGAGCTAGACGAGATGGTAATAGGCTGAGATTAGGTGTAAAGTGTACTGGCAGGGCAGGAGATAGCTGCCAGGTGTGAGAGAGAAACAAAAGGAAAGGGGTGGGGGGGGAAAAGGAGTGGAAAAATTACAAGAAAAAATGTGTAATAGGGGCCGAGGTTATGATCTGAAATTGTTGAACTCGATATTGAGTCCGGAAGGCTGCAGAGTGTCTAATCGGAAGATGAGGTGCTGTTCCTCGAGTTTACGTTGAGCTTCCGTGGAACAATACAAGAGGCCAAGGACGGTGAGGTCCGAGTGGGAATGGAGCGGTGAATTAAAATGACAGGCGACCGGAAGCTCGGGGTCACCCTTACGGACTGAACGGAGGTGTTCCGCAAAGCGGTCACCCAATCTGCATTTGGTCTCCCCAATGTAGAGGAGACCGCATCGTGAGCAGCGAATACAGTATACTAGATTGCGAGAAGTACAAGTAAATTGCTGTTTCACCTGGAAGGGGTGTTTGGGGCCCTGGACAGTGGGAAGGGGGGAGGTATAGGGGCAGGTGTTACATCTCCTCCACTTGCACGGGAAGGTGCCAGGCGAAGGGGAAGGGCTGTTTGGGGTGATAGAGGAGTGGACTAGGGTGTCTCGGAGGGAGCGGTCCCTACGGAGTGCTGAAAGGGGAGGGGAGGGGAAGATACGTTTGGTGGTGGGATCACTTTGGAGGTAGCGGAAATGCCGGAGGATGATCCGTTGAATGTGGAGGCTGGTGGGGTGAAAGGTGAGGACAAGGGGAACCCTATTGTGGTTCCGGGAGGGAGGGGCAGGGGTGAGGGCAGAAGCGCGGGAGATGGAACTGACACGGCTGAGGGCTGGCGATTTGCTATTGCTCCCACCCACAACAAATTGATACCCCAATGGGTCCCCATTTTCACAAATAGAGTTAGCACTATGGATGTTGACTCAAATCAAGTGATATTACTGCGAACCGCCAGGATTTTGGTACTTTCTCATTGTTTTGGAAAAAGGACAGCAAGTTTTGTAATCTAATGAAATCTGCTGTGTTTGCTTCGGCTAATTTTGCTTCTGACTCACAGTTTGTATGACCTGTCAATGTTATTTGTCCGTCTGTCAAAGAGATTTGGAGAGTATGAAGAATCTCAGAGAATTAAGTGAGGTTATAAGAACATAAGAACATAAGAAATAGGAGCAGGAGTAGGCCAATTGGCCCCTCGAGCCTGCTCCGCCATTCAATAAGATCATGGCTGATCTGATCCTAACCGCCAATCCACTATGACAGGACTATCTCCTGAATCGAACAGCATTAGACACACGAAAACAGGAGCAGGATCAGGCTACACGGCCCCTGGGCCCGCTCCGCTACCCACAGGGCCATGACCTATCCGAACCTAGACTCATGTCCAAATTCCTGCCCGCTCCCCGTAACCCTTAATTCCCTTTTCTACTAGGAAACTGTCTATTTCTGCTTTAAATTTATGTAATGATGTAGCTTCGACAGCTTTTTGGGGCAGCATATTCCATGGACCTACCACCCTCTGAGTGAAGTAGTTCCTCCTCATCTCAGTTTTGAAAGAGCAGCCCCTTATTCTAAGACTATGCCCCCTAGTTCTAGTTTCACCCATCATCTGGAACATCCTCCCTGCATCCACCTGATCCAACCCCTTCATAATCTTATATGTTTCAATAAGATCGCCTCTCATTCTTCTGAACTCCAATGAGTAGAGTCCCAATCTACTCAACCTCTCCTCATATGTCCATCCCCTCATCCCCGGGATTAATCGAGTGAACCTTCTTTGTACTGACTCGAGAGCAAGTATGTCCTTTCTTAAGTATGGACACCAAAACTGTATGCAGTATTCCAGGTGCGGTCTCACCAATACTTTGTACAACTGAAGCAATACCTCCCTATTTTTATATTCTATCCCCCTAGCAATGAAAGCCAACATTCCATTGGCTTTCTTAATCACTTGCTGCACCTGCATACTAACCTTTTGAGTTTCGTGCACCAGGACCCCCAGATCCCTTTGTACTTCAGTACTTTCAAGTTTCTTGCCATTAAGATAATAACTTGCTCTACGATTTTTTCTGCCAAAGTGCATAACCTCACACTTTCCAGTATTGTATTCCATCTGCCAAATCTCTGCCCACTTGCTTAGCCTGTCTATGTCCCCTTGCAGGTTTTTTATGTCCTCCTCACTCACTACTTTCCCTCCCATCTTAATATCATCTGCAAACTTTGATGTGTTACACTCGGTCCCCTCCTCCAAATCGTTAATATAGATTGTAAAGAGTTGGGGACCCAGCACTGACCCCTGCGGAACACCACTGGTTACTGATTGCCAGTCTGAATATGAACCATTTATCCCAACTCTCTGCCTTCTGTTAGAGAGCCAATCCTCTATCCATGCCAGAATATTACCCCCAATCCCGTGATTTTTTATCTTAAGCAATAATCTTTTGTGTGGCACCTTGTCAAATGCCTTTTGGAAGTCTAAATACACTACGTCCACTGCTTCACCTTTATCCACCCTATATGTTACTTCCTCAAAGAACTCCAGCAAATTTGTCAAACATGACTTCCCCTTCATAAAACCATGCTGACTTTGTCTTATTAAATTATGATTATCCAAATGTCCTGTTGCTGTCTCCTTAATAATGGACTCCAAAATTTTACCTACCACAGATGTTAGGCTAACCGGTCTATAGTTTCCAGCCTTCTGTCTACTGCCCTTTTTAAATAAGGGTGTTACATTAGCAGTTTTCCAGTCTGCCGGGACCTTTGCTGAGTCCAGGGAGTTTTGGAAGATTATTACCAATGCATCCACAATCCCTACCGCCGCTTCCCTCAAAACCCTGGGATGTAAGCCATCAGGTCCAGGTGATTTATCCGCCTTGAGTCCCATTATTTTACCAAGTACTACTTCCTTAGTGATTTTAATCGTATTTAGCTCCTCCCCCCCTATAGCCCCCTGCTTGTCAAGTGTTGGGATATTCTTGGTGTCCTCTACTGTAAAGACTGATACAAAATATTCATTCAGTGTTTTTGCCATCTCCATATTTCCCACCATTAATTTCCCAGTCTCATCCTCTAAGGGACCAACATTTACTTTAGCCACCCTTTTTCTTTTTATATAACTATAAAAACTCTTACTATCTGTCTTTATATTTTTTGCTAATTTACTTTCATATTCTATCTTCCCTTTCTTAATCAATCTTTTTGTTATTTTTTGCTGTCTTTTAAAGTTTTCCCAATCCTCTATCCTCCCACTAGATTTGGCTACCTTATATGCCCTTGTTTTTAGTCGAATACTATCCTTAATTTCTTTACTTAGCCACGGATGGCTGTCTTTTCTTTTACACCCTTTTTTTCTCAGTGGAATATACTTTTTTTGGAATTTGTAAAATAACTCCTTAAATGTACACCACTGATCATGTATCGTCTTATCCTTTAACCTATTTTCCCAATCCACTTTACTCAATTCCGCTCTCATACCTTCATAGTCTCCTTTATTCAAGCTCAGCACGCTTGTTTGAGATACAGCCTCCTCACCCTCTAACTGAATATGGAATTCAACCATGTTATGGTCACTCATTCCAAGGGGATCCTTTACTAGGACATTTTTAATTAATCCTGTCTCGTTACACAGGACCAGATCT
Source organism: Somniosus microcephalus (assembly GCF_052327205.1). Taxonomy (NCBI): domain Eukaryota; kingdom Metazoa; phylum Chordata; class Chondrichthyes; order Squaliformes; family Somniosidae; genus Somniosus; species Somniosus microcephalus. The sequence continues at coordinate 140,335,801 of NC_140997.1, forward strand.
AAGGTTGCTTGCCCCCTGGTTGGTTCAGTTACATACTGCTCAAGAAACCCATCCCTAATACACTCAATGAACTCATCCTCAAGGCAGCCCTGCCCAATTTGATTCGTCCAATTTATATGATAGTTAAAATCCCCCATAATTATAGATGTTCCCTTATTACAATCCTCAACTATTTCCTGATTGATACTCCGTCCAACCGAGTTGCGACTGTTCGGAGGCCTATATACTACACCCACTAGTGTTTTTTTCCCCTTATTATTCCTTATCTCCACCCAAACTGTTTCATTATCCTGATCCTTTGACCAAATATCATTTCTCTGTATTACAGTGATTCCTTCCTTTATTAACATAGCCACCCCACCTCCCCTTCCTTCCTGCCTGTCCTTCCTGATTGTTAAATAACCTGGTATGTTTAATTCCCAGGCATTGTCACCCTGCAGCCATGTTTCTGTAATGGCCACAAGATCATACCCATATGTAGCTATTTGTGCCTTTAACTCGTCTATTTTGTTACGAATGCTACGTGCATTCAGATAGAGAACTTTCAAATATGTTTTGTGACACTTAGTTCCTGCTATTGCCCTTTTTATTACTTTACCTTTTACTCCACACCTTCTACCCCTTCCTGACACGCTCTGGTTTTTAATTTCCCCACTGCTACCTAAGTCTTTGACCTTCTCTGTTGTCATTTTTATTATTTGCTCTCTAGGAACCTCCCCCCCACTAGTTAGTTTAAAGCCCTCTCTACAGCCCTAGTTATATGATCCGCCAGGACTCTAGTCCCAGCACTGGCCAAGTGAAGCCCGTCCCAATGGAACAGCTCCCTCCTGTCCCAGTACTGGTGCCAGTGTCCCAGGAAGCAAAACCCATTTCTCCCACACCAGTCTTTGAGCCACGCATTTAACTCTCTTATTTTATTTGTCCTAGCCAAATTCGCTCGTGGCTCAGGTAATAATCCAGAGATTATTACCCTTGTGGTTCTGCTTTTTAATTTGGCCCCTAGCTGCTCAAACTCCCTCAGCAGAACCTCCTTCCTTGTCCTATCTATGTCGTTGGTACCAACATGGACCACGACAACTGGATCCTCCCCCTCCCACTCCAAGTTTCTGTCCAGCCCAGAGGAGATGTCCTTAACCCTGGCACCGGGTAGGCAACACAGCCTACGGGACTCTCGCTCTTGGCTGCAGAGAACTCTATCTATCCCCCTAATAATACTATCCCCTACCACTACAACATTTCTATTTACTCCCCCCTCTTGAATGGCCCCCCTCTCCACGGTGCTGTGGCCAGGTTGCTCATCCTCCCTGCAGCCCCTGCTTCCGTCTCCACAGGGAGTAAGAAGCTCGAACCTGTTGGACAAGAGCAAGGGCTGCAGCTCCTCCAACACTACCTTCTGGATCCCCGTACCTGCCTCACTTGTGGTCACACCATCCTGTCCCTGACCATGGGCTACATCTGAATTAATTAACTTCATAGGTGTGACCACCTCCTGAAACACAGAGTCCAGGTACTTCTCCCCCTCCCTGATGTGTCGCAGTATCTGAAGCTCAGACTCCAGCTCATCAACACGGAGCTGGAGATCCTGTAGCAGCAGACACTTGTCACAGATGTAATCACCGTTAGCCTCAATGGGGTCTACCGGCTCCCACATCTCGCAACAGTAACACATCATCTGCTCCATTCTATGTAATTAATTATAATTTTTTTTATTTAATTAATTGGATTTAGATTAAATCAATCCCTCTAAATTACACCAGTTTAATGGTTAACCAACTGTCTCCCTTACAGCACAGACCCTAGAAAAAAACCGCCGAATTTAAGCTTGTAATAAAAAGAAGAAATACTCACCAACCAATCCAACCAATCACTTACCTGCTTCCTGGTGACGTCACTCTTGGATTATTTTTTACCTCTCTCCTCTGCTGTTGATTTGGTAAGCCTCTGGTCGCTGCCGGGTTATAGCTCCTCCTCCTGACCTCGCTGCTCACTCCTAGGTCCGATGCTGGTCTCGGGCCTCTGGTCGCTGCCGCTGGTTTTTATGCCGGGTTATAGCTCCTCCTCCTGACCTCGCTGCTCACTCCTAGGTCCGATGCTGGTCTCGGGCCTCTGGTTGCTGCCGCTGGTTTTTATGCCGGGTTATAGCTCCTCCTCCTGACCTCACTGCTCACTCCTAGGTCCGATGCTGGTCTCGGGCCTCTGGTCGCTGCCGCTGGTTTTTATGCCGGGTTTTTGCTCCTCCTCCTGACCTCGCTGCTCACTCCTAGGTCCGATGCTGGTCTCGGGCCTCTGGTCGCTGCCGCTGGTTTTTATGCCGGGTTATAGCTCCTCCTCCTGACCTCGCTGCTTACTCCTAGGTCCGATGCTGGTCTCGGGCCTCTGGTCGCTGCCGCTGGTTTTTATGCCGGGTTATAGCTCCTCCTCCTGACCTCGCTGCTCACTCCTAGGTCCAATGCTGAATCATCACAAGAAGATCCCTGGCACCACCATCTGTTCCAGACAGTGCTCAGATATCTAGGTAAATTAGCATGCCCAGAGATTGAACAGAGAACATGCTTCACTTTGCTTTGGCTTATTGATTCTATCAAGTGCCACAAGAGATCTTCTCTGCCTTCATTCTTGTGTTCAAATCCCCCCTTGGTCTCACCACTCCCTATCTCTGTAACCTCCTCCAGCCCTACAGCCCTCTGAGATATTTGCGCTCCTCCAATTCTGACCTCTTGCACATCGCTTATTTTAATCGCTCCACCATTGGTGGTCGTGCCTTCAGCTGTCTAAGCCCTAAGCTCTGGAATTCCCTCCGTAAACCCCTTCACCGTTATATTTTTCTCCTCCTTTAAGACGCTCCTTAAAACCTACCTCTTTGACCAAGCTTTTATCACCTCTCACCTGTCCTAATATCTCCTTATTGGGCTCGGTGACAAATTTTGTCTGATAACGCTCCTGTGAAGTGTCTTGGGATGTTTTACTAGGTTAACGGCGCTATATAAATGCAAGTTGTTGTTGTTACAATAGGAGATGCTCTTCTACTATCAGAGTAGAAGTCAGCCCAGCCCACTGGAGCAGTGTTAGAAGTTACTGACTATATCAACCTACCGACATAATGAGATCAGTTGAAATTGCACCAAGAGCTGTTGTATAACTACTCTGAGAGCAGAAGCACCCGAGCCCATCCACCAGTTGTGAATAACGGTGGAGAGGGTGGCCTTTGGAAAACTGGCCAACTGGGCACTTCGGGACTGACAGAATGCTGAGGGATTTGTGGAGGAGATTTCCACACCAGGCATTGAGATGTCAAGGACTGGTACCATAGTTGCAAATGGTACATCTTGTGGAAGACCCCACATCACATGTCCTTGCCTGCCCACTCATTGGACTGTACATGTATAGGTCTACATACATATATGTATGTGTGTATAAGTACAGGTCTGTATATGTGTATGTGAGTCTATACAAGCACAGGTCTATATATATTATTTATATATATGTATGTATACAAACAGTAAAATGACCAGCAGGAGAAGACCAGCTGGTCAAGCCCGCCCCACACTCATGATGCCTGGAGCAGCATGACAAGACACTTTCTACCCCCCAACACCCCTCCGCCAGTAGCCATGTGATGTCCTGGGAGAGGCACAAAAATAGAGAAACACTCAGGGTCAAGAAGGGGAAAAATCTGGAAAATTCCTCTCCGACCCCATCAGGTGATCGAAACCAGTCCCGGAGACCATGTATATAAGCACCCACTTATGGAATGGGTGAATGAATGGGCTGTGGTCATGTAGTATCAAAACTCAGTGGGATGGACAGGGAGCCATTGGGACACTGGTTCTCACTGTTTTGTTTTTGGGCTTTGACACAGGACATATCCTTTGGTTCAACATCTGCAGCCACTGTAAGCAGACCTCTCCTCTCCTATGAACCAGGGTGCAGCTTTGCCTGCCCAATAGCCAGGTAAATGTAACAAGACCCAGGAACCAAGCACAGAATCCTTGTCACAATACATCTACGAGACAGCACCACTCTCAGTACATTAAAAAAATTTGTTTATGGGATGTGGGTGTCGCTGGCAAGGCCAGCATTTATTGCCCATTCCTAATTGCCCTCGAGAAAGTGGTGGTGAGCCGCCGCCTTGAACCGCTGCAGTCCGTGTGGTGAAGGTACTCCCACAGTACTGTTAGGGAGGGAGTTCCAGGATATTGACCCAGTGGCAATGAAGGATCGGCGATGTACTTCCAAGTCAAGATGGTGTGTGACTTGGAGGGGAACTTGGAGGTGGTGGTGCTCCCATGCGCCTGCTGCCCTTGTCCTTCTAGATGGCAGAGGTCACAGGTTTGGAAGGTGCTGCCGAAGAAGCCTTGGTGAGTTGCTGCAGTGCACCTTGTAGATGGTACACACTTCATCCACGTTGCACCAGTGGTGGAGGGAGTGAATGTTTAAGGTGGTGGAGGGAGTGAATGTTTAAGTGGGCTGCTTTGTCCTAGATGGTTTTGAGCTTCTTGTGTGTTGTTGGAGCTGCACTCATCCAGGCAAGTGGAGAGTATTCCATCACACTCCTGAATTGTGCCTTATAGATGGTGGAAAGGCTTTGTGGAGTCAGCAGGTGAGTCACTCGCTGCAGAATACTCAGCCTCTGACCTACTCTTGTTGCCACAGTATTTATGTGGCTGGTTCAGTTAAGTTTCTGGTAAATGGTGACTCCCAGGATGTTGATGGTGGGGGATTCAGCGATGGTAATGCCGTTGAATGTCAAGGGCTGGTGGTTAGACTCTCGCTTGTTGGATATAGTCATTGCTTGGCACTTCTGTGGCGCGAATGTTACCTGCCACTTATCAGCCCAAGCCTGAACATCGTCCAGGTCTTGTTGCATGCGGGCATGGAGTGCCTCATTAACTGAGGTATCAGGCCAGATAGTGTACCTCAAGCCCCTGGAGGAGGACTATGAACCCACAATCTTTTGGCTCAGAGGTGGATGCACACGCAGTTTGCAACGAGTGTGCTCATACTGAGCCAAGGCTGACACCTGACACCAATGAGTTTCAGAAAGAGGGATAGGGGCAGCTTAGTAGTAAAAGCTTTTAGGGCAAAAAGAGACACATACTTTAGTAAAGAAAATTCCAGCTAATCACTTCTCAAAAATGCTGGCAACCTTTTCATGAAAGTATCTCTGTTGTTGAGCAGAATGTTCCCTGTGTCTGAGCAGCCCTTGTCATTGTAACTCGAAAGTACACAGAGAATTAATTAGTGTCATATTAAATGTTCTCTGATAAATAGCTGTCACCATTAACAAAGTAGCTGTTATCTGGCACGTACAGTAACTGCGAAGACGCTGGCGTCAGCTTAAAGCTCCAGGACATCAACCTATTAAAGCCTTCCCCTCAGGGGAGCCACAGCGACTGAAGGCATCCGTCATCCTTTGGGAAAAGTCAAAACATTTCCATGGTCTGGCAATGGAGGCAAATAAGAACAGTGATCCATCACTTTGATTCTTGAGATTGTCAAAACGTCATGCAAATTGTTCCATACTCTGTGGCCTTCACCAGTCTCTTATTTTACATCAGTTCCCAGGTCACGAGTGGACTTTTTCTGTAAACTATGCATCTTCTTCTTGTGTTTCCTCGATGGGCATTCTGCAAATTTCCTTCCGACCTCTGACCTTCTTTGGGTTTTTCTATTCATGGGCCTGTAGCATTACGATCACGGTGGTGCAGTTGACATGTTTCACAGGATGATGTGCAGTACCCTTTGTGACCCTATCATGTTCTGGTCCATGGTCTAACACACTGCTATCCTCAATCACAATGACTAATTACAAACTGCATCCCGAGAGGTCAACCAAACTCAAGAGGGTGTAGACTCACTAGTTAAAAGCAAACTGGTGAGGGCAACAGGTTAGATTTCTAACACGTCATTGGGAGTAAAAGTTGTCAATTCATTTCACAGCTCCCCCTGCACGGCGAAATTCTGATCTTAAACTTGTTTTCAAATCCCTCCATGGCTTCACCTCTCCCTATCTCTGTAACCTCTTCCAATCCTCCAACATTCCAAGATCTCTGCACTCCTCTATTTCTGGCCTTTTGCGCATCCCAAATTTTTACCGCTTCACCATTGGCGGCCATGCCTTCAGCTGCCAAGGCCCTGAGCTCTGGAATTCCCCCCCAAACCCCTCCGCCTCTCTACCTCTCTTTCCTCCTTTAAGACGCTCCTTACCTGTCCCAATATCTCCTATGTGGCTCGGTGTCAAATTTTATTTGATAACACTCCTGTGAAGCACCTTGGGATGTTTTACTACGTTAAAGGCGCTATATAAATGTAAGTTGTTGTTGTTTACAGGGAGGGAATGAAAATAGCAGGAGGAGTCACCTCAATCCACTCTCGCTCTCCTATGGAGCAGCATGGTGACAACCCAGCAGGCAGATCCATGTCCAGTACCTGGGCATGGCACCTGCTCCAAGGAAACAAAAACTGAAGGCACTGGAGGAAACCATGAGAACATAAAAGATTAAGAACAGAGGATCCCTGAAAATCCAGGGTTGTTCTTCAGAGCCTCATCATAACTTCAGGGGGGAGTCCACCAGAATGGCCAAAATCTAGGCTGGGACCTGAAGGCCCAAGTTTCCAGGTTGGCTGTGTGGTGAGGGTGGGTATTGAGGTAAAGGCGACAGTGTAGTTCCCGTGTCCTGGGCCTTCTTTGAGACCTGCTGTTAAATCTGGGCAGATGTGGGGCCCACCTGAGGTGCAGGCCGGGATCATAGCCTAGATCCACAAAGATTTGTCTAGCCAGTTTATATTTTTAGTTTTAGAGTGGCCCCTTTTGTAAGGAGGTCATGGGGACACCTATATAATTCTTCTTGGGGAACCAAGTATCCCCCCTGAGGCTGGGACTCTTCAGCTGGGCGTTCCCGGTGTGCCGCTAGCCTGCTGAAGGCATGTAAATCATGAGGCCTCCCCTGGTGCACTGGCCCATGGATTTTCAGAACCATAATCTTTAAGAATGGGGAAGGCCATTCGGCCCCAAAACTTCATCCTTTCCTTCACAGATCAGCTACTCACCTTCTCACCATATCCCTCAATCCCTTCGCTCTCCAGAAACACATCTAATTGTGTCTTGATTCCTTTTACACTGTCCATTTCAATGTCCTTCGCAACTCTGTAACCCTTTGGGTGAAGAAGTGATTTCCCTTCTTACTCCAACCAGTCACCACCTGCCTGGATCAGCCTTGTTAATCCCCTTCCATCCTGAAAACGCCTTGAATTCGTCATACCCAGAGTCACTTTGGTCACTCGCAAGAACAAGCCTGTACTTCTGATGATTAGGAAAAACAAACTGATGCAGCACAACTCCATTAGGTGTCTATGACTGTTGTCATAACAGGCCTCTCCTCAGCGGTCAGCTGCTGGCAACCTGCCCCATCTTTCACAGGCTGGCATGGGGAGAGCAGACTGGGATGTATGTTCACCATTAACGCAGGTCTTTGCCTGCTTCATAGGCCGTGTACATAAGGCAGAGTAACTTGGAATTGGTTTCAGCCATTCTATATCTGATGGGGTACCATGTAACGCTTCATCGCTCAGCGATAACCAAAAGCTAATCAACACAAGTGGTTTAATTCCCTCGGAACATAGGGACAGGAGTAGGCCATTCTGCCCCTCCAGCCTGTTCCACTGTTCAATGCCCCCTTGTTCTGGACTCTCCCACCAGAGGAAGTAGTTTCTTTCCATCTACCCTATCAATTCCTTTAATCATCTTAAACACCTCAATTAGATCACCCCTTAACCTTCTACACTCAAGGGAATACAAGCCTTGTCTATGCAACCTGTTCTCATAATTTAACCCTTTTAGCCCCGGTATCATTCTGGTGAATCTGTGCTGCACCCCCTCCGAGGCTATATATCCTTCCTGAGGTGCGGTGCCCAGACTGAACCCAATACTCTAAATGGGGTCTAACCAGAGCTTTATATAACTGTAACATAGCTTCCAGCCTCTTTGATATAAAGGCCAACATTCCATTCCATTAGCCTTTTAAATTAATTTTTGTACCAGTTCACAAGAATTTACTATACTTGGACCCCCAAATCTCTCTACAGTTCCCAGCTTCTCGCCATTTAGAAAATACTCTGATCTATCTTTCTTGGGTCCAAAGTGGATGACCTGATACTTTCCAACATTGAATTCCATCTGCCACAGTTTGCCCACTTATTTAATCGATCAATTTCCCTTTGCAACTTTCTGCTCCCAACTACAGTATCCACATTCAACGGATCATCCTCCGGCATTTCTGCTACCTCCAAAGTGATCCCACCACCAAATGTATCTTCCCCTCCCCTCCCCTTTCAGCATTCCGCAGGGACCGCTCCCTCCGAGACACCCTAGTCCACTCCTCTATCACCCCAAACAGCCCTTCCCCTTCGCCTGGCACCTTCCCGTGCAAGCGGAGGAGATGTAACACCTGCCCCTATACCTCCCCCCTTCCCACTGTCCAGGGCCCCAAACACCCCTTCCAGGTGAAACAGTGATTTACTTGTACTTCTCGCAATCTAGTATATTGTATTCACTGCTCACAATGTGGTCTCCTCTACATTGGGGAGACCAAACGCAGATTGGGTGACCGCTTTGCGGAACACCTCCGTTCAGTCCGTAAGGGTGACCCCGAGCTTCCGGTCGCCTGTCATTTTAATTCAACGCTCCATTCCCACTCGGACCTCACCGTCCTCGGCCTCTTGTATTGTTCCACGGAAGCTCAACGTAAACTCGAGGAACAGCACCTCATCTTCCGATTAGGCACTCTGCAGCCTTCTGGACTCAATATCGAGTTCAACAATTTCAGATCATAACCTCGGCCCCTATTTCATTTTTTCTTGTAATTTTTCCACTCCTTTCCCCCCCCCCCCTTTCCTTTTGTTTCGCTCTCACACCTGGCAGCTATCCCTTGCCCTGCCAGTACACTTTACACACAATCTCAGCCTATTACCATCTCGTCTAGCTTCTAACACCTTTTATTGTCTCTTTTTTACTTCTTTTGTTTCTTTTATTCTTTTGTCCGATCGCAGCCCTGCCTCTGATCTACCTTTTCTTTCCAGTTTTGAAGAAGGGTTCAACCCGAAACGTCAACTCAAATTTCTGTCCACGGATGTTGCCTGACCTGCTGAGTTTTTCCAGCATTTTCTGTTGTTATTACAGTATTTACTGTGCCATCTAACATGATGTCGTAATTTACAAGTTTATCTCTCCTAAGCTTCTTAAATAATGGCTATAATTTGAATAATAGTGTGCTAGTTTTACTTACTGGTTAACACGATGCATTGTTTTAACACAGTTGTTAACCTGTTTCTTTTCAATGGGATAATAAGCCAATTAGAGGAGTGCAGACAGGATTGTGTTAACAAGTGCGCTAAAACTACTGCCCAGAGGGAACTGAAGCATGGCAATACTAACTTAGCCTTTGCTAATGACACCAAGCTCTGCAGCCAGATACAAGAGAGATTAATGGCATTTAATGGCTTCTGGGCAAATTCAACAGATGGGCAAAGGAATTGCTTTAATGTGGATATAAATGTAAGGTCATACGTACTGCAACAGGAAACAATAAGATGTGAGCAGGGTTTTTATTAACAAAGATGGAAGATGAAAAAGATGATTCCCTGTGTTATTTCAGTCAGTGTGAGGAAAGGCTCAACCCTGCCAGGAAAGGTGACTAAATGCGTCTCCACCCTGAGAGGAGGCAATGACTAAATGCGTCTCCACCCTGAGAGGAGGCCTTTGCCTGGCCTCAGGGCCGAAACCATCGAGTACAGACTTTGCCCTATTCGGTCCCCTCAGTAGAACAAAGCCACTCAGGCGTCAAGTCCCTGTCTGGGCGGCTGCTATTAAGGAGAGCGGGACAAACTTTCCCCGGGATCACCATACATTCTGCTTCTGGAGCTGATACTGGCACTGAGAGACCTTGTCTTAGCTAACAGAAAAAGAAAAAAGGAAGAAATTGCATTTATTTACCACCTTTCACGACCTCAGGACATTCCAAAGCCCCAATGAAATTCTTTTGAAGTGCAGTCACTGTTGTAATGTAGGAAATGTGGCAGCCAACTTGCACACAGCAAGCTCCCACCAACAGCAATGAGATAAATAAGCAGATTTAGGTGTTGGTTGAGGGATAAATATTGGCCATTGCTGTGTGCAAATTGGCTGCTGCATTTCCTACATTACAACAGTGACCACGCTTCAAAAGTACTTCATTAGCTGTAAAGCACTTTGGGATGTCTTGAGGTCATGAAAGGCGCTATATAAATGCAAGGTCTTTCTTTCTTTATTGTCAATGGCCCCGATCTTGACTAGGGCTGGATTACTGAGCGGGGGTGAGGAGTTGTGTTCACGCTGTGGAGTTTTGATGCGTCCTTTTTTCCAGAAGGTTTCCCGACCAGAAGCCAGCATGATTGACAAGCTTGGCTCCCTGTTGGGCGGGGAGGAGGCCACAGGCCTGCAGCAGGTAGGAAGCATGCAACTGGGTTAGTGGGAGTGTGGGGTGGGTGGGGGTCGTAGAAATCTTGGGAACTGCCCGGTCCTATGGGGTGGGGGGGTCCGATCCTGGGGGGACGGGTCCGATCCTGGGGCAGGGGAAGCAGGTTTGCTTGGGGTGCCCAGGGAAAGCACTCCTGCTCCTCCTGGCCCACAAGAAGTGCTGTAAAGGCACTTACCTTTTCCCCAAAGCTGCCCTCGCTTCCCTTTAGCTGCCAAGTTTCCCGAGGCCCGGGAAACCGGGCCAGCCAAGGGTTAAACCTGGAAATGTGAGGCACGCAGCCTCATTATAATATTTAAATAACCAACCCGCCTCCTGGGAGTGGGTTGGTCGTCCGCCCCCACTCCCCGCCATCCCGCCTCTGTTAAAACCGGAAGTGGGCAGGTTTGAGGTAGATTGAGGTCGGTTTTGAGATTTAAAAATGTTCACAGTTCACCCAACCCAAACCCACCCAATTTTGGGGTTAAAATTCCCCTCAGTAACGTTAACCAGTAAGAAGCAAATAAGGAAGGATTATGATCTGGGTGAAAATGTAAATTTCAGAGGCAGCGATGTGTCCAAACTGCTCACTGATCTGTGTGTGAGGATGGCTGAGTTGAAGACGTTTGCCTGGTAATTAAGTGTTGCTAGAGGATGCAGAGCTGACACGATCAGCATGAAAGCAGCCCCATGGGTCTCATTGTAACTACAACCAGCTGCACTCTTAGAAACAGGGTGTTAGGGTCCAACAATTACTGAACAATCAGCTACGGCATTTATTCTGGTGGTGAATCTATCAGCAGGGCTCAATGGCTCGGTTAGTGAATGCACTGTCTAGTGTGATCCTGGGCCATAAGAAAGTCTGGAGCCTCTTTAAATATCTTCTTTAAACGTCCTTCTTTAATTATGCAAATCGGAGCCCGATGACATCATTGTGCCCCGACTGTGATTTTAACTGTGGCTTGCGCAGGGAAGACAATGAAGAGGCCCAAACAGGTAAGTTTTTCTACTTTCCTTTTTGGGGTCGGGAGGATCAGGGGAACATCCTCCAGGCCCCACGAGGAAGGTCATGGCCTCCCCTGCTCAGAGCTTCTACTCCCCCCGCTTCTCTTCTGTGAGACCGCGCCCCACCCCCCCCATCGACCCCCACCCCCGGAACCTCCATCTCTACACCGGCCTACATTCTGGTGGGTGGCCGGTTTTCTGCAGGCTGGTAATTGCTTCATGTCCATTTCCCGCCTGTTCCGGGCAGGAATTGGACTGCTAGGTTGTTTGTGAGGCCCGTGAGTGAAAACAGCCCCAGGTCTCAAATTTTCTCCAGCGAGTGTTTTTCTCACTCGCTCTGCCCCCCCACCCCCCACCATCCCTGCTCGCCCAAAACACGCCTGGAGTTAAAATTGACCCCCTCAGTGTTACTCAACAAATACTGATCATGCTCCTTAAAGGTGGTAACTGACTCCCAATTAGTTTCCTTCTCTGAGAGCTTGTTCCACATACCCAGTATCCCTTTTAGGGATAAAAAGACTTCATAGAATCATAGAAATTGACAGCACAGAAGGAGGCCATTCGGCCCGTCGTGTCTGTGCCAGCTGAAAAAAAGCTATCCAGCCTAATCCCACTTTCTAGCTCTTGGTCTTTAGCCTTGTAGGTTACTGCGCTTCAAGTGCATATACAAGTACTTTTTAAATGTGATGAGTGTTTCTGCCTCTACCACACTTTCAGGCAGTAAGTTCCAGACCCGCACCACCCTCTGGGTGAAAAAGTTCTCCTCAAATACCCTCTAATCCTTCTACCAAATACTTTAAAACTATGCCCCCTAGTTATTGACCTCTCTGCTAGGGGAAATAGGTCATAGAAACATAGATACATAGAAGATAGGAGCAGGAGTAGGCCATTCGGCCCCTCGAGCCTGCCCCGCCATTCAATGAGATCATGGCTGATCATCCAAACTCAGTACCCTGTCCCTGCCTTCTCCCCATATCCCTTGATCCCTTTAGCCTTAAGAAATATATCTAACTCCTTTTTGAATATATTTAATGAATTGGCCTCAACTGCCTTCTGTGGTAGAGAATTCCACAGGCTCACCACTCTCTGGGTGATGAAATTCCTCCTCATCTCTGTCCTAAATGGCCTACCCCTTATCCTTAGACTGTGACCCCTGGTTCTGGACTCCCCGACCATCGGGAACATCCTTTCTGCATCTAGTCTGTCTAGTCCTGTTAAAATTTTATAAGTTTCAATGAGATCCCCTCTCATTCTTCTAAACTCCAGCGAGTAGAAGCCCAATCGACCCAATCTCTCCTCATACGTTATTCCTGCCATCCCAGGTATCAGTCTGGTGAATCTTCGCTGCACTCCCTCTATGGCAAGAACATCCTTCCTCAGATAAGGCGACCAAAACTGCACACAATACTCCAGGTGTGGTCTCACCAAGGCCCTGTACAACTGCAGCAAGACATCCTTGTTCCTGTACTCGAATTCTCTCGCTACGAAGGCCAACATACCATTTGCCTTCTTAACCGCCTGCTGCACCTGCATGTTTACCTTCAGCGACTGGTGCACAAGGACATCCAGGTCTCGTTGCACTTCCCCTTCTCCCAATCTATTGCCATTCAGATAATAATCTGCCTTCCTGTTTTTGCCACCAACACCTCGTCAATCTTCTCTGTACCCTCTCTAGTGCAATCACATCTTTCTTATAATGTGGTGAGCAGAATTGTACGCAGTACTCTAGCTGTGGCCTAATTAGTGTTTTATACAGTTGAAGCGTAACATCCTTGCTCTTATATTCTATCCCTCGGCTAATAAAGGAAAGTATCCCGTATGCCTTCTTAACCACCTTATCTACAGGTCCTGCTACTTTTAGGGATCTATGGACATGCACTCCAAGGTCCCTCTGTTCCTCTACACTTCTCAGTATCCTACCATTTATTGTGTATTCTCTTGCCTTGTTAGCCCTCCCCAAATGCATTACCTCACACTTCTCTGGGTTGAATTCCATATGCCACTTTTCTGCCCACCTGACCAGTCCATTGATATCTTCCTGCAGTCGATAGCTTTCTTCCTCACTATCAACCACACGGCCAATTTTTGTATCATCCGCAATCTTCTTAATCATGCCCCCTACATTGAAGTCTAAATCATTGATGTATACCACAAAAAGCAAGGGACCTAGTACTGAGCCCTGCAGAACCCCACTGGAAACAGCTTTCCAGTCACAAAAACATCCATCGAACATTACCATTTGCTTCCTGCCACTGAGCTAATTTTGGATCCAACTTTGCCACTTTCCCTTGGATCCCATGGGCTTTTATTTTTCTGACCAGTCTGCATGTGGGACCTTGTCAAAAGCCTTGCTAAAATCCATGTAGGCTACATCAAACACACTGGGCTCATCAACCCTCCTTGTTACCTCCTCAAAAAATTCAATCAAATTAGTCAGACACGACCTTCCCTTAACAAATCCATACTGACTATCTTTGATTAATCCGTGCCTTTCTAAATAACGACTAATACTGTCCCTCAGAATTTCTTCCAAAAATTTGCCCATTACTGGCCTGTAATTACTCAGTCTATCCCTTTCTCCCTTTTTAAACAATGGTACCACATTAGCAGTCCTCCGGCACCACACCTGTAGCCAGAGAGGATTGAAAAATGATGATCAGAGCCTCTGCTATTTCCTCCCTTGCTACACTTAACAGCCTGGGATACATTTCATCTGGGCCTAGTGATTTATCCACTTTCAAAGATGCTAAACCCCTTAATACTTCCTCTCTCACTATGTTTATCTCATCTAATATTTCACACTCCTCCTCCTTAACTACACTGTTTGCATAATCCCACTCTCTTGTGAAGACAGACACAAAGGGCTGGATTTTGCCAGGCCCGAGGAGGCAGGTTTGAAGGCGGGTCAGGTGGGAAAGTTGCCAAAAATGGGGTCGGGCTCCAATCCCGCCTCCAACCCACATCTGAGCAACTTTGCTGAATGCGGGCTTTCAGAACCTGTTTTGGTCCCTCCTCCAAGAGGTGGGATAGGCCCTTAAGGCCCTTAACAACCACTTAAGTGCCTCTATAATGCCATTTTGACAGGCCTTTCTGAGTTTAACACATTTCCCGCATGCTGCACATCTCCCCTGGAACACGCTAGTTAATCCTGGTGGGCTCACAAGTGGATGGATTACTAACAGCTGCAGCTCCCCATAAAAAAGGAGTTTTCAACAATGATCATTTGCAGGTGACAGAGCTTTCTTTTCTCAAGTCTGGGAGAAATTTTTGAAGGTCTACTCATTTTGGAAGTTTTGAGGCTGAGATCCATCTCCATTGTGACCTCCTGGGAAACCCCTCTCCCCACCCTGACTGAGCGCTTCCTCAACTGAGGTATCTACCAGCGCCATGGGAACCATTTATTTCCTTTCCTCCTGGACCTCAGATTTGGATGAAGACCAGCCGCAGCAGCAGCAGAACCTGGAACAACAGCAGCACCAACAGCAACAGCAACAACAGGAGCGCCAACCTGCTGCTCACCCACCTGAAGCTGCACAGGCCAGAAGGCGCCAGCGCAGGGAAGGACGTCGCCGCAGGAGATACCCCCAAAACAGGGTTTACAGACAGAGGGTGAGCTACCTCAACATAACTGAGCAGCAGTGCCAAAGGAGGTTCAGACTTTCATGAGAGGTAGTAAGTGACATCTGCGCAATGCTGCAGCAAGACCTGAAGCACAGAGGAGCGGGTGGACATCCCTTACCAGTGGCCGTCAAAGTCACCACCGCTCTCAACTTTTTTGCTTCAGGCTCATTCCAGGGATCAACAGCAGACATCAGCAGCATCTCCCAGGTGGCTGCCACACACTTGCATCACCCAGGTAACCGATGCCCTCTTTGCAAAGGCGCACAATTACATCAACTTCTCCAAGGATCAAGCAAGTGTAACCGCGCGTGCAGTTGGATTTGCTAATATGGCAGGCTTTCCAAGGGTGCAGGGCATCGTAGAGAGCACACATGTGGCCGTTAAGGCACCCCATCACAATCCAGGCATTTTTGTCAACCGCAAGGGCTTCCACTCCCTCAACGTGCAGCTGGTGTGTAACCACAAGAAGGAAATTTTGCATGTTTGCGCCAAGTACCCTGGCAGTTGCCTTGAATCCTTCATCCTGCGGCAGTCTAGTGTGCCTCCACTCTTCAGTCCGCCAGACCAACTTTGCGGATGGATACTTGGAGACAAGGGCTATCCCCTGAAGACGTGGCTAATGACACCGTTGAGGAGGCCATCCAACAAAGCTGAGGAGCGCTACAACTCCAGCCACATTTCCACTAGATCCATTATCGAGCAAACCATTAGCTTGCTGAAGATGCGCTTCAGATGCCTTGTTAGATCAGGTGGAGCCCTGCAGTACTCAGCAGCCAGGGTCTCCAGAATCATTGTGGTCTGCTGTGCACTTCACAACATGGCACAGCATCGTGGCTTGCAGCTGCCTGAGGTACAAGTGGCTCATCGCATAGCCTCCTCAGATGAGGATGAGGAGGAGGAGGAGAGCGACAATGAACAGATTGCGGAGGCGCATCAACCAGTGGCAGCAGTACGCGAGAACATTGCTGCCCGGGATGCAAGGGATGCACTGATCTTGGACAGATTTGCTGAGGCTGCCCAATCAAACACATTTGGCTCGCACCTTCTTACCACGCCATCGACAATGGACAAGAATCTGTGGCTTCCTATCACTCTGACCACAATACTGACAATTCCAAGTCGCCCTGAACCCTCAATGTGGAAGTCCCATTTGCAAAATGACACAGCCAACAACTTCAACAGCTTGCCATCAAGTCATTTTATAACATTAACTCACGGATGGCAATTCACAATTAAACACAACAGAACACCCAAGTGCCTAATCTTGTAATTACTTGTGCTTTATCTTCCTCTTACGCGTGCTCCTACATAGTGCTTCCCCTGTGACTTCAGCAGATGTGGAGGCCCCTTACTCACTTTCATGCTGCTCCTGCCTTGACATCATTGGCGGGCGTCCTCTGGGGTTGCGAGCCTCTGAGTGCTCGCCAACAGTCTGCTGCTCCTGCAGCTGTGCAGGGGATGAGACGCCCATCTCAGTTGGATGAGGACTCTGGTGGGGCTGTGACCGAGGGCTCCGCAGTGGCATGGAAGTGTGAGCGCTTGGAGAGGAGCCCCCACTTCCTTGTTGTCTGCCACCAACATCCCTCTCATGGGTCAGCCCCACTTCAGAGCTAGCAAGTGGCTTGACAGCACCTTGCTGCACTTCAGGGGGGCCATGAGGACCTGTATCTGCACTGGCAGTCCTACTCCAGGGGACTTCCATGAAGCTTTGGTTTCTCTGCTCAATAGCTGACCATCTCTTCTCCAGAGATGTCAATGTATTCTGAACAATGACCATGTTTTCAACACTCTGGCGACTCAGCTCCTCCATGGCCATAGCCATCCTCTCCTCTACCACAGCCATCCTTTCCACGGAGGTAGCCATCCATTCTGTGGTGATGCGTTCATGCGCCAATGCCTCCACAAACGCTCTGCTCATGTTAGCGATGGACTCCTCCATTCTCTCCACACTCGCAGCGACCCTGGATACAAAACCTGCCAGAGACTCCTGCACCTGTTCCTGGAGTTCAATCACCGCTCTCCTTCTGGATGTACCTGGAGGCACAGGGTCGACATGCAGCTGAGCCGAGTTGGGAGCGCCCTGCGTCCTCTGACAATGACTCTCCACTGCTATCCCTGTCTCCACCATCTGCTGATGCTCACTTGTGAGCTGTGATACACCAGATGACAACACTACTCTATCTCCCGAAGGTCCCACCGAGGTGTGAGTGTCTGTGCTGGTGCTGGGTGTGCTTAATT
This sequence comes from Somniosus microcephalus, assembly GCF_052327205.1. Taxonomy (NCBI): domain Eukaryota; kingdom Metazoa; phylum Chordata; class Chondrichthyes; order Squaliformes; family Somniosidae; genus Somniosus; species Somniosus microcephalus. The sequence continues at coordinate 140,353,155 of NC_140997.1, forward strand.
CTGGTGATGCTGCGCCCTCAGAGGTTGCAGCTTCCTCTGAGGAGTCTTGTGGTTCAGGCTGTTCCTCCTGGACAGTGGGGCGGGGGGCTGTCGATGGTCCTGTGGGGGAGTAAAGAAAAGAGTTAGACAAGTGAGATAAACATTGCATGCACATGGAATTGTGCAGATGATCATAAGTCAATCTGTTAGAGCATTAGAATGAATATCAGTCACTCATGCAATGTCAATGAGAGGGATGAAAAGCTATTCTGTCACCAGCTTGCTCTGATGCGCCCGTCTGTCCGTCCCCCACATGCGCATCCTCCTCGACTCCCACAATCTCCAGGGCTGCCTCCTCTGCACTGGTGAGCTGGGCTATTCAGGGTGGCCCTCCTGCTGTCTTCGCCCTTTCCCTCTTATTGTGGGCTCTCTTTTCCTGCAATGAGGGACACAAGTGGAGTTTGAGTGAGAATGAAGGAGTGAGTGTAGAGAATCCATAGCATAGATGCTTAGAAGGACACAAAGATGGAGTGAGGTCCCAAGACCAAGGGCCCTCCCTGTGTGTTGTAAGTTGTCATTGCATAACAGTGATAGGGAGTATAGTAATCTGGGATGTTATGATTAAGGTTATCCACCAGGTGGTGCTGTAGCCAATGCTGCTGCTAAGGTCAGAGGTTTGCTTCTTGTTAAGGTCAGAGGTTTGCTTCCTGTCAAGGTCAGCAAAGGTGGAATGCCAGGATGCAGGCATGATGTTTGTTACTCTGTTTGTTTAATAAAATACTCATACTAGTTCCAAAATATCGCCTCTTTGAGTTCTTGTTCCACTACATGGATTTATCACATTTGGCGACGAGGTAAAAAGGACCCTGGATAAAGAAGAGATGTCTGCCAGGACTTATAAACAACAAAATCACGAGCCTAGTGAGATTGTACAGCGGTTCAAGTTTAATTCAAGGAACAGGAAAGAGGAAGAGAGCGTAATGGACTATGTAGTGGTGTTGCGTAAATTAGCACAAGATTGCAATTATGGGAACAACCTGAAGGAAATGCTGCGAGATAGGCCAGTTTATGGAATTATGGACGACCGAATGCAGCGTAGATTATTATCCGAGACTGGGCTTACTTATGAAAAAGCATTGGAACTTGCTCAAGCCATAGAGACAGTGAACCAAGATGTAAAAGAAATACAGGGTTCAGACAGGGCTAATGCTATGCAAGTTGCAGGTCAGGTTGTTGTGCACAAGTTGAACATGCGTCAGAAACCACAACGTGAGCATGTGAAGGCATGTTATAGATGCAAGGGCCATCATCTGGCTAGTGAATGCCGGTTTCTGGAGGAAATGTGCTACAAGTGTGGGAAACAAGAACACATAAAACAAGCTTGCAGGGCGAAATCACCTGAGAAGGAATCCAAACCAAAAGGGGGAGGGCAGCAAAACCAAAGGAGAGAAGTGAAAAAACATGGAGCACACCACTTCAGCGGGGAAGCTGAGGAAGAAGAGGATATGTTCATAATGTAGAGCATGTTAGAGAACATTCCAAAAGTGGCTCCTATCACATTGTAACTGACAGTAAATGACTCTAAGGTGAACTTTGAAGTGGATACAGGGTGCGGCGTGACCATAATGAACAAGGCAGAGTACTCAAAATTGTGGAACCGTGCAAAAGTTCCAGAGTTAAAGCCTTGCTCCCTGCATCTTAAAACATATACAGGTGAACAAGTAGCGACATTAGGTACAGCTAATGTAACTGTGCAACACAGGGACACAGTGGAACAGTTACCTGTAGTGATAGTATCAGGTACCGGACCAAACCTGTTAGGTCGGGGCTGGATAAAAGAATTTAAATTAGACTGGGGAGCAGTAAATCAAATAGATGCGGGCAAACAGTTGACTTTGCAAGAAGTGTTGAGTGAACATGAGAATGTGTTCAAGGAGGAACTTGGAACATTTAATGGCCCCCCAGCTAAGATTTATGTAGACAAGGAGGCACCGCCAAGGTTTTTTAAACAACGACTTGTGCCTTATGCCATGAAGCCAAAGGTAGAGGCTGAGCTTGACCGTCTATTGAGAGAGAACATACTGGAGCCAGTGAAATGTTCGGAATGGGCAGCTCCCATAGTACCTGTTTTGAAACCGGACAATTCGGTAAGACTCTGTGGAGATTATAAATTGACAGTCAATCGGGTGTCCAAACTAGAGCAGTATCCGATTCCCAAAACGGAGGATCTCTTTGCAAACCTGGCTGGAGGAAAGAAGTTCACAAAGTTGGATTAGTCATGCCTACTTGCAGATTACACTGGATGATGAATCAAAGAAGTATGTCACCATAAATACACACAAGGGCTTGTTTACATATAACCGCTTACCGTTTGGTGTCTCATCTAGACCAGCTATCTTCCAGAGGACAATAGAAGGTGTACTGTAAGGGATTCCACATGTTTCCATCTATCTGGATGACATTCTGGTGACGGGAAGAACCGACCAGGAGCATCTGAGCACTCTGAGAGAGGTACTACAGAGATTGGAGAGGGCAGTGTTCTGGCTCAAGAGGCGTAAGTGCACTTTCCTGGGGAATGAGGCAGTGTTCCTGGGACACAGAGTGGACGCCACCGGGCTCCATCCACTCAAGGAGAAGGTACAAGCACTGCAGGACGCCCCTGCTCCTACAAATGTGGCTGAGTTAAAAGCTTACCTGGGATTGCTGAACTTTTATAACAGGTTTTTGTTACGTCCATGAATAATTGAGACACGGACAGCAGGAGTGAACAAAGTAAGTCTTTACTGGTGGAAGTCAACAGTGAAACTAAAAACACAGAGGCTCAATAGCGCCTTTTATACAGGGGTGGTCACTGCCGGTACTGCAGTCTGAGACCAGTTATTCTCTTAAAGGTACATACACAACAATTCCTCCCCTTTTAGATAAACAGTACATAACATTCATTTAACAACTAAATGATAACTAGTTACAATCACAATTACTGTTGCTAGATACATTGGTTAAGTTTAAGCAATTATAAGTTCAGTCTTTGAGGAGGCTTCCTGATTCTGTCTCGATAACGCCTCTTTGGGGTATCAGGTTCTTCTGGCAATGTTGAGTCAGGATCAATGTCGTTGTTTGGTTCATCTGCTTCCAATATTACCGGTTCTGCGGTAGCTGCAATTGGAACGTCGATTTCATTACCAGGTGTATCAGATCGTGGTGTGGAGTTGACGTTTTCCCGTGACTCTAGAATCTGGTCAGCATGGCGTCTTACAATGCTCTCCCCAACGTCCACGGTATACATGAGAGGTCCTTGTCGTGTACAAATCGTTCCTGGCTGCCATTTCTCAGTGCGGTAGTCCCGGGCCAAAACTGGTTGACCTATCTTAAAACTCCTGGTCGGCCTTTCATTCATATTCTGAAACTGCCTGTTCTCCACATCTCTTCAGACGTTTGGCTTAACCAAATCCAAGCGGCATCGTAGTCGTCGATTGAAGAACATCATGGCTGGAGTTTGGTTGGTAACCGCATGTGTCGCATTCCGGTAGGCAAACAAGAAGTTGTCCACCTTGTGCTGTAGGGGTATATCTTCATTACACATTGCCTTGATAGCCTTCTTGAATGTTTGGACAAACCTCTTGGCCAATCCATTAGTGGCTGGATGATATGGGGCAGATGTGTAATGCTTAACACCATTGTTCTTTACGAACCTCCGGAACTCTTCAGACACAAACTGTGGTCCATTGTCAGAGCAAATCTGTTCAGGCAGCCCATTCCTGGCGAATATGGTTCGTAAAACTGTGATAGTTTTTTCCGTGGTGGTTGAGGACATTTTTATTACCTCTGGCCACTTTGAATGTGCATCCACCGCAATTAAAAACATCGAGTCCATGAAGGGACCAGCAAAATCAATGTGCACCCTTTGCCATGGAGATGAGGGCCACTCCCATGGATGCAGAAGAGCTTGTGGTGGGGCGTTTTGGACCTTCTGGCATCCTACACAGCTCTTGGTCATCTCTTCGATTTCTCTATCGATTCCCGGCCACCACACAAACGCTCTGGCTAAGCTCTTCATTTTTACCCCACCCAAATGACCCTCATGAAGCTCATTGAGCACTCTATCCGTCAACTTAGGTGGAATTACTACTCTGGATCCACACATCAAGGTTCCTCTGCACACTGACAGCTGTTCTCTTCTCGGCGAGAATGCTGGCAGCAGTGGTTCGCCATGTGCTGGCCATCCCTTCACCGTTAAATCATAGACCCGTGATAGTGTCGGGTCATTCCGTGTTTCCTTTTCTATGTTTGCATTCGTCACAGGGAGACATTCGACTATGGTCGAGTGGAATAACTCCATTGGATCCACTGCAAGGTCTTCTTCTTCCACCGTCGGCAATGGTAGACGTGACAATCCATCAGCATTTCCATGCTCTTTAGTTCCTTTGTACTCGATGTCATATTGGTGTGCCCCTAGGAAAAGGGACCATCTCTGCAACCGTTGTGCTGTCATTATCGGTATGCCCTTCTGAGGGTTGAAAATGGAGACAAGAGGTTGATGATCAGTTAGTAGAGTAAATTTTTGACCGTGCAGGTAGTGATTGAACTTCTTCACCCCCCACACTAGGCTGAGGGCCTCTCTGTCAATCTGGGTGTAGTTACGCTCGGCAGAAGTTAATGAGCGTGACGCAAAAGCTATCGGCCTCTCTAAACCATCAAGGAATTTATGTGACAGTACCGCCCCAATGCCGTAGGGAGACGCATCACACGCCAGCCTGATTGGCAGTGCTGGGTTGTAGTGAGCCAATACTTCCCTTGAAGTGATTAAGTCCTTACTCTTCTGAAAGGCCCGCTTACAATCATCGCACCATTTCCATGCTACCCCCGTTCGTAGCAGGGCGTTCAGTGGGTGCAGAATTGTCGACAAATTCGGCAAAAACTTATGATAGTAGGTCACCAATCCGAGGAAAGACCTCAGTTGCGACACATTTTCAGGCTCTGGGGCCTTAACAACCGCTTCAATTTTGTCAGGGGACTTATGTAACCCCTCTTCATCAATCACGTGGCCACAATACGATATCTGTTTCTTAAAAAATTCGCACTTGGGGCGGTTGGCTCGCAGCCCATGTTCCCGTAGTCTAGTGAGCACCTGTTCTAGGTTGTTAAGGTGTTCACTGTCATCTTCACCTGTTACAAGGATGTCGTCCAAGTAACACTGAGTCCCCGGAATCCCTTGCAGGACTTGTTCCATCGCTCTTTGCCATATCGCCGGAGCCGATGCTACTCCGAATACCAATCGATGATACTGGTAAAGACCTTTGTGAGTGTTTATCGTGAGATACTTCCGAGAGGACTCCTCAACCTCCATCTGCAAATATGCTTGTGCTAGGTCAATTTTTGTAAAACGCTTCCCTCCAGACAGTGAGGCGAATATGTCTTCTATCCTTGGAAGAGGATATTGTACTGTGTGAAGGACCGGGTTCACCGTCACCTTGAAATCCCCACAGATGCGAATCTTCCTTGGCTCCCCGGACTTATTGCTTAACGTTTTCTTCATGACAGGAACGATGGGTGTCACCCACTCGCTCCAGTCGACCTTAGACAACACGCCCGCCTTCTCCAGATTCTCCAGCTCTGCCTCGACGGCTGGGCGAATTGCATATGGTACCGGTCTTGCTTTGAAAAACTTGGGAACTGCATTCTCTTCTATTTTTATCGAGGTGGTTATGCCTTTAAGCGTGCTCAGTTCTTGTTGAAATACCTCTTTGGCGTTAGCTAAGATTGTTGACAATCGTCCAGGAGTGACGTCTTCATCTTTTTTACCATCCACCGTCATTGCATGAATGGAGTGCCAATCTAAGTTTATCTTCCTGATCCATTCCCATCCCAATAACGGTGGTCCACCATTTGGCAGTATGTAGAGATACAATTTCCGTATTTTCTTGCCGTTGTATTCGACAGGCACCCTTATTTTTCCTCTGGGGTATACTTTTTGCCCCGTATACGTCGTCAAGACGATGGATGTCTCTCTCAAGTGTATGTGTGAAAATAGCAGCTCGTAGTCTCATCGATTCATGATGGTTAGCACTGATCCTGTATCCAATTCCATTTTAACTTGGGACCCTGCTATCGTGAGGGTGACCCAATTGGTTCGGTGATCCTCTTTTGCGATTACATTGTGAAGTTTGAGACAGCTTAGTCTCCTGTTCCCGGATTCACTGTCGCTCATCTGGTCTTCGGAACTACTGTCCGTCATCTTTTGTACTTTCTTGTACGGTTCCTTAGTAGCCTTTTTGTTGTCGCTGGTCTTCTTCCCAGACCTGCAAACTCATGCAATGTGTCCCATCTTCCCGCATTGCCTGCATATTTTGTCTTTGGACCAGCAGTCCTTCTGGTCATGGTTAGTTCTGCCGCAGCAATAACATTTTGCAAATCTAAAATGGCGCCTCCCGCGCTTTGCCTTCTTCCCCGATTTAACAAAATGGCACCTCCCGCGCTTTGCCTTCTTCCCCGCTGTTGTTAGCGCTGCTTTCCACGGTTTCTTGCGCATTTAATATTGATTTTTTTTTCTTTTATTATTTTCCCGTCGTGGAGCGGACCCTCTGGGACACTTCCCTCCCTCTTCTTAGGTCTGAACGCTGCCCGGCTCTGAAGCACCGGCCGTGCCCTGTGTGCTCCACCCTCTCTCTCTCTCTTTGCTTCCCGACTCGCTGCCCGGCCCCGTTGAAAAGCCACCCGATCGAGCTTCAGCCCGCCGCAGCCCAGGAAGGACCTGCCACCAGCCCGATTAGCTGGGAAACCACAGACCGAGGAACCAAGCCTGGCTCTGGACAGTCTCTCCTGCAAGTTTCCAATCCGACGATTTGGAGGGCGGTTGCCCACGGTTGACGCCCGTTTCTCGAGTTTCTTTGGATTTTATTTAATTTTTTTCTTTCTTCTGGCTTCGACCTTCAATAACGTCGTCTGAGGTGCTGCCAAGTTGCAGGTAAGTTCGTTTCTTACTCGTCGCCAGTGTTACGTCCGTGAATAATTGAGACACGGACAGCAGGAGTGAACAAAGTAAGTCTTTGCTGGTGGAAGTCAATAGTGAAACTAAAAACACAGAGGCTCAATAGCGCCTTTTATACAGGGGTGGTCACTGCCGGTACTGCAGTCTGAGACCAGTTATTCTCTTAAAGGTACATACACAACAGTTTTTACCAAACTTGTCAACTGTGTTAGCACCCCTTCACAAACTACTGCGCAAGGAGACACAGTGGCAGTGGGGAGAGGAGCAGCGGGTTTCATTTGAACAGTCCAAGAAGCTGATGCTGTCGTCGGATGTGCTGGTTCACTACAATGCAGAGAAAGACATCATTCTCTCTTGTGACGCTTCACCTTACGGGGTGGGGGCAGTTCTTTCACACTGCATGGAAGATGGAACTGAAAGACCAATAGGGTTTATGTCCCGAACTCTAACACCAGCGGAAAAAAACTATTCCCAGTTAGACAAAGAGGGGTTAGCAGTAATGTTTGGGTTACAGAGGTTCCACAATTACATATATGGCAGGAAGTTCACCATATGCACCGATCATAAACCTCTTCTCTCTCTTTTCAATGAAATGAAAGCAGTTCCACAGATGGTGTCACCCTGGATCCAAAGGTGGGCAGTGACGTTGAGGGCATATGAGTATGTCATTGTCTACAAGGCGGGCAAGTACCATGGGAACGCAGATGCCTTGAGCCATCTTCCACTGCCAGGCACACCTATCCGTGCAGCTCCAGAGGACAGAGTTTTGATGTTGGAGGACATTGACACGGCACTTGTGACTGCAGAGCAAGTAAGAACATGGACAGGTAAAGATCCAGTACTGTCTAGAGTTTGAGAATATGTGGTGAGGGGATGGCCACAGCATCCAGAAGGGGCTGACTTCACACCCTACAGTGTCAGGAAAACAGAGCTGAGTGTGCAGGATGGTTGCTTGTTGTGGGGAGCACGAGTGATTATTCCACAGCCAGCGTGACAATCTATCCTAGAGCAACTACATCAGTCTCATCCTGGGGTCTCACATATGAAAGCCTTGGCTAGGAGTTTTTTGTGGTGGCCAAAGCTAGATGAGGAGATAGAAAATCTAGTCAAGACATGCAGCACTTGTCAGGAACACTGGAAGGCACCAGCAGCGGCTCCTCTCCACCCCTGGGAGTGGCTGGATAAACCATGGAGAAGATTGTACTTAGATTATGCGGGTCCATTCATGGGGAAGATGTTCCTCATAATCATTGATGCACATTCCAAATGGATGGATGTTTATCCTGTAAATTCTGCTTCCGCCACTACTACGATAGACTGCCTGCGTCGGAGCTTCAGTAATCAAGGGCTACCGGAGATCGTGGTGAGTGACAATGCCACTTGTTTTGTGAGTACAGGGACAAAAGAGTTCTTGAGAAAAAATGGCATAGTGCAGGTGACCTCGGCTCCATATCATCCGTCCTCGAATAGGCTTGCGGAGAGAGCCGTACAAACATTTAAGGAGATGATGAAAAAAAGTGCAGAAGGGAGTTTAACAGCCAAAGTGTCATGGGTTCTGTTCAGCTACAGAATAACACCTCAATCCACCACAGGACTCTCTCCTGCTGAGATGTTATTAGGTCGTAGACTACGCTCCACTCTTGACCTTGTCCACCCAGACCTAAAAAGGAAAATGGAAAACAGACAAAACAAACAAAAAGAGAACCATGACAAAAGAACAAAAAGCCGAAGTTTTGGAGAAGGAGATGCGGTCCTTACCAGGAATTTCAGTTATGGACCAAAGTGGATTCCTGGCTTCATAGACTCAGTGACCGGTCCAGTATCATACAAGGTCATGTTGGGAGATGGTAGGGTAGTACGCAGACATGTAGATCAGATACTTCCCAGACAAGGGGAAATTGAAATGAAGGTTCCAGATGCAATGACTGAAGACAGGGTTGCCCCCAGTTATCCAAGTGCATCTGTGGTGCCACCACCAGGGACAGAGACAATTCCACAGGAACCTATTCATCAAGAGGAAACCATCGTTGCAGAGTCAGATACTCTGAGCACTGCTCAGGAGCAGCTTGTGGCTTCACCACAAATAAGCAGGGACTTTACTGTTAGACGTTCACAAAGGTTTCGCAAGCCACCAGAGAGATTGATACTGAACTGTTAGATTCGTCAAGTATGGAACATGATGAATGGAGACTCCTTATGTGACCCTCAGGAATGTTTGTTTGTTAAGAAATTCATACTGAAATCTTAAGGGGGGAGGCATATAGTAATCTGGGATGTTATGATTAAGGTTATCCACCAGGTGGTTGTGGTAAACCACTGTTTGTATTCCACTGTGTACATGCCTGGACATGCCTCGGCTGACTCCTCCCACAAGTCCTAGTATAAAGGTGACTGCTCCCCAGCCCTTTGTATTTCTGGACCGGTCGACCACTCGAGGCAGACCTTCATTCTTTTGTTAATAAAAGCCTTTAGTTACTCTCTTAACTCTCAGTCTTTTATGAGTAATTGATAGCGCATCAATTTTATTAACAAAATTTTTATAATGGAGAAGATCCTCACACCAGCATGCCTGGACTTAGATCATCGGGAGGCGGACTCATCCACCAAGTTTACTCACTGGCTTAAGTGTTTCGAAAAATTCCTGACCGCCTCCGCAGCAATCAAATCGGACGAGGACAAACTGGATGTCCTGACCTCCAAAGTGAACCACCGAGTGTACTCGGTCATCCAAGATGCGACCTCGTACGCGGACGCTATCAAGCTCCTCAAGGACCAGTACATGTGCCCAGTGAACGAAGTGTACGCCAGGCACCTTCTGGGGAGTCGTAAACAACAACCTGGGGAATCGACCGTGGAATACCTTCAGGCACTGTCTGTGCTTGGCCGGGCCTGTGGTTGTAAGGATGTAAAGGCCGCCGTGTACACAGAGGAACTTATCCGGGACGCTTTTGTAGCGGGCCACAGATCCAATTACACCCGACAGCGACTGTTGGAGCAGAGTGACCTCGACCTCAACAAGGCCTCTGAACTCGCACTATCATTGGATGCAGCCTACCGGGGCATGGATGCCTACTCCTCTGCACCGTGGACGCCGCGGGGAATGACAGCCTGGGACACGGTAGGACCGCCTCATAGCACCGTGCCACCCCAGCCACACCCCAGCAACGGCCCAACTACCGCAGCAGTGTCCCAAGGCCAGACAGCAGTGCCCCAAGGCCAGAAATGCTACTTCTGTGGCCAGGCAAAACACCCCAGAGCGCGCTGCCCGGCGAAAAACGCGATCTGCTCAGGCTGCGGGAAGAAGGGACACTACGCTAACGTCTGCAGGGCCAAAGCCACCCCGAACCCCAGCAGCGCCGCATGTGGGCCATGCGGGCCGCCATCTTGGGCCTCCCCGGCCATGTGCGAACCACCGGTACAGCAGCCATTTTGGATGCCTCCAGCCACATGGGGATCATGGACGCCGCCATCTTGGACGACAGCCGGAACGCAGCAGGCCCCCAACACCGCCTCATCTGATACCCGCAGCGACACACCGACCCCTACGCTGGCATCCGTTACACTGGACCAAGCGAGACCGCACCAGCTGGCCAGTTCCACAATGGACATTAAGGTAAATGGCCACGATACAATTTGCCTTTTTGACTCTGGGAGCACGGAGAGCTTCATCCACCCCGACATGGTGCGGCGTTGCTCTCTCCCAGTCCTGCCTGCGCACCAGCGGATTTCTATGGCCTCCGAGTCCCAGTCGGCGGACATCGGCGGCTACTGCATAGTGACACTCGTAGTAGATGGGACCGTGTACGATCATTTTAAACTTCTGGTCCTGCCCGACCTCTGCGCTGCCGTCCTGCTGGGGTTAGATTTTCAGTGCCACCTTAAAAGTGTTACGATGGCGTACGGTGGACCCCTACCCCCACTCACAGTCCGCAGCCAGCAGCTCCCAAATTGCCCGCCGCGCACCAGGTGCAACCTCTCCACACTCAGAGTCACCCCCCCCCCCACTGTTTGCTAACCTCACCCCCGACTGTAAGCCCATCGCCACAAAGAGCAGGCGATACAGTGCCGGGGACAGGGTTTTCATTAAAACCGAAGTGGAGCGGCTCCTGAAGGAAGGGATTATTGAGGGCAGCACCAGCCCCTGGCGAGCCCAGGTTGTGGTCGTTAAGACCGGCGAGAAGCAGCGCCTGGTCATCGACTACAGCCAGACAATAAATCGCTACACCCTGCTGGACGCCTACCCACTCCCCCGCATAGCTGATATGGTCAACCAGATCGCGCAGTACCGCGTCTTCTCGACCATTGACCTGAAATCAGCGTACCACCAGCTCCCTATCCACCCTGAGGACCGCCAGTATACTGCCTTTGAGGCAAACGGCCGCCTCTACCACTTCCTTAGGGTTCCCTTTGGCGTCACCAACGGGGTCTCCGTCTTCCAAAGGGAGATGGACCGGATGGTAGATCAAAATGCGTTGCAGGCCACTTTCCCATATCTGGACAATGTGACCATCTGCGGCCGTGACTTGCAGGACCATGACGCAAACCTCGAAAAAATCCTCTGCACCGCCCAACTCCTGAACCTGACATATAACAAGGAGAAGTGCATATTCCGCACAAACCGCCTCGCCATCCTTGGCTGTGTTGTGGAACACGGAGTCATTGGCCCGGACCCCGACCGGATGCGTCCCCTTATGGAACTCCCACTGCCCCACTGCCTCAAGGCCCTGAAGAGGTGCCTAGGGTTTTTCTCCTATTATGCCCAGTGGGTCCCCTACTATGCGGACAAGGCCCATCCGCTGATCAAGTCCACCTCTTTTCCCTTGACGGCAGAGGCCCGCTTAGCCTTCCACCGTATCAAGGAAGACATTGCCAAAGCCACCATGCACGCAGTGGACGAATCCATCCCCTTCCAGGTGGAAAGCGACGCGTCCGACTTTGCCCTGGCCGCTACCCTCAATCAGGCGGGGAGACCCGTGGCCTTCTTTTCAAGAACCCTCCAAGGCCCGGAGACCAGACACTCCGCTGTTGAGAAGGAGGCCCAGGCGATTGTGGAGGCTGTGCGTCATTGGAGGCACTACCTGGCCGGAAAACGATTTACCCTGCTCACTGACCAACGTTCAGTTGCTTTCATGTTTAACAACAAGCAGAGGAGCAAAATCAAAAATGACAAGATCTTGAGGTGGAGAATCGAACTTTCCACCTACAATTACGAGATCTTGTACCGGCCCGGGAAGCTCAATGAACCCCCGGATGCGCTATCGCGTGGCACCTGCGCCAGCGCGCAGATTGATAGACTGCGGGCCCTCCACAATGACCTCTGCCACCTGGGGGTCACCAGGTTCTTCCACTTCATCAAGGCCCGCAACCTGCCTTACTCTATTGAGGAGGTCAGGACCATGACCAGGAACTGCCAAGTCTGCGCTGAGTGCAAACCGCACTTTTATAGACCAGACAGGGCCCACCTGATAAAAGCCACTCGTCCCTTCGAGCGCCTGAGCGTTGATTTTAAAGGGCCTCTCCCCTCCTCCGACCGCAATGTGTACTTCCTCAATATTATTGATGAGTACTCCCGTTTCCCGTTCGCCATCCCCTGCCCGGACATGACCAGTGCCACGGTCATTAAATGTCTGAACGACCTCTTCGCTCTGTTCGGTTTCCCCAGCTATATCCATAGCGACCGGGGCTCATCGTTTATGAGCGACGAACTCCGTCAGTACCTGCTAACTAGGGGTATTGCCACAAGCAGGACCACCAGTTACAACCCCCGGGGGAACGGACAGGTGGAAAGAGAAAATGCGACAGTTTGGAAGGCCGCCCTGCTAGCCTTAAAGTCTAGGGGCCTTCCAACCTCCCGCTGGCAGGATGTGCTCCCCGATGCGCTCCACTCTATTCGGTCACTGCTCTGCACTGCCACTAACGCCACCCCTCATGAGAAAATGTTTGTCTTCCCAAGGAAGTCCACATCGGGGACATCGCTACCGCCATGGCTGACGTCCCCAGGGCCGGTCCTACTGAGAAGGCACGTGAGGACCCATAAAACGGACCCCCTGGTCGAGAGGGTCGACCTCCTCCACGCCAACCCCCAGTATGCTTACATTGCATACCCGGACAGGCGGGAGGACACAGTCTCCATAAGAGACCTTGCACCCTCGGGGGCCGCAGTAACCCACTACTCACTACCACCCCCCCCCACGATCCGATATCCAGCCCCAGCAGACGGCAGGCCTGGGCCCCGCGACCCGCTCGACATCTACGAGGACGACACGCCTGTGCCACAGCCTACGCAGGACTCGACGCCAGAAGCTCCACTACCCCTGCCGTCGCCACGCCGATCACAGCGGCAGACAAGACCTCCGGAGAGACTCCAATACACTAACTTTTAATACACTTCACCCCGCCGGACTCAATTTTAAACAAGGGGTGAATGTGGTAAACCACTGTTTGTATTCCACTGTGTACATGCCTGGACATGCCTCGGCTGACTCCTCCCACAAGTCCTAGTATAAAGGTGACTGCTCCCCAGCCCTTTGTATTTCTGGACCGGTCGACCACTCGAGGCAGACCTTCATTCTTTTGTTAATAAAAGCCTTTAGTTACTCTCTTAACTCTCAGTCTTTTATGAGTAATTGATAGCGCATCAGTGGTGCTGTAGCCAATGCTGCTGCTAAGGTCAGAGGTTTGCTTCCTGTTAAGGTCAGTGGTTTGCTTTCTTTCAAGGTCAGCAAAGGTGGAATGCCAGGATGCAGGCATGATGTTTGTTACTCTGTTTGTTTAATAAAATACTCGTACTAGTTCCAAGATATCGCCTCTTCGAGTTCTTGTTCCACTACATGGATTTATCACAGGGAGTGTGAGGGCTGCATTATCGAATAGTTAAATGAATGTGAACATACAGAGAGAGGGAATGGTTAAGAGTGCAGTGATATAAGGGTCAAGTGGGATGTGGAGGAGAAGGTTGACAATGAAGAGTGCTGATGATGAGAGGCGATGAGGAGCAGATTGAGGGTCATGGTGATGTAATACTCACTTTTCCTGTGTGTAGAAGGTGATGAAACCTCTTTCTGCACTGCAGCCATGTTCTGCTGCACATTGAGATGGCACTGAGGGAGTCCTCATCAAAGCAGGGTGCGCACTTGGGTCTCGAGCTTGCCATGTTTGCACCACTAATCCCTCAGAAGACTCAGCAACAAAGTTGTAAGGCAGAAAATGATCCAAGGCTGCGTGCAGGCCTTAAATGCAGCTGCATAGATGACGTCATCAGAGGCGAGTTTCAGGACCAAAAGACTCATTGGGCCAGTGGTCCCCACACGCTGGAAATCAAGTGCCCAATTAGGGCAAAATCGCTGAATTGTCCCGCCTCACATCGGAGGCGGGGCAGGACCCGCCGACCACCTGACCTGCCACCCAACCCGCCCCCAATGATAAAATCCAGCCCAAAGTATTCATTAAAAACCATACCCACGTCTTCCTCCTCCACACACAAGCTTCCTTTTTGGTCTCTAATAGGCCCTACTCTTTCTTTAGTTAACCTCTTGCTCTTTATGTATTTATAAAGCATCTTTGGGTTTTCCTTGATTTTACTTGCCAATATATTTTCATGTCCTCTCCTTGCTTTCCTAATTTCCTTTTTAATTTCACCCCTGCACTTTCTATACTCCTATTGGCTTTCTGCAGTATTTAGCTCTCGGTATCTGACATAAGCTTCCATTTTTTGCCTTATCCTACCCGGTGTGCTCCTCGACATCCAGGGGGCTCTAGATTTGGGAGTCCCACCCTTTTCCTTTGTGGGAGCATATTTGCTCTGAACCCTCACTATTGCCTCCTTGAATGCCTCCCACTGCTCTGACACTGATTTACCTTCAAGTAGCTGTTTCCAGTCCACTTTTGCTAAATCACACCTCAGCTTAGTAAAATTGGCCTTTCCCCAATCGAGAACTTTTACTCCTGGTCTATCTTTGTCCTTTTCCATAACTACGTTAAATGTAACTGAATTATGATCACTACCACCAAAATGCTCTCCCACTGATACCCTTTCCACCTGCCAAGTTTTATTCCCTAAAACGCAATCCAGAACCGCCCAATCTCTTGTTGGGCTTGCTATGTACTGGCTAAAAAAGTTCTCCTGAAATCATTTGAAGAATTCTGCACCCTTTATATCTTTTACAGTGATTCTATGCCAGTTAATATTAGGGTAGTTGAAATCCCCTACTATTACTGCCCCACTGTTTTTGTACTTCTCAGCAATTTGCCTACATATTTGCTCCTCTATCTCCCTCTGACTGTTCGGAGGTCTATAGTACACGCCCAGCAGTGTGATTGCCCCTTTTTTGTTCCTCAGTTGAACTCATATGGCCTCATTTGATGATCCTTCTAACATATCATCCCCCTCACAGCTGTAATTGTTTCTTTAACCAATATTGTGACCCCCTTCCTTTTTTATCCCCTTCTCTATCTCATCTGAAAACCTTGTAACCAGGAATGTTGAGCTGTCATTCCTGCCCTTTATTCAGCCATGTTTCTGTAATATCTATGGTATCATGCTTACACATGCCTATCTGTGCCCTCAGCTCATTTGCCTTATTCACTGGACTCCTTGCATTTAAGTAAATACCATTAAGCACTGCCAAACCCCTTTGTTGTCTATTTTCTACAATTTGTTTCCTCTGCCTTCCAAACTCACTTACTAATTTTCTGCCTTCCATTTCCAACTTTGCTTCTCTCCCTTCTGAATCTACGCTCAGGTTCCCATCCCCCTACCAAGCTAGTTTAAACTCTTCCCAACAGCACTAGCAAACCTCCCCATGAGGATATTTGTCTCAGCCCTGTTGAGGTGCAACCTGTCCAGCTTGTAGAGGTCCACCTCCCCAGAACCAGTCCCAATGCCTCAGGAATCTAAAGCCCTCCCACCTGCACCATCTCTCCAGCCACGCATTGACCTGCTCTATCCTCCTATTTCTGTACTCACTAGCTTGTGGCACTGGGAGTAATCGGAGATTACTACCTTTGAACTCCTGCTTATTAATCTCTTTCCTAGCTCCTTTAAAATATGCCTGCAGGACCTCATCCTTTTTTTCTACCTATGTCATTGGTACCAATATGGACCACGACCTCTGGCTGTTCATCCTCCCCCCTCAGAATGTCCTACAGCTGCTCAGTGACATCCTTGATCCTGGCACCAGGGAGGCAACATACCATCCTGGAGTCATGTCTGCGGCCGCAGAAACACCGGTCTGTTCCCCTAACTATCGAATCCCCTACCACTATTGCTTTCCCGATCTTCCTCCTCCCCTGCTGTACAGCTGAGCCACCCATGGTGCCGTGGACTTGTGAATTTTTTTCCTTGTGTCCTTTAGTCCAATTCTCATTGGCCTAGTTAAGTAGCTTTTTTTTTCAACCTTGTCCATAACTTTAATTATTTTTAACGACAATACATTGATTAGGACCATGGGCCTGGTATGACTTTTCCTCCCAGGTGGCCCAGTCCAGGTGTGCTAACGCCAATTGAATTGTCCCTAATGCCACTCACATGAGAACAGTGAACTGAGGACAATTGATGAAAAATAGACCATGTGTGAGAGAGAGAGAGAGATAGAGATAGAGGCAGAGAGAAAAAAAAGAGAGAAAAGAAACAGAAAGAGAACAAAGAGAGAGAGAGAGAAAGACAGAAAGAGATCTAGAGAGAGATAGAGACAGAAACAGGGAGAGAGAGAAAAAAAGACAAACAGAGAGAGAGAGATGGAGAGGGAAAGAGAGACAGAGGCAGAAAAGGAGGCAGTGAGAAAGACAGAAACACAGCGAGTGTAAGAGAAGATCGGGAGAGTGTAAAATGCAGAGAGAGTAAAAAGTGAGAGTGAGCAAGAGAGATACATAGACAAAGAGCGAGAAAAAGAAAACCAGAAAAAGAGAGCTGATTGAAAAAGAGAGATCCAAAGGAAAGCAAGAAAAAGGGATGTGAAAGGGACATCAAAACAGAATAAAATATAATTAACCCAGAGGATAGATATGTTCTTGGCATGAATGAATCGGTGACTGAAAGCTGGATGTTGGGCAGGTCTGCTGGGAGCAGGGCCGTGGCAGCAGCTCAGTGATGTGTAGCTACTGTAACCAAGCTGAAGATGTCACAGTCCATGAATATTTACACTGTTGCTATAGCGACCTTGGGCTCTAACCGCAAAGATGCTCTCAGTGCATCTCACCAGGCCAGGGACTCACAGCCTCAGGGCTGCCCAAAGCTCTGCTCTCAGACAGATGTATGGACTTGTTAAAGGGAGTGCCCAGTAGCAGGGAGTGCGGCAGTAATAGTGGTGAGGATAGGTTAATCAGACCGTCCTGAAGTCTACTAATGTTATACTGCGATTCATTTCTCTTGATAGTGTAGTAACGGTAGCCTTTAGCCTTTGCTTGTTAAGCAAGGAAGTATAAGTCACTTTAGTTCCTTCAGTAAATCTAATTAAAAGGCAGGCTTCATATATTTCTGAGAACTTTAATACAGTTAATTCTGCAAAAGGAAACAGAAGATTGGTATGGAATGGTACTGACATATAATTAGAAGTTTCACTATGTGGGATCAAGAGTGAAACTATCAATAAAATAAGAAAGTTGGGTAGTTGTACCAGTCTACGGGAAAATATCTCATTGAAACTAAAGTTATTGATAAGGGACAAGCTCATTAACATTTTCCATATATGGAGTTGTATTATGTCTGGATTGTCATGTAGAGGGGGCAAGAACAAGGTATTAAAAAGTAGGTGTTGGAACAGGTACGCAAGATTCAATTAAGATCTGATCGACCTGTGTACCAAGCTCGAAACTGTGGCGCGTTTGAGTCCTCATCTAAATACACATTGCTTGGTCGTAAGTACTGCTTTTAAGTGTATGTTTAATTACTGTGGCCTAGAAATTCAGTATAGCCACTTTTGGGGCGGTAAAGTCGGGCGGCCGCTAAAGTTTGCGCCCGGCGCAAAGTCGCGCCCCCTTCGCCGATATTCAGTCGCAACGCCCCAAGAGGTTGCTGCTGCGCTAAAACAGGCGATGCATGACTATCTTTAGGCGCTAAGCCGGCGGTGCTGAGCGATACCACCGAGGCCGGGCGCAGCGCAGGTGCGGCGAGTTTTTGATTGATGGCAGACACTCTGGCGCCGGCCAGCTCTTAAAGGGGGAGGGTCGATTTGTTTGCCTGCCACGCCCTGCACACTGCAGCCCTCAACCTAGGCCTGACCACTTCAGCTTCACCTGTACAACACCCAAGACTATGGAGAAGGCCAGGGAGAGAGCGCAGCGCTTTAGCGACGGTGACCTGAGGGTGCTGGTTGGCGGAGTGGAGCGCAGGTGCCATGTTTTGTACCCAGAAGGTGGCAAGAGGCCGCTGCCCAGCGCCTACCGGAAAGCCTGGAGGGAGGTGTCCAACAGGGTCTCTTCCAACAGCGTGGTTGCCAGGACTGCTGTGCAATGCCGGAAGAAGTTCAACGACCTCACTCGGGTTGTCAGGGTGAGTACCCTTTCCAGTGTCCTCCTCATCCCTGCATGTGCACCTCACATTATGGGCAAAGGGACCTGAAAGCCCTAATGGCCAGCCCTCATCCAGCAGCTATGGGACTGGCATGAAAATCACTTGCACATTCAGCACTTTACACACTGTCCAAGCTATTCGACCATGGGAGGCAGTGCAGACAAGATCAGGGCTACACACTGTCCAAGCTATTCGACCATGGGAGGCAGTGCAGACAAGATCAGGGCTACACACTGTCCAAGCTATTCGACCATGGGAGGCAGTGCAGGCAAGATCAGGGCTACACACTGTCCAAGCTATTCGACCATGGGAGGCAGTGCAGACAAGATCAGGGCTACACACTGTACTTAGAGGCCGTCCTTTCTCTTGCAGGCCAAGTTTGCGCACAACCGGCGAAACCAAACTGAGACCGGGGGAGGCCGTCCTGACATCAAAGAGCTTTCCGACCTCGACCAGCGTGTGGAGCGCATTATGGGAGGCTGGCTGATTGGCCCTGTCGCCACTGGAGATGCCGACCCTGTTCTGGGCACCAATGGTAAGGGCATGACCTTTTGGACCTCTCTCGTTCCACTTGCGCATCAGATCAGCATCCTTTGCCACTGTCCGACCAATGCGGTGAATGGCACCACTCATGCCTCCCTCGCTGCCGCCCTGTCCTCACTCTAAAGCTACTCTTGTGCCTTCCTGCTTTCAGATGGTGAATCGCCAGGTGAGGAGGCGGGCCCTCAAGCTGCCACTGTCAGCCCTTCGGAAGACGAGGAGGAGGAAGAGGAAGCCGGCCCATCAGTGCCACCCTCAGCCGCGCCAGCCCATGCCGATGTAGGGGACACGTCTTCCCTGGAGGGGAGCCGGGGGGAAGGGTCGGAGGAGAGTGAAGCTCCGGGGCCCAGCGGCCTGCAGCAACGTGGGAGGGGTGGGGAAGCTCGGCGGACTTCTCCCCAGAGGGTGAGTGCGGCCTCCAGTCCTGCGACGGTCAGCGCAGAGGAGGTGCGCCTCCTAGAGGAAATGGCCGTCCAGGCTGAGCGCAGGCACACTGAGCTCATGGCTGCAGTGGCACGGATGCCTGACTCCATAGAGTCACTGGCAAGGAGTGTGCAGGAATTCGGGTCAGCACAGGCCAGGAGTCTGCAACAATTCAGTGCAGCACAGGCCAGGAGTCTGGAACAATTCAATGCAGCACAGGCCAGGAGTGTGCAGGACATCAATGCAGCACAGGCCACGAGTCTGCAGGACTTCACGGCAGCACAGTCGGCTTCTAGCCAAGTGCTCAGCCGTGCAGTCCATTCACTGGCTGGTGTATTGCGGACACAAACCAGGGCCACACGGGCACTAACTGCTGCCACCCTCGCTGGATCAGCCAGGCCTCGCCAGGGCACTCGCCGCGCAGCAGCAGCCCAGCAATCTGTCCTTCAGCTGGTTGCTGCGCATGCTGCACTGCTGGCCCGTGCGAGTGCCAATGTGTCAGGCGACCAGCGAGCACCTGCGATCTGCCAGGTTGCCACCATTCCTGCAGCCGACACTGCCACTCCGCCATTGCAGCTGCCACGAGCTGCTGGACAGACTGCTGCTGCCCAGCCACAGTTGGAGCAGTCAGCAGCCGGCCACTCCAAGCCCAGAGCTGGCGCAGGCCGACCCCCAAGGGCATCTGCCGTCTCGCCATCTGCCCCTCAGCAACCTTCCCCCAGCCTTGCTGCAGCCACTGGGCTCCCATTGAGGAGGAGCAGCAGGGCGGGCAGGGGCCAGGCATAGATGCGCAAGGCATCGCCCTTGAAGGGCAAAAAGTAGAGGTATGCACAAATGCCTGGTGCTTGTTGGAAGGCCGACACTTGTGCAGTTGTTTGGGTGTAAGGCCAAGACTGGTGTCTATCTTTATTTGTGTAAAGCCGAGACTGGTGTCTATCTTTATTTGTGTAAGGCCGAGACTGGTGTCTTTCTTTATTTGTGTAAGGCCGAGACTGGTGTCTTTCTTTCTTTTTGTAAGGCCGAGACTGGTATTTTTGTGTTTCTGGAGGGGGCTTCTCCACATGAGCATGTAATGTGGGAAGGGCAGAGGTTTTCAATAAATTTTTGTTGTTAAATTGCAGTGTGCATGGTTTTTTGGTTAAGCCCTGGTTGCCCTGCTTGGCTGAGGGCTTGTGGAGCGGCTACATTCATCTGCTGACATTGGCACAAGCCAATCCCTGAGAGGGGGCCTAGAACCGACGTTCAATAAGCCGGCGACGGGCGGCCCTTGCACTTTGTGCCTCCCTCCTGTGCTGGTCCTCCTCCTCCTCCTCCTGCTCCTCCTCCTCAGGTGGTCCTCCAATGTGTGGTGGCAGTGGCTGAGTCCTGCGGATAGCCAGGTTGTGCAGCATGCAGCAAACGACGACGAAATGGGAGACTCGCTACGGCAAATACTGCAGTGCTCCCCCGGAACGATCGAGACAGCGGAACCGTTGCTTCAGGACGCCGATTGTTTGTTCGATGATGTTCCTGGTCGATTGATGGCTCTCGTTGTATCGCTCTTCAGCAGGGGTGCTGGGCGCACGGAGCGGGGTCATCAGCCAGGTACACAAAGGATAGCCTTTGTCCCCGATAAGCCATCCTCGTGGGTGAGGCTGGGCCTGGAACATGTCTGCCACAGAAGTCTGTCGGAGGATGAAGGCATCGTGGCTGCTGCCTGGAAAGCGGGCATTGACAGCTAGGATGAGCTGCCTGTGGTCACACACCAGCTGGACGTTCAGCGAATGGTAGCCCTTCTGGTTGCGGTAATCCTCGGCATTCTCCAGAGGTGCCCGCAAAGCCACATGCGTACAGTCAATGGCGCCCTGCACCACGGGGAAGCCCGCGAATGCTGCAAAGCCCATTGCACGCTGTTGCTGCTTGTCAAGGGCTATGGAGAAGGAGATGAACTGACGTCTCCTTTTGAAAAGGGCATTGGTCACCTGGCGGATGCAGCAATGCACGGCGAACTGGGAGATGTTGGCAGTGTCGCTAGTAGCGGCTTGGAAGGAGCTGGTGGCATAAAAGTTGAGAGCCACCGTCACCTTCACTGCCACCGACAGAGACGTCTTGCACCTCAGCTGTGGCTGCAGATCACCGGCAAGCAGCTGGCAGATCTCTGTGACCACGTCCCTTCTGAATCGCAGCCTCCGAACACACTGCTCCTCAGACATCTGGAGATAGGAGAACTGCTGGCGGTATACCCTGGGTGGGTAAGGCCTCCTTTGCCGACGCCTGTTGCCCCCTCTCCGTCTAGCCAGGGCTGCCAGTCTCTCATGGCGTCTCTGAGCCCTTTGGATGTAATTGAGAAAGCCAGCGTTTACACCCATTGCAGCCGCCATAATATGCTGGCAAACAATGAGATGTCAATGAAGGCAAAAACTTTTTGAAAGCTGTGGCCTGAAGCCAGAAGTACCTGTCCGAGTGTTGGGCCAAAGCAGAAAGCTATCTACCTTGGTCTCTCTCCAAAGATCCGTTTCGCAAGAAGGTGTGCTGCAAAATGGCAGCGTTTTATATTGCAGGATGAGTGCCCTTTAATTTGCGCCCCCCGCGCCCCGCATTGGCTGAGCACCGTTCCACTTCACAGTCGCTAGGGGCGCCAGGCGCACAATGGGGCGGCGCGACTGAAGTTCCGGTTGGGGGCGCACAAAGGGCGTTGCACGAGGAAATGACGTCATGATCTGCGCGCGCAGCTGAGCGCGCGCAAAGACTTTGCGCCGCCGCTAAATCTCTAGTGAAGTTGGGGCGAGGCGCAGTTCGCGCTTCGCCCGGGCGCAAGCTGCCTCGCGCCCGGAATCTACTCCTCCTAAGGCGCTACTGGCTGGCGCAACCAACTGAATTTCTAGGCCTGTATGTTTTATAAACCTGCGACATCTGATATTCAATGTCTATGGACCCTACTGATTTGAGGAGTAAATTATAAGTAAGAACACACCCATCCTCTCTAACAAAGTCAAGCATCAGGTGACTGTCTCTCATACAGGGCCTTGGTGAGACCACACCTGGAGTACTGTGTGCAGTTTTGGTCTCCTTACCTAAGAAAGGATATACTTGCCATTGAGGGAGTGCAGCGAAGGTTCACCAGACTGATTCCTGGGATGGCAAGACTGTCGTATGAGGAGAGATTGGGTCGACTAGGCCTGTATTCACTAGAGTTTAGAAGAATGAGAGGGGATCTCATTGAAACGTATACAATTCTGACAGGGCTAGACAGACAGGATGCAGGGAGGATGTTTCCCCTGGCTGGGGGGTCTAGAATGAGGGGTCACAGTCTCAGGGTACGGGGTAGGACATTTAGGACTGAGATGAGGAGAAATTTCTTCACTCAGAGGGTGGTGAACTTGTGGCATTCTCTACCACAGAAGGCTGTGGAGGCCAAGTCACTGAATATATTTAAGAAGGAGATCAATAGATTTCTGGACACAAAAGGCATCAAGAAGTATGTGGAGAGAGCGGGAATATGGTATTGAGATAGAGGATCAGTCATGATCATATTGAATGGCGGGCAGGCTTGAAGGGCCGAATGGCCTACTCCTGCTCCTATTTTTCTATGTTTCTATGTTGATGACAGGTGACAGGAGCCACGCCAGAGTAGCTAGACAAGCATCGGACGTGGCTGCGTCAGCTGAGGTGTCATCAGAGATCACAGAACATGTAGGTTTATTGTCACTACAGTCCCATTAGGCTGCCAACTAGCACACCTAAGAGCACCTTAGCTCCCTCAGTCTTCCCTTCCTCCTTCAATCTCTAGGCATTGAAAAGCCCAAGCAATGGTGTTGCCTAACCATTCCATCATGATTTTCTTAGTCTCTCCTATTCATTTCAACGTGGCCCTTCCTTGGGGTTCTTCAATTAAATAAGAGGCCCAACCATCTTCAGCTGCTTCATCAATGACCTTCCCTCCAACATAAGGTCAGAAATGAGGATGTTCGCTGAAGACTGCACAGTGTTCAGTGCCATTTGCAACTCCTCAGATAATGAAGCAGTCCATGCCCACATGCAACAAGACCTGGACGACGTTCAGGCTTGGGCTGATAAGTGGCAGGTAACATTCACTCCACACAAGTGCCAGGTAATGATCATCTCCAACAAGCAAGAGTCTAACCACCGCCCCTTGACACTCAACGGCATTAACATCGCTGAATGCCTCACCATCAACATCCCGGGGGGGTCACCATTGTAAGATTCGCAAAATTAATATTGTCAGATAAGGGTCCTTTGGCAGAAGAGGCCTTTACTTTTAAAAGACTGTTTTAAAAGAAGCCCAGGAAAAGGGACACACAAAATGGCCGCCAGACCCCGTGACTAGCTTTTTGGACACTTTAAAATGGTTCCTGCAGTCCCCAGACAGCCTTTGTGGATTCAGCCCACAGTAAGTTCTGGAAGGCCGTTTCGGAGAAAACGAAACCAGACAGAACCACATACATATGGATTGGATGCAGATCCAGTCAGATCGGCCAGTAGATAAAGGCCATCTAAATGTTTACCCAGACAAAGGGAAACAGTTTTATATTCATATAAGGGGAGCATCAAAAGACCCATTAAAGACATCAAGAAGACATTCAAAACAATACCAGGTCATTCCAGACCAGAGATGGCCATCACCGGCCATCCCGAAAGCAGTTTAAATATAACTACCCCGCTGTGCTACAAGCCCACCAAAAGTTAAACAAAGACTAACCTTGATCTAGGCGGGAGATAAGGCCTCGATTGAGAAGTATAATTGGGGATCCCGGGGAAAGACAGCACTGCTGGTTGAAGAATTGAGCGCCCACATAGTCGATGACATTGGGGATCCATCGAAGATCCATGAGGAAGCTGGTAGATGCTTCAGGAAAAACGAGCACGCTAAAACCTCGTAGCCAGAGAGAGAATCGGTAGCGGGAACGCCTCGGCCATTCCCGAGTCAAGAAGGTGGTTCGAGTTTTGTGTTCGGCCTCCGGGGTATTCGTCGGGAGATCATCGACCAAAAACCCCGGGGCCGCTGCAAAACGAGGAGAAAGTCGAGGAGAAGAAGAGAGGACGAAACGCCCTACCACATCGTGGGCTGGAGCACAGAGAAAAACGAGCTGTGAACGAGATGAGTGTCCACTCATCTTGCTGAAGCAGAGAAGCCATCAGCCTGAGCAGCCCGCTGCTCCTACAGCCCAACGACCACGTGGAGACAGGACGCCTGAAAGGATCAAAACGCAGACCTGTTTCAAAACTCTTGCAGTTCCTAACTGGATTGGTGAGCATGTTTGTGGCCCCTCACAATCTGATCTAGATAGGCTTAGGGGGTGGGCATTTAAGGGGTAATTTTAACAATGAGTTGTTGTCCCTCGATGTTCCATGTGCTTCCCCATTTCATGATGACCTTTGTACAGTATAATATGCCTGTATCTATCTCAGTTAGTCATGTATTATGAATTTGTTTTTCCCTCCCATGTACCTTTTATTGACTTGCATTTGATTTGTTTTACTCTATGCAATAAAATTTCATTTCGTTTCCATTAAACCTGGTCTATAGAGTTTTCTCTACATTGTAGTTCCTGCCTCAAAGTCTAGTGTCTAGAACCTAAGGGGCGAGTGGGTCGAACCACTCAAGGTTTTACTGTGCAAGAGAGAGAGGCCTCTAGAGAGAGAAACCTCTGCGATCGAAAACCCCTTACAGAAAATGGCGACCGCGGCAGGACACTGGCAGCAGGATTGCAATGTATTAGACCCAGGTTTGAATAGTCGAAATGCAATGGATGAGAGGATAGCGGATTATGTTTTTGGCAAGGTAAATCTCACTAAGCAGTGGATTTCAGATCTCTTACTGGATGGGCGTCCGGTAGATGCAGCCATCAGGTGGACAGAGAGCAAAGAACATAAAAAGTCAGTGGAAAAGGCAGTGTGGCTGATGTGCTACAAGAAACAAGTCCAGATTTTGGACAGAGTCGTTGCAGCACAGGCAGCCAGGATCACTGCCCAGGAAGCAGAAATAGAGGAAAAGGTCATGGGTGGGGAAAAACCCATCACAGCGCTTCACGCGCTGAATCAGGAATGCCAAGTTGTAGCCAGCCAACACCAGGCTAGAATAAAGTACCTGGAATGCCAGGTTACCGAGGCAAAGATACATGAAGCGAGAATACGGGAGAAAAACGCTCGCCTTGCACAACAGCTAAGAGCGCAGGAGGAGAGAGTAGTAGAGGTTAAGGCAGCTTACAAGCTGGCCCTTGAGCACGGGTTTGAGAGCGCAGACCATGGCCCCTGCCAAAAGACCATAGAGGACCTGAGAACGGCCTTGGTTAAGGCAAAAGGCATGGTATGCCTCGTAAGCCCAAAAGCAAGTCACATAGACTTTTTGCAGGAATCCAAACATCCGATTCCTTGTGAAGTAGTTGTGGCACCAGCCACTGAGCCCTCAGCGCCACCGAGCTACAGTGAGGCTTGGCCCAAAAAGTGGGTGGTGGAAGAAAGGGTAGTCGAGGTGGAGCAGGAGGAGGAACAACCCCTGGTAGTAAAGCCGGAGCCGGCACCAATGTGTCCGACTCGGCACCAGAGGTTCGGTCCCACCGCCGCAAATGGCGCGGATGGACCCCACATGAACCAGCTCGTGGTGCCCCCCGGTGCCCAACAACTCAGAGCAATGATAAGCCACTTCCCAAAACTCTCCGAGAAGGGAGATCCCTCAGTCCATTTCAGGGAGGTAGAGGAAACAGCCGCCATCAATGATTGTGATGGTCTTGAACAGGCAAAGATGCTGCTCTTCTCCCTGGATAGCACAATCCTTCAGTGCCTCTCAGACGGGAGTAAGAGGGGACGGACAGGGTATGTGGAACTCAGAGACGAGGTCTTGGAGGTTCTGGGAGTGGACGATGGTAATCCGTTCCTCCGGGTGGAAGGGACTGTGCAGCTAACTGGAGAACCCCCACGGGTTTTCACAGAAAGGCTGTGGCCAGTGTATCAGCGCAGTTGTCCGGGCATGCCTGAACGGGCCGCAATGAACGCCGAATAGCGGGTTTATTGGCTCCGTTGTCTGGTTGCTAACAGCTTGCCCCAGATGGGCCCTAGCCAAATCTTGGTTTGACCCCCAAGGTCCCGGTATCACGGAGGAGACAGTGCTCCGACAGCTTAACGTTGCTTACAAGAATTGTAGAAGTCAGGAGGCACCTCCCTCTATGGGAAAAGTGCATGAGGCAAAGCCCATAGCCCCAAGCAAGAAGAAGTGGCGTCAGGAGGGGAATCGCCCTGCCCAAGCCAAGCTCAATTGTTACGGGTGTGGGAAGGATGGACATTGGCGCAGGGACTGTAAAAATCCGTAGAAGGATAATAAGGGAAAAGCTCCCGCAGCCCAAGCCCAAGCCCAGACTGCCGCCCCAGCACGAGTCCAGGTCCAAGACGCAGCCCCTGCCCCTGAAAGAGGAACCGGTGCAGCTATGGATCCCGCTGCGATAGAGTCAATTTTAGAGACAATGCGGTCTCTTATGATCTCGCAGGGGAAGATAGCAGCCACCACCGGTCCCGTCATTCCCGCAGCCACGACCACTGCACCCAAATGACTAGAGCCGGCGCAGCCCGTCTACCTGTGCGCGCTGCGATATGATGTCTGGAGGCGACCCCTCGTGGAAATGGAGGTAGAGCGGGAGAAGGGAGCATATCTGTTGGATACGGGGGCATCGTGCACCGTGATGCACACAGCTAACCCTACCACCTCACCCCTGTCCACCGGGGTTCCCTATACTCTGTTGGGCTTCACAGGCAAAGAACAGGCTGGCGCATTTTCCATTCCCCTCTCCATTCATTTAGGACCACTCCGCACCAAGTGGAAGTGCATACTGATGAAGTGGGAGGTGGGGGGTGGAAAGGGGATCCTTGGGTCCGATTTCTTGGTAGAACACGGGATCCTCGTGGATCTAAGAAATCATTGTCTTTGGGGAGCAGGTAGGGGTAAGAAAGGCGAGGTAGTAATCATCCCAGGGAAGGGAGAAAAGGGGACCCTGTGCACCGTGAAGCCAAAAGAGGGCTACGACCTCAGGCTCATGGTCGCCAGTGTCCCACAAGATCTGCAGGCCTTCGTGTCAGACCACCTGACTATGTTTGCCACTCACAAACACGATTGTGGGAGGGTCACCGGGTTTGAGGTCAGAGTAGACGGGGACCCCATGGCCCGACACCAAAAACAGTACAACTTCCCCAGGGAAACGGAGCCCGACATGGAGACAGCAATGTCCTCACTGGTGCAGCAGGGCGTGTTGAGACCGATAGTCACCCATGTAAACTCTCCTTTGTGGCCGGTGAAGAAGCCGGACAATTCTTGGAGAGCCACGGTGGACTACAGAGTCCTCAATACCAACATCCCAGCCTGCGCGCCGACGGTAGCAGCAGTTGCCGACCTGTTAGGGAGTATCCCAGCATCCGTGACCACGTTCACGGTGCTGGATATTTCCAATGGGTTTTGGTCCATCCCTTTAAGGAGGGAGGATCAGTACAAGTTTGCCTTTACTTTTAAAGGGCAACAGTACACCTGGAACTGCTTGCCACAGGGTTTCCATAACAGCCCCAGCATTTTCCATCAATGTATGGCAGGGAACTTAAAGGAGTTCAGCCAGCCCAATCAGCTCGTGCAGCATGTGGACGACCTGCTCCTGTTCACTGTAGCGTATGTACCTTTAAGAGGAGAACTACTTTTACAGCTCCTGTATACTGTAGTACCGGCAGTGACCACACCTGTAAATAAACCCTGAGCAGTGATCTGTACTGTTAGTTTTTAGAATACCCTCATCCAGTAAACACCTGTTGATTGTTCATCTGCAGTCTCCGTCTATTTATTGAAGAACACCATACCTAAAGATTCACGGATTTAACAGTGGCGACGAGGCAGATTCGAACCTACCTGCAACTCTGCATTACCTGCAACTCTGCATTTCCTCCCAGGGATTCGCTCCTGGAGGACAGTGGAAGAAAGTCAAGGCCAGAAGCACGGGCGTCGACCACGAGCAACCGCCCAGTCATCCAGCAGAGGTTGAGCATCGCAGGGGAGGCTGTTGAGAGCTGGGCTTGGTTCCCCAGTCACGATGATCCAGCGCAACAGGCTGGCAACAGGTACGGCGCAGACCCTACCAGGACAGCGGCGGCTGGAGCCGACCGATGGCACAGAAAAGGCCGAGCAGCGTCGACGGGGTAAGAGAGAGGGTAAAGCGCACAGGGCGCAGCCGGGGGTTGAAGACTGAGCGGCGTCGACGGAAAACAAAAAGAGAGAGAGGGTAAAGCACAGCTGGGATTCAGGACCGAGCGGCGTCAACGGAAAACAAAAAGAGAGAGAGGGTAAAGCACAGCTGGGGTTCAGGACCGAGTGGCGTCAACGAGAGAGGCGCGCAGGAAAATGCGCAGAGCGCAGCCAGTGCTCAAGGGCTGAGCAGCGTCCGCGGGGGAAGAAAGGAAGCGCGGGAGACGCCATTTTTGAAGCCGCAGCGGAGAAGAAGGGCGAGCGCGGGAAGAAAGGGAAGCGCGGGAGACGCCATTTTGAGCCAGCGGAGAAGAAGGGAGAGCGCGGGAGACGCCATTTTAGCCAGTCTAACCACACCCAGGGGTGCCGAAGAGTGGCAGTGTCACAGCGTTCGACAATGAAGTCGAAGATTGGGCGACATATGTAGAACGCATTGAAGTGTACTGCAAGGCGAATGAAGTGCCAGATGCCAGGAAAGCACTGGTATTGTTGAATTCCATGGGTGCAAAAACGTATGGCTTACTGCGAAACCTAGTAACCCCAGAGAAGCCAGTGGATAAGGATTTTGAAAGCATAGTGGCAATCCTACAGGACCACTTAAACCCCACACCGCTGCTGATAGCAGAAAGATTTAAGATTCACAAAAGGAACCAGCATAAAGACGAAAGTAATGCTGAGTATTTAACGGAACTGCGCAAGCTATCGAAACACTGCCAGTTTGGAATGGGACTAGCAGATACGTTAAGGGACAAGTTTGTGTGTGGGCTTCAAAGTGAAGGAACCCAGAAACGGCTTCTATCAGAAAAGGATCTTACGCTGGACAAGGCTTTCAGCATGGCAGTATCACATGAAGCAGCCGCACGGGGCGCTGCAGAGATACAACGGAGACCGCAAGAATATGGCACCAATGAAATGTCATATGGAGCAGTGAAGTGTTATCGCTGCGGCAGAACAACACACGACCAGAAGGATTGTTGGTTCAAGGACCAAGTGTGCAGACAGTGTGGAAAAGCAGGACACATAGCAAGAGTCTGCAGGTCGGGAAAGAAAACCAGCAGCAAGAAATCTCCACAGGAGAAGTACAAAAAGGTACATAAGGTGACGGAGAGTAGTTCAGACGAACAGAAAAGTGATACAGACTCCGGAAGCAAGGAGCTGGGTTGTCTGAAACTACATAATGTAATCAAAATGGAGGATCACCAAACTATCTGGGTCACGCTCAAGATAGACGGAGTCCAAGTGAAAATGGAATTGGACACAGGATCAGCCCTAACAGTCATAAACCAAAGGGACTACAAGCAGCTATTCTCACATATACCCTTGAGAGATACAGAGATTGTCTTGAAGACGTACACAGGGCAAAAAGTCTACCCTAAAGGAAAAATAAGGGTGAACGTGATATACAATGGCAAGGAAACACCAAAAATGGACCTATGTGTATTGCTAGATGGAGGACCACCACTACTAGGACGTGAATGGATCCGCAAGATACAGTTAGATTGGCATTCCATACAAGCACTGACGGTAGAGGCCAAAAAGGATGACGACGTCACACCTGGATGACTGTCAAAAATGCTAACTGACGCACAAGAAGTGTTCCAGGAGGGACTCGGAACACTAAAAGGCATAACAGTGACGATCAAAATAGAGGAAAATGCAAGCCCAAAGTTTTTTAAGGCCAGACCGGTGCCTTATGCGATCCGCCCAGCCGTCGAAGCAGAGCTGGAAGGTTTGGAATGTTCAGGAGTACTGTCCAAAGTGGACTGGTGCGAGTGGGCTACACCCATCGTTCCTGTAATGAAGAGGTCATTGAGTAATACGCCTGGGGAACCAAAGAAGGTTTCGCATCTGTGGGGACTTTAAGGTGACAGTGAACCCAGTCCTTCACACGGTACAATATCCGCTTCCGCGGATTGAAGATATTTTCGCCTCGCTATCTGGAGGAAAACGCTTCACTAAGATTGATCTGGCCCAGGCGTACCTGCAAATGGAGGTAGAAGAAGCCTCGAAACAATACCTCACGATCAACACTCACAAAGGTCTCTACCAATACAATCGGCTGGTGTTCGGGGTAGCATCAGCTCCGGCTATTTGGCAAAGGGCAATGGATCAAGTCCTGCAAGGGATTCCAGGGACCCAGTGTTATTTGGACGACATCCTGGTCACGGGCGAAAATGACAGTGATCACCTCGCCAACCTGGAGCAGGTGCTCACTAGATTGAAGGAATATGGGCTCCGAGCTAATCGCCACAAATGCGAGTTTTTCCAGAAGCAGATCTCGTATTGTGGCCACGTTATTGATGAAGAGGGGTTACATAAGTCCCCTGAAAAGATTGAGGCAGTAGACAAGGCTCCAGCACCGGAAAATGTTTCACAACTGAGGTCGTTCCTCGGGCTGGTGAACTACTACCATAAGTTCTTGCCAAATTTGTCGACAGTATTACACCCACTGAACACTCTACTACAAACGGGGGTACCATGGATGTGGAATGACGAATGTAAACGAGCTTTCCAGAAGTGCAAAGAATTGATCACATCAAAAGAGGTGTTGGCTCATTTCAACCCAGCACTACCAATTCGGTTGGCGTGTGATGCATCACCCTATGGTATTGGAGCGGTGCTGTCGCACAAATTCCCGGATGGTTTGGAAAGGCCAGTAGCCTTTGCGTCTCGCTCACTAACCTCAGCCGAGCGCAACTACGCACAGATTGACAGGGAGGTCCTCAGCCTAGTGTGGGGAGTGAAAAAGTTTAACCACTATCTGCACGGGCAAAAGTTCACCTTGCTGACGGACCACCAACCACTTGTCTCCATCTTTAATCCAAAGAAGGGCGTTCCGGTGATGACTGCGCAACGGCTACAAAGATGGTCCCTTTTTCTAGGGGCAAACCAATATGAAATAGAATATAAAGGCACGAAACAGCATGGGAACGCTGATGGGCGATCACGCCTGCCGCTGCCTACTGCGGGGGAAGTACCAGCATTGGACCCTGTCGAAATATTTTATTCAACTATAATTGAACGCTTGCCAGTAGCTAACATGGATATAGAGAAGGAGACCCAAAATGATCCGACACTGTCTCGGGTATATGATTTGACGGTGAAGGGATGGCCAACACATGGCGACTCACTGTTGCCAGCATTCTCATCCAGAAGAGAACAGCTGTCAGTATGCCAGGGGACATTGATGTGTGGATCCCGAGTGGCAATTCCACCCAAATTAAGGGAGAGAGTGCTCAATGAGCTTCATGAAGGCCATCTGGGAGGGGTAAAAATGAAAAGCCTTGCTAGGGCTTATGTGTGGTGGCCGGGGATCGATCAACAAATCGAGGACCTAACAAAGAGTTGCTCAGGATGCCAGAAGGTCCAAAATGCACCACCACATGCCCCTCTACACCCATGGGAGTGGCCCTCCTCTCCATGGCAACGGGTGCATATTGATTTTGCTGGTCCATTCATGGACTCAATGTTCTTAATAGCAGTGGATGCGCACTCGAAATGGCCTGAGGTGATCAAAATGTCCTCCACCACTACGGAGAAAACGATTGCAGTCCTACGGACCATATTTGCCAGGAACGGCTTGCCAGAGCAGATTTGCTCTGATAACGGACCACAGTTTGTGTCCGAAGAGTTTCGGAAATTTATGAGAAGGAATGGGATAAGGCATTACACATCCGCCCCGTATCATCCAGCCACAAATGGATTGGCTGAGAGGTTCGTACAAACCTTTAAAAAGGCAGTAAGGGCCATGTGCGATGACGACATTCCACTGCAGCATAAGGTGGACAATTTCCTGTTAGCCTACAGAAATGCGACACATGCAGTTACCAACCAGACCCCAGCCATGATGTTCTTTAACCGAAGATTGAGATCTCATCTGGATTTGCTCAGACCAAATGTACGAAGAGATGTTGAGAATAAGCAATTCCAGCACATCAATGAGAAGCCGACAAGGAGCTTCAGTGTAGGACAACCAGTCTTGGCCCGCGACTACCGAACAGAGAAATGGCAACCAGGAATGATATGCACACGGCAGGGGCCACTAATGTACACAGTGGATGTTGGGGAGAACATTGTGAGATGCCATGTCGACCAGATCCTAGCATCACAGGAACGAGTCAACCCCATGTCTCGCGTACCTGGTGATGAACCCAACATACCGGTAGCATCTACCCCAGAAACAGTAGCATCGGAAGCTGATTAACTAACCGACGACAGGGGGCCAGAATCGCCTCCGCACCAAGAGCAAGACACTCAGGAAAGGCGCTATCCAGAAAGGATCAGGAAGCCACCCCAAAGACCGAATTTATAAATGGACTATTTCAGTTAATGTGCATGTTAAAAGTGTTAACTGTTAAATGAATGTTATGGTACTGTTAATCTAAAAGGGGAGGAATTGTAGTGTATGTACCTTTAAGAGGAGAACTACTTTTACAGCTCCTGTATACTGTAGTACCGGCAGTGACCACACCTGTATATAAACCCTGAGTAGGAATCTGTACTGTTAGTTTTTAGAATACCCTCATCCAGTAAACACCTGTTGATTGTTCATCTGCAGTTTCCGTCTATTTATTGAAGAACACCATACCTAAAGATTCACGGATTTAACATTCACAGATTCCAGGGAGGAACACGGCCCACTATTGGCCGAGCTATTGGAGCTGTTAGGCAGAAAGGGTTTTAAGGTAAACCCAAAGAAGGCACGGATTGGCCAGCAGGAGGTAAAATTCCTGGGTCTGACCATCCACGCTGGAGAGAGAGCCATAGACAAGGCTAGATGGGAATCGGTGCAAGATCTGCCGATCCCCACCACCGTAACGGGTGTGAGGTCCTTTCTGGGACTGACCGGGTACTGCAGAGATTTCATTGAGGACTATGCAGCCACAGCGGCCCCGCTGCTCCGACTCCTACACAAGGGAGTGGAGTGGTCCTGGGATGAGGGTTGTCAGGCAGCATTTGAAAAACTCAAGGGGGACTTGCAGACCGCACCAGCTCTGGGGGCCATAGATGGCGGGGGGAGGAGTTCTTCCTGGAGGTAGCAGCTAGCGGGGATAGCTTGAGCACTGTACTGCTTCAAGAGCAACACGGCAAGCTAAGGCCGGTGGTTTACTCCTCCAGAGTGCTCACAGATGTGGAAAGGAGTTTTTCCAATTGCGAACGGCACCTTTTGGCCACGCATTGGGCTGTGAAAAGGTCATTGATCTTCACAGGCACCTCTCCCATCACTCTCCTCACCCATCACACACCCATCCAGATGCTTCTGGATGGAAGGATTAAGGATGGGACAGTAAGCAGTGCTCGCATTGCGTGCTGGACCCTCCTCCTTTCACAGATGGATCTGAAGTGGAAGGGTCTCTGCGAGCCCAAGCTTGCGGCCAACATGGTATATCCCGGAACAGCCCACCGGTGTTCTGTAGAAGGGGTATGGGAAGTGAACGTAGGTTTACGGGCCAGGATACATCCCACGGGCTGCGAGATCTACGTAGACAGTTCCAGCACGATATCCGCTGGCGAACGACTCACAGGGTGTGGAGTTTATGACCCCGCGGCAGACATTGCCCTGGCGATTAAGCTCCCCAGCACTATGAGCGCCCAGCAGGCTGAACTGTCCGCGGTGGTGTACGTCGTTACACACCCCAAGACCTTCCCCACCCCATACACGATTTGCTCGGACAGCATGTTCACATGCAATTCATGTACAGAATACCTGGCCATCTTGTCCCGCCGTGGATATACCTCTGCGGACGGGCGACCCTTGACCATAAAGCCCCTGTTAGAAAAGATCCTGGCCGCAGTGGGGGAGGAAGGGGAAGTCTTTATCCACAAGGTGAAGGCCCATTCCTCCACGGAACCCCGCAATCAGGGTAACCAACAAACGGATATGCTAGCCAGGGAAGGTGCCCGCACCGGCACTTTCTGGGATCCCTATGGGTCCAAACCTGTGGCAGTAATCCAAGGCAGGGATGGGACTCAGGGGACTACAGGGGTAACACTGCCCCCAGACCTCAAGACCATCCAAACCCTAGATCCCGCCCTAAAAACTGTCCTCAATGCCATCACTGAGGGCAAGGAAGTAGAGGGTCCGTACGGTACAGCAGCCCTCTCCATCAAGGAAGGCATGCTGTTCCAAGGGGAACAGTGGGTTGTGCCGCAGCAGCACCGGAGGGAATTCCTTCAACTGGCTCATGAGGGTCCAGGAGCGGGACACCCCGGGCCTGAGGTCACCTGGCAACGGGTAGAACAGGCAGGATGGTGGCCGGTACTTCGGGATGATGTCCGCGAGTTCTGTGCTAATTGTCTTGTGTGCGCTGCAAACAACACAGACCCCCAGAAAAGGAAGGTGCCCATGGGACACATCAGGAGAGTAGAGGGACCATAGCAGTCGATACAGGTCGACTACATCGGGCCCCTGCCCACCGCTCAGGGAGGCTATAAGTATTGCCTCGTCCTGGTGGATGTGTTCACCAAATGGGTAGAAGCCTTCCCATGCCGAACAGCCACGGCACTTAGTACTGCCAGGCTCTTGGTCTGGGAAGTGTTCTCGCGGTGGGGACTACCACGATTCGTGGAGTCTGACCGAGGGAGTCATTGCACCGGCCAAGTGATGCAGAACACCCTCATGCTCTTAGGCATCGAAGGGAAGTGGCACGTGGCCCACAATCCTCAGTCATCCGGGATTGTGGAACGCATGAACCGCACTCTCAAAGAAAAGTTGAGGAAAGAGACGATGGGCTCGCCCCCGAAGTGGGCGGAAGCCTTGCCTCTAGTCCTCATGGGGATCCGGGCTAGCCAGTCTAAAAGTACGGGGTACTCCCCGCACGAATTAATGACTGGGAGAGTCATGCGAACTCCCACCCATGTACTAGCCCCGGTGCTCACTGAGGTCAGCTCCAAGAGGTAAATCGGGACGGGTTTGTGTAGTGTATGTGCCTTTAAGAGCCCCATGTGTACTGTAATGCCGGTAATGGCCACTCGGCTATATAAGCCTGAGTATTGTGTTGTATCCGTTAGTTCCCCTCCAGACTTTGTTTAGTAAACACCTATCAAACCAACTCCTGTCTTCAGTGTCTCTATCAACAGACAGACACAACAGTGGCGATGAAGTGGAAACGGACTTACCTACAATTCGGCAGCACCTCAAGGACATCGATTCCTCTGGCGTCCAGAAGAATCAAGAAGTGAAAGAAGCTGTTGTTTCACCAGCTGGCCAAGCTGGTGGCAGGCACTGCGGTAATCCTTCCTGGGCGTCAGGCTGGGGCTCCAGCGGCTGGCTCTACAGCTGGGCCAAGCAGCGAAAGCGGAGGCAAGCAGTAACAGACGGGGAGGGAGCACTCGGGAGACGGCCGGCGCTGCAAGCAGGTCGGCGTTCAGACCTAGAGAGAGAGTCCGGCGGGAACGAGTCTCCAACTGTAAATAAATAAATAAATAAAAAAGAACGGAAACCGCGGGAAACAGCGTTGTCATCGGCAGCAGCGGCGGGAAAGTGCGGGAAGCACCATATCTTTTCTGCAGAAAAGAAAGAAAAGCGCGGGAAGCGCCATATCTTTTCTAAGATGCCTAATTCTGGCAATATTGATGCTTTTGATAACAAGATAGAGGATTGGACCACATATGTGGAAAGAGTGGAGGTATATTGCACCGCAAATGGAATAGAAGATGAAAAAAAAGCTTCAGTACTTCTAAATCTAATGGGCGCAAAGACATACAAGCTGTTACGAAACTTAATCACTCCAGCCGAACCGATGGACAAGAATTTTGAGGAGATTGTTGATACCCTACACTGCCAATTCGAGGCAGGACTGGCAGATTCTCTACGAGACAAATTCGTCTGCGGTCTCCTAAGTGTAGGAACACAAAAAAGGCTACTTTCTGAGAAAGATTTAACACTGGACAAGGCTTTCAGTGCAAGAGGAGCTGCAGAGATACAGCAAAAGCCACAAGACTTCGGCACCCATGAAATGACACGGGGTTTCGAGAGATGTTATCGCTGCAGCAGATCCACCCATGACCAGAGGGACTGCTGGTTCAAGGACAAAGCATGCAGGCAATGTGGAAAGATGGGACACATTACACGTGTATGCCGATCTGGAAACAAAAAATCCACTAACAGGAAAAAAATCAATAAGGAAAAGCACAGAAAGGTACAAATGATGACGGACAGTAGCTCCGAAGACCAGAAGAGCGATAGCGACTCCGGGAACAAGAGACTAAGCTCTCTCAAATTCCATAATGTAATTGCCAAAGAAGATTACCAGATCATTTGGGTTACCCTCACAATAGCAGGGTCCCCAGTTAAAATGGAGCTAGATACAGGATCAGCTCTGACCGTCATAAATCGACGGGATTACGAGCGGCTATTTCCGCATATACCTTTAAAAGACACATCCATTATCTTGAAAACATATATGGGGCAGAAAGTATACCCCAAAGGAAAAATAAGGGTGCCTGTTGTATACAACGGCAAGGAAATACAGAAGTTGTATTTATACGTTCTACAAGATGGTGGTCCACCGCTGTTGGGACGTGAATGGATCAGGAAAATATGTTTAGACTGGCACTCCATTCAGGCACTGACGGTGACCAGTAAGGAAAAAAATGATGATGACGTCACACCTGAACGATTAAAAGACATCTTGGCCAACGCCAAGGAAGTGTTTCAAGAGAAACTAGGAACCTTGAAAGGCATCACCGCCTCAATAAAAGTGGAAGATGCAGCAATTTCCAAGTTTTTTAAGGCAAGACCGGTGCCATACGCAATTCGTCCAGCAGTCGAGGCAGAGCTGGAGAATTTGGAAAAGGCAGGCGTATTATCTAAAATAGATTGGAGCGAGTGGGCAACACCCATCGTCCCAGTCATGAAGAAAGCATTGAAGAATGATAAATCTGAAGAACAGAGAAAAATTCGCATCTGTGGAGACTTCAAGGTGACTGTAAACCCGGTCCTTCACACGGTACAGTATCCTCTTCCGAGGATAGAAGATATTTTCGCCTCACTATCCGGAGGGAAACATTTCACCAAAATTGACTTGGCACAGGCATATCTACAGATGGAGGTTGAAGAGGCCTCTAAAAAATAGGTCTGTACCAGTACAATCGAGTGGTTTTCGGAGTAGCATCCGCTCCAGCTATCTGGCAAAGAGCTATGGAGCAAGTCCTCCAAGGGATTCCGGGGACTCAATGCTACCTAGGCGACATCCCTGTAACAGGAGAAAATGACAACGAGCACCTTGCCAATTTGGAGCAGGTGCTCACTAGGCTGAGAGAACGGGGCCTACGAGCTAATCGCCCCAAGTGCGAATTTTTCCAAAATCAAATATCATATTGTGGCCACATAATTAATAAGGAAGTGTTGCATAAGTCACCTGAAAAAATTGAAGTGGTCATAAAAGCCCCAGCACCTGAAAATGTTTCACAATTAAGGTCGTTCCTGGGATTAATAAATTACTATCATAAATTTTTACCGAACTTATCAACTCTTCTACACCCTCTTAATGAACTGCTACAAACAGGAGTAATTTGGAATTTGGAAATGGAGCGAAGACTGTAAACGTGCCTTCCATAAATGCAAAGACTTAATCACGTCCAAAGAAGTTTTGGCTCATTACAACCCATCACTGCCAATCAGACTGGCGTGCGATGCATCCCCTTACGGCATAGGAGCAGTATTATCGCATAAATTCCCTGATAGCTCGGAACGGCCGATAGCTTTTGCGTCACGCTCATTGAACTCAGCTGAGCGTAACTATGCCCAAATCGACAGGGAAGCACTCAGCCTGGTATGGGGAGTGAAGAAATTCAACCATTACCTACACGGACAAAAATTTACCTTGTTGACTGACCATCAACCCCTCATCTCCATATTCAACCCTAAAAAGGGTGTTCCCATTATGACAGCGCAAAGGCTACAGAGGTGGTCCCTTTTTCTAGGGGCACACCAATACAACATAGAATACAAAGGATCAAAACAGCATGGGAATGCTGATGGTTTATCGCGCCTACCGTTGCCAACGGTAGAAGAGGCACCTACAGTAGACCCAGTGGAGATGTTCCACTCAACCATAGTGGAATGTCTACCAGTAACAAATTCTGCCATTGAAAAGGAAACGAGAAATGACCCGACTCTCTCACAAGTCTACGACTTAATGGTGAAGGGATGGCCAGCACATGGCGAACCACTGTTGCCAGCATTCTCACAAAGAAGAGAACAGCTGTCAGTGTGCCGAGGAACCTTGATGTGTGGATCCAGAGTGGTGATTCCACCCAAACTCCAGGATAAAGTGCTAAAGGAGCTTCACGAGGGGCATCTGGGTGGAGTGAAAGTGAAGAACCTAGCCAGAGCGTTTGTATGGTGGCCAGGTATCGATGGAGACATCGAAGAAATGAACAAGAGCTGCCTAGGATGCCAGAAGGTCCAAAACGCTCCATCCCAAGCCCCTCTACATCCATGGGAGTGGCCCTCATCTCCCTGGCAAAGGGTACACATCGACTTTGCTGGTCCATTTATGGACTCAATGTTCTTAATCGCGGTTGATGCACACTCCAAGTGGTTGGAGGTAATAAAGATGTCCTCCACCACCACGGAAAAAACCATCACAGTATTAAGGACCATATTTGCCAGGAATGGGCTGCCGGAACAGATCTGTTCTGATAATGGACCGTAATTTGTGTCCGAAGAATTCAGGAAGTTCTTAAAAAAAAATGGGGTTAAGCACTACACATCCGCCCCATACCATCCCGCCACCAATGGATTGGCTGAAAGGTTTGTCCAAACCTTCAAGAAGGCCATAAAGGCCATGGGTAATGAAGACATAAAACTTCAGCACAAGGTGGATAACTTCTTGTTCGCATACAGGAATGCAACACATATGGTTACAAACCAAACTCCCGCCATGATGTTCTTCAATAGAAGCCTAAGATGCCGGCTGGATTTGATCAAGCCCAACATCAGAAGGGACGTGGAGAACCGACAATTTCAAGGCATGAATGAAAGGCCAACTAGAACCTTCCAGATAGGTCAACAAGTTTTGGCCCGGGACTACCGTACCGAGAAATGGCAGCCTGGAACTATCTGCACACGACTAGGACTGCTGATGTATACCGTGGACATCGGAGAAAGCATAATAAGGCGCCATGCTGACCAAATCATAGAGTCATCCGAAAAGGGACAACCTACACCACAACTCTATACGCCTAACGATGAAGTAGAGATACCCATATCTACCTCCGATCCAGTGATACTGGAACCTGATGAACCCGACACTGGCAGTCAAGCCGAATCAGCCTTGCCAAAAGAACCTACTACACCACCAGAAACTATTACACCACCGAGGCGTTATCCGGACCGAGTCAGGAAGCCTCCAGAGAGACTGACTTATAATTAATTAACTGCAGCAATGTATAGATTATTTTTCTTGTAACATGTAATTAATAATTACTTAAAATATTATGTACTGGTTAGCTAAAAGGGGAGGAATTGTAGTGTATGTGCCTTTAAGAGCCCCATGTGTACTGTAATGCTGGTAATGGCCACTCGGCTACATAAGCCTGAGTATTGTGTTGTATCCGTTAGTTCCCCTCCAGACTTTGTTTAGTAAACACCTATCAAACCAACTCCTGTCTTCAGTGTCTCTATCAACACACAGACACAACAGTTTGCCCAGACCCTTTTGGAGCGTCTGAAACAGGTTTATGGGCAAGCGGCTGGGAACATGGGAAAGCAGCATCAGGGCAACCGACTGCTGCTCGAACCCCGTAAAGCACAGGAGTGGGAAATTAGAGATCAGGTCATGGTGAGAAACTATGCCCGAGTAGGGAGTTTAGAACCACTGTACATGGGGCCCTACAGTATTGTAGACAAAGCCAGCCCCATGGTATACGCAGTGAAGTTGCCCCGACGCACTAAATGGTTTCACATCAATCGGTGCAAAATGTTCAAGCCGGGTGCAAAAGAGCCAACAACTGAGGCCAGGTCTGAGGGCAAAAATCCTCAGCCTGAGGCGTGCAATAAGTCACAGACCACACAGGCTGGAACCAC
Source organism: Somniosus microcephalus (assembly GCF_052327205.1). Taxonomy (NCBI): domain Eukaryota; kingdom Metazoa; phylum Chordata; class Chondrichthyes; order Squaliformes; family Somniosidae; genus Somniosus; species Somniosus microcephalus. The sequence continues at coordinate 140,393,839 of NC_140997.1, forward strand.
AGCCTGCTTGAAGGGAGAAGCTGTCCCGCCCACCTGGGAGGTTTCCTCATTGGCCTGGGACTCAGATGAGGAGGAGCCCGAAGACCAAGGCCCTCCTCCTGATCTGAACGCCATCGGGGGGGAGCCCGAACAGCTAGGTCCCGCCCCTGACACGATTCTGGAGGAGGTGGAGTCGGAGGACGGAGGTCCCGCCCTCGAATCAGGCATAGGGGAGGTCGAACTTGGGGGCGGAGATTCTCCACCTGTAGGGACAGGTAGGGAGAAGTCGTCTGCCACAGAACTAAATCCCAAAGGGGCGGAGTCTGAGGGAAGGGAGCTGAAGCCGGCAGTCGTGGAGGAGCCACGGGCTGTGAGGGCTAAAGTCCCAACCACAGGTCCACTCACTAAGGGAGCCTCGCCCAAGGCACCCTCTCGCAGGTCGTCTCGGACGCCTCAGCCAAGGAAACTCTGGCCAGATTCCCCCTACCCCAGCCGACACCGACTTGGCAAATCCCTGGAAAAACGCAGTCCCCAATTGGCAGCAAAAGGCTGCAAGGGACCCAAGCTACAGGTAAATGCAGCCCCGCCACAGGGAGCGGTGAGCTGCAGTCCAAACAGGGATTAGGCAGGCCGCCCGGGGACGGGCGGCGTTGTACATAAGTTAAGTTTAAGTTTAGTTAAGTATAAGGTGTGTAATTTTAAGGCAATAATGTGTATAAGTAATAGTTTTGGAATCTGCCCAGCATGTGTGTTGTTTGGATCGAGGTCGAAAGACCCGATCATGCCTTCACCTAGGCCAGAATCTCTCGGGAGCCTGCCTGTATCGGTTAATTTGTTACAGGAACCAAAAGGATAATGGAAAATATTCTCATCGCGTTCGTGGTGATCGGGTGCAGCTGGGCCTATCGGGGCCACACCAAGGACTCCATAGTTTATGGATTTTCTGGGGACACAGCCCCCATCGCGACGGATGGGTTGGGCGCGCGTGACGTTGAGGAGACAGCCACCTAGTTCCACGAAGGGAGGTGGCCAGGATGGCTGGGGTGGAACTCTACAGAATACTCCAGCCAGTCGGGTTTTAAGTACAGAGAGACTTCTCTAATGTGTCCCAGGGTGAGGATCATCGCACCCAGAGTCAGCGTTACCGTCGGGAAAAGGATTTGCTTGAACTGTACGGGGCATGTTACTTTGGACCGATGGTGGTGGCTGCGGAAGCTGAGTAAGACCATGAAGAACTCCACGGTCGAGTGGGAGAGACTGGGTAACAATACCCATTGGACTATTACGGGGACTCATGGGGGGTTGAGTGTCTGTTGGGACAAATGGTGGGAACCAGATGAGGGGATTTACATCTGTATGTGGGGTTCAGAACGCGTCTGCCCCACAGGCATCTCCATCTTTTTCCAAAGACAGTGGCAGGATGCTGGAAAAGGGATGAGATGGGACGTAAGCACACGGGCGTGCGGAGTCTCATACTCTCAGATCCCAGTAAACGCCACTGAGCGCATCACCCGCCCCCGCAAGCCCCTGCCGACGATTCCGGTAGCCAAAGCCCACAAGGAAGGGTGCCCCACCACTACCAAGGGACCCGGGAATGGATTGGTATTAGTGCCCACAGGTCAGGTGCTGTACCAAGGGGCGCACTACGCGGTGGCCTCGGTGATTTTACACCTCACCGAGGTGCGATTGCCAGAGTGGTGCCCCAAAGAAACGGAGCAATTGTACCAGGTCCTGCTAACAAACATGTTCAGACAGTTTTATGAATTCGACTTTGCTGATGTAGACAGAGCCGGATTGTACACCACACCACATGAGGTTTTGGACAGGGTAGGGAGACAAAGAAGGGGTACAGTAAATGATATTTTTACAGCTTTTAACACAGGGACTTCCGTCATCAACACGCTGGATGACGTGGAGCTGCAGACTCAGATCAATGATTTAAAAGGGCGGTTAAGAAAGATACTGACGGATGAGAATAAGGTAGTGGGTTCTGAGTTACATGAGGACCAGGCCATGACACTACACTTAAAAGAAATTATTGCTGAGCTGGAAAAACACGCTAAAACGGTAAATGCTCTCATCAGGGAGGATTGGAATGCATCCGATCAGGCTGCGCAGAATGAGGCGTGCGTGCTGTATGGGGTGTGGTTACTGGGCGAGGACCGCAGTAATCTGGAGGATTTAAAACAAGGTTTGGTCCCCTCCTGGATCAGCAACAAGCACCTCGCAGCCCTCCACCCTTTTGAGAATGCATTGAGTCCGTGCCAGCTCAGACTAGCTTCAGAGGCCTACCCAGTCCCAGTGGACTGTGGGAGGTCTAATCATACCATTATGGGTATAGTGGTAAGAATGCCGGTAATGGGAAAAATGGCTAAACCCGCCCCGGTATGCAGGGTGGAGAACATTGGAGTCATTCAGGGGGGTGCACACATTCGCTACACAGCGGTCCCACCTTACGTCATTTGATGGGAGCATGCAATGACGAGTACCGACCTCTCGGGGTGCCAGAGCCGGGGAGCACACATCATCCTGTGTCCCCAGCACTTGAATGCCTATTCGAAACCACAGTGTGGGTTCAGAACTGCTGGCGCGAAGCCTATAAATTGTACCATGGAGGCAATGGCACAAGGCCATGTGCCCCCGCAGGTGGCATATATAGGAGGTGGGACACACTGTGTCACCACTGCAGCGCCCCACTACCAACATGGACAACACGGCTGGTGTCCGGTGAGTGACAGCAGTTTCTGTTTCAAACCGAAGGCAGAAGTTCAAATGGCCCAAGAGCGAATTGTTCCCATTCCTGAACCTCACTGTGAAAGACAATTTCACCGATCTGTAACGATTCGTTGCACATTTTGGCTATATCATTCCCCCTCTCCCTGAACACCTCACCAAGATACTAAAAGCTGTTGCTGTTTCACAGAAACATTTTTACACGCTGGAGCAGAAGACGTTAGAAATAGGGGCAGACATACTAGATATAGTGACCCCACAGTGGTGCGATCTGTTCACTAATATAGAAGTCCCTTCTTGGATTAGGATAGCCTCCCACATCCTTGTCGTGTGTTAGGTTTTTATTGTGATCTATTTACTCTTTGTACACTGTAAAAAGGTCAGACATTCGCAGAAGTATGAGAACAGAGGAGAATGGAGGGAGCATTATGTGCGGGTAGACGAGGAGACACCCGTTTAGATTTTTGCTGCTATGTATAAAGTTAAAGTTTCCCTCCCTCCTCTATGTTTGATGGTTGTTCACGTGTAATTTTGTGTGTACTTTATTTTTTATTGTTGAAGTTCATTACGTGAGTTGTTGTTAATAAAAGATAATATGTATGAACCAGGTGGTGTAGGGGTATTAGGCCCCCTTCCACGCCTGGAAATGAGTGTATCAGATTTTAAATCCAATGTATTGCCATCTATAGATGCTTAATGTACACTGTAGGTTTTCTGAAATGGGAAACACATGTGTCGTGGGATCATGGATAGGTAATTACAGGGGATGGTTTGATTATGGAGAGTCAGAAAATGTTGCTCACCCAGATTTATGATACTTCAAGCAAGTTATAGTATCATCAGGGGGGACTGTAAGATTTGCAAAATTAATATTGCCAGATAAGTGTCCTTTGGCAGAAGAGGCCTTTACTTTTAACAGACTGTTTTAAAAGAAGCCCAGGAAAAGGGACACACAAAATGGCCACCAGACCCCGTGACTAGCTTTTTGGACACTTTAAAATGGTTCCTGCAGTCCCCAGACAGCCTTTGTGGATTCAGCCCACAGTAAGTTCTGGAAGGCCGTTTCAGAGAAAACGAAACCAGACAGAACCACATACATATGGATTGGATGCAGATCCAGTCAGATCGGCCTGCAGATAAAGGCCATCTAAATGTTTACCCAGACAAAGGGAAACAGTTTTATATTCATAAGGGGAGCATCAAAGACCCATTAAAGACATCAAGAAGACATTCAAAACAATACCAGGTCATTCCAGACCAGAGATGGCCATCACCGGCCATCCCGAAAGCAGTTTAAATATAACAACTACCCCGCTGTGCTACAAGCCCACCAAAAGTTAAACAAAGACTAACCTTGATCTAAGCAGGAGATAAGGTCTCAATTGAGAAGTATAATTGGGGATCCCGGGGAAAGACAGCACTGCTGGTTGAAGAATTGAGCGCCCAGATAGTCGATGACATTGGGGATCCATCGAAGATCCATGAGGAAGCTGGTAGATGCTTCAGGAAAAACGAGCACGCTAAAACCTCGTAGCCAGAGAGAGAATCGGTAGTGGGAACGCCTCGGCCATTCCCGAGTCAAGAAGGTGGTTCGAGTTTTGTGTTCGGCCTCCGGGGTATTCGTCAGGAGATCATCGACTAAAAACCCCAGGGCTGCTGCAAAACGAGGAGAAAGTCGAGGAGAAGAAGAGAGGACGAAACGCCCTACCACATCATGGGCTGGAGCACAGAGAAAAATGAGCTGTGAACGAGATGAGTGTCCGCTCGTCTTGCTGAAGCAGAGAAGCCATCAGCCTGAGCAGCCCGCTGCTCCTACAGCCCAACGACCACATGGAGACAGGACGCCTGAAAGGATCAAAACGCAGACCTGTTTCAAAACTCTTGCAGTTCCTAACTGGATTGGTGAGCATGTTTGTGGCCCCTCACAATCTGATCTAGATAGGCTTAGGGGGTGGGCATTTAAGGGGTAATTTTAACAATGAGTTGTTGTCCCTCGATGTTCTGTGTGCTTCCCCATTTCTTGATGACCTTTGTACAGTATAATATGCCTGTATCTATCTCAGTTAGTCATGTATTATGAATTTGTTTTTCCCTCCCATGTACCTTTTATTGACTTGAATTTGATTTGTTTTACTCTATGCAATAAAATTTCATTTCGTTTCCATTAAACCTGGTCTATAGAGTTTTCTCTACATTGTAGTTCCTGCCTCAAAGACCAGTGTCTAGAACCTAAGGGGCGAGTGGGTCGAACCACTCAAGGTTTTACTGTGCAAGAGAGAGAGGCCTCTAGAGAGAGAAACCTCTGTGATCGAAAACCTCTTACACCATTGACCAGAAACTTAATTGGACCAGCCACGTAAATATTGGCCCAGAAATTCGGGTCGGGGGCTTCCCGCGGGTGTAAGCCCCCGACCTGCACTTAGCTTGCGCGCCGGCAGTTGAGCTGTAGGGCCCCGTGGAATTCCTCTCCGGGGCCTGACCCAGCTGCCGGCGTGCTGTGCTTGCGTGTCCCGGGGCGCAGTTAGTGCGATGCGTCCCCTGGGATCACGTGAGCCATGGGCAGCCAATCGGAGGAGGGAAAAGCCCATTATAAGATTGACAGGTAGACCTCTCAAAACTTATAAATACTGCGGTCCCAAAATAGCAGTAAACCTTCAAATAAATTTTTTTTTAAATCACACTTTTTAAATAAACTATAAATTACATTAAATAACTATTTTAAACAATAATTAAAATGTTTGAAAAAAATAATTTTATAATATAACGGGGCTAAAAATAAACTTACCTTGCTTTAAAGTATTTAAAAATAATAAAGCTGTGGAAAAAATGTTTTAATTTTAATTAATTGACCACTTACCTTGCAAAAAGCAAGCCTTATGCCTGCTTTTTAAATGTGTAAATCCTGTAGGCTTAACCTCGCGTGAAAACCTGCAAAAAAAACCTAAGTTCAAAGTGCACGCGCAGCCTCCCCTGCGCGCGCGTTCGACCTCTGAACCTCTTCGTTCAGAGGATCGGAAGTGCCGGTTTCCCGCGCATGCGCAGTGCATGCAGGAAACCGGCAATTCCATTCGGCCTACGGGTGAGTACCCCATGCGTACTCACCCAGGGAGAGCCGAATTTCTGGGCCATTGTGGCAACAAGAGCAGGTCAGAGGCTAGGCGAGTGTCTCACCTCCTGACTCCACAAAGCCTTTCCACCATCTACAAGGCACAAATAAGGAGTGTGATGGAATACTCTCCACTTGCCTGGATGAGTGCAGCTCCAACAACACTCAAGAAGCTCGACACCATCCAGGTCAAAGCAGCCAGCTTGATTGGCACCCCATCCACCACCTTAAACATTCACTCCCTCCACCACCGGTGTACAGTGTGTACCATCTACAAGATGCACTGCAGAAACTCGCCAAGTCTTCTTCGGCAGCGCCTCCCAAACCCGCGACCTCTACCACCTAGAAGGACAAGGGCAGCAGGCGCATGGGAACACCACCACCTACAAGTTCCCCTCCAAGTTACACATCATCCTGACCTGGAAGTATATCGCTGATCCTTCATCGTCGCTGGGTCAAAACCCTGGAACTCCCTCCCTAACAGCTCTGTGGGAGTACCTTCACCACATGGACTGCAGCGGTTCAAGAAGGTGGTTCACCACCACTTTCTCAAGGGCAATTAGGGATGGGCAATAAATGTTGGCCTTGCCAGCGATGCCCACATCTCATGAATGAATAAAAATAATTAAAATATTATGGGACTGGCTAATATGGTGAAAGGCATGTTGTAGACCATTGGACAGAAATAAAAGGTCAAAGGGGAAGGTAACTTGGCAGGGGTGAGTTATAATTAGAGTAATAATGGCCTCGTCTACTCTGGTGACAAGTCAGCCTGATGCCACACCGCATCACTTCATTTTTCCTTCATTCACCCAATTCCCAACCCAAATCTCTATCAGGTTCTTTATCAATCAGATCAGGTGGCAGTACTGGGCGTTGAGTGTGGCGTGGCTACCTTACCTGAAGGGCACACTGCCATTTCTGAATAACTTAGCACTCAGTCTCTCGCTGCTGTTGCTGCTGCTGGCTTCTCTCCACACAACTGCCTTTCTCTTTTGACGAAACTAAACTTAAACGTTTATTTTATTTGGTCTTTTCCCTCAGCAGTCACTGCTAAACTGTTGCCTCTTCGACATTTATTAAACATTAATGCACTTTAACAACAGCTTGCTGTTCCTTTAAGACCATAAGGAACCATGGAGTCAGAATAGATCCTTTGCGCCATCAAGCCTGCTCCCTCCAAGGTGCGCGTACACATATGGACTCCTCTGAGGGCAAGCTCTGTGTAAGTGGGAACTGAACAGGTACCCCCAACTTGCTGCTGTAAAGAAGGGATCCGTTGTGAAATTTGGGTGGTTTAGGCCACTGTCATCTAGAGTTGCCAACTCTGGTTGGAAGTATTCCTGGAGGTTTCATCACATGACCTCCCACCTCCAGCCTCCCCGCCCCCACGCTCCCGCTATTGGTCGCCCGACATGTCCATCCTCGCAACACCCCGCCTTCCCTCACCGATTGGAAAGCGAACAAACTCTTCGTTACCCGATTGGTTGATTCTTGACTGTCACTCAAAGAGTCTTTTTCCCATATCCGATTTTTATGCTAATAAACAAAAGTGTTCAAAGAAAATGAAAAACACACAATATTTTTAAAATCTCTGATGATATTTCTCCCAGGGTGCTTGCAGCAGGGTCCGGGAGATTCACTTTATTTCCCGGAGACTGGTGTGAGTTCCACCAAGGATTTTCAAAGACATAAAGGTGGGAAATTCCCAGGGAAGCCTGGGAACTCGCCCCATCACAGCCCCACTTGATGTTGACGGGCAAAAGATCTGCCCACAACCGTCCAACCAGAATTTAAAGATCCGGACTAAACGTGATGAAATCCGGTGGTGATGGGTTCTGGCCCATATTCCGGATACCATCCCCAGGGAAGGAAATGGGACTTAAAGCCCTCTCCCAGTCCAGGAATCTCGGGACCTCACTGTCTTGGCTCGCACATGGTGAGTTGGGCCTGTGACATTTCATCTGTATCCTGGCAACAATTAGTGCCTTTGGCGGGGGAGGTGGAGAGAAAATTGGGGAGAAACTTACAGCTGAGGGAGAGGGGGAAGAAATGTTGGTTGTTATGGAATCTTTCAGTCTCAACATGCAGACTGTAAGCTACCAGCTTCATTCCTCCTTGCTTATTTATACATTTTTTACCAATACAAAGCATATAATTCCCAGGAAAATCTAGACTGACACTCCAGTGCAGAACTGAGGGAGTGCTGCACTGTCGGAGGTACCATCTTTCGAATGGGACATTAAACCGAGGCCCTATCTGCTTTCTAAGGTGGATGTAAAAGATCCCATGGCACTATTTTGAAGAAGAGCAGGGGAGTTACTCCGCTGGCCTGGCCAACATATATCCCTAAATCAACATCACAAAAACTGATTATCTGGTCATTGCCACATTGCTGTTTATGGGAGCTTGCTGTGACAAATTGGCTGTCACGTTTCCTACTTTACAACAGTGACTACACTTCAAAAATACTTCATTGGCAGTAAAGCATGTTGGGGTGTCCTGAGGTCATGAAAGGCGCTATAAAAATGCAAGGCTTTCTTTCTTTCTTTGAGTACAGCACAAACAATGTGAACTACATATCAAAAGAAAGAAAAGAGAAAGACTTGCATTTATAAACTGGAATAAAAGACAATAGGTCATGGTACCAGAGGTCACAGCGCAGTCTGGGCCACACCAACTACTGACCAGGTTAATTGAACGGGGAGAGTAAGAAGAAGGCCGAACGGTCTTCAGAACCACAAGATGCAAGGATGTGAGGGTCGGTTGATCAAGGCCAGACTCACACCCACCAAGAATGGGGGAGAGAAACAGCTTGGACAAATAGGCCGTACAGCTGAAAAACTTTGAGCACGAACAATCACTGGAAGGAGATGGTAGACAAACGTACACAAGATAGGAAAAGAAGCGGGAGAGGGATGGAGAGTGTGAGAAAGGGGGGGAGAGAGAGAAAGGGACAGAGAGAAAGGGAGAGAGAAAGAGGGAGAGGCAGCCGAGAGAGAAGTGAGTGAGAGTGGGAGATGAGAAAGAAAGGGCGAGGGAGTGAGAGGGAGAGGGAGTGACAGAGGAGAGAGAGGGAGGGACAGAGGGAGGGACAGAGGGAGGGAGAGAAGGAGAGAGGGAGGGAGAGAGGGAGGGAGAGAGGGAGGGAGAGAAAGAGAGAAAAAAAGAGATGGAGAGAGCAAGGAAGGAAGAGGGAGCAAGAGAGACAAAGGGAAACAGTGGTAATAAAACAATTAAAGAAAAGGGATGTGGGACGAAGGGGGAAGAAACCAGCAGAGATGGGGCTCAAAGAAAGAGGTTGTCCAGAATCTTCTAAGCAGATTGCCAGGCTACAATCCTTATTATCATTTGCATATGGAATTGAAGTCCTATTTTGCAGAGCACAGGACATTGAAAGGCAGTAATAAAACTCATTATGGTTCTGGGCTGGATTCAGAGCATGGGTACAGAACACATCGACACCCAGCTGGGACCAGAATGAGTCGAATGCAGCCACCGAGGCTGGTACTGCTGTAATAAATGATCGCACAGGCTGTTGACAAATGAGGGTTAGTGCCGGAACTGTCAGGCCTGTACTCGCCGGGACTGGAACACACAGTGGGGCGGTCGAGGAACTATCGATTTCCCACTTTGCTGAAATGGGCAAAGTAATTGGCAGGACCAACGTCAGTACACAGCAAGTCCTGAGCCAGAGACGTCAATCAATGTGGCAGAATTAGAGGCTGCCTTAAACGCTGTACCTGGAGGTCACACACGTGTCCCGATGGATTGGGCAGTACGCATTTTGCTTTCAGATAGAACAGCCGAGCCGTTGATTTCAATACGAAGCCCGTGTTGCCAGCGAAACATTCGTCATTTGCCCTGAAGTTATCAGTGAAGAGCTGGCTCACAGGATGAAGGAAACGATTACTGCAGTATTATCGAAACAGCACCTGCACATTAAAGTGATTCCAGTTAGTTTGGTGCACGTTACAATGAGATGGATTTTTAAAAAATGCTTTAAGCGTAAGGCCTGGGTGGGAGATTAAGTTTAACATTAGCTGAGCTGAGGCATATCAGTGCGGGACAGTGAAACATAGAAACATAGAAGATAGGAGCAGGAGTAGGCCATTCAGCCCCTCGAGCCTGCTCCGCCATTTAATGAGATCATGGCTGATCATCCAAATTCAGTACCCTGTCCCTGCCTTCTCCCCATATCGCTTGATCCCTTTAGCCTTAAGAAATATATCCAACTCTTTCTTGAATATATTTAATGAATTGGCCTCCACTGCCTTCTGTGGTAGAGAATTCCACAGGTTCACCACTCTCTGGGTGAAGAAATTCCTCCTCATCTCTGTCCTAAATGGCTTACCCCTTATCCTTAAACTGTGACCCCTGGTTTTGGACTCCCCGCCATCGGGAACATCCTTCCTGCATCTAGCCTGTCTAGTCCTGTTAGAATTTTATAAGTTTCAATGAGATCCCCTCTCATTCTTCTAAACTCCAGCGAGTACAAGCCCAATCGACACAATCTCTCCTCATACGTCATTCCTGCCATCCTAGGTATCAGCCTGGTGAATCTTCGCTGCACTCCTTCCATGGCAAGAACATTCTTCCTCAGATAAGGCGACCAAATCTGCATACAATATTCAAGGTGTGGTCTCACCAAGGCCTTGTACAACTGCAGCAAGACATCCTTGCTCCTGTACTCGAATCCTCTCGCTATGAAGGCCAACGTACCATTTGCCTTCTTAACCACCTGCTGCACCTGCATGCTTACTTTCAGCGACTGGTACACAAGGACACCCAGGTCTCGTTGCACTTCCCCTTCTCCCAGTCTATTGCCATTCAGATAATAATCTGCCTTCCTGTTTTTGACACCAAAGTGGATAACCTTGCATTTATCCACATTATACTGCATCTGCCATGCTTCTGCCCAATCACCCAACCTGTCCAAATCATACTGGAGTTTCTCTGCATCCTCCTCACAGCACACACGCCCACCCAGCTTTGTGTCGTCTGCAAACTTGGAGATATTACATCTAGTTCCCTCATCCAGATCATTAATATATATTGTGAATAGCTGGGGTCCAAGGACCGATCCCTGCTGTACCCCACTAGTCACTACCTGCCACTCGGAAAAAGAGCCGTTTATTCCAACTCTTTGCTTTCTGTCTGCCAACCAGTTCTCTATCCAAGTGAATACCTTGCCCCCAATCCCATGTGCCTTAACTTTACACGCTAATCTCTTATGCGGGACCTTATCGAAAGCCTTTTGAAAATCCAAATACACCACATCCACTGGTTCTCCCTTATCTATTTTACCAGTTACATCCTCAAAAGATTCCTGTAGATTAGTCAAGCACGATTTACCTTATGTAAATCCATGTTTACTTTGTCCGATCCGGTCACTTTTTTCCAAGTGCTCTGCTATTCCATCCTTTATAATGGACTCTAGCATTTTCCCCACTACCGATGTCAGGCTTACCGGTCTGTAATTCCCCGTTTTCTCTCTACCACCCTTTTTGAACAGTGGGGTAACATTAGCTACCCGCCAATCCATGTGTACTGTTGCAGAGTCTATCGAATTTTGGAAGATGACCCGCAATGCATCTATGGGGTCAGCTCGCATCCTAGCTCCGCTGCAGAGGACAGAGGTGAAGACTTCAGCAGCCCAACCTTTAAAAGAAGGATGGTTTCTGTGCTCCACCAATTGCTCAATACATTGGACTGCCTGCAGGGAGTTTCCGCAGGATGTGAGGTTCCGTCACATGGCATTGAGACTTTGCAGTCAACCATGGAGTGCATGGTCGTCCGATGGACACTGTAGCTGGTCCCTTTGTGCAGGAGTCTGTGGCACCAGCAGTAGCTCCTAGGAACACAGGAACAGGGCTAGACCATTCAGCCCCTTGAGCCTGTTCTACCATTCAATTAGATCTTGGCTGATCTGTATCTTAACTCCATTTACCCTCCTTGATATCCCTTAATACTCTTATCTAACAAAAATCTATCAATCTCAGTTTTGAATTTTTCAATTGATCCCTAGCCTCAACAGCTTTTGGGGAAGAGAGTTCCAAACTTCTACTGCCCTTTGTGTGTAGAAGTGTTTCCTAATTTCACTCCTGAAAGATCTGGTTCTAATTTGTAGACTATATCCCCTAGTCTAGAATCTCCAACCAGAGGAAATAGTTTCTCTTTATCTACCCTATTGAATCTCTTAATCATCTTAAAGCCTCAATTAGATCACCCCTTATTCTTCTATACTCAAGAGAATACAAGCCTAGTCTATGCAACCTGTCTCATAATTTAACCCTTTTAGCCCCGGTATCATTCTGGTAAATCTACACTCATGCCCCTCCAAGGCCAATATATCCTTCCTGAGGTACGGTGCCCAGAACTGAATGTTGTACTCTAAATGGGGCTTAACCAGAGTTCAATACAACTGTAGCATACCTTCTACCCCTTTGTATTCCAGCCCCCTTCAAATAAAGGCTAACTTTATTTTATCTTTTCCATGTCAGCCATGGCTCAGTGGTAGCAGTCTCACCTTTGAGTCAGAGAGTTGTGGGTCCAAGTCCCACTCCAGAGATTTGAGCACGTAATTTAGGCTGACACTGAGGGAGTGCTGCACTGTCAGAGGTGCCGTCTTTTAGATGAGACGTTAAACCGAGGCCCTATCAGCCCTCTCGGGTGGATGTAAAAGATCCCATGGCAAGAGTTGGAAGGAGAGCAGGGGAGTTATTCCCGGTGTCCGGGCCAATGTTTAGCCCTCAATCAACATCACTAAAAACAGATGATCTGGTCATTATCACATTGTTGTTTGTGGGAGCTTGCTGTGCGAAAATTGGCTGCCGCGTTTCCTATATTACAACAGTGACTACACTTCAAAAGTATTTTGCTGGCTGTAAAGCGCTTTGGGACTTCCTGAGGTCATGAAAGGTGCTATATAAATGCAAGTCTTTCTTTTATGTAATTTATCCCTAAGCAGACTTCAGTATCACTTCTATCCTTTCCTCAGCATCTATTGCTCTAGTTCCAGGTGGATCAATCACCATCTTATGGATATATTATTTGTAACACATGCGGTTATCCACTCTCCTGAGCAAGGCTCTCCTGAGCAAGGCATCCCCTGCGACTACCATCTCTGTAGCATTGCCTCTCTCCACCTACTCATGCTGAAACTCTCATCCAGACCTTCAGCACCTTCATGCTTGACTTCTCCAGGGCTCTCCCCATCACGCTTCCACCTCCACCCTACACAAACTTCAACTCATCCAGATCTTCACTTATGTCCTGCTCACCTATCATGCCTCACCTGTCCTGGTTCAGCTTCCTCGTCCCCATTCACAAATCCCTCCACAGCCTTCCCCCACTTTACCTCTGCCAGCTAGACCTCCCAACTAGTGCCCTCCACACCTTCAGCTCCAGACTTCTGTACGTCTTCCTCCCCTCCTCCCCAGTGGCGAGGACTTCAGTCAACTTGGGCCCGACACTCTGGAATTGTCTTTCTCAGTTCTTTCCCCGAGCTCCACCTCTCCCCAACTTCAAACGCCCTCACCAAACTTATTACACAAACTTGGGTTGTAGTCCCTAGAATTTAGAAGGTTAAGGGGTGATCTGATCGAAGCTTTCAAGATATTAAGGAACAGATAGGGTAGATAGAGAGAAACTATTTCCGCTGGTTGTGGATTCAGGACTAGGGGACATGGTCTAAAAATTAGAGATCAGGAGTGAAATTAGGAAACACTTCTACACACAAAGGGTGATAGAAGTTTGCAAAAGGCAATTGATGCTAGATCAATTGTTAATTTTAAATCTGAGATTGATAGCTTTCTGTTAACCAAAGGTATTAAGGGATATGGGCCAAAGGCAGGTGTATGGAGTTAGGTCACGGATCATCCATGATCTCATTGAATGGTGGAACAGGCTCGAGGGGCTGAATGGCCTACTCCTGTTCTTATCCTCCTATGTTCCTATCTCTTCGGGCTCACTGTCGGTCACGTTTCCAAATCCTGCTCTGCGTTTGTCTTCCCCCCCACCCCCACCTCACGTCCCCGCCTTTGGGCGTTTCTCTATATTAAAGATGCTGTACCTTTTGTTGCTTCTGTGAAGCAGGACTGCTTGCTAGAAGTCAAAGGAAGGAGGTCAACAATGCTCAGTAAACTCCCTTGTATATCATAGAATCTTACAGCACAGAAGGAGGCCATTTGGCCCATCATGCCTGTGCCGGCTCTTTGAAGGAGCGATCCAATTTGTCCCACTCCCCTGCCCTTTCCCCATAGCACTGGACATTTTTCCCCACCAAGTATTTATCCAATTCCTTTTTGAAACTTATTATTGTATCTGCTTTCAGGCAGCGCATTCCAGAACATAACAACTCCCTGCAAAAAAGAATTTCTCCTCATCTCCTCATTCAACTATTTTGCACATCGTGTTCTAATTAATTAGTTAAGAGACCATTGATGTTTGTGGGAGGGGAAGAGGAAGGGGGTTTTCCTTGCCAGATTAAAGCCTCTATTTATTTCAGTTATTAATTACACTGTAGGGCTCATCTCAAACAGGATGCTTTTAAGGCTATTTTGCCTTTTGGCCGATTGTCTTGCCACAGTGTCTATAAAGCTTGAATATAGACTCCCAGCCTGCCCTTAAACAAAAAAGATGCTAAGTTTATTCCAGAGACGAATTCAGCCCTTTCACTCAGAGCATTAAGTGCTGCCGAGGCTGTAAAGCCGGACAGGCTGAGTATTGTTTGAGCTTCGTTGAAAGCCATCCAGTTAATGTAAGTGCGTCTTGGTTGAAAGCAGGCGGCTCCGACTCTCCCTTTGATAAGTCGCAGTTACAACCACCCTTTCATTAAACTGTGTCCGCAATCCGCTAATGTTCCACAAATCATAAAGAGAGCCAGAAATGAGGTGCTTTCAGTGCTCAATTCACTAAAGTCAATGACTAAAGTGCAAGTATGATGGAAAGTTATATAAGAAACATTTATGCACATATGAGTCAGAGCAGCCTGTTTGTAAATTAAAATGGCAGCTCAGAAAGACCTGGATTTGATGACAACTTTTCTTTAAAAAATTGTCATTGTAGTGTATCATAGGAAATCTGTTTATTATTGTTCTATTAATCCCCATTCCCCACCCCACCCCACATGGCATCATCCCTGGCTGAGAGTATACCCTCATCTCTATGTCTGCCAGGACCACTCCATACACAGCTCTGCCAGTGCCACTCAATACTCAGCCGAGAGTAAATATTGAAAGTGTATGGGCGCAACCCTTCTAAGATCAGGGTTAAGATACTGATGTGGAAATGCAAAGAAAGCCATATTCGATATCTAACCTGTGCTGTACCCAATGTGGGAGTGTTTGATGGGACAGTGTAGAGGGAGCTTTACTCTGTATCTAACCCGTGCTGTACCTGCCCTGGGAGTTTTGATGGGACAGTGTAGAGGGAGCTTTACTCTGCATCTAACCCGTGCTGTACCTGCCCTGGGAGTGTTTGATGGGACAGTGTAGAGGGAGCTTTACTCTGTATCTAACCCGTGCTGTACCTGCCCTGGGAGTGTTTGATGGGACAGTGTAGAGGGAGCTTTACTCTGTATCTAACCCGTGCTGTACCTGCCCTGGGAGTGTTTGATGGGACAGTGTAGAGGGAGCTTTACTCTGTATCTAACCCGTGCTGTACCTGCCTTGGGAGTGTTTGATGGGACAGTGTAGAGGGAGCTTTACTCTGTATCTAACCCGTGCTGTACCTGCCCTGGGAGTGTTTGATGGGACAGTGTAGAGGGAGCTTTACTCTGTATCTAACCCGTGCTCTACCTGCCCTGGGAGTGTTTGATGGGACAGTGTAGAGGGAGCTTTACTCTGTATCTAACCCGTGCTGTTCCTGCCCTGGGGGGTGTTTGATGGGACAGTGTAGAGGGAGCTTTACTCTGTATCTAACCCGTGCTGTACCTGCCCTGGGAGTGTTTGATGGGACAGTGTAGAGGAACATTTACTCTGTATCTAACCTGTGCTGTACCTGCCCTGGGAGCATTTGATGGGACAGTGTAGAGGGAGCGTTACTCTGTATCTAACCCGTGCTGTACCTGCCCTGGGGGTGTTTGATGGGTCAGTGTAGAGGGAGCGTTACTCTGTATCTAACCCGTGCTGTACCTGCCCTGGGGGTGTTTGATGGACAGTGCAGTGGGAGCTTTACTCTGTATCTAACCCGTGCTCTACCTGCCCTGGGAGTGTTTGATGGGACAGTGTAGAGGGAGCGTTACTCTGTATCTAACCCGTGCTGTACCTGCCCTGGGGGTGTTTGATGGACAGTGCAGTGGGAGCTTTACTCTGTATCTAACCCGTGCTGTACCTGCCCTGGGAGTGTTTGATGGGACAGTGTAGAGGGAGCTTTACTCTGTATCTAACCCGTGCTGTACCTGCCCTGGGAGTGTTTGATGGGACAGTGTCGAGGGAGCTTTACTCTGTATCTAACCCGTGCTGTTCCTGCCCTGGCGGGTGTTTGATGGGACAGTGTAGAGGGAGCTTTACTCTGTATCTAACCCGTGCTGTACCTGCCCTGGGAGTGTTTGATGGGACAGTGTAGGGGAACATTTACTCTGTATCTAACCTGTGCTGTACCTGCCCTGGGAGCATTTGATGGGACAGTGTCGAGGGAGCGTTACTCTGTATCTAACCCGTGCTGTACCTGCCCTGGGGGTGTTTGATGGGACAGTGTAGAGGGAGCTTTACTCTGTATCTAACCCGTGCTGTACCTGCCCTGGGAGTTTTTGATGGGACAGTGTAGAGGGAGCTTTACTCTTTGTCTAACCCGTGCTGTACCTAACCTGGGAGTGTTTGGTGGGAGTGTGTAGAGGGAGCTTTATTCTGTATCTAACCTGCCCTGTATATAATGGAATAATGCTTCATGCTCATACTGAGCTGTCTGAAACAGAAAATTGTTTTGTTCACAAATCTGACATTTTTTAATCTGATAAACACAAAATTCCACTCAGCTTCCCAAAAAGGAAAATAATGTGGCAGAACCACTGAATGACTCTGGCTAACTGTATGTAATTCTCTTTAACGATGTTCTAACACCAGCCTAAACCTGTACCATTGTGTTAGGCATTACTGTGTTTTGTATATAGAGTTTGCATGTATGGGGCGTGGCCCCTTTAAGAGCGCGGGAAAACGCGGGCAAACGCGATGACGTCACATCGCAAACCACGGGACTGCCCAGGCAGTCCTCGTGGCATCTCCATTGAGTAAAGACCTGTTTGATTGTTCTCTTGTGTCGATCTCCGTTATTCGTAGGAATTCGTTAATTCCTACATTGGTGACCCTGTTTTTGTGAACGTTTTCACAAAAGAAGAACACAGCATGGAAGCAAACGCCGTTTCACTGAAGCTACCGCAGTTCTGGGAGCAGTAAGCGCCCTCGTGGTTTATTCAGGTCGAGGCCCAGTTCACCCTGAGGAACATCAATGCAGATCAGACCAAGTAAACATAGAAACATAGAAACATAGAAGATAGGAGCAGGAGTAGGCCTTTATGTTGTCTCCGCACTCGACAGCTCTACTGCCTCTCGGATCGTCAGCCTCCTCGAAAACCCCCCAACGGAGCGCAAGTATGAAACCTTCAAAGCACGGTTACTGCAGGTTTTCGGGTTCATGAAATCGGAGCACGCACGTCGATTACTCTCTGTGCCCGGGCTCGGGGACTCCAAGCCTTCAGAGTTGATGAGCCAAATGTTCACACTCCTGGGCTCAGAATGGGAATGTTTCCTATGCTGCGAGATTTTCCTCAGCCAACTGCCTGAACAGGTACAAGCTGCCCTGGCCAGATCTGAAGTTGAAGACTGCGCAACACTCGCTGCGGAGGCTGACAAAATTCTCACTGTAACTCGGCAGTACTGCGCTGCCACGAGGCACCCATCCCCCGCAGACGTCGCCCCAGCTCGTCAGCCTGCTGGACTGTGTTACTACCATGCGCAGTTCGGCGCGAAGGTGAAGCGTTGCTGCCCTCCCTGCAGTTTTCCCCCCAAAAAACAACAACTGACACTGCGACCACCGAGGAACGGGTCTAACGGGCACCCCGCAGCCGCGATGGCGATCGGCAATGCGGGAAAATTGCTGTTCATCACCGATACTCTCTCCAGTCGTCGTTTTCTGTGCGACACTGGAGCGCAGTGCAGCATTTTACCCACGTCTGCCCTCAATGTGCAGACGGGCACTCACGGCCCCACCCTTGAAGCGGCCAATGGCGGAGCAATTCGGACCTACGCCCTCAATATAGCGGACCAAGCCTCAGACCCGGAAGTCCAAGCTTACAGAACGGCCATCACTGGCCTCCAGTTGGCCGACGTCAAGTTCCATTCGGCAGGTACCACGCTGTTGTGTGACGTCTCCGTACAGGATCCTCGCCCTGTCGTGCCGGTCGTCTGGCGCCGCAAAGTGTTCGACGCCATACATGGGTTGTCACACCCAGGAATGAAGGCCTCTCAGAAACTGATGTCAGTGAAATTTTTATGCCATGGCATGCATAAAGATGTCCGCGACTGGGCCAACACCTGCGTGGTCTGCCAAAAGGCCAAGGTACAGCGCCACATCAAAGCTCCGTTGGCCACCTTCACAGTTCCGGAGCGACATTTTGACCATGTCAACGTGGACCTGGTAGGACCACTCCCACCCTCCCATGGTTTTTCACACATCCTGACCATGGTTGACCGCACCATCAGATGGCCAGAGGCGGTCCCCCTGTTATCCACTACTTCGGCGGACGTGGCCAGGGCATTCATTTCCTCCTGGATCACCCGTTTCGGAGTGCCCGCAGATATTTCGTCAGACAGGGGACCGCAGTTTTCCTCCGAACTCTGGAATGCAGTGGCCCAAGGACTTGGTGTCAAATTACACCGCACCACAGCCTACCACCCACAGGCAAATGGCCTCTGCGAACGCTTCCACCGCTCAATGAAAGCTGCCCTGAGGGCCAGCCTCCAGGACGCTGGATGGGCAGACAAGCTACCGTGGGTCCTGTTGGGCCTTCGCACGGCCCCCAAAGAAGACCTTCACTCTTCATCAGCGGAACTCGTGTATGGTCAGCCGCTGCGAGTCCCAGGGGACTTCCTACCAACATCGACGGAGCCCTGGTCCACGTCTGCCCAGCTTGCTAGTCACCAAGAGGCAGCCAGATGTTTTGCACCGGTGCCCACTTCGCACCACGGGCTGCAGAGGTCACACGTTCCCACGGAGCTTCACAAGGCTCAATATGTTTTTATTCGCCCTGACGTACATAGGGATCCGCTCAAGGCTCCATATACCAGTCCCTTCCGCGTGTTGGAAGCAGGGGACAAAATCTTCACGGTAGATGTCGGTGGTAAACTGGACCACAATTCGGTCGACCGCTTAAAGCCAGCACATTTGGACCTCGACCGCCCCGTCGAGACAGCACAACCGCCAAGACGGGGTCGGCCACCCATCGTCGTTACGGCAGACCAAGTGCGACCGCCCGCCAGACCGCCAGCCGCCCAGCAGCCTCCGCCTCGAGAGTACAGGAGTCGTTCTGACAGGCTTGTCAGACCCCCTCACCGTTTGACTTTGTCCGTTAAAGCGAATTCTGTGGGGGCGCATGTGGCAGAACCACTGAATGACTCTGGCTAACTGTATGTAATTCTCTTTAACGATGTTTTAACACCAGCCTAAACCTGTACCATTGTGTTAGGCATTACTGTGTTTTGTATTTAGAGTTTGCATGTATGGGGCGTAGCCCCTTTAAAAGCGCGGGAAAACGCAGGCAAACGCGATGACGTCACGTCGCTAACCACGGGACTGCCCAGGCAGTCCTCATGGCATCTCCGTTGAGTAAAGACCTGTTTGATTGTTCTCTTGTGTCGATCTCCGTTATTCGTAGGAATTCGTTAATTCCTACAATAATGAATTTAATCTGCCTTCTATGTATTCCCAGAGACATATTCTGGTAAATATATTCCCAGAGACATATTCATATAGATATATTCCCAAGCCTGTCTGTTGAAGAATTTGTGGACAATTTGGAAATACTGGCAAACACATGAGTAGAGAGTCCTGTATTATTGAATAGCCAGCACAATGAGAGAGAGACATTAAAATGCAAAATGTTTCTGTGAGCAGCCTGATTGATAGCTTAATTATTGACGCCTGTACTTGGGAGACTGTTTGAGAGTAAATGGTTCAGTGCATTAAACACATTCTTCTATTAACACGGAACTCTTGGTGCTTGAGACCATCTGATTTTATTAGTACAGTTTTACTCTGTTCCATTCCATCAGTACATCAGCACAGTATTAACATAACCTGCCTCTGTTCTATGCCATCAGCATATTATTAATGTCTCAGACTCAGTTCCGTCGTGTAAACAAGACCTGAGGCCGGTAACGGACTTGGCTGTGAAGCTCTCCACAGCTGAATAGCCTGCCTCGCTCATCAAACAGGCAGAAGAAGAATGATCACTTAAGCAAGGTCCCCGTGAAACCATAGCCCAGCTCGAGTCAACACCGCCGGGGGAGTGAGGTGTAAAAATGAGTGATACCATGGTCGCACAACACCTTTGCTCCCCAGGCCTGTTTAAGTTTGCTTTGAAGTTTGAAACCATCTAGTTTATCAGCACCAGCTCACTTGTGATACACTGCCGTTCGATTGTGGTGCCTTACGTTGTGCTTGGGAAAGGATTGATGGAGAGCCGGGGATTGAGTATTTCTCCCAGGAGGTGTGACCTGCTGCTGAGGACAAATCAATTCACTTCAAATTTTTATGACTTATTTTTCAACAGCTGAATTTTTCCAATATGAAGATCAGTGTCTACCAGCTCCCTAAGGCCATATAGGCCCAAGGTTTTAACCCATGAATTAATATAAGTGGGAAACAAAGGCCGGAATTTTCCCGTTGCCGAGCGTGCAGGTTTAGGGACGGGTCAGCAGTAAAAATCCCAGAAATAGCAAGCGCATCAGGAACCCACTGTCATCCCGCCGCCTCGCGCATTTAACTCAGGCGGCTTTGAAGGCACAACATGGGCCCAATCGGCAGAGGCGGGCGACCTCATTGAAATCATTAAGTGCTTCTTGAGAGATCCTTAAGAGTGATTTTAACGCCAGCTTTTGAGTTTAACTTCATGAGCACAGGATCCACGGAGGTCAGGTACCTCGCCTGTGAAGGGGAGTCGGAAGCTCAGTGGCCATTGGCGAGTTCATTCATTGACAGCTGGGAAAAGCACATAAATACTCCAACATTACACTCCATTTCTTGCCTCATGGAAAGGTTCTTGCTCACTCCATTTTGTCCACAGATTTTAGTGTCTGCAGCTTGCAGGTCATTTTTGAAACCTCGAAAGCCACTCTCATCACATTGCTACTCACTATCACAACATTGAGGGATTGGCCCCCTGATCTCCACTTTACCTGCCATCTATTACATCAGCATGGGTGCCGCTTATACTGTCTCACCTTAGACCTCAGAATCGGACCAAGATGAGTCCCACCACCAACAACACCAGCCACACTAGCAGCAGCCACAACAGCAGCCTTCTCCTCAACGACCTGATGCTCCACAGGAGAGAAGGGGGGTAACATAGGGCTGCAGGGCACCGGTGGCGATACCCCCAACACAGGGTATATAGGCAAGAGGATGAGCTTCCTCAACATGACTGAGCAGCAGTGCTTCAGGAGGCTCAGGCTATTGCGCCAGGTTGTTGCAGACATTTGTAGCTTGCTGGAACAAGACCTGCTGCCCAGAGGCACTGGCGGACACTCCTTACCAGTGGCTGTCAAAGTCACCACCACCCTCAACTTTTTTGCCTTAGGCTCCTTCCAGGGATCTGCAGCAGACATTTGTGGGATCTTGCAGTCGGCCGCTCACAGATGCATCGCCCAGGTGACCGATGCCATGTTTCACAAGTCAGCCAATTATATCAACTTTGCCATTGATGAAGCCAGTGTTACTGAGTGGGCGCTCGGCTTTGCGGCTCTGGCTGACTTCCCACAGGTGCAGGCCGTCATCGACTGTGCACATGTGGGCATGAAGGTACCCCATCATCACCCAGGAGTGTTTTTGAACCGCAAGGGCTTCCACTCTCCCAATCTGCAGCTTATCTGCAACCATAAGAAGATCATCATGCATGTATGCACCAGATTCCTTGGCAGCTGTCATGACTCTTTTGTGCTGCGCCCGTCCACTCTCCCTCAGCTCTTCGCTCCTCCAAACAGACATACCCGCTGGCTGCTTGGAGACAAGGACTATCCACTGCAGACGTGGCTCATGACAGCACTGAGGAAGCCAAGTACTTAGGCCGAGGAGCGTTATACTGAGAGCCACATCTCCACCAGCTGTGTCATAGAGCAAGCAATAAGCATGCTGAAGATGCGCTTCAGATGCCTTGACAGATCTGGAGGAGCCCTTCAGTATGCACCAACCAGGGTCTCCAGAATCATCGTGGTCTGCACAACATAGCACAGCAGCGAGGATTGGAGCTGCAGGAGGAGCATGGCGCACAGTGCACAGCCTCTTCAGAGGAGGGGGAGCAGGTAGAAGATGAGGAGGAGGAGGAGGAACCTGAGGTGGAGATGGCACCAGCAGCAGTGCACATTGCTGCCTGGGACACCCGGGATGGCCTCCTCATGGCCAGATTTACCTTACTTGCAGCCACATGGCTACCACATGCTGTACTAAGTTCCCCACCCCAACAACACTATAAAGGATCCCTACAAAAACAAATCCATTCCTCTCACCCAAAGCCTCAGTGCTCGTGGTTCAGTAATGTCTCACCATTCACTCCAAGTGACAAATACACTTCAAAGGTTTGAGGCAAAAATGGACAAGATGGGAAAGTGGTGCAAAGAAAAGCATTTATCTGTGTCATCAAAATAAGTGAAACTTAACACTAACATTTTTTGATACACCACTGTGGATCTACTTTTGTGTCGTTTTTCTTTACCGAGTGCTTCTACGAGGTGCAGCCCCTGTGGCTTCAGCAGAGGTAGAGGCAGGCTGCTCACTTCCCTGCTGCGACTCGTCGGACACTTTTGGCGAATGTCCTCTGGGTTTTGGAGCCTGTGATGGCCCCGCCAAAGTCTGCTCCTCCTGCAACTGTGCAGGGGCAGACTCGGCCATCGGGATCCGAGGAAGCATCTGGGGCTCTGACTGAGGGAGAGGCAATGGGGGAGAAGTGTGAGCGCTTTGAGAAGAGCCCCCACTTCCATGTCCCTCTCATCATCACCCCTCTCATGGGCCACCCACATTTCCCTGATAGCAAGGAGCTGGAGAGCCCCTTGCTGCACATCAGTGGGGCGATGAAGGCCCAAGTCCATGTTTACATCCCTCCTTGAGAGGGGTCTATGAGCGCCTACCATCTGTTGTCCACAGCTAGCATGTGCTCATGTGAGTGGCGCATTTGCTGCTCCATGCAGGTGGCCATCCTTTCCATGGAACAGCACATCGTCACCATCGCTTGCGACATGGCGGTGCCCACATTGGAGAGGGACTCCTCCATTCTCTGAACATTTGCAGACATCGTGGCTGCAAAAGTAATTGTTGCTGCCCCTCCAAGATCACCCTCTTTCTCAATGGCCCCCAAGGCTCAGCGTCTGCATGAAGCTCAGCAGAGCTTGGAGTGTCCTGCGCCCTCTGGCGAGGAGTCTCCACTGCTGTCCCTGTCAACACCATCTGCTCTTGCTCACTTGTGAATTGTGAGACACCAGGTGACAACTCTAGTCTTATGGCTCAAAGGACCCACCAAGGTGTGCGTATCTGCACTGATGCTGGATGCGCTTGGGGCTGCTGATGCTCTGAGGAGTCATCTTCCTCCTCCAGCTGGAAAGTGGTGGGTGGGCAGTTGATGTACCTGTGGGAGAGTAAAGAGATGAATTAGAAGTGTTATAAGAATGTGTTGTAGGAATTAACGAATTCCAACGAATAACGGAGATCGACACAAGAGAACAACTAAACAGGTCTTTACTCAATGGAGATGCCAAAAGGACTGCCTGGGCAGCCCCGTGGTTTGCGACGTGACGTCATTGTGTTTGCCCACGTTTTCCCGCGCTCTTAAAGGGGCCACGCCCCGTACATGCAAACTCTATATACAAAACACAGTAATGCCTAACACAATGGTACAAGTTTAGACTGGTGTTAGAACATCGTTAAAGAGAATTATATACAGTTAGCCAGAGTCATTTAGTGGTTCTGCCACAGTGTAACGATACCATTATGCACATGATGACATTTAACTGGCTGCTGACATCCATCACCATATGAATGACTGCTGTGTGCCATGTGGCTTTATGAGATGTGATCCTGTCACCAGGTTACTGGGATGTCCCCTTCTCTCTGTCTCCCACCGCCAACGTCTCTTGAGCTCCCGAGATCTCAGAGCCCCCTCCTCTGCTAATGTTAGTTATGCGAAGACTGGAGGGCCACCTTTGGTTCTCTCCCTCTCTCTGTTGTTCTGGGCTCTTTTATCCTGCAAGGAGGGAAAGAAGAGAAGTTTGAGTGAGAGTGATGGAATGAGTGTAAGGAATGGATGGGTTACATCTGTAGAGGGTGACTATGAGGGAGTGGGGTGCCAATGCCAAGTGGCCTTCTTCTGTGGTGTTACTTGCTATGGTTGCATTAGGATGAGAGTGAGTGTCAGGGGTAGTTAGTCAGATGAGGATGTGAGTATGTACATAGAGAGAGGGATGGGTGGATGGGCAAGGCATGTTGGTGGAAGGAATGATGTGCAGGAGTAGGCTTGGAAAGACAGAGTGATTGAGATGTGGTGACAGGCACATCAGGATGAGGGTGAGTGTGGCATTGCACTCACCTTTCCTGACCTCATGAGATCTTTGAATCATTTCCTGGTTCCAGGTCCTCCTCACCACATCCTCTGCCTTTGGCTATCCATCCTTGATACTTTATAACAGAACTCAGGCCTTTGTTTGTCAGGTTCCACCCTCCTCTAGCAACCTTTAAATGAGCTCAGTGCAAGGCTGCTTTAAATATCGGTGCTGGAAACGAGTTATCTATGACAACATCAGACCCGCACCATTTAATAGGGCTGGGAAACGCGCACAAGCCTTTCAACTGGGGCCATTAAATTAAAGTCGCTCTGAACAACGCACTGCTCGGAACAGCGTGGTCCCGACCCGCTATGTGGCCAGTATGCACCCGAGCTGGTTCAAAGGTAAAAATTCCGGCCAAAGTTGCTTTTAAGGAAAAGAGGAATGGGTTCAACATTTAACATGAATTATGTTAACAAGGATGTATGACAACGCCAGCAGGAGCTGTATGGCAAGCGCGATGGTTCAGGGTCATAACTGCAGCAGAAGCACAAACATTCCTTGTATTCCATGGATGAGGTGAGTTCAGAGAGGTTTGGCCCCTACCTCCCCCCACCCCACTGCATTAGCCCTGAAACCGTGTCTCTCTCCAATTTCTCTCCCATCACCCCTCGTCCTCTCTGAGTTCATCCCATCCATGAGACCCACCTCCTTCTCCCTTGGCCCAATTTCCACTAAACTTCTGATCACCCAACCTTACTTCCTTCCCCATACTCGCTGACTGTTCCCCTTCCTTTTCAAAACCGCCGTCATCACCTTGCTCCTCAAAAAAAAACACCCTTGACCCCCTCTGTCCTTGCAAACTACTGCCCCAACTCCAACCTTCCTTTCCTCTCCAAAGTCTTGAACGCATTGCCGCCTCCCAAATCCATGCCCATCGCTCCTGCAACTCCATATCTGAACCTCTCCAATCGGGTTTCTACCCCTGCCACAGCACTGAAACTGCCTTAATCAAAGTCCCAAATGACATCTTCTGTGACTGTGAAGTACTATCCCTCTTCATCTTCCTCGACTGCTCTGCAGCCGTTGACAGTGTCGACCGCAACATCCTTCTCCAATGCCTCTCCTTCATTGTGCTACTCAATGGGACTGGCCTTTCTTTGGTCACTCTTACCTATCAATCATAGCCAGAGCATCTCCAGTAATGGCTTCTTTTCCCGTCTCTGCATTGTTATCTCCAAACATATATCCTGGATCCTCTCCGCTTCTTCATCTATCCCTTGGCAACGTCTTTCACAGACCTGGGATACGCTGTCGACACTCAGCTCTACCTCTCCATCACCTTTCTCGACCCCTCCACTTCATCTGTTGTCAGACTGCTTGGCCGACATTCAGTCCTGGATGAGGGACAATTTCCTTCAGCTAAGCATTGGGAAGCCCAAGGCCATTGTCTTTGGCCCCCACCACAAATTCCGAACCTTGGTAACCGATTTCCACCCCCTCCCTGGCCATTGTTTCAGGCTAAACCAGACTACTCGTGACCTTGACATCCGATTCGACCTCGAGCTGAGTTTATGACACTATATCCTCACCATCTCAAAAACCACCTTCTTCCACCTCCAAAACATCGTCCGTCTCCACCCCATTCTCAGCTCATCCATTGCTGAAGCCCTCATCTATGAATTTGTCACCTTCAGACTCGACTATTTCAATACTCTCCTGGTCAGCCTCCCATCCTCCAACCTCCAGAAACTTCAGCTCATCCAAAGTTCTGCTGCCTATACCCTATCCCACACCAGGTCCTGCTGACCATTCGCCCCTATGTTCCCTGACCTATATTGGCTTTTGGTTTCCAAAGCCTTAAATTTAAATTTCAGAGCCTTCTGTTTAAATCCCTTCTCTGACCTTGCCCCTCCCTATCCCTGCTACCATCTCCAGCCCTACAAACCCGCCCCGCCCCGCCCCCCCCCACCCCCCAAAGCTCTCTGTTCTTCTCTCGTGCATCCCCACTTAGAGAAATTCGAGCTGATTAGAGAGCCAACATGGATTTGTAAAGGGTAGGTCGTGTCTAATGAACCTAACTGAATTTTTTGAGGAAGTAGCTAAAGTAGTAGTCAGTAGTCTATGGATGTAGTTTATATGAACTTCCAAAAGGGATCCACACAAGAGACTGTTAGCTAAAATTAAAGCTCATGGAATTGAAGGCAAATTATTGACCTGGTTAGGAGATTGGTTAGGTGGTAGAAGACAGAATTAATGGACAGGTACTCAAATTGGAAGGAAGTGACTAATGGTGTCCCACAAGGACCTGTGCTGGGGCCTCAAATATTCATTATATTTATTAATATCCAAGTTTGCCGATGACATAAAGATTGGCGGCATAATAAGTAGTTTAAACAGGAGCATAAAATTACAAAGAGACATTGATAGATTT
Organism: Somniosus microcephalus; assembly: GCF_052327205.1. Lineage (NCBI taxonomy): Eukaryota > Metazoa > Chordata > Chondrichthyes > Squaliformes > Somniosidae > Somniosus > Somniosus microcephalus. The sequence continues at coordinate 140,420,837 of NC_140997.1, forward strand.
AGTGAGTGGGCAAAATTGTGGCAAATGGATTTTGATGCAATTAAGTGTGAGGTCATCCATTTTGGACCAAAAATAATAGATGTGAGTATTATTTAAATGGTGAAAACTTAGGAACAGTAGAACATAAGAACATAAGAAATAGGAGCAGGAGTAGGCCATTCGGCCCCTCGAGCCTGCTCCGCCATTCAATAAGATCATGGCCGATCTTCTACCTCAACTCAACTTTCCTGCACTATCCCCATATCCCTTGAATCCCTTAATATCCAAAAATCTATCGATCTCTGTCTTGAATATACTCAACGACTGAGCCTCCACAGCCCTCTTTGGTAGAGAATTCCAAAGATTCACCACCCTCTGCGTGAAGAAGTTTCTCCTCATCTCAATCCTAAATGGCCGATCCCTTATTCTGAAACTGTGACCCCTGGTTCTAGACTTCCCAGCCAGGGGAAACATCCTCCCTGCATCAACCCTGTCAAGCCCTGTAAAAATGTTGTATGTTTCAATGAGATCACCTCTCATTCTTCTGAACTCCAGAGAATATAGGCCTAGTCTCCTCAATCTCTCCTCATAGGATAAACCCCCCATCCTAGGAATCAGTCTGGTGAACCCGGGGGGGTGCTAACGGGGTGCAACCGGGCACAGCGCTGACATCGACTCCCGCCATATTCGGCGGGAATTTTGTGGTGGCGCTACGGCGTTGCTCCCCGATATCCTTCGCCCAGAGATCGTGATGTCATTGCCGTGCGCATTGCCCCGGTAGCGCCCTGGACCCGAAATTGACTTCTGCCCCCTGCAGCAGCGCTGGTTGAAAACACCGACAGCTGCAAGAGGCATGCATCAGGCGGCCGGCCACTTCGGGGGCAATGATTAAAGGTGAGGTGGCCGAGGTGAGTGGAAAAAAACTTACCTTTCCTGTTCTTGTTTTCTGCCCGCGATCGATCTGCCCGGTGGCTGCCTTGGTGGTCCAGGTAGGTACTTTTTAAATTGCAGAGCCTGCAGTGATGGCCCTTCCCTTTAAGGGAGGGAAGGAGCCTTTGAACGCGGTAGTGCTGCACGGCCCAGTGTTCAGCATTGCTGAAGTCTCTTCCCCGCACTCCGATGTTAGCACCCTAAGAAAGAAGTGGAGTGCTTGCGCACCATTTCCCTCTTGGGACGCTAAAACGCACTTTCGCGGTCACCGGCGCTAATTAGCGCCGGGCGCTAAAGTTAGCACCCAGGCGATGTTAGCGCCCCAAAATGTTGATACCAAATTTTTCCCCCTTTACTCTTATACTCAAATCCTCTTGTAATAAAGGCCAACATACCATTTGCTTTCCTAATTGCTTGCTGTATCTGGATGTTAACTTTCAGTAATTTGTGTACAAGGACACCCAGGTCCCTCTGAACACCAACATTTCCCAAACTCTCACCATTTAAAAAATACTCTGCTTTTCTATTTTTTCCTACCAAAGTAAATAACTTCATATTTCTCCACATTATATTCCATTTGCCATGTTCTTGCCCACTCACTTAGCCTTGAAGCCTCTTTGCATCCTCCTCACAACTTACATTCCCACCCAGCTTTGTATCATCAGCAAACTTGGATATATTACATTTGGTCCCCTCATCCAAATCATTGATATAGGTTGTGAATAGCTGAGGCCCAAGCACTGATCCTTGTGGTACCCCACTGGTTACAACCTGCCAACCCGAAAATGACCTGTTTATTCCTACTCTCTGTTTTCTGTCCGTTAACCAATCCTCAATCCATGCTAGTATATTACCCCCAATCATGAGCCCTAATTTTGTTTGATAACCTCTTGTATGGCACCTTATCAAATGCCTTCTGAAAATCCAAAGGCACCTTATCCACTGGTTCCCCCTTATCTATTCTGCTAGTTGCAACCTCAAAAAACTCTAACAGATTTGTCAAACATGTTTTCCCTTTCATAAATCCGTGTTGACTCTGCCCAATCCTATTATTATTTTCTAAGTGCCCTGTTACCACGTTCTTAATAATAGATTCTAGCATTTTCCCTACTACAGGTGCACTATCCCTTATCCGAAACCCTTGGGACCAGATGTTTTTCGGAATTCGTAATTTTTCGGATTTCAGAATGGTATTCAGAATCAGTATGTAACACCCTAGCGGGGGTCTGGGCAGCACCCCGTAAGCAAACACATTAATATTTCTGCAGCGAACCTTATGAATATTCACACTGAGTGGGATAAATAAAGACTATAAATAGTATTACAGTTTATTTGTACAGTAATAATTTGGTAAATTAAATAGTGGGATAAATATAGACCATAAATACTCTAGTTACGCTCCAGGAAAAAACTTTTGGTTTTCAGAGGTTTTCGGTTTTCGGAAGTGCGGATAAGGGATAGTCTACCTGTACTGATGTCAGGCTAACTGGTCTGTAGTTCCCTGTTTTCTCTCTCCCTCCTTTCTTAAATAGTGGGGTTACATTTGCCACCTTCCAATCTGCGGGAACCGTTTTAGAATCAATGGAATTTTAGAAGATGACAACCAATGCATTCACTATCTCTATAGCCACCTCTTTCAAAAGCCTAGGATGTGGGCCATCAGGTCCAGGGGATTTAATGGCTTTCAGTCCCATTCATTTTTTACTAATACTAATTTCATTCAGTTCCTCATTCTCGCTAGACCCTTGGTTCTCCACTATTTCTGGGAGGTTTTTTGCGTCTTCTTTCGTGAAGACAGACACAAAGGGCTGGATTTTGCCATTGGTGGCGGGTTGGGGCGGGTCAGGTGGTCGGTGGGTCCCGCTCCCACCTCCGATGTCAGGTGGGATAATTTAGCTATTTTGCCCTAATTGGGCAATTGATTCCCAGCGTGTGCACACCCCTGGCCCAATGAGTCTTTTGGGCCTGAAACTCGCCTCTGATTATGTCATTTATGCAGCTGCATTTAAGGGCTCCAAGCAGCCTTGGTTCATTTTCTGCCTCAAAACTTTTATTTGCTGATCTTCTAACTGTTTGGTCCTCCTGAAGTGTTTAGTTCAAGGACCAAGGACTCACCCCGGTTTGATGAGGACTCCCTCCATGCTCTGGTGGAGGGAGCCAGAGCTCAGAAGGAGGTGCTGATTCCTTCCTCTGGGAGGAAAAAACCTCCCCAGCTGAAGAAAGCTGTGTGGCTGCAACTGGCACAGGAGGTCAGTTCAAGATCAATATGCAGCAGAACCTGCCTGCAGTGCCGAAAGAGGTTTAATGATCTTGTCCGTACAGGACAAGTGAGTATAACATCACCATGACCCTCAATCTGCCCCCCATAGAAACATAGAAACATAGAAGATAGGAGCAGGAGTAGGCTATTCGGCCCCTTGAGCCTGCTCCGCCATTCAATGCGATCATGGGTGATCATCCAAATTCAGTACCCCGTCCCTGCTTTCTCCCCATATCCCTTGATCCCTTTGGCCTTAAGAAATATATCCAACTCCTTCTTGAATATATTTAATGAATTGGCCTCAACTGCCTTCTGTGGTAGAGAATTCCACAGGTTCACCACTCTCTGGGTGAAGAAATTCCTCCTCATTTCTGTCCTAAATGGCTTACCCCTTATCCTTAGACTGTGACCCCTGGTTCTGGACTCCCGACCATCGGGAACATCCTTTCTGCATCTAGTCTGTCTAGTCCTGTTAGAATTTTATAAGTTTCAATGAGATCCCCTCTCATTCTTCTAAACTCCAGCGAGTATAAGCCCAATCGACCCAATCTCTCCTCATACGTCATTCCTGCCATCCCAGGTATCAGCCTGGTGAATCTTCACTGAACTCCCTCCATGGCAAGAACATCCTTCCTCAGATAAGGTGACCAAAACTGCACAAAATACTCAAGATGTGGTCTCACCAAGGCCCTGCACAACTGCAGCAAGACATCCTTGTTCCTGTACTCAAACCCTCTTGCTACGAAGGCCAACATACCATTTGCCTTCTTAACCGCCTGCTGCACCTGCGTGCTTACCTTCAGCGACTGGTGCACAAGGACACCCAGGTCTCGTTGCACTTCCCCTTCTCCCAATCTATTGCCATTCAGATAATAATCTGCCTTCCTGTTTTTGACACCAAAGTGGATAACCTCACATTTATCCACGTTATATTACATCTGCCATGCTTTTGTCCAATCACCCAACCTGTCCAAATCATCCTGGAGTTTCTCGGCATCCTCCTCACAGCACACACGCTCACCCAGCTTTGTGTCATCTGCAAACTTGTCTAGATCATTAATATATATTGTGAATAGCTGGGGTCCAAGGATCAATCCCTGCGGTACCCCACTAGTTACTGCCTGCCACTTGGAAAAAGACCCGAGTCTCCTCTCATCACCAGCACTCTGCATTGTCAACCTCCTCCTCCACATCCCACTTTACCCTTACATCCCTTGCACCCTTAACCATCCCTCTCTCTCTATGTACACAATCACTTAACTATTCGACAATGCATGGCCTCGCACTCCCTCTCACTGTTATGCTATGACAGCAACTAACAACACACAGGGAGGGCCTTTGGTCTTGGGACCTCACTCCATCTTTGTGTCCTTCTCAGCATCTATCCTATGGATTCTTTACATTCACTCCATCATTCTCACTCAAACTCCACTTGTGTCCCTCATTGCAGGAAAAGAGAGCCCACAATAAGAGGGAACGGGCAATACAAGAGGATGGCCACCCTCAATAGCGCAGCTCACCAGCGCTGAGGAGGCGGCCCTAGAGATCGTGGGAGCTGAGTTGGATGTGGAAGTGGGGGATGGACAGATGGGCGCATCAGAGCAAGCTGGTGACAGAATAGTTTTGCATCTCTCTCATTGACATTGCATGAGTGACTGATATGGCTTCTGATGCTCAAACAGATTGACTTATGATCATCTGCACAATTCCACGTGCATGCAATGTTTATATCACATGTCTAACTCATGCCTTTACCCCCCCAGAGGACCATCGACAGCCCCACTCCCCACTGTCCAGGAGACTCCTCAGATGAACCTCTGAGGATGCAGTGTCACCAGAATTAAGTGCACCCAGCACCAGCACAGACACTCACACGTTGGTGGGACCTTCGGGACATAGAGTAGAGTTGTCACCTGGAATATCACAGCTCACAAGTGAGTATCAGCAGATGGTGGTAACAGGGACAGTAGTGGAGAGTCCTCATCGGAGGCCACAGGGCGCTCCCAGCTCGGCTCAGCTGCATGTCGACCCTGTGCTTCCAGGTCCATTCAGAAGGAGAGCGATGATTGAACTCCAGGAACAGGTGCAGGAGTCTCTGGCAGGTTTTGTCTCCAAGGTCACTGCGAGTGTGGAGAGAATGGAGGAGTCCATCGCTAACATGAGCAGTGGCTTTGTGGAGGCATTGGCACGTGAACAGATCACCACAGAAAGGATGGCAACCTCCGTGGAAAGGATGGCTGTGGTAGAGGAGAGGATGGCTACGGTCATGGAGGAGCTAAGTCACCAGAGTGTTGAAAACATGGTCATTGTTCAAAATAGACTGACATCTCTGGAGGAGCGACGGTCAGCTATTGAGCAGAGAAACCAGACCTTCATGGAAGTCCTCTGGAGTAAGACTGCCAGTGCAGATGTGGGTTCTCATGGCCCCACTGAAGTGCAGCAAGGTGCTGTCAAGCCACTTGCTAGCTCTGAAAAGGGCCTGACCCATGAGAGGGATGTTGGTGGCAGACAACAAGGAAGTGGGGGCTCCTCTCCAAGCGCTCACACTCCCGTGCCACTGCGGGAGCCCTCGGTCAGAGCCCCACCAGAGTCCTCACCCAACTGAGATGGGCGTCTCATCCCATGCACAGCCGCAGGAGAAGCAGACTGCTGGCGAGCCCTCATAGGCTTGCAACCCCAGAGGACACCCGTCAAAGGTGTTGATCTGGAGCTGTATGAAAGTGAGCAAGTGGCCTCCACACCTGCTGAAGCCACAGGGGAAGCACCACGTAGGAGCACACGTAAGAGGAAGATAAAGCACAAGTAATCACAAGGGTAATCACTTGGGTGTTCTGTTGTGTTTAATTGTTAAATGCCATCATTTAGTCTATGTAATAAAATGAAGTGATGGCAAACTGTTGAAGTTCTGGGCTGTGTCATTCTGCAAATGGAAGTTCCACATTGAGGGCTGAGGGAGATTTGGATTTGTCATGATGGTGGTCAGAGTGATAGGAAGCCACAGGTTCTTGTCCATTGTCTATGGTGTGGTAAGAAGGTACAAGCCAAATATGTTTGATTGGGCAACCAAAGCAAATCTGGCCAAGATGAGTGCATCCCTTGCATCCTGGGCTGCAATGTGCTCGCGTGCTGCTGCCGCTGGTTGATGCGCCTCTGCAAGGTCTTTGTTCTCGTTCTCCTCCTCCTCATCCTCCTCCTCATCTGAGGAGGCTATGCGCTGAGCCACTTGTCCCTCAGGCAGCTGCAAGTCATGATGCTGTGCGATGATGTGAAGTGCACAGCAGACCATGACGATTCTGGAGACCCTACCTGCTGAGTACTGCAGGGCTCCACCTGATCTATCAAGGCATCTGAATCGCATCTTCAGCAAGCCGATGGTTTGCTCGATAATGGATCTGGTCAAAATGTGGCTGGAGTTGTAGCGCTCCTCAGCTTCGTTGGATGGTCTCCTGAACGGCATCATTAGCCATGTCTTCAGGGGATAGCCCTTGTCTCCAAGCAGCCATCTGCAAAGTTGGTTTGGCAGACTGAAGAGCGGAGGCACACTAGACTGCCGCAGGATGAAGGAGTCATGGCAACTGCCAGGGTACTTGGTGCAAACATGCAAAATGTCCTTCTTGTGGTTACACACCAGCTGCACGTTGAGGGAGTGGAAGCCCTTGCGGTTGACAAAAAGAGTTGGATTGTGAAGGGGTGCATTAAGGGCCACATGTGTGCAGTCTACGACACCCTGCACCCTTGGCAGCCTGCCATATTTGCAAATCCAACCGCACGCATGGTTATACTTGTTTGATCCTTGGAGGAGTTTATGTAATCGTGCGCCTTTGCAAAGAGGACATCGGTTACCTGCGTGATGCAAGTGTGTGCGGCCGACTGGAAGATGCTGCTGATGTCTGCTGATGATCCCTGGAATGAGCCTGAACCAAAAAATTTGAGTGTGGTGGTGACTTCTACAGCCACTGGTAAGGGATGTCCACCCGATCCTCTGGGCTCCAGGTTTTGGTGCAGCATTGCGCATATGTCACCCACTACTTCTTGTGAAAGTCTCAGCCTCCCTTGGCACTGCTGCTCAGTCATGTTGAGAAAGCTCATCTTCATCCTGTAAACCCTGTTTTGGGAGTATCTCCTGCAGCGACGTGCTTTCCTGCGCTGGCGCCTTCTGCCTCGTGCACCATCAGGTGGGTGAGCAGCAGGTTGGCGCTCCTGTTGTTGCTGCTACTGTTGGTGCTGCTGTTGTTCCTGGTTCTGCTGCTGCCGCGGCTGGTCTTCATCCGAATCTGAGGTCCAGGAGGAAAGGAAACAAATGGTTCCCATGGTGCTGGTAGATACCTCAGTTGAGAAAGTGCTCAGTCAGGGTGGGGAGAGGGGTTCCACTTCCAAAATCAATAGACCTGCAAAAAGTTCTCCAAGACCTGAGAAAACAAAGTTCTGCCATCTGCAACTGATCCTTGTTGAAAACTCAATTTTTATGGTGGAGCTGCAGCTGTTAGGAAGCCAGCCACTTGTGAACCCGACAGGATTAGCTGGTATGTTTCAGGGGAGTTGTGCAGCACGCTGGAAATCTGGCAAAATTTGAAAGGCCTCTCAAAATGGCATATAGAGGTAATTAAGTAGCAGTGAATTGCCTTAAGGGCCTATCCTGCCGCTTGGAGATGGGACTGAAATGAAGCCTGGAAGCCCGCTTTTGGGAAAGTTGTGCGGAGGCGGGTTGATGGCGGGATCGGAACCTGCTGTCATTTTTTACAACTTTCCCACCTGACCTGCCTTCAAACCCACCTCCTCAGGGCTGGTAAAATCCAGTCCAAAGTATTTGTTTAATTTCTCTGCCATTTCCTTATTCCCCATTATAATTTCTCCTGTCTCAGCCTGTAAGGGACCCACATTTACTTTCGCTAATCTTTTCCTTTTTATATACCAATAGAAGCTTTTACAGTCTGTTTTTATGTCTTTTGCTAGTTTACTCTCTTATTCTATTTTCCCTTTCTTTATCAATTTCTTGGTCCTCCTTTGCTGAATTCTAAAATCCTCCCAATTCTCAGGCTTACTGCTCTTTTTCGCAACATTTAAAGCCTCTTCCTTTGATTTAATACTATCTTTAACTTCTCTTGTCAGCCACGATTGGACCACTTTTCCTGTGGTGTTTTTGTGCCTTAAAGGAATGTATACTTGTTGTAAATGATGTATTAATTCTTTAAATACTAGCCATTGCTTGTCTACTGTCATACCTTTTAATGTAGTTTCCCAATCTACCGTAGCCAACTTGCCCCTCATACCTACGTAGTTTGCTTTGTTTAGATTTAAGACCCTGGTTTCGGATTTAACTAAATCACTTTCAAACTTAATGTACAATTCTATCATGTTATGGTCACTGTTCCCTAAGGACTCCTTTACTACAAGGATATTAATTAACCCTTTCTCATTGCACAATACTAGATCTAAAATAGCCTGTTCCCTAGTTGGTTCCTCAACATACTGATCTAGAAAACTATCTTGCATACATTCCATGAATTCGTCCTCCACACTATTACTGCAAATTTGGTTTGCCCCATCTATCTGTAGATTAAAGTCCCCCATGATTACTGTCTTACCCTTGTTACATGTGCCTCTAATTTCCTGATTTATACTCTGCCCTACATTACAACTATTGTTTGGGGGCCTATAAACAACTCCCACCAATGTTTTCTGCCCCTTGCCGTTTCTTAGCTCCACCCAAACTGATTCTACTTCTTGATTTTTGGAGCTAAGATCCTTTCTCCCTACTGTCTTTATCCCATCCTTTATTATCAGGGCTACCCCTCCTCCTTTTCCATTTTGCCTATCTTTTCTAAAAGTTAAGCATCCTGGAATATTTAGTTCCCAACCTTGGTCACTTTGCAACCACGTCTCCGTAATGGCTATTAGATCAAACCTATTAATTTCTACCTCCGCTATTAATTCATCTGTTTTGTTGCGAACACTTTGCACATTCAGATATAATGCCTTTAGCTTTGACTTTTTTCTATTTTCCCCTGATGTCACCTTAGTCACCGAAGCCATATTACCTTTGTTACTCTCTCTGTCCCTTCCTGACCCACTCTGCTTATTTTTACCCAAATCTGTGCTCTGCTCTAGAGCCTTGACATTTCTCTTGCTGCTTTCAAATTTACTCTTTCCTGAATCCTCCCACCCCACTTCATTAGTTTAAAGCCCTGTCTACTGCCCGAGTTATTCGATTCACCAGGACACTGGTTCCAGCCCAGTTTTAAGTGGAGCCCGTCCCAGCGGAACAGCTACCTCTTTCCCCAGTATTGGTGCCAGTGCCCCATGAAGCAAAACCCCTGTCTCCCACACCATTCTTTGAGTCATGCATTTAACCTTCTAATCTGCTTATCCCTATGTCAATTGGCGCATGGCTCAGGTAACAATCCAGAGATTATTACCTTTCAGGTTCTGCTATTTAATTTGGACCCCAACTCATACGTCATAGTCATAGGGCTGGATTTTCATTCAGGGGCGGGTTGGTGTCGTGAAATCCGCATTTCGTGTTATCAACATGAATATAAATCGATGTGGGAGATTGATGCTATTTTAACTTAATTGTCCAATTGAATTCCAGCATGTGGGAACCCTTGGCAAATGAGTTTTTCCAGTCAGAAAGTCACATCTTATGACGTCATCATTGCTGCTGCATTTAAGTTCTGCAACAAGCCTTGCTTTTTCTGCAGGCTGCCAACCTTTTGGCATTTACTGTTAGTGGGACCTGGAGTCACAATGGCCAGCGACAGACCTAGGGCTGCTCCCGGGTTCGACGACGTTGCCCTGCAGGCTCTGGTTGAGGGAGCTAGAGCTCATAAGGAGGTGCTCTTCCTTTCATCATGGAGGAAGAAGACCAAGGCTGTGTGGCTGCAAGTGGCAGAAAAGGTCAACTCCTTAACGGTTACCCGTAGAACCTGGATACAGTGCAGGAAGAGATTTCATGACCTTCTGCGTACTGGAAAAGTGAGTTTGCATTTCCCATCACCCTCAACCTGATCCCCATTGCCCTTCCTCACCAGTACTCAGCTTCAGCAATCTCTACCTCCACATCCCACTTGACACTGACATCCATGCACCCTTACCCATTCCCTTTCTCTCTATGCTCACATTCAACTAACTATTCGACTATGCAGCCCTCACACTCCCTATCACTGTGATGCTATGAAAACAACTGACAACACACAGGGAGGGCCCTTGGTCTTGCCACCTCACTCCATCTTTGTCTCCTTCTAAGTATCTATGCTATGGAATCTCTACACTCACTCCTTCATTCTCACTCAAACTCCACTTGTCTCCCTCATTGCAGGAAAAGAGAGCTCACAATAAAAAGGAAAGAGCCAGGACAGGAGGAGGGCCACCATCAGTAGCCCAGCTCACCCCCTGGGAGGAGGCGGTCCTGGAAATCGTCGGAGTGGAAGAAGATGCGCAAGTGGGGGACGGACAGACGGGTGCATCACAGCAAGCTGGTGACAGAATAGTTTTACATCTCTCTCATTGACATTGCATGAGTCGCTGATAATGATTCTGAAGCTCTAACAGATGGACATATGATCATCTGTAATATGCAATGTGCATGTAACCTTGACCTCACATCTCTAACTCTTTCCTTTACTCCCCCACAGGACCACCGAGAGCCCCCGTCCCCACTGTCCAGGAGGAAGAACCTAAGCTTCCAGACTCCTCAAAGGAAGCTGCAACCTCTGAGGGTGCTGCATCAGCAGAATTCACCGCACCAAGCACCAGCGCAGACGCTCACACCTCGGTGGGACCTTTGGGATATAAAGTAGTGTTGTCACCTGGTGTATCACAGCTCACAAGTGAGCATCAGCAGATTGTGGAGACAGGGACAGCAGCGGAGAGTCCTCGTCAGAGGGCGCAGGACTCTGCCAGCTCAGCTCAGCTGCATGTCGACCCTCTGCCTCTGGGTCCATCCACAAGATCAGCGGTGCCGGAACTCCAGGAACAGATGCAGGAGTCTCTGGCAGGTTTTGTCTACAGGGTCGCTGCGAGTGTGGAGCGAATGGAGGAGTCCATAGTGAACATGAGCAGAGCCTTTGTGGAGTCATTGGCTCATGAATGCATCACCATGGAAAGGATGGCAACCTCCATGGAGGTGATAAGTCACCAGAGTGCAGAAAACATGGTGAGTGCTCAGAACAGAATGACATCTATTGAGCAGAGAAACCAGACCTTCATGGAAATCCTTCTGAGTAGGACTGCCAGTGCAAATACGGGTCCCCATGGCCCCCCTGTTGTGCAGCAAGGTGCTCTCAAGCCACTTGCAAGCGCTGAGGTGGACCTGACCCATGAGAGGGAAGTTGGTGGCAGACATCAAGGAAGTGGGGGCTCCTCTCCAAGTGCTCACACTTCCATGCCACTGCAGAGCCCTCAGTCAGAACCCCACCAGAGTCCACACCCAGCTGAGATCGGCGTCTCAACCCCTGCACAGCCGCAGGAGCAGCAGACTGTTGATGAGCCCTCACAGGTTCGCTACACCAGAGGACGCCCGCCAAAGGTGTCGAGACAGGAGCAGCAGGAAAGTGAGTAAGGGGCCTCCACATCTGCTGAAGCCACAGGGGAAGCACCACGTAGGAGCACGCGTAAGAGAAAGATACTGCACAAATAGTCACAAGGGTAGTCACTTGGGTGAAATTTGTTGTTTTATGTGAAAAAGCCATCAAATGAATAATGTTAATAAAAAATCTGATGGCTGCTGCTGTAGTTGTGGCATGTGTCATTTCGCAAATGGGACTTTCACATTGAGGGCTTAGGATTACTTGGAATTGTCATTATGGTGGTCAAATTGCTAGGAGTCAGCTGGTTCTTGGCCATTGTCGATGCTCTGGTAAGAAGATGTGAGGCAAAAGTCCTAGAGTGGCTAGGCTAAGAAAATCTGGCAAAGATAAGTGCTTTCCTTGCATCCCGGGCAGCTATGTTCTCGCGTACTGCTGCCGCTGGTTGATGGGCCTCTGCAAGATGTTCGTTTTCACTCTCCTCCTCCTTCGCCTCATCTGAGGAGGATATGTGAGGAGCCACTTGGTCCTCAGGAATCTGCAAGCCAAAACGCTGTGCCATGTTGTGAAATGCACAGCAAACCACGACGATTCTGGAGATCCTGGCTGCTGAGTACTGCAGGGCTGCACCTGATCTATCCAGGCATCTGAAGCGCATCTTCAGCAAACTGATGATTTGCTCGGTGGAAATGTGGCTGGAGTTGTAGCGCTCCTCAGCTTCATTGGCTGGCCTCCTCAATGGCGTCATTAGCCACATCCTCAGGGGATAGCCCTTGACTCTAAGTAGCCATCCGTTAAGTTGGTCTGGTGGACTGAAGAGCGGAGGCACACTAGACTGGCACAGTATGAAGGAGTCATGGCAACTGCCAGGGTACTTGGCACAAACATGCAAAATTTCCTTCTTGTGGTCACACACCAGCTGAACATTAATGGAGTGGAAGCCCTTGCGGTTGACAAAAATACCTGGATTGCAATGGGGTGCCTTAAGGACCACATGTGTGCAGTCAACGATGCCCTGCACCCTTGGACAGCCTGCCAGATTAGCTAATCCAATGGCATGCGTCGTGACACTTGCTTGATCCTTGGTGAAATGGATGTGACTGTGCATGATGGCAAAGAGGGCATCAATTACCTGCGTGATGCAAGTGTGTGCGGCCACCTGGGAGATGCCGCTGATGTCTGCTGCTGATCCCTGGAATGAGCTTGAGGCAAAAAAGTTGAGTGCGGTGGTGACTTTGACGGCCACTGGTAAGGGTTGTCCACCTGGTCCTCTGGGCTGCAGGTCTTGTTTCAGCATTGCGCATATGTCACTCCCTACCTCTCACGAAAGTCGGAGCCGCCTTTGGCACTGCTGCTCAGACATGTTGATGTAGCTGACCCTGTGTCTGTAGACCCTGTTTGGGGGGTATCTCCTGCGCTGACGGGCTTCCATGCGCTGGCCCCTTCTGGCCTGTGCAGCTTCAGGTGGGTGAGCAGCAGCTTGGCGCTCCTGTTGGTGCTGCTGTTGTTGGTGCTGCTGTTGTTGGTGCTGTTGTTGTTCCTGGTTCTGCTGGTGCCGCAGCTGCTCTTCTTCCTCATCTAATGCCCAGAAGGGAAGGAAATAAATGGCACCCATGCTTCTGGCATGTGCCTCAGTTGAGGAAGCGCTGAATGAAGGTGGCGAGAGGGGTTTCCCAGGAGGTCACACTGGAGATGGGTGTCAGGCTCCAAACTTCCACAGCTGTGGTTATGCCTTCTAAGTGAGTGGGCAGAAATTTGGCAGATGGAATATAATGTTGGAAAGTGTGAGGTTATGCACTTTGGCAGAAAAAATCAAAGAGCAAGTTATTATCTAAATGGAAAGAAACTGCAAAGTGCTACAGTACAAAGGGATCTGGGGGTCCTGGTGCATGAAACACAGAAGGTTAGTATGCAGGTACAGCAGGTGATCAGGAAGGCCAATGGAATCTTGGCTTTTATTGCAAGGGGGATGGAGTATAAAAGCATGGAAGTCTTGCTTCAGTTATACAGGGTACTGGTGAGGCCACACCTGGAATACTGCGTACAGTTTTGGTTTCCATATTTAAGAAAAGATATACTTGCTCTCGAGGCAGTTCAGAGAAGGTTCACTCGGTTGATTCCGGAGATGAGGGAGTTGACTTATGAGGAAAGGTTGAGTAGGTTGGGCCTCTACTCATTGGAATTCAGAAGAATGAGAGGCGATCTTATCGAAACATATAAGATTGTGAGGGGGCTTGATCGGGTGGATGCGGGGAGGATGTTTCCACTGATGGGTGAGACTAGAACTAGGGGGCATAATCTTAGAATAATGGGCTGCCGTTTCAAAACTGAGATGAGGAGAAACTTCTTCACTCAGAGGGTAGTAAATCTATGGAATTTGCTACCTCAGAGAGCTGTGGAAGCTGCGACATTAAATAAATTTAAAACGGAGATAGACAGTTTCCTAGCTGATAAGGGAATTAAGGGTTACGGGGAGCAGGTAGGGAAGTGGACGTGAGTCTAGGTTCGGATCAGCCATGATCCTATTGAATGGCAGAGTAGGCCCGAGGGGCCGTATGGCCTACTCCTGCTCCTACTTCTTATGTTCTTATGTAAAAGTTCCCCCAGACCTGAGACAACTAAGTCCTGCCACCTGCAAATAATGGCTGATCAAATCTCCTCTTTAATGTTTGAGCTGCAGCTGATAGTCAGCAATCCACTTGTGCTCCCGCCAGGTTTCACCGTTGTGTTTCAGAACAGGCGTATTTCACGTGGGAAAAGGGTTAAACTCACAAAGGCTTTTTAAAATGTCATTATAGAGACAATTTAGTGGTTGTTAAGGGCCTTAACGGCTTATCCTGCCTCTTGGAGGCAGGACGGAGATGGGACCACTAGGCACGAATTATTTAAAATTGCTTGGAGGCGGGATGAAGGCGGTCTTGGGCCCGCCCACCAGTTTACGCAATTTTAACCCCCCACACGCCTCCAATCCCGCCTCCACGGCCCAAAGAAAATCCAGTCCATAGAGTCATACGGCACAGAAGGAGGCCATTTGGCCCATCGAGTCCGTGCCGGCTTTCTGTAGAGCAATCCAGTCAGTCCCATTTCCCCGTTCTATTTCTGTATCCCTGCAAGTTTATTTCCCTATCCAATGCCTATCCAGTTTCCCCTTGAAAACATTGAGTGTCTCCGCTTCCACCACTTCCTTTGGCAGTGAATTCCAGGTCCTCACCACTCGCTGCGTAAAAAAGTTTTTCCTCACGTCCCCCCTGTATCTCTAGCCCAAAACTTTAAATCTGTGTCCCCTAGTCCTTGTACCATCAACTAGTGGGAACAGCCTTTCCCCGTCTAACCTATCCAAATCCATCATAATCTTGTACACCTCTTTCAAATCACCCCTCAACCTCCTTTGCTCTAATGAAAACAAATCCAGCTTCTCAACCTGTCCTTGTAGCTATGATTCCCCCAATCCCGGAACCATTCTGGTAAATCTCCTCTGCACTCTCTCAAGGGACTTCACATCCTTCCTAAAGTGTGGTGACCAGAACTGGTCGCAATACTCCAGTTGTAGCCTAACCAGCGCTTTATCAATGTTCAGCCTAACTTCTCCATTTTTGTACTTAATGCCTCTATTTATGAAGCCCAAGATCCCATATACTTTGCTAACCACTCTCTCAATATATCCTGCCACCTTCAGGGACCTATGCACATTAACTCCCAGGTCCCTCTGTCCCTGCACACTCTTTAAAACTGTGCCATTAAGTGTATATTGCCTCTCCCTGTTCCTTCTGCCAAAATGCATCACCTCACACTTCTCTGTATTAAATTCCATCTGCCACTTGTCTGCCCATTCTGCTAGCCTTTCTATGTCCTGTTGCAGTCGATTGGTATCATCCTCACTGTTTGCCACACCCCCAAGTTTGGTGTCATTGGCAAATTTAGAAATTCTACTCTGTATTCCAATATCCAGGTCATTTATATATATCAAAAAAGCAGTGGCCCCAGCACTGACCCTTGGGGAACACCACTGTCTACCATCCTCCTGTCTGAAACAAAGCCATTTACCACAACTCGCTGTTTTCAGTCCTTAAGCCAATTCCTTATCCAAGCTGCCGCTGACCCACCTATTCCATGAGCTTCAATTTTGTTAACCAGCCTTCCATGTGGTACTTTATCAAATGCCTTCTGAAAATCCATGTAAACAACATCCATTGCATTCCCTTCATCAATCCTCTCTGTTACTTCAAAAAATTCAATTAGACTAGTCAAACACGATCTGCCTTTTACAAATCTGTGTTGGCTCTCCTTAATTAGCTTAAATCTCTCCAAGCGCCAGTAAATTTTTTCCTTGATTATTGTTTCTAAAACATTACCCACCACTGATGTTAAACTGACCGGCCTGTAGTTACTAGGATTGTCCTTATATTCTTTCTTGAACAATGGTGTCACATTTGCCACTTTCCAATCCTCAGGTACCTCCCCCGCATCTAATGAACTTCTCAAACTCTCTCAGCAGAACCTCATTCCTAGTTCTACCTATATCGTTGATTCCTACATGGACCACGACAACTGGATCCTCCCCCTCCCACTCAAAGTTCTCCTCCAGCCGCGAGGAGAATTCTTTAACCCTGGCACCGGGCAGGCAACACAACCTTCGGAACTCCCGGTTGTGGCTGCAGAGAACAGTATCTATCCTTCTGACTATACTGTCCCCGACCACAACTACATTTCCTTTCACTCCCCGTACTTGAATGGCCTCCTGCACCATGGTGCCATGGTCAGCTTGCTCATCCATCCTGCAGGCTTTTCCCTCATCCACACAGGCAGCAAGAACCTCATACCTGTCTAAAAAGACTTAGGGGTCTATGTACACAGATCACTAAAATGAAGTAGTCAGGCACAAAAAATAATCAAAAAGTCTAATGGAATGTTTGTCTTTATAACTAGAGGGCTATAATATAAAGGGGAGGAAGTTTTGCTGCAGCTATACAAAGCCCTGGTTAGACCACATCTGGAGCACTGTGTACAGTTCTGAGCACCGCATCTTAGAAGGGATATATTGGCCTTGGAAGGAGCGCAGCGCAGATTCACCAGAATGCTACCAGGGCTCCAAGGGTTAAATTAAGAGGAGAGATTACATAAACTAGGCTTGTATTCGCTGGAACATAGAAGGTTATGGGGTGATTTAATTGAGGTTTTGAAAGGAATTGATAGGATAGATAGAGAGAAATTTTTGCCGCTGATGTGGGAGTCTAGGACAAGTGGACATAACCTTAAAATCAGAGCCAGGCCATACAGGAGAGAAGTTAGGAAACACTTCTTCACAAAAAGAGTGGTAGAAGTGTGGAACTCGCTCCCACAAAAAGCAGTCATGCTAGCTCAATTAATAATTTTAAAACTGAGATTGATAGATTTTTACAAGTCAAGGGTATAAGGGATATGAAGCCTCGGCAGGTAAATGGAGTTAGGATACAGATCAACTATGATCTGATTGAATGGTGGAAAAGGCTTGAGGGGCTGAATGGCCTTCTCCCGTTTCTATATTCCCTCCATTCGACTCATCAGTGATGGCCCCGCCTTGAGCCATTTATGCCCCAAGTTCTGGAATTAAGGGAACGGTAGCATAGTGATAATATCATTGGTGCTAGTAATCCAGATGCCTGGACTAATGATCCAGAGACATGAGTTCAAATCCCACTACATTGGGGAATTTAAATTCAGTTAATAAATCTGGAATAAAAAGCTAGTATCAGTAATGGTGACCATAAAACTATTGGATTGTCATAAAAACCCATCTGGTTCACTAATGTCCTTTAGGGAAGGAAATCTGTTGTCCTTACCTGGTCTGGCCTATATGTGGCTCCAGACCCACAGCAATGTGGTTGACTCTCAACAGCCCTCTGAAATGGCCTAGCAAGCCACTCAGTTGTAACAAACCGCTATGAAACACAATAATAAGAATGAAACCGGACGGACCACTCGGCATCGCCCTCGGCACCAGCTACGGACATGGCAACGGCACACCCAGCCCAGTCGACCCTGCAAAGTCCTTCTCACCAACATCTGGGGGCTTGTACCAAAACTGGGAGAGCTGTCACACAGACTATTCATGCCTGACACAGTCATACTCACAGTATCATACCTTTTAGCCAATGTCCCAAACTCCTCCATCACCATCCTTGGGTATGTCCTGTCCCACCGGCAGGACAGACCCACCAGAGGTGGTGGCACAGTGGTATACAGTCGGGATGGAGTGGCCCTGGGAGTCCTCAACATTGACTCTGTAACCCATGCAGTCTCTTGGCTTCAGGTCAAGCATGGGCAAGGAAACCTCCTGCTGATTACCACCTCCCTCAGATGATGAATCAGTACTCCTCCGTGTTGAACACCACTTGGAAGAAGCACTGAGAGTAGCAAGGGCACAGAACGTACTCTGGGTGGGGGACTACAATGTCCATCATCAAGAGTGGCTCATTGGCACCACTACTGACCGAGCTGGCCGGGTCCTGAAGGACATAGCTGCCAGTCTGGGCCTGCGACAGGTGGTGAGAGAACCAACACGAGGGAAAACTCTACTTGACCTCCTCCTCACCAATCTACCTGTCGCAGATGCATCTGTCCATGACAGTATTGGTAGCAGTGACCACTGCACAGTCATTGTGGAGATGAAGTCCCATCTTCACTGAGGACACCCTCCATCGTGTTGTGTGGCAGTACCACCATGCTAAATGGGATAGATTCAGAACAGAGTATTCCAGCAGCTCAAAACTGGGCATCCATGAGGCGCTGTGGGTCATCAGCAGCAGCATAATTGTATTCCACCACAATCTGTAACCTCATGGCCCGGCATATCCCTCACTCTACCATTACCATCAAGCCAGGGGACCAACCTTGGTTCAATAAGGAGTGTAGAAGAGCATGCCAAGAGTAGCACCAGGCATACCTAAAAATGAGGTGCCAACCTGGGGAAGCTGCAACACAGGATTACATGCATGCTAAAAAGTGGAAGCAGCATGCTATAGGGCTAAGCGATCCCACAAGCAACGGATCAGATCAAAGCTCTGCAGTCCTGCCACATCCAGTCGTGAATGGTGATGGACAATTAAACAACTAACAGGAGAAGGAGACTCCATGAATATCCCCATCCTCAATGCTGGTGGAGCCCAGCATGTGAGTGCAAAAGACAAGGCTGAAGCGTTTACAACCATCTAGTGCCAAGTGGATGATCCATATCGGCCTCCTCCTGAGGTCTCCACCATCACAGAAGCCAGTCTTCAGCCAATTCGATTCACTCCACGTGATAATCAAGAAACGGCTGAGTGCACTGAATACAGCAAAGGCTATGGGCCCCGACAACATCCCGGCTATCATGCTGAAAAGTTGTGCTCCAGAACTATCCGTTTCTCTAGCCAAGCTGTTCCAGTACAGCGACAACACTGGCATCTATCCGACAACGTGGAAAACTGCCCAGGTATGTTCTGTTCACAAAAAGCAGGACAAATCCAATCCGGCCAATTACCGTCCCATCAGTCTACTCTCAATCATCAGCAAAGTGACAAAAGATGTCGTCGACAGTGCTATCAAGCGGCACGTACTCACCCATAACCTGCTCAATGAAGCCCAATTTAGGTTCCGCCAAGACCACTTGGCTCCCGACCTCATTACAGCCTTGGTCCAAACATGGACAAAGGAGCTGAATTCCAGAGGTGAGGTGAGAGTGATTGCCCTTGACATCAAGGCAGCATTTGACCAAGTGTGGCATCAAGGAGCCCTAGTAATACTGAAGTCAATGGGAATTGGGGGGAAAACTCTCCATTGGCTGGAGTCATACCTAGCACAAAGGAAGATAGTTGTGGTGGTTGAAGGTCAATTATCACAACCACAGGACGTCGCTGCAGGAGTTCCTCAGGGCAGTGTCCTAGGTCCAACCATCTTCAGCTGCTTCATCAATGACCTTTCCTCCAACATAAGTTCAGAAATGGGGATTTTCGCTGATGACTGCACAGTGTTCAGTGCCATTCACAACTCCTCAGATAATGAAGCAGTCCATGCCCGCATGCAACAAGACCTGGACGACGTTCAGGCTTGGGCTGATAAGTGGCAGGTAACATTCGCACCACACAAGTGCCAGGCAATGACTGTCTCCAACAAGCGAGAGTCTAACCACCGCACCTTGACATTCAATGCCATTACCATCGCTGAATCCCCCACCATCAACATCCTGGGGGTCACCATTGGCCATAAATTTAACTGGACCAGCCACATAAATACTGTGGCAACAAGAGCAGGTCAGGGGCTAGGTACTCTGTGGCAAGTGTCTCACCTCCCAACTCCCCAAAGCCTTTCCACCATCTACAAGGCACAAGTAAGGAGTGTGATGGAATACTGTCCACTTGCCTGGATGAGTGCAGCTCAAACAACACTCAAGAAACTCTACACCATCCAAGACAAAGCAGCCCGTTTGATTGGCACCCCATCCACCACCTTAAACATTCACTCCCTCCACCACTGGCACACCGTGGCTGCAGTGTGTACCATCTACAAGATGCACTGCAGTAACTTCGGCAGCACCTCCCAAACCCGCGACCTGTTCCACCTAGAATGACAAGGGCAGCAGGTGCATGGGAACACCACCACCTCCAAGTTCCCCGCCAAGTCACACACCATCCAGACTTAGAAGTATGTCGCCGTTCCTTCATCGTCACTGGGTCAAACTCCCTCCCTAACAGCACTGTGGGGGTACCTTCACCTCACAGACTGCAGCGGTTCAAGAAGGCGGCTCCCCACCACCTTCTCAAGGGCAATTAGGGATGGGCAATAAATGCTGGCCTTGCCAGCAACACCCACAACCCATAAACAAATTTAAAAAACATTTCCTCCCCATGTAGCTCTCCACTGCATTCTTTGACCAAACTTTTGGTTACGGCCCCAAATATCTCCTTCTTCGGCTAGGGGTCCATTTTTTTGTCAATATATCTCTGCGAAGCGCCTTGGGTCGTTTTTCTACATTAAAGGCTCTATTAAAGGCGGGTTCAAGCCCCACTCCAGAGACTGGAGCACATAATCCAGGCAGACACGCTCAGTGCAGTACTGAGGGAGCGCTGCACTGTCCGAGGTGCTGTCTTTTGAATGAAATGTTAAACCGAGGCCGCGTCTGCCCCCTCAGGTGGATGTAAAAGATCACATAGCACTCTTTAGAAGAAGAGCAGGGGAGTTTTCCCTGGTGTCCTGGCCAATATTTATCCCTCAACTAACATCACTGAAACAGATTATCTGGTCATTATCATATTGCTGTTTGAGGGACCTTGCTGTGCATAAATTGGCTGCTGTGTTTCCCTACATTACAACAATGAATACACTTCAAAAAGTACCTGTTCTTCGAAAGTTCTGACGAAAGGTCATCGACCTGAAACGTTAACTCTGTTTCTCTCTTCACAGATGCTGCCTGAGCTGCTGAGTATCTCCAGAATTTTCTGTTTTTATTTCAAGAAGTACCTCATTGGTTGAAAAGCGCATTGGGGTGTCATGAGGTCATGAAAGACGTTATTTTCTTT
This sequence comes from Somniosus microcephalus, assembly GCF_052327205.1. NCBI lineage: Eukaryota > Metazoa > Chordata > Chondrichthyes > Squaliformes > Somniosidae > Somniosus > Somniosus microcephalus. The sequence continues at coordinate 140,442,064 of NC_140997.1, forward strand.
TTATATAAACCATCTGAACCATTAAAAGTTGAAAAGGGAAAAGACAGGTTAACATTACGGGTGAGACAGTCTGTCAGACATCCATGGAAAATTTAATCTGTCTTTCACCTTTCTAGATTTTCACTGAACGTGTTGTGCATCTCATTTTCTGTTTTCAATTCACATCTCCAGCTTTCAAAGTTTGTTTTATTATTCTGGATGAAATACGACCTCTCGAGGAAAGCGGAGAAGTCCAGTAATGAGTGTGCTTATTACTGAGAGATCTCACAACACATTGACACACAGGCAATACTAATGCTGCTCATGCTGGCCCTATGGAGCACCACACTTCAGACTGAGTGGCCTAGCCATTCGACGGTGCCGCGTCCATTTTTCAGACGCGAAACGGGCGCCTAAGTATCCAATGTGGCTGGTGGGGTGCTCGCTTATTGCGCACCAGAAGTGTGCTCGCTATATTGTTGAAGGCAGACAAAGAAGCGTCCAGAGCTCCGAGCCTGAAACAGGCGTCAGGCCCTTTGCATATGCAAAAAAGGGGCCTTATACCTGCTTGAGACCCCCTATGCAAAATTAGGCTGCCCTGAACGCAGCTGGCGCCAGGAGTCATAGAGTCATAACAGCACAGAAGGAGGCCATTCGGCCCATCGAGTCTGTGCCAGCTCTCTGTAGAGCAATCCAGTCAGTCCCATTCCCCCGCTCTATCCTCGTAGCCCTGCAACTTTTTTTCCCTCAAGTGCATATCCAGTCTCCCCTTGAAAACAAAGTTTTCCCTCACATCCCCCTTATATCTCTTGCCCAAAACCTTAAATCTGTGTCCTCTAGTCCTTGTACCATCAACTAGTGGGAACAGGCTTTCCCCATCTAGCCTATCCATACCCGTCATAATCTTGTACACCTCTAACAAATCACCCCTCAACCTCCTATGCTCTAATGAAAACAAATCCAACATCTCCAACCTGTCCTTGTAGCTAAGATCCCCCATCCCCGGAACCATTCTGGTAAATCTCCTCTGCACTCTCTCAAGGGACTTCACATCCTTCCTAAAGTGTGGTGACCAGAACTGGTCGCAATACTCCAGTTGTAGCCTAACCAGCGCTTTATAAAGGTTCAGCATAACCTCCCTACTTTTGTACTCGATGCCTCTATTTATGAAACCCAAGATCCCATATGCTTTGCTAACTACTCTCTCAATATGTCCTGCCACCTTCAGGGACCTATGCACATTAACTCCCAAGTCCCTCTGTCCCTGCAAACTGTGCCATTAAGTGTATATTGCCTCTCCCTGTTCCTTCTGCCAAAATGCATCACCTCACACTTCTCTGTATTAAATTCCATCTGCCACTTGTCTGCCCATTCTGCTAGCCTTTCTATGTCCTGTTGCAGTCGATTGGTATCATCATCACTGTTTGCCATACCCCCAAGTTTGGTATCATCGGCAAAGTTAGAAATTCTACTTTGTATTCCAATATCCAGGTCATTTATATATATCAAAAAAAGCAGTGGCCCCAGCACTGACCCTTGGGGAACACCACTGTCTACCATCCTCCAGCCTGAAAAACAGCCATTTACCACAACTTGCTGTTTTCTGTCTTTAAGTCAATTCCTTATCCAAGCTGCCACTGACCCATCTATTCCATAAGCCTCAATTTTGTTAGCTAGCCTTCTATGTGGTACTTTGTCAAACACCTTCCTAAAATCCATGTAGACAACATCCATTGCATTCCCTTCATTGATCCTCCCTGTTACTTCATCAAATAATTCAATTAGATTAGTCAAACATAATCTGCCTTTTACAAATCCAAGTTGGCTCTCCTTCATTAGCTTAAACCTCTCCAAATGCACATGAGGTTTTTCCTTGATTATTATTTCTAAAACTTTACCCACCACTGATGTTAAACTGACCGGCCTGTAGTTACTAGGATTGTCCTTACACACTTTCTTGAACAATGGTGTCACATTTGCCACTTTCCAATCCTCAGGCACCTCCCCCGCATCTAGGGAAGATTGGAAAATTATGGCAAGCCTTTCTGTTATCTCCTCCCCCAATTCCCTTAGCAATCTGGGATGCATCTGGACCAGGCGACTTATCCACTCTAAGCATACCCAGCCTTTTTCGTACATCCTGTCGATCAATTTTCACCCCTTCCATTGCTTCTACCTTTTCCACTGCTACCGATATTTTGTCAGCATCCACCTCCTTAGTAAACACCAATACAAAGTACTCATTGAGCATTCTAGCCTTGCCCTGCGCCTCTAAGCATATAACACCTTCTTTGTTACTAATAGGCCCCACCCTGCCTTTTACTACCCGCTTACTGTTTACATGCCGGTAGAAGATTTTTGGGTTCCCTTTTATGTTAACTGCCATTCTACTGTCATATTCTCTCTTTGCCAATCTTATTTTCATCTTCACTTCCCCTGTCAGCTTATTGTATTTGGTCTGGTTCTCCCTTGAACAATTCATCTGACATGCATCATACAGCCTCTTTTTTTCTTTCATCATCTTCTCTATCTCCCTTGTCATCCAAGGAGCCCTTGCTTTGGTTCCCTTACCCTTCCCTCTTGTTTGAATGTACCTAGCCTGTACTTGGAACATCTCCTCCTTAAAGATCACCCATTGTTCCATTACAGTTTTTCCTGTCAGTCTTTGGTTCCATTTTACCCTGGCTAGATCCTTTCGCATCCCATTGAAGTTAGCCCTATTCCAGTTTAAAAGGTCCACTCTAGATTGTTCCGTGTACCTCTCCATTGCTAATCTAATTCTTATGATACGTTGATCACTCGTACCCAAGTGTTCTCCCACAGACACTTGTTTGACCTGGCCCACCTTATTCCCCAGCACCAGATCCAGCAATGCCTCCTTCCTAGGTGGGCCAAGAACGTACTGGTCAAGGAAATTCTCCTGAACACATTTCAGAAATTCTTCCCCCTCCTTTCTCTTTACCCTAGCTTTATCCCAATCAATATTTGGGCAATTAAAGTACCCCAATATCACCACTCTATAGCTCTTGCACATCTCTGCGGTTTCCCTTGCAGATTTGCTCCTCTACCTCCCTCTTACTATTTGGAGGCCTATAGAATACCCCCAAGAGCATGATCATACCCTTTTTGCTCCTCAACTCTAACCAAATGGATTCTGTCCTTGTCCCCTCAAGAACATCCTTCCTGTCCAACACTACAATGTCTTCCTTAATCAGCACTGCCACCCCACCCCACTTTTTTCCTTCCCTATCTTTTCTGAACACCTTGTTGTTGTGTATGTACCTTTAAGGGAATAACTGGTCTTAGACTGCAGTACCGGCAGTGACCACCCCTGTATAAAAGGCCCAACCAGGCTTCTGTAGTTTCAGTTTCAAGCTGCCTCTTGTTCAGCAAAGTACCTGTTAAACTGTTCTCCCGAAGTCCGTGTATTATTGAGGCGCGGACTTTACAGTGGCGGCGAGAAAGTTCGAACTCACCTGCAGTTTGGCATCATCTCACGGGGATCTCGCCTGAAAGGAAGGTCGTAGTCTGATCAACGGGCGTCGACCGAGGGCAACCGCCCAAAGAATCCATCGGTGTTTGGAGAATTGCGGGAGAGACTGTGGTTCCAGCGAATCGTGCTGGTAGCAGGTAGCACGCTGACCCTTCCGGACTGCGGCGGGCTCAAGCTCGATCGAGTGGCTCTACAAATCGGGCCGCGCAGCGTCGCCGGGAAAAGAAAACAAGAGAGAGAGGGTGGAGCGCACAGGGCGCGGTCGGTGCTCGAGAACAGGACAGCGGAGAGAAACTAAACGGGGGGGGAAGGAAAGCGAGAAGCGCCGAAGCTGCGGGTCGCTGCCATTACCCCGTAGAACGCTAGGAGCAGCGTGGCAGTAAGGGGAAGAAGCAAAAGTGCGGGAGGCGCCATTTTATCCCGTTGGGGAAGAAGCAAAAGCGCAGGCGGCGCTATTTTATTCCATTGGGGAAGAAGCAAAAGCGCGGGAGGCGCCATTTTAAATCGCCCAAGATGCCGAAAAGTGGCAGTATCACTGCTTTCGACAATGAGGTAGAAGACTGGACCACGTATGTAGAAAGAATCGAAGTGTACTGCAAGGCAAATGAGGTGGCCGATGGAAAGAGGGCGTCGGTATTATTAAATCTGATGGGTGCGAATACGTACGGCCTATTGCGGAATTTAATTACCCCAGCTAAACCAATGGAGAAAAGTTTTGAGGAGATTGTTCATATCTTACTGGAACACCTAAGCCCTACACCACTGCTGATAGCAGAAAGATTCAAGTTCCATAAAATAAGCCAGCACAAAGATGAGAGCAATGCTGACTATCTTACGGAACTACGCAAGTTATCGAAGCACTGCCAGTTCGGAGCAGGACTGGCAGACACCTTACGGGATAAGTTTGTCTGCGGGCTCCAGAGTGAAGGAACCCAGAAACGACTACTTTCAAAAAAGGACCTGATGCTGGAACAGGCTTTCAGCATGGCAGTATCCTATGAAGCAGCAGCACGGGGAGCTGTGGAAATACAACAGAAACCACAAGAATACAGTGCTAACAAAATGGCGTTTGGAGCCGAAAAGTGCTATCGCTGCGGCAGAACAACCCATGAGCAGAAGGACTGCTGGTTTAAAGACAAAATATGCAGGCAATGCGGGAAGATGGGACATATAGCAAGAGTCTGCAGGTCGGGAAAGAAGACCAACACGACAAGAACTACTAAGGAACAGTACAGGAAAGTAAAGAAACTGACAGATAGTAGTTCAGAAGATCAGGAGAGTGATAAGGACTCCGGGAGCAGGCGACTAAGTTGTTTAAAGCTACACAACGTGATCGCAAAAGAAGATCACCGAACCATTTGGGTCACCCTCATGATAGCAGGGTCCCCAGTGAAGATGGAATTGGACACAGGATCAGCCCTAACTGTCATGAATCGACGAGACTATGAGCGGCTATTTTCACACATACCCTTAAAGGACACGTCCATTGTATTGAAGACATACACGGGGCAAAAGGTCTACCCCAGAGGAAAAATAAGGGTGCCAGTTGAATATAACGGAAAGGAAACACAGAAACTATACATGTATATACTACGAGATGGAGGACCACCATTATTGGGACATGAATGGATCCGAAGACTACAATTGGATTGGCATTCCATTCTGGCACTAACTGTGACTGACAAAAAAGATGATGACGTCGCACCTGGACGTCTGTTACAAATCCTATCTGACGTGGAAGAGGTGTTCCAACAAGGACTTGGGACTCTAAAAGGAGTAAAGGCAACCATAAAGATTGAGGATAATGCAACCCCAAAATTTTTCAAGGCCAGACCGGTGCCATACGCGATACGCCCAGCTGTGGAAGCTGAACTGGAGAGTCTGGAGCATTCGGGGGTACTGTCTAAGGTGGACTGGAGCGAGTGGGCCACATCCATCGTTCCTGTAATGAAGAAAGCATTGAGCAGCACGCCTGGGGAGCCAAGGAAGGTTCAAATCTGTGGGGACTTCAAGGTGACTGTGAACCCAGTCCTGCACACAGTACAGTATCCGCTTCCGCGGATAGAAGATATTTTCGCCTCACTATCTGGAGGGAAACATTTTACAAAGATTGACCTGGCTCAAGCGTATCTACAAATGGAGGTGGAAGAAGCATCTAGGAAATACCTCACGATAAACACTCACAGAGGCCTTTACCAGTACAATCGACTGGTATTTGGGGTAGCATCGGCCCCGGCTATGTGGCAGAGGGCAATGGAACAAGTCCTGCAAGGGATCCCGGGGACCCAGTGTTATTTGGATGACATCCTGGTTACGGGCGAAAATGACAATGAACACCTTGCCAACCTGGAACATGTGCTCACGAGATTGCAGGAATATGGGCTACGAGCCAACCGTCCCAAATGCGAGTTCTTCAGGAGACAAATCTCGTATTGTGGCCACATGATTGATGAGGAAGGGTTGCATAAGTCGCTGGACAAGATTGAGGCTGCAGTCAAGGCTCCAGCACCAGAAAATGTGTCGCAACTGAGGTCGTTCCTCGGGTTGATGAACTACTACCATAAGTTCTTGCCGAATTTACCTACAATTCTGCACCCACTGAACGCCCTCCTTCAAACTGGTGTAACATAGAAATGGAGTGATGAGTGTAAGCGTGCCTTTCAGGAATGTAAATGCCAAATCACTTCAAAAGAAGTATTGGCCCACTACAACCCAACACTACCGATTCGGTTGGCATGTGATGCGTCACCTTACGGCATTGGAGCGGTGCTGTCACACAAATTCCGTGATGGTTCAGAGAAGCCAATAGCCTTTGCATCGCGCTCGCTAACCTCAGCCGAGCGTAACTACGCCCAGATTGACAGGGAGGCCCTCAGCCTGGTGTGGGGGGTTGAAGAAGTTCAATCACTATCTGCACGGGCAGAAATTCACTCTACTGACTGATCATCAACCCCTGGTCTCGATTTTTAACCCAAAGAAGGGCGTTCCAGTGATGATGGCGCAACGGCTGCAAAGATGGTCACTTTTTCTAGGGGCACACCAGTGTGACATAGAGCACAAAGGTACGAAACAACATGGAAACGCTGATGGGCTGTCGCGCCTACTGTTGCCTACGGCGGAAGAAGCACCTGCAGTGGACCCTGTGGAGATATTCCATGTGACCATAGTCGAATGTTTGCCTGTTACAAACGCACGTATTGAGAAGGAAACCCGAAATGACCCGACACTCTCTCGGGTCTATGATTTGACGGTGAAGGGATGGCCAGCATATGGCGACTCACTGTTGCCAGCATTCTTGCCAAGGAGGGAACAGCTGTCAGTGTGCCGGGGAACCTTGATGTGTGGATCCCGAGTGGTAATTCCACCCAAGTTGAGAGATAGAGTACTCAATGAGCTTCACGAGGGTCATCTGGGAGGGGTAAAAATGAAGAGCCTAGCCAGGGCGTTTGTGTGGTGGCCGGGAATCGATAAAGAAATCGAGGATATGACCAAGAGATGCACAGGATGCCAGAAGGTCCAAAACGCTCCACCACAGGCCCTGCTACATCCATGGGAGTGGCCCTCATCTCCATGGCAATGGGTACACATTGATTTCGCTGGTCCATTTATGGACTCAATGTTTCTAATCGCTGTGGACGCACAATCGAAATGTCCAGAGGTCATTAAAATGTCCTCCACCACCACGGAGAAAACTATTGCAGTCCTAAGGACCATCTTCGCCAGGAATGGGTTGCCAGAACAGATCTGTTCCGACAATGGCCCACAGTTTGTGTCTGAGGATTTCCAGAGGTTCCTGAAGAATAATGGGGTGAAACATTACACATCTGCCCCATATCATCCAGCCACAAATGGATTGGCTGAGAGGTTTGCTCAGACCTTTAAAAAGGCCATAAAGGCAATGTATAAAGACGACATACCACTGCAACACAAGGTGGATAACTTCCTGTTTGCTTACCGGAATGCGACACATGCCGTAACCAACCAAACTCCAGCCGTACTGTTTTTCAACCGGAGACTAAGATGTTGCTTGGATTTGCTCAAACTAAACATAAGACGAGATGTGGAGGATAAGCAGTTCCAGCACATAAATGAGAAGCCAACCAGGAGCTTCAAGATAGGGCGACCAGTCTTGGCCCGTGACTATCGAACAGAAAAATGGCAGGCAGGCACGATATGCACACAGCAGGGACCACTAATGTACACAGTGGACGTTGGAGAGAGCATCGTGAGACGCCATGCTGACCAGATTCTAGAGTCACAGGAACAAGCCAAACCTGTACCACAAGCATGTGCACCTGGTAATGAGCCCGAAGTACAGATTGCGTCTACCTCAGAAGCAGGGGTATTGGAAGCTGACGAACCAACCAATGACAATGAGCCAGAATTGACTCCACCGCCAGAACAGGATACTCGAGAAAGGCGCTATCCAGTCTGGATCAGGAAGCCTCCTCAAAGGCTGAACTTATAAATGACTATTTCAGTTGATGTATATATTATTGAGAAAATTGTAATTGTAATTAGTTATTATTTAGTTGTTAAATGAATGTTATGTACTGTTTATCTAAAAGGGGAGGAATTGTTGTGTATGTACCTTTAAGGGAATAACTGGCCTTAGACTGCAGTACCGGCAGTGACCACCCCTGTATAAAAGGCCCTAGCAGGCTTCTGTAGTTTCAGTTTCAAGCTGCCTCTTGTTCAGTAAAGTACCTGTTAAACTGTTCTCCCGAAGTCCGTGTATTATTGAGGCGCGGACTTTACACTTGTAACCTTGATTATTAAGTGTCCAGTCCTCACCATTTTTAAGCCACGTTTCCGTTATTGCCACAACATCATGTTGCTACATGGCTAATTGTGCTTGTAGCTCACCAAACTTATTCACCACACTTTGTGCGTTTACGCACATGCATTCTAAACCCATTTTTGAATTTTTCGTAGTCTTTCTTACTCTGCTCCTATCTAATGTGGTACTACTTCCGCCTCTAGTACTACTTTCTTCTCCAGTATTATCCAACATACTCATTCTTTTAGGCACCTTCTTCCTCTTTTCTACTCCTATATGCTGGTGCCTATCCCCCTGCCAAGCTAGTTTAAACTTCCCCAACAGCACTAGCAAACCTCCCCGCGAGAATATTGGTCCCGGCTCTGTTGAGGTGTAACCCGTTCGGCTTGTACAGGTCCCACCTTCCCCAAAAACGGTCCCAATGCCTCAGGATTCTAAAGCACCCGTTCCTGCATTCATCTGCTCTATCCTCCTATTCCTGTACTCACTAGCTCGTGGCACCGGGAGTAATCCAAAGATTACTACCTTTAAGGTCCTGTTTTTTAATCTCTCCCCTAGCTCCCTAAACTCTGCCTGCAGGACCTCATCCCTCTTTCTGCCTATGACTATGGAGTTCAAGAAAACGTGGTGTATATGCGGCCTAACTAGCGGCCCTTAAAGGGACCACTGCAGGTTGCCACCATAAAGGCAAGCTTGTTAAAAAATACATCCCAGCTCCACTGCAATGCCGAAGACCATTACCAGCCCCCTCCCAATTGCTTCCCCCTCTCCCACGACCTAACTGAGGGCCGTTTTGCCGGCGAGCTGCCTGGGGACACCCAGCTTGCCGGCCTCAGGTAAATGAGATCTGAGGCCCAATATCGAGTCTGCCTCAGGCCTACCTACCCATTCCAGTGCGAGTGTGAATTAAAAACAGAAAATGAGATGCATAACAATTTCTAGGCCTGTTCGTGAAAAGAGCTGAACCCGCAGTATATTTTTGGACTAAAAACCATCGTCTCATCCATTAATGTAGTGGGGAACTTTAAAACTGACAGCTGCTGTCAATCAGGAAGGTGTGTGAATGACTAGGCAAGGAAAAGAAAATTCTCTGAGATTTAAAGAGCTCCTTGCTTCTTTCAGCCCATAGAACTCCTACACACAGACATTTACGATAACACTCTACCTGACCGCATTAATAATGGATATGTCCTTAAACCTTGGAATAAAATCTTTCTACAAACAGCTACCTAATAAAGAACATCTACTTATGAGATCATCCTGCTCAGAACTCTGGCCCTGAAAATTTGCAGATCCTGGCAATTAATAAACAACTTCTATTTATATAGCGACTTTGATGACCTCAGAATGTTCCAAATATCTTCACAGCCGCTGTTGTAATATAGGAAACGTGGCAGCCAATTTGTGCACAGCATGGTCCCACAAACAGCAGTGAGATAAATGACCAAATAATCTATTTTAGTGATGTTGGTTGAAGGGTAAATGTTTGCCAGGACACCGGGGAGAACTCCCCTGCTTTTCTTTGAATAGTGCCGTGGGATCTTTTACATCCACCTGAGAGAGCAGACGGGGTCTTAGTTTAACTTCTCATCCAAAAGACGGCACCTCCAACAGTGCAGCACTCCCTCAGTACTGCACTAAAGTGTCAGCCTGGATCATGTCTCTGGAGTGGGACTTGAATCCACAGCCTTTTGACTCAGAGGCAAGAATGCTACCACTGAGTCCTAGCTGATACCTAATTACGACAGAATCACTCCCACGGAACTTCCACCATTAACCCCTGTAGGCTTTCCGGTGTCATGGGAAGGCTCTCGATTGTGCATTGTAATTAGCGGATACCCCTGCCTCTCTGGGCGCCTCTTCTGTGCCAGCCTGCCCCCAGACACTGCAATTTGTTGTTTACTGTGCCCAGTCTAGGGTGGCGTGTCAATGCCCACCCTCCAGAATATGGCCCCAGTCGCCCCTCGGTAAAATAATTTACAATACAAATTGGGGTTCCTCTTCAGGCAGCCAAGCAAACCTACACCCCCAGGTGAGGCCCAGATGGGCCCTTTGGTGAAACGGTGACCCTTTTGTGACTAGTTGTACCATCTGCCGATCCTGCTCCCGCTAACTGAGAGGCCGGGAATGAGGAACTCCCGATGTTCGGACTCCCCCCCCCCCCCCGACGCTTCTCTGGCGCTGTTGGCCTTGTAAGGTGGGTATGGGGGCTCCACTCTTTACAAGGCCCTGCAGAATCTCCAACATCAGGCTGAGATCCAGCCTGTCCGGATCCCGGTCTATTGTGTTGAGGTGGGAGTGCACCGAAAGGGCCAAGGTTTGGCCCCCATTTAACCTAATTACAATGCAAAATGAGGACCTCCATCTGACTCTGGAAAGACCACTGAGGTCAGTGATGGAGTTTCCCAGTGGGCTCAATGCTAGTATAGTTTCTGGGATCACGGAAATTGAGTAATGGCCATCCCCAACTTTTAATTGCGCAATGGTGGGCCCGAGCTTTTAATGGAATAATGGTGTGTGCAAGGAGTTGCCCTGATGGACCAAATTGCCTTTACTAGTTGAATTGACCCTGAAATTACATCGTGGAATATTAGTGCTGGGTTGCTTAAAATGTCTGTTTGAAATTCCTTTCATTATGTTAACTGAGGCATTCACACAACTTCTATGGGATGCATGAGCTTGAGGACCCTTCCACTGTTGACTGAGGTTGAGCTGCAGCTGGTCAGACTACACTTTGATGCTCCCACTTTAAAGAGTTAATCCATAATTTCCTTACTCCATTCACCTCAGCAACTAATTTCCTCCACTCTCAACATGACCAGCAGTAGTTATGCTTTTTGCCAGTAATTGGTCTGATTGATATTTATCAGGAACGGCAATATGAAAAATAGAATCCCCTGTTCTATTACTCATCACTGTGTAAGGACAGGAAGAATCCATTCACGCTCTCCCTCCAGTTAGATCAGTGTCAACTGGCTGGCAGGTGAAAATAACAAACTTTTGCGGATGTTGAACATCGAGGCACAGATTGAAGTCTGGTGGGGATGGGGGGCAGGGGGGTGGGTGGGGGTGGAGTCCAGAACAAGGGGACATAACCTTAAAATTAGAGCTAGGCCATTCAGAGGTGATGTCAAAAAGCACTTCTTCACACAAAAAGCAGTGGAAATCTGGAACTTACTCCCCGCAAAAAGCTGTTGAGGCTGGGGGCTCGATTTTGTCAGGCCCGAGGAGGTGGGGTTGGAGGTGTGTGAGGTGGGAAAATCGCAAAAAATGGCATGCGGGCCCGATCCCGCCTCCATCTTGCCTCCGAGCAATTTTCCCACATGCATGTTTTCTAACCCCGTTTCCATCCCGCCTCCAAGAGGCGGAATAGGCCCTTAAGGCCCTTAACAACCACTTAATTGCCTCTATAATCCCATTTTGAGAGGCCTTTCTGATTTTTGCACTTTTCCCACATGCTACACGTCTCCTCTGGAACACGCCAGTGAATCCTGGCAGCATCACAAGTGGATTGCTTACTAACAGCTGCAGCTCCACCATTAAAAAGGAGTTTTCACCAATCATCATTTGCAAGTGGCAGAACTTTGTTGTCTCAGGTCTGGAGGAACTTTTAGCAGGCATACTCATTGTTGTGGAAGTTTAGAGCCTGACACCCATCTCCAGTGTGACCTCCTGGGAAACCCCTCTCCCCATCTTGAATGAGCGCTTCCTCAACTGAGGTATATACCAGAAGAATGGGAACTATTTATTTCCTTTCCTCCTGGACATCAGATTCGGATGAAGACCAGCCGTGGCAGCAGCAGAACCCTGACCAACAGCAGCACCAACTGCAGGAGCAACAGCAGGAGCCCAAGCTACTGCTCACCCACCTGAAGCTGCACAGGCCAGAAGGCACCAGCACATGGAAGCACATCGGCGCAGGAGATATCCCCAAAACAGGATCTACAGACAGAGGATCAGCTACCTCAACATGACTGAGCAGCAGTGCCAAAGGAGGCTCCGACTTTCGCGAGAGGTAGTGGGTGACATCTGCGCAATGCTGCAGCAAGACCTGGAGCCCAGAGAAGCAGGTAGACACCCCTTACCAGTGGCTGTCAAAGTCGCCACTGCACTCAACTTTTTTGCTTCAGGCTCAATCCAGGGATCAGCAGCTGAAAGAGTTAAAAGGGCTAAAATAAGGCAATTTAGGAACCGAGCATATATCCAATGTACATGTCCCATAGGGAAGTATGGTGGAATGTGGCCAAATGGTCAAACTGTCAGTTGCTACTTGAATAATGTGCACAAACCATTAGCTACCAATTGAGGAATGCGGTAAAGATAACGTATGGGGTCACAGGACCATGTAACGGTCAAAATGTGCACACGGGTCGCAAGAATTTGCACCCAAAATCAACTGTATGATGTAAGCCATGACTTAGAACAAAAAACTGCATGTAAGGCAGGGGATCTTAGCGATCAGAGAGCATTCATCCCAGCATGAGTGTCTCCCCTGTCGACTTGTAAATAAAGTTGCTTTACTGAACGAATCTCTGGACTCTGAGTGATTGATTGGGAATAAGGCAGATGTCGACCCTTTGTATCAGAGGGTCCGTCTCAGGGAGAAGAAGCTCTCCCGGTTTACCCGTACAACTTGGCGTAGTCGGCAGGATCTACCAGATGGGCTCCGGATGAGACATTGCCTCCTCACATCGAAGCCCAGGGCCGGAGATCCAACGGAGTCTGGATGCATAAGTAAAGCAACTTGGGTGCATGCTAGGACATTGTAGAAATGAAAATGTCTGAATAAGTTGAGGAGCTTGGGTTATATAGGATTGGATATAGGGAAAATCCAATCTGGGCGGATGTAAAACCGCGTAAGCAGGGAAAGGTCCCTGAAGGTTCAGGGGAATCCCGGAGGTAACAGGTCCGGGGGAGTCCCGGAGGTCCGGAGGAGTCCCGGAGGTAACAGGTCCAGGGGAGTCCCGGAGGTAGCAAACAAGGGGGGAACTAGCAAATCCACCCTAAAAGGCTGGCGAATGAAAAGGACGCCAAAAGATCTAAACTCCCGTACGAATTTGTATGAGACAAATATGAAAAGGTTAAGAAAAAGATGATTAAGAAAGGGTATGAGTCAGGAAACAAACCGAAATGGAGAAATGACTGGTGGATGGAACAAAAGGGCAATAAGGGAGATGAGGCCATAGTCGTGTGTGTGGACAATGAACAGACTTACGCCCAGGGTAAAAACAAATGGAAGGTTAGGTGCAAGCAGGCACAGGAAGACTTGTCAAAACAAACTGCTCTAGCAACACAGTGTAGGCAAGAGCAAGGGGAACAATAAAAATTAGTAGAGGAACTCAGGGAAAGGTTAAAGCGAGCAAATGATGAAATTAAAAAACAAACAGAAGAAAATGACGGTCAGAAACAAATGTTAGCCTCGGCTTGTCAGTTGGCATAGTGGCATAGTGGTTAGCACTGTTGCCTCACAGCGCCAGGGACCCGGGTTCAAATTCGGCCTCGGGTGACTGTCTGTGTGGAGTTTGCACATTCTCCCCGTGTTTGCGTGGGTTTCCTCTGGGTGCTCCGGTTTCCTCCCACAGTCCAAAGATGTGTGGGTTTGGTTGATTGGCCATGATAAAAATTGGCCCTTAGTGTTAGGGGGATTAAATACGTGGGGTTACGGGGTTACGGGGATAGGGCTTGGGTGGGATGGCTGTCGGTGTAGGGACCGGGGGCTAAAAATTCAGTTGGGCGGCGTTTGGGGCGCCAAGCTCGCCTGGGCGCCGGAATTACCGCTGCGAGCGGAGCCACTTGCGCCATCCCGATATTCAGTTTCTGCGCCCCAAACGGAAGCGGGCCGCTACTCGAGGCTCCCCGCGCCCCGCTTGGGGCGCTCACCCTGAATATCGGCGCGCTAAGGGCCGCAGTGCCACACGCTGCGGCACGGCACGCTGCGGTACTGCAGGCCTTCTTCCCACTGTTAAGGGGGAGGTGCCTGCAACAGCGCGATCCCCGCTCGCGAGTGCCGGCAAATGAGCCCGGCACCAAGGAGAAGTGCCGGGCTCTCGGGAAACAGCCGGCAATGCCGCGGGGGGGGGGTTTAGGAGGCCGAGGACGGAGGTGCTGGCAGGCGACTGCCGAAAAAGCGGCCGCCCGCACCTCCACCTTAACTAGCGCCACTACCGCCACAGGTAGGCCCTGTGAACCGGTTGCTATTTGCGACCGGCGTTAAAGAGGCGGGCGCGACCAAATACGGTCATCGGGGCAGGAGCGGGGCGCTGCGCACACTGATGACATCATCGGTGGCGGCGCAGCGCTACAGGCTAACGCCGCCATTAGCGCCCCGCTAAATATCGCGGGAGGTGTGGCCAGTGGCGCTAAAGCCACTGAGTGCCCTCTTTGGGCACAAACTGGTGGCGCAGCCCACTGAATTTCTAGGCCCGGGTGCTAGGGTTTGGATGATCAGCCATGATCTCGTTGAATGGCGGAGCAGGCTCGAAGGGCCGAATGGCCTACTCCTGCTCCTATCTTCTATGTTTCTATGTTTCTATGCTCGAGAAACATAGAAAGAAAAAGGAAGTTGACAAAGATAGTGATGAGGAAAGTGAAGAAGAAGATATTGATGATGAGTGAAAATGGGTGGCAGGCCATAACCCGGACTTATACCCACCAGGGTATAAACCTATATATCTCAGTTTAAAAGGATTAGAATTAGGACCTGAGGAAAAGGCAGCCAAGGCCCAGGTGGCCCCGGTGGCAGTCCTGTGGGAAACGGATGGAGTTAATGGACAAGGAAAAAAGAATCCAAAAAAAAAAAAAGAATACCATAAGCCCTTCTCCCCGTTGGAGAAACAGGCTATCTTAAAGGACCTCCCGCTGCTCAAACCAGCTAATGAGAATCCAGAATTTTGGTCAAAATTAGAAGGGATGATTGAGGTCTACAACATGCATGAGAGAGATGTCCATGCCTTAGTAAAGGCCAGATGTCTAAAGAGCATATGGGAGGGGATGCCCAAAGAACGAAGAAATGGGACTTGGGGACCAGCAGATGAAGAAAGAGAGGTCAAGATACAAGGATTTATAAATGGAGTACAAGAAGCCCTGGGTGCAGGTCAGAGTAACTGGGGCACTATAATGAATGTCCAACAAGGAAAAGATGAAACAGTAACAGATTATGCAGAACGAAAATATATCAGTTACCAACAATATTCTGGAACTAGAGACCTCAAGCGAAACGACCCGGTATTCTTAAAAATGCTAAAGGAAGGAATGAGCCCGCAACACCAGGAAGTCCTCAAGTTAGGACTCCCGGTGGGACAGAATTATGGGGAAATCATGTCATGGGCAGGAGAAATAGATGCATGATGGATAAATGACAAAGAAAGTAAAGGAAAAACGAAGGCCGCTGCCCTGGAATATATAGCGGCAATAGCAACCAACCAGGGAACCGGACAGGGAAAGTGTTATGGGTGCAGCTCGCTCCACCACCAATTAAAAAATTGCCCTAGCAAAAGTACAGGGGCCCAGACGAAGACAGGACAGCGAGACTCAATGACTTGCTATAATTGTCAGAAGCCCGGGCACACCAAAAATCAATGCTGGGCAAAAGGGGGAGGACAAGAGGGAAAAGCACGCTGGCAGAAGAAAGGAGGAGTCACTGAAGGTAACCCCAAAGGGTTAAATGAGGAACAGATCATGAGAATACTTAGGAAAGCTGTCAAACAGGATTAGGGGTTGCCGGCCTCCCCGGTTGGGGCCGGGGTTCCCTGGATGTGTCTAACAGGGTGGTTAGAGGGCCGGCAGCACCAAATGTTAATAGATACAGGAGTCTCGGTATCGATAACCAACCTGGAACTACCCACAACTAATAAAAAATAAAAAATAGGAGGAGTAGGAGGAGGAATAGTGGAAGCCAAATTGAGTAAACCACAATTAGTAGAGATCATGGGAAGGTTAATACCCATGAGCTTTTGGGTATTCCCAAACCCAGAGGGAACAATACTAGGCATGGACCTATTACGGGAATTAAATGTATTAATACAGGTAGACTACCCTTTATCCGGACTTCCGAAAACCGAAACCCTCTAAAAACCGAAGGTTTTTTCGATCAGCGTAAGTCGTGCGCACAACATGACCAGAGTGGCGCACGACTTACAGGCCTAGCCGGATAAGGGATAGTGTAGCATTTTTCCGCACTTCTGAAAACCGAAATCGCTCAGCGTAAGTGTACCAGCCTTTATCCGCACATCCGAAACCAGAAAACCTCTGAAAGCCGAAAGTGGAGCAAAGCATGACTTCTGAAAACCGAAATGCGCACGACCACGACCCCCGCCGACCCCCACCCCCAACCCCCCGGCCGAACCCGACCCCCACCGACCCCCGACCCCCACCGACCCCCGACCCCCGACCCCCCCGCCGTACCCCACCCCCGCCGACCCCCACCCCATTTCGGATAAGAGATAGTGTACCAGCCTTTATCCGCACATCCGAAACCAGAAAACCTCTGAAAGCCGAAAGTGGCGCAAAGCATGACCCGACGCTGCCGATGCTTGACCCACGCAGGTGTTATGCTGCTCTGTGTGATATTTGCTGCTCTCTTAGATATTTGCTGCTCTCTTAGATATTTGCTGCTCTCTTAGATATTTGCAGCTCTCTTAGATATTTGCAGCTCTCTTAGATATTTGCTGCTCTCTTAGATATTTGCTGGCTTTTAACAATTTGTGAAAATGCTAAAAAGAGCTGCAGATACCCCAATGGGTAACAGTGAGAAGCAGAGAAGGAAGCATCACTCATTATCGATATCGCAGAAAGTGGAGTTATTGCAGAAGCTTGGTCGTGGTGTGTCTGTGCGACATCTTACTGAAGAATATGGTGTGGGAAGTATCACCGTATATGAATTAAAGAAACAGAAAGACAAGTTGTTGAAATTTTACACTGACAGTGATGACCATAAACTAATGAAAATTAGGAAAACATTGCATAGGGCAAAAAATGAAGATCTTGACCGTGTGCTGATTGAGTGGATTCGACAACGCAGAGGTGAACGTGTGCCACTGACTGGTTTGATGGTCATGAAGCAAGCTAGAATATACCATGAAGAACTGAACATTGAAGTTGAGTGTGAATATTCAGAAGGTTGGCTGCATAAATTTAAGAAGCGTCATGGTATAAAAAATCTGAAAATCTGTGGTGAAAAAGCTTCTGCTGATCATGAAGCAGCTGAAAATTACATAGATGAGTTTGCAAAAATAATATCGGATGAAAACCTCGGTCCTGAACAAATTTACAATGCTGATGAAACAGCTCTGTTCTGGCGCTACGTTCCTAGAAAAACATTAGCAACGGCTGATGAGAGTGCACCAGCAGGTTTTAAGGATGCTAAGGACAGGTTGGCTGTTCTTGGGTGTGCCAATGCTGCAGGCACACACAAGTTAAAGTTGGTAGTGATTGGAAAAAGCCAACATCCGAGATGTTTGAAAGGTGTATGCAATTTACCTGTGCATTATTATGCGAGCAGGAAAGCATGGGTAACCAGAGGAATATTTTCTCACTGGTTCAATAACCACTTTGTACCAGCGACACGAGCTCATTGCAGGCAAGTTGGACTGGAAGAAAACTGCAAAATTTTATTGTTCCTGGACAACTGCTCCGCACATCCCCCTCCTGAACTTCTTGTGAAAAGTTATGTTTTCGGCATTAACTTTCCCCCTAATGTGACATCTTTAATACAGCCTTGTGACCAAGGAATTTTACGCTCCATGAAGAGCAAGTATAAAGACGTTTTTTTGAACTCTATGCTTGATGCAATCAACAGAGGCGAAGGAATCCAAAGCTTCCTGAAATAATTCAATGTTAAGGATGCCATTTATGCAGTTGCTAATGCTTGGGACGATGTTGACAAACCAACATTAACAAATGCTTGGCACAGACTTTGGCCTTCAACGATGTTTCATGAAGATGGACCTGCAGATGACGAGTTTGAAGGATTTCCTGTCAGTCAGGAGAAGATGATGATATCAAACCTCCTCACTTACGCCAAAGGTTTATCATCCGAAAGTGTAAATACGTTAGAGGAAGCTGACATCGAAGAAGTGCTGAACATTGACAATGATGCACCTGTTGTGAATTCATTGAGTGATGGGGAAATTGCTGAAATGGTGTTAAATAAAGACAAGCATGAGGACAGTAGTGATGATGATGATGACATTGTGAACACAGGTGAAAAAATCCCCATAGACGATATGGTGACAATGTGTGATCAGTTAATTGCTGGCCTTGAAAAACGTGCATTTATCAGTGAGCAAGAGATTATGCAAGTTTACTCAATTAAAGAGAGACTGCTTAGACAGAAACCAATGTTAATGAGACAGATGACACTGGAAGAAGTCTTTAAAAAGGCCGTCTGTCGTAGTCATACTTCACCACTTGAGAATCCTGTTCCTGGCCCATCTTCAGATGTCCAACTCCAACCTGATGACAATGATGCCAACACTGATGTACCCTCTTCTCCAAGATCCTCAAGCCAGATGTAATGCTGCTTCATCGCTTGAGAATCCTGTTCCTGGCCCATCTTCAGATGTCCAACTCCAACCTGATGACAATGATGCCAACACTGATGTACCCTCTTCTCCAAGATCCTCAAGCCAGATGTAATGTACCTTTATTGCATGTTTATGTACAGGTATTTAGCTTAGTTTGTACCTGTACATGTTTGAAGTTTTACTGAATGTTTTCCTTACAAATAAACTGTACTACAGTATTTATCCCTGTAACTACAGTATTTATAGTCGTTATTTATCCCACCCTTTCGGATAAGGGATAGTGTATCCTTTATCCGCACTCCCGAAAACCGAATTACCACTGAAACCCGAAGTGTTTTCGCGCACCTTCCGAAATCCGAAATTTTCCTAAAACCAAAACACGGCTGGTCCCGAGGTTTTTGGATAAAGGATAGTCTACCTGTACAACTAAGGGAGATGGCCATCAAATGGGCCGGATTGAAGGGAGAAACCAAATTGGGATTACGGGGAATGTCTAGAGTAGCCAGGGCAGAGGTGATAAAACATAAATGGGATATTGAAAGAGGGGCCGAATGGGTGTGTCAACAGTTCCCCGAGGTATGGGCCATACATAAGCAGGATTGTGACTTAGTACAAATGACCCCGGTAGGCATACCCAGGGAAGCTCACAAGGTGCACCAACAATATCCCATTAAACTGGAAGCTGAAGTAGCAGTAAAAGAAATAGTGCAGCAATTAGAGGACTCAGGGGTGGTACAGAAAACTACATCCACAACCAATAGCCAAGTATGGCCAGTTAAGAAACCCAATGGGACATATAGATTGACTATAGACTACACCGCCCTTAATCGATGTATGCCCCGACAATACCCAATAGTGGCTAATCCATCTACCATATTACATGATCTAGACCCTAAGGCAGAGATATTCACTGTATTAGACATAGGGAATGGGGTTTGGAGTTTGCCCTTGGACCGAGAGTCCCAGGACAAATTTGCATTCACGGTAGGAAATCAGCAATATACGTGGACCCGGTTACCTCAGGGGCTCCACAACAGCCCGGCAATTTTTCACCAAGCAATGGCAGAAGCCATGGAAAAAGTGGACTTGAGCCCAGAAGAAAGTACCATCACCCAATATGTAGATGATCTGTTAATAGCATCCCCAAATATGGAAAGTCATCTACGAGCTCTAACTAAGGTGTTGGGAGCCCTAAGAAGAACAGGGTTTAAAGCCTCACCCCAGAAAGCCCAGATAGCCTGAAAACGAGTACAAAATTTGGGGCACTGGATAAGTAGGGGACAGAAAGAAATGACGGAAGAGCAAAGACAGGCCATTAGGGACATGCCAGGGCCTATAAATGTAAGAGGGGTACGAAAGGTGCTAGGTTATTCAATTACAGTCGGAACTTTATACCCCAATATACCACCTTAGCGGAACCAATACAGAAACTGGTCAAAGGTACAAAGGGACCTATGGATAGATTGGGGAACGGAGCAAGAAGAGGCACACAGCACCCTTAGGCAAGAACTTATAACGGCCCCTGCGTTAGGACTGCCAGACCATACATACCCGACCCTTCCACTTGTACTGTGACCAGGACCAAGGGAGTTATTCAGCCGTGGTAATGCAAGATCACGGAGGGAAACAGAGACCCAGTAGCGAAGGTGATGCCACCATGTGTGGCTGCAATAGATTGCACCACCTGGGCGGTGCGAGTAAGCGAACCAATAGTGATGATGGGAAAGGTAATTTTGCATACTCAACATACATTAGTGGAACTACTCAACACAGGAAAATTGTGGACTATATCGGATAGCAGGAAAGCTAAATGGGAAGCTATATTACTCCCCAGGGATGGAACTGTGATAATACAAAAACATACCGGGGTTAATCCAGCCACGGGAATATTAACGGAAGGAGAAGAGCGCAGTTGTCAGATGAAAATGGAGGAAGAAATAAGGAGTGGAGTAAAGGAAGACGCACTGGAAAATCCCCATATGATAATCTATGTAGATGGATCCCGAAAGTATATCAACGGAGAACCCAGAACAGGGTGGGCAGTAGTAAATCAAGAAGGAAAGACCCTGTTAAAAGGAGCCCTTTATGGGGATAAGTCAGTACAGGTAGTGGAACTAGTGGCTTTAATAAAAGCATTGGAAATAGCAAGAAACAAACGGATAAATGTTTATATCGACAGCCGTTATGCCTTCGGAGTGGTGCATGATTATATGACACTATGGGCCAGAAGGGGGTACATGACCTCTATGGGAGAGGCAGTAAAACACGGAAAACTAATAGAAAGGTTAGTTAAGGCTGCACAAGCACCTTTAGAGGCAGCGGTAATTAAAATAAAAGCCCACACAAAGATAGAGGATATGGACTCACAGGAACCCCAGGACCAGGCTCCTATAGGGAATAGGTATGCAGATCTAGCCGCCAAACTAGCTGCGGAAGAAATGCAACCAGAGGACACGTTCAAAAATGAAATAAATATAGTCATGACAGTCAGTGGGGTACAGGAAGTGAATATAATGGAGGTACAAGAAAATACTAGTAAAGAGGAAAAAGAGAGATGGAAACAAGCTGGCGCTCGACTGCAAGATGGAATTTGGAAATGGGGACCATGAAACCAGATAGTAGCACCGGAATGTTGTAGGCAACAACTGATGGCGCTGTACCATGGTGTAACACATACTGGCAGAAGTAACATGTTGCACCTACTGACACAGTACTGGTGGTGGTCAAAGATGGGTCAGGAAGTAGCGAAATATTGCCACCGCTGTATAATATGCGCTAAGAATAATGTAGGACAGAGATGTAGAGTTAGAGTAGCAAACCAACCCAGGCCCCAAGGACCCTGGGAAAACCTACAAATTGACTTTACCGGCCCCTTAGCACAGGACCGGGGGAAGAAATATTGCCTGGTAATAATTGACCAATTTACCAGGGTGCCTTTGCCACCCGAGATTGCTCTGCAAAAACAGTTGCACTAATATTGGCTACCGAGGTGATACCCCATTGGGGAGTGCCTCTGCAAATTGACTCAGACAATGGCACTCACTTTACTGGTAAAATAATGAGAGAAACTTGTAAGCTGTTATAATAATCCATCTCACAAGAAATGACGGAAGAGCGAAGACAGGCCATTAGGGACATGCCAGGGCCTGTAAATGTAAGAGGGGTAACACAAAAATACCACATACCATAGCACCCCCAGAGCTCGGGGATGGTAGAAAAAATGAATAGGACACTGAAAAACACGCTGACAAAAGCCATCCAAGAAATAGGGAAGGGATGGTCGGAGTTATTACCCAGCATACTAATGAGGCTGCGAGCCACCCTAGGACGAACGACCGGACTGACCCCCTACGAATTAATGACAGGACGAGCTATGAGACTACCAGAGGATTTGGCTGGAGGGGTGGGAGAACCAGGACCAGTACAAGATGGATTAAGGCGCTACTTAGTACAACTAAATCAGGAGGTACAAGCACTAAATAAAGACGTAAGGAACCACCAACAGATTAAAGATCTAGAAAGGCAGAATGCTGGACTTAAACCAGACGAGTTGCCCAGAATAGGTCAACAAGTAATAACGCAAGTTATCGGAAGAAAGGGAATGGAACCCCGCTGGATGGGGCCATATATTGTATTAATGACAAGTGATACGTGTGTTTGTCTACAGGCACCGACGGGTATGCGATGGAAGCACTGGATCCAGGTGAAACCATTTAACACTAAAGACCCCCATTCTACCCTCTCCTCTAGGGGAAAGAGCTCGGAAGATGACCAGGCCTCTGTTTAAATTACAGATAAACATGGATCCAGTGAGATGGATTATTATAGCTACTCTGATGACAAAACTTATAAGCCCAAATAACGGGCTGAAAGAAATGGACTGCAAGTTAACATAAGAACATAAGAAATAGGAGCAGGAGTAGGCCAATCGGCCCCTCGAGCCTGCTCCCCCATTCAATAAGATCATGGCTGATCTGATCCGAACCGCCAATCTACTATCACAGAACCATCTCCTGAATCTAACAGAATTAGATACATGAAATAGGAGCAGGATCAGGCTACACGGCTCCTGGGCCCGCTCCACTACCCACAGGGCCATGACCGATCCGAACCTAGACTCATGTCCAAATTCCTGCCCGCTCCCCGTAACCCTTAATTCCCTTTACTTCTAGGAAACTGTCTATTTCTGTTTTAAATTTATGTAATGATGTAACTTCTACAGCTTTTTGGGGCAGCATATTCCATGGACCTACCACCCTCTGAGTGAAGTAGTTCCTCCTCATCTCAGTTTTGAAAGAGCAGCCCCATATTCTAAGACTATGCCCCCTAGTTTTAGTTTCACCCATCATCGGGAACATCCTCCCCGCATCCACCCGATCCAACCCCTTCACAATCTTATATGTTTCAATAAGATCGCCTCTCCTTCTTCTGAACTCCAATGAGTAGAGTCCCAATCTACTCAACGTCTCCTCATATGTCCATCCCCTCATCCCCGGGATTAACCGAGTGAACCTTCTTTGTACTGACTCGAGAGCAAGTATGTCTTTTCTTAAGTATGGACACCAAAACTGTATGCAGTATTCCAGGTGCGGTCTCACCAATACCTTGTACAACTGAAGCAATATCTCCCTATTTTTATGTTCTATCCCCCTAGCAATGAAAGCCAACATTCCATTGGCCTTCTTAATCACTTGCTGCACCTGCATACTAACCTTTTGAGTTTCGTGCACCAGGACCCCCAGATCCCTTTGTACTTCAGTACTTTCCAGTTTCTTGCCATTAAGATAATAACTTGCTCTACGATTTTTCCTGCCAAAGTGCATAACCTCACACTTTCCAGTATTGTATTCCATCTGCCAAATCTCTGCCCACTTACTTAGCCTGTCGATGTCCCCTTGCAGGTTTTTTATGTCCTCCTCACTCATTACTTTCCCTCCCATCTTAGTATCATCTGCAAACTTTGATATGTTACACTCGGTCCCCTCCTCCAAATCGTTAATATAGATTGTAAAGAGTTGGGGACCCAGCACTGACCCCTGCAGAACACCACTAGTTACTGATTGCCAGTCTGAGAATGAACCATTTATCCCAACTCTCTGCCTTCTGTTAGATAGCCAATCCTCTATCCATGCCAGAATATTACCCCCAATCCCGTGATTTTTTATCTTAAGCAATAATCTTTTCTGTGGCACCTTGTCAAATGCCTTTTGGAAGTCTAAATACACTACGTCCATTGGTTCCCCTTTATCCTCCCTATATGTTACTTCCTCAAAGAACTCCAGCAAATTTGTCAAACATGACTTCCCCTTCTTAAAACCATGCTGACTTTGTCCTATTAAATTATGATTATCCAAATGTCCTGTTACTGTCTCCTTAATAATGGACTCCAACATTTTACCTACCACAGATGTTAGGCTAACCGGTCTATAGTTTCCAGCCTTCTATCTACTGCCCTTTTTAAATAAGGGTGTTACATTAGCAGTTTTCCAGTCTGCCGGGACCTTTGCTGAGTCCAGGGAGTTTTGGAAAATTATTACCAATGCATCCACAATCCCTACCGCCACTTCCCTCAAGACCCTAGGATGTAAGCCATCAGGTCCAGGTGATTTATCCGCCTTCAGTCCCATTATTTTACCGAGTACCACTTCCTTAGTGATTTTGATCGTGTTTAGCTCCTCCCCACCTATAGCCCCCTGTTTGTCCAGTGTTGGGATATTCTTAGTGTCCTCTACTGTAAAGACTGACACAAAATACTCATTCAGTGTTTTTGCCATCTCCATATTTCCCACCATTAATTTCCCGGTCTCGTCCTCTAAGGGACCAACATTTACTTTAGCCACCCTTTTTCTTTTTATATAACTATAAAAACTCTTACTATCTGTTTTTATATTTTTTGCTCATTTACTTTCATAATCTATCTTCCCTTTCTTAATCAATCTTTTTGTTATTTTTTGCTGTCTTTTAAAGTTTTCCCAATCCTCTATCCTCCCACTAGATTTGGCTACCTTATATGCCCTTGTTTTTAGTCGAATACTATCCTTAATTTCTTTACTTAGCCACGGATGGCTGTCTTTTCTTTTACACCCTTTTCTTTTCAGTGGAATATATATTTTTTGGAAGTTGTAAAATAACTCCTTAAATGTACACCACTGATCATGTATCGTCTTACCCTTTAATCTATTTTCCCAATCCACTCTACTCAATTCCGCTCTCATGCATAAGAACATAAGAACATAAGAAATAGGAGCAGGAGTAGGCCAATCGGCCCCTCGAGCCTGCTCCGCCATTCAATAAGATCATGGCTGATCTGATCCTAACTGCCAATCCACTATCACAGAACCATCTCCTGCATCTAACAGAATTAGACACACAAAATAGGAGCAGGATCAGGCTACACGGCCCCTGGGCCTGCTCCGCTACCCACAGGGCCATGACTGATCCGAACCTAGACTCATGTTCAAATTCCTGCCCGCTCCCCGTAACCCTTAATTCCCTTTACTTCTAGGAAACTGTCTATTTCTGTTTTACCTTCATAGTCTCCTTTATTCAAGCTTAGCACGCTTGTTTGAGATCCAACCTTCTCACCCTCTAATTGAATATGGAATTCAACCATGTTATGGTCCCTCATTCCAAGAGGATCCTTTACTAGGACATTTTAAATTAATCCTGTCTCGTTACACAGGACCAGATCTAAGGTTGCTTGCCCCCTGGTCGGTTCAGTTACATACTGCTCAAGAAACCCATCCCTAATACACTCAATGAACTCATCCTCAAGGCAGCCCTGCCCAACTTGATTTGTCCAATTAATATGATAGTTAAAATCCCCCATAATTATAGATGTTCCCTTATTACAAGCCTCAACTATTTCCTGATTGATACTCCATCCAACCGAGTTGCAATTGTTCGGAGGCCTATAGACTACGCCCACTAGTGTTTTTTTCCCCTTATTATTCCTTATCTCCACCCAAACTGTTTCATTATCCTGATCTTTTGACCCAATATCATTTCTCTGTATTACAGTGATTCCTTCCTTTATTAACATAGCCACCCCACCTCCCCTCCCTTCCTGCTTGTCCTTCCTGATCGTTAAATAACCTGGTATGTTTAATTCCCAGGCATTGTCACCTTGCAGCCATGTTTCTGTAATGGCCACAAGATCATACCCATATGTAGTTATTTGTGCCATTAACTCGTCTATTTTGTTACGAATGCTACGTGCATTCAGATAGAGAACTTTCAAATATGTTTTGTGACACTTAGTTCCTGCTTTTGCCCTTTTTATTACTTTACCTTTTACTCCATACCTTCTGCCCCTTCCTGACACACTCTGGTTTTTAATTTCCCCACTGCTACCTAAGTCTATGACCTTCTCTGTTGTCATTTTTATTATTTGCTCTCTAGGAACCTCCCCCCCACTAGTTAGTTTAAAGCCCTCTCTGCAGCACTAGTTATATGATCCACCAGGACTCTAGTCCCAGCACTGGCCAAGTGAAGCCCGTCCCAACGGAACAGCTCCCTCCTGCCCCAGTACTGGTGCCAGTGTCCCAGGAAGCAAAACCCATTTCTCCCACACCAGTCTTTGAGCCACGCATTTAACTCTCTAATTTTATTTGTCCTAGCCAAATTCGCTCATGGCTCAGGTAATAATCCAGAGATTATTACCCTTGAGGTTCTGTTTTTTAATTTGACCCCTAGCTGCTCATACTCCTTTAACAGAACCGGCTTCCTAGTCCCCTAGTAGAGACTCCACGAGGAACTTCATTACATCACACAGTTCCGAGTGTGAAAAACAAGGAAAAGGATGTTACAGGTGTAACGGTATCTGGGTGAACTTGGATCAACAACCATGCGGACCCTGTAGAATGACAGATACCAGCAATATGGTAAGACGTAATAGACACTGGCAGGTGTTGGGTCAAGTAGGGGGAGGATATGTCCTGAGCTGCACGGACGATATCATAAGATGGACTATTGTACACACCGTTGCAACATCTCAACCAACAACAACAAGGATCACACCACAAGGAGTAACCCTAGAACCTGACATCAGTAGTGGGGAAAATGCTAGAGTCCATTATAAAAGATGTATTAGCAGAGCACTTGGAAAACAGTGACAGGATCGGACAAAGTCAACATGGATTTACAAAAGGTAAATCGTGCTTGACTAACCTACTGGAATTTATTTAGGATATAACTGGTAGAATAGATAAGGGAGAACCAATGGATGTGGTGTATTTGGACTTTCAGAAGGCTTTTGATAAGGTCCCGCATAAGAGATTAGCGTGTAAAGTTAAGGCACATGGGATTGGGGGCAAGGTACTAACTTGGATAGAGAACTGGTTGGCAGACAGGAAGCAAAGAGTTGGAATAGACGGGTCTTTTTTTGAGTGGCAGGTGTAGTGTATGTGCCTTTAAGACAGAACTACTTTTACAGCTCCTGTATACTGTAGTACCGGCAGTGATGACACCTGTATATAAGCCTTGCGCATGCCTCTGTACCCCCAGTCTTGAGACTACCCTCCTCCAGTAAATACCTGTTTATCGTTAAGTTACAGCATCCGTGTGGTTATTGAAAAACAGCATACTCTCAGAATCACGGATCTAACAGTGGCGACGAGTGTCGATTCGAATCTACCTGCAACTCTGCATTTCCCTTCGAGGATTCGCTCCGGGAGGGCGGTGTAACAAAAAAAAAAAGTTGAGGCCAGGAACACGGGCGTCGACCACGAGCAAACGCCCAGTCGTCCGGCAGAGAGTGAACATCGCAGGGGAGGCTTTGGAGAGCCGGGCTTGGCTCCCCAGCCACGACGATCAGCAAGAGACTGACGGCAGGTCCAACGCAGACCCTTCCCGGACAGCGGCGGCTGGAGCCGACCGACGGCGGAGAGAAAGCCGAGCAGCGTCGACAGGGTAAGACAGAGGGTGAAGCGCACAGGGCGCAGCCGGGGGTTGAAAACTGAGCAGCGTCAAGAAAAAAAAAAAAAAACGGAGAGAGAGAGGGTAAAGCAACAGCCGGGTTCAGGACCGAGCGGCGTCGAGAAAAAATAAAATTAAAAAAAGGACGCGCAGAGCACAGCCAGGGCTCAATGGCTGAACAGTGTCTGCGGGGAGAAGAAGGGAGAGCGCGGGAGATGCCATTGAGCCGCGGAGAAGAAGGAAGAGCGCGGGAGACGCCATTTTTAGAAGCCGCAGCAGAGAAGAAGGGCGAGCGCGGGAAGGAAGGAAAGTGCAGGAGACGCCATTTTGTGCCAGCGGTGAAGAAGGGGAAGCGTGAGAGACGCCATTTTTGACAGTTAAATCACACCCAGGGATGCCGAAGAGTGGCAGTATCTCTACGTTCGACAATGAAGTCAAAGATTGGGCGACATATGTGGAACGTATTGAGGTGTACTGCAGGGCGAATGAAGTGCCAGATGCTAGTAAAGCACTGGTTTTGTTAAATTCCATGGGTGCAAAAACTTATGGGTTACTGCGAAATCTAATAACCCCAGAGAAGCCGGTGAACAAGAATTTCGAATGCATCGTAGAAATCCTACAGGACCACTTAAACCCCACACCGCTGCTGATAGCAGAACGATTTAAGTTCCATAAAAGGAACCAACACAAAGATGAAAGCAATGCTGAGTACCTAACGGAACTGCGCAAGCTATCGAAACACTGCCAGTTTGGAGCGGGACTAGCAGATAAGTTAAGGGACAAGTTTGTGTGTGGGCTACAAAGTGAAGGAACCCAGAAACGGCTTCTATCAGAAAAGGATCTTACGCTGGACAAGGCTTTCAGTATGGCAATATCACAGGAAGCAGCCGCAAGCGGAGCTGCAGAGTACAACAGAGACCGCAAGAATATGGCACCAATGAAATGTCCTATGGAACAGGGAAGTGCTATCGCTGTGGCAGAACAACACATGACCAGAAGGATTGTTGATTCAAGGACCAAGTGTGCAGACAGTGTGGAAAAGCAGGACACATAGCAAGAGTCTGCAGGTCTGGGAAGAAAACCAACAGTAAGAAATCTCCACAGGAGAAGTACAAAAAGGTACACTAGGTGATGGACAGTGGTTCAGATGAACAGAAAAGTGACACAGACTCTGGAAGCAAGGAGCTGGGTTGTCTGAAACTACATAAGGTATCCAAAATGGAGGATCACCAGACTAGCTGGGTTACACTCAATCAAATCAAATCAAATCAACTTTTATTGTCATTGTTAGTGCACAAGTGCAGTACAACGAAATGTAGGCTTGCGGCTCCCGAGAGTGTGCAATTTGGATTAGGACACTTAAACATTTCAACATACATTTGTACATATATATTAGCATAAATATGACCATAATAAAGTGCATCGGCAGATGTGCAGGCTTTAGTGTTTATTTGTGGAGTTCAGTAAGATAGACGGAGTCCAAGTGAAAATGGAATTGGACACAGGATCAGCCCTAACAGTCATAAACCAAAGGGACTACAAGCGGCTATTTTCACATATACCCTTGAAAGCTACAGAGATTTTCTTGAAGACGTATACGGGGCAAAAAGTCTACCCCAAAGGAAAAATAAGGGTGAAAGTGATATATAAAGGCCAGGAAATACCTAAAATGGATATATATGTATTGCCAGATGGAGGACCACCACTGCTAGGACGTGAATGGATCCGGAAGATACAATTACATTGGCATTCCATACAGGCACTGAAGGTTGAGGTCAAAAAGGATGACGACGTCACACCTGGACGACTGTCAAAAATGCTAACTGACACAAAAGAAGTGTTCCAGGAGGGACTAGGAACACTAAAAGGCATAACAGCAATGATTAAAATAGAGGAAAATGCAAGCTCAAAGTTTCTTAAGGCCAGACCAGTGCCTTATGCGATCAGACCAGCTCTCGAAGCAGAGCTGGAAGGGTTGGAACATTCAGGAGTACTGTCCAAAGTGGACTGGAGCGAGTGGGCTACACCCATCATTCCTGTAATGAAGAGGTCGTTGAGTAATACGCCTGGGGAACCAAAGAAGGTCCGCGTCTGTGGGGATTTTAAGGTGACAGTGAACCCAGTCCTTCACACGGTACAATATCCGCTTCCACGAATTGAGGATATCTTCGCCTCGCTATCTGGAGGTAAACGTTTCACCAAAATTGATCTAGCCCAGGCGTACTTGCAAATGGAGGTAGAAGAAGCTTTGAAACAATACCTTACGATTAACACTCATAAAGGTCTCTATCAATACAACAGGCTGGTGTTCGGGGTCGCCTCAGCTCCGGCTATCTGGCAAAGGACAATGGATCAAATCCTGCAAGGGATTCCAGGGACCCAGTGTTATTTGGACGACATCTTGGTCACGGGCGAAAATGACAGTGATCACTTCGCCAACTTGGAGAAGGTGCTCACCAGATTAAAGGAGTATGGGCTACGAGCTAATCACCACAAGTGCGAGATTTTCCAGAAACAGATCTCGTATTGTGGCCACGTCATCGATGAAGAAGGGTTACATAAGTCCCCTGAAAAGATTGAGGCAGTAGTCAAGGCTCCAGCACCGGAAAATGTGTCACAACTGAGGTCGTTCCTTGGGCTGGTAAACTACTACCACAAGTTCTTACCAAATTTGTCCACGGTATTACACCCACTGAAAACCCTACTGCAAACAGGGGTACCATGGAAGTGAGATGCCGAACGTAGACGAGCTTTCCAGAAGTGTAAAGAATTGATCACATCAAAAGAGGTGTTGGCCCATTTCAACCCAGCGCTACCAATTCATTTGGCATGTGATGCATCACCCTATGGTATTGGAGCGGTGCTGTCGCACAAATTCCCAGATGGGTTGGAGAGGCCAGTAGCCTTTGCGTCTCGGTCACTAACCTCAGCTGAGCGCAACTACGCCCAGATTGACAGGGAGGCCCTCAGCCTAGTATGGGGAGTCAAAAAATTCAACCACTATCTGCATGGGCAGAAGTTCACCTTGCTGACTGACCACCAACCACTTGCCTCCATCTTTAATCCTAAGAAGGGCGTTCCAGTGATGACTGCACAACGGTTACAAAGATGGTCCCTGTTTCCAGGGGCGAATCAATATGAAATAGAATATAAAGGCACGAAACAGCATGGGAATGCTGATGGGCTATCGCGCCTGCCACTGCCTACTGTGGAGGAAGCACCAGCAGTGGAACCTATCGAGATATTTTATTCGTCAATAATTGAACGATTGCCAGTAGCGAACGCGGATATAGAGAAGGAGACCCGCAATGATCTGACGCTGTCTCGGGTATATGATTTGACGGTGAGGGGATGGCCAACACATGGCGACTCACTGTTGCCAGCATTCTCATCCAGAAAAGAACAGCTGTCAGTATGCCAGGGGACAGTGATGTGTGGATCCAGAGTGGTGGTTCCACCCAAGTTAAGGGAGAGAGTGCTAAATGAGCTACATGAAGGTCATCTGGGGGGAGTGAAAATGAAAAGCCTTGCTAGGGCTTATGTGTGGTGGCCGGGAATCGATCAACAAATCGAAGACCTAACTAAGAGCTGCTTAGGATGCCAGAAGGTCCAAAATGCACCACCACATGCCCCTCTACACCCATGGGAGTGGCCCTCCTCTCCATGACAACGGGTGCATATTGATTTCGCTGGTCCATTCATGGACTCAATGTTTTTAATAGCAGTGGATGCTCATTCGAAGTGGCCTGAGGTGATCAAAATGTCCTCAACCACTACAGAGAAAACGATTGCAGTCCTACGGACCATATTTGCCAGAAACGGTTTGCCAGAGCAGGTTTGCTCTGATAATGGACCACAGTTTGTGTCCGAAGTGTTTCAAAAATTTATGAGAAGGAATGGGGTAAGGCATTACACATCCGCCCCGTATCATCCAGCCACAAATGGATTGGCTGAGAGGTTCGTACAAACCTTTAAGAAGGCGATAAAAGCCATGTGCGATGATGAAATTCCACTACAGCATAAGATGGACAATTTCTTATTAGCCTACCAAAACGTGACACATGCAGCTACCAACCAGACCCCGGTCATGATGTTCTTTAACCGAAGGTTGAGATCTCGTCTAGACTTGCTCAGACCAAATGTGCAAAGAAATGTTGAGGACAAACAATTCCAGCACATCAATGAGAAGCCGACAAGGAGCTTCAATGTAGGACAACCAGTCTTGGCCCGTGACTATCAAACAGAGAAATGGCAACCCGGAACGATATGCACAAGGCAGGGGCCCTTAATGTGCACAGTGGATGTCGGGGAGAACATTGTGAGACGCCACGTCGATCAGATATTAGTGTCAGAGGAACGCGTCAACCCCATGTCTCGAGTACCTGGGGATGAACCCGACATACCGGTAGCATCTACCTCAGAACCAGTAGCAGTGGAACCCGATGAACTACCCGCTCAGGAAAGGCGCTATCCCGAAAGGGTCAGGAAACCGCCCCAAAGACTGAATCTATAAATGGACTATTGTTGTTTAATATACATGTTAAAGTGTTAATTGTTATTTGAATATTAGGGATATTACTAATCTAAAAGGGGAGGAATTGTAGTGTATGTGCCTTTAAGACAGAACTACTTTTACACTCCTGTATACTGTAGTACCGGCAGTGACCACACCTGTATATAAGCCTTGCGCATGCCTCTGTACCCCCAGTCTTGAGACTACCCTCCTCCAGTAAATACCTGTTTATCGTTAAGTTACAGCATCCATGTGGTTATTGAAAAACAGCATACTCTCAGAATCACGGATCTAACAGCAGGCAGTGACTAGTGGGGTACCGCAGGGATCGGTACTATGACCCCAGCTATTTAATATATATATTAATGATCTAGACAAGGGAATTAGATGTAATATCTCCAAGTTTGCAGATGACACAAAGCTGGGTGGGCGTGTGTGCTGTGAGGAGGATGCCGAGAAACTCCAGTATGATTTGGACAGGTTGGGTGATTGGGCAGATGCATGGCAGATGCAGTATAATGTGGATAAATCCGAGGTTATCCACTTTGGTGGCAAAAACAGGAAGCCAGATTATTATCCGAACGGCAATAGATTGGGAGAAGGGGAAGTGCAACGAGACCTGGGTGTCCTTGTGCACCAGTCGCTGAAGGTTAGCATGCAGGTGCAGCAGGCGGTTAAGAAGGCAAATGGTATGTTGGTCTTCATAGCGAGAGGGTTTGAGTACAGGAACAAGGATGTCTTGCTACAGTTGTACAGGGCCTTGGTGAGACCACACCTTGAGTGTTGTGTGCAGTTTTGGTCACCTTATCTGAGGAAGGATGTTCTTGCAATGGAGGGAGTGCAGCGAAGATTCACCAGACTGATACTTGGGATGGCAGGAATGACGTATGAGGAGAGATTGGGTCGATTGGGCTTATACTCGCTGGAGTTTAGAAGAATGATGGGGATCTCATTGAAACTTATAAAATTCTAACAGGACTATACAGACTAGATGCAGGAAGGATGTTCCCGATGGCGGGGGAGTCCAGAACCAGGGGTCACAGTCTAAAGATAAGGGGTAAGCCATTTAGGACAGAGATGAGGAGGAATTTCTTCACCCAGAGAGTGGTGAACCTGTGGAATTCTATACCACAGAAGGCAGTTGAGGCCAATTCATTAAATATATTCAAGAAGGAGTTAGATGTATTTCTTAAGGCTAAATGTATCAAGAGATATGGGGAGAAGGCAGCGACAGGGTACTGAGTTTGGATGATCAGCCATGATCTCATTGAATGGCAGAACAGGCTCAAGGGGCCGAATGGCCTACTCCTGCTCCTATCTTCTATGTTTCTATGTTAACCAACAACACCCCCAATCACAACAGCAACGGAAGAACGAAGGTGTCCGAAATTGACGCCTGGTCCCGAAAATGGACTAGTGTTATTTACCGATGGAGAACAGTTGTATGATAATGTGAGACAAGAAATTGTACCGGTACTAATGACGTAGGATTCGCAAAATTGGACTTTGCATTAATAAGGGTCAAATGGCAGAAGAGACCATGATTTTAAAGACTGTTTTAAAAGAAGCCCAGAAAAAGGGGCATACAAAATGGCCACCATACCATGTGACCAGCTTATTGGGACACTTTAAAATGGTCCCTGCCCATCCGCAGACAGCTTTGTGGATTCAACCCACAGTAAGTTCTGGAAGCCGTTTCTGAGAGAACGAAACCAGACCCACACGTATACATATGGATTAGATGCAGATCCAGTCAAGATCGGCCTGGAGACAGAGGCCATCTAAATGTTGACCCAGACAAAAGGGGACAATTTCATATTCATGAGAACAGCACCCAGGACTAGATAACGAGATCAGCAGGACATTAAAAACAATGAAGGTAATTCCAGACCAGAGATGGGCCTTTACCGACCGTTTAAAACATATTAAAATATAATAACTACCCCGCTGTGCTCCCAGCCCGCCAAAAGTTAAACAAAGACTAACCTGATTTTGGGCGGGAGACGGAAGTTTCTGGGAGAAAGGTATATCTGGAAGACTTTTCGGCAGTTGGGTGTGCAGTTTGAATCCGGACACTCAGAAGAAGAAGCAGGCACTCGGAGGAGGAAGAAGAACCAAGCCAACATCGAGAAGGCCGTCTCGAAGCCGGCATCCCGCCCCGGGGAAACACATCGGGAGATCATCGACCATCCCCGGGCCGTTGCCGGAACGAGAGGCCATTGACCCAACCTGGGAGAAGAGACAAAAAATAAAAACCCCAGGAGAAGAAACCTTCCAGCCACCCCGGTTGGAAGGAGAAGAGATAAAAATAAACTGAAGAAGCGATGGGAGCCAGCCCAAGGCTCCTCTAACCAGGGTCGAGCCGACTATCCTCGACCCCGCCGACATCCAGGCCCACCGGTGTCCAGCCGCCCCCGACCCCCACCTCAGGAGAGAGGTGTGGCGCAGCTCGCAGGGGCTCCACGAGCCACGTGGAGACGAAACGCCTGAAAGGACCAAACACAGACTCGATTTCAAAACCTTGCACTTCCTAGTGGGGTTGGTGAGCATGTTTCTGGCCCTTCACAATCAGATCTAGATAGGTTTAATAAGGGGGTGGATTTAAGGGTACAATTAACATGAGTTGTTGTCCCTCGATGTTCCGTGTGTTTACTTATTTCATGATGATCTTTGTAGAGTATAAGATGCCTGTGTTTGCGTTAGTTAGAACCGTGTTGTTATGATTGGTTTTGTGTTTTTCCCTCCCATGTACTCTCTTATCTGCTTGCATTTGATTTGATATTTTTTCCTTATGCAATAAATTTTCATTTTGTTTCATCAAACTTGGTCTACAAGAGTTTTCTCCACATTGTAGTTCCTGCCCCTAAGTCCAGCGTATAGAATCTAAGGGGCGAGTGGGTCGAACCACTCAAGGTTTTACTGTGCAAGAGAGAGAGGCCTCTAGAGAGAGAAACCTCAGGGAAATCTCTCAAGGAAAACCCCTTACAGAAAATGGCGACCACGGCAGGACTCTGGCAGCAGGATTGCAATGTAGTAGATCCTAGTTTGAATGGTCGAAATGCAATGGATGAGTGGATAGCGGATTATGTCTTTGGCAAGGTAAATCTCACTAAACAGTGGATTTCCTATCTCTTGCTGGATTGGCGTCCGGTGGACGCAGCCATCAGGTGGACAGAGAGCAAAGAGCATAAGAAGTCAGTGGAGAAGGCAGTGTGGCTGATGTGTTACAAGAAGCAGGTCCAGATCTTGGACCGGGTCATTGCAGCACAGGCAGCCAGGATCACAACCCAGGCAGCAGAGGTAGCGGAAAAGGCCATGGGTGGGGAAAAACTCATCACAGCGCTTCACGCGCTGAATCAGGAATGCCAAGTGGTAGCTAGTCAACATCAGGCTAGGATAGAGTACCTGGAGTGCCAGGTTACTGAGGCAAAGATTAATGAAACGAGGATACGGGAGAGAAACGCCCGCCTCGCACAACAGCTAAGAGCGCAGGAGGAGAGAGTAGTGGAGGTTAAGGCAGCTTACAAGCTGGCCCTCGTGCACGGGTTTGAGAGCACAGACCACGGCCCCTGCCAAAAGACCATAGAGGACCTAAGAATGGCCCTGGTTAAGGCAAAAGGCATGGTGTGTCTCGTCAGCCCGAAAGCTAGTCACATGGACTTTTTAAAGGAATCAAAACAGCCGATTCCAGCTGAGGTAATTGTGGTACCAGCCACGGAGCCCTCAGCACCGCCGAGCTATAGTGAGACTTGGCCGGAAAAGGAGGGGGTAGTGAAAGAGGAGGTAGCCGAGGTGGAGTGTGAGGAAGAACCACTGGTAGCAAAGCCGGGACCGGCACCAATGTGTCCCGCTCGGCACCAGAGGTTCGGTCCCAACGCTGTCGATGGCAGTATCAGACCCCACCAGAACCAGCTCGTGGTGCCCTACGCTGGCCCGCAATTAAGGTCCATGGTGAGCCACCTCGCACGACTCACAGTAAAGGGAGATCCCTCGCTTAATTTCAGGGAGATAGAGGAAACAGCAGCCATTAATGACTGTGATGATCAGGAACAGGTGAAACTGTTGCTTTTCTCCCTGGATTGCACAATCCTTCAATGCCTCTCAGAGGATAGTAAGAGGGGACGGAAAGGGTATGCGGATCTCAGGGAGGAAGTTTTAGAAGTAATGGGAGTGGACGACAGTAGGCCGTTCGACCATGTAGAAGGGACCGTACAGCTATCTGGAGAACCCCCACGGGTTTTCGCAGAAAGACTGTGGTCGGTGTATCGACGCAGCTGTCCGGGTATGCCTGAACGGGCTGTAATGAGCGACGAACAGCGGGTTCATTGGCTCCGTTGCTTGGTTACCAACAGCTTGCCAGAGATACGGGCCCTAGCCAGGTCATGGTTTGATCCCCAAGGTCCCGGTGTCATGGAGGAGACGGTACTCTGTCAGCTAAATGTAGCGTACAAGAACGGTAGAGGTCAGGAAACACCTCCCCAGAAGGGAAAGGTACATGAGGCAAAACCCACAGCCCCAAGCAAGAAGGAGTGGCGTCAGGAGGGGAATCGCCCTGTCCAAGCCAAGCTCAATTGCTATGGGTGTGGGAAGGATGGACATTGGCGCAAGGACTGTAGAAATCCGTGGAAGGATAATAAAGGGAGATTTCCCACAGCCCAAGCCCAAGCCCAGACTGCCGCCCCAGCACCAGCCCAAACCCAAGCCGTAGCTCCTGCCCCTGCACAAGGAGCTGGTGCAGTTATGGATCCCGCTGCGATTGAATCGATCATAGAGACAATGCGGTCTCTGATGATTTCGCAGGGGAAGATAGCCGTCACCACTGGTCTTGTCGTTCCCGAAACCCCGACCACTGTGCCCAAATGGCTAGAGCCAGCGCAGCCTGTCGACCTGTGTCCCCCAGAAAGACACGCACAGGAAGAGGCCTCCTGTAAAATGGAGGAATACCTGCGGTGCCAGGTTGGGGAGGCTAAGTTAGTTGAGTAGGCTTTAAGGGAGGAGAACACTAGGTTAACAGCGAGGGCTGGCAGTTTAGAGGGTCAGCTAAAGGCTTGTAAATGGTTTCACGTCAATCAGTGCAAAATGTTTAAACTGGGTGCAAGAGCATCAGCAACCGAAGCCAGGTCTGAGGATAAAGATCCTCAGCCTGAGGCGCGCGATGAGTCACAGACCACACAAGCTGGCGTTGTAGCCTGCTTGGAAGGAGAAGAGGTCCCGCCCACCTGGGGGGAGCTTTCTCCGATGGCCTGGGACTCGGACGAGGATTGGCCTGAACAACAAGGTCCCGCCCTCAACACGATTCTGGAGGAGGTGGAGTTGGAGGACGGAGATCCCGCCCTCGACTCGAGCGTGGGGGAGGTAGATATTGGGGGCAGAGATTCTCCACCTGTAGGGACAGGTGAGGAGGAGCCGTCTGCCACAGGCCCAATTCCCGAAGGGGCGGAGCCTGAGGGGAGGGAGCCGAAGCCCACAGTCGTGGAAGAGCCACGGGCTGTGAGAGCTGAAGTCCCACCCGAAGGTCCACTCGCTAAGGGAGCCACGCCCAAAGTACCTTTTCGCAGGTCAACTCGAACGCCTCAGCCTGTAAAACCTTGGCCCGATTCCCCCGCCCCCAGTAGACGCCGACTTCAGAAATCCATGAAAAAACACAGTCCCCGTTTAACAGCAAAAGGCTGCGGGGAACCCGAGCCACAGGTCACTGCAGCCCCGCCACAGGGAGCGGCGAGCTGCAGTCCAATCAGGGATTAGGCAAGCCGCCCGGGGACGGGCGGCGCTGTACATAGTTAAGTTTAGGTTTAAGTTTAAGGTGTGTAAATATTAAAATGATTAGAGTTTAAGTAGTTTTAAATCTGCCCAGTATGTGTGTTGTTTTGGATCGAGGTCGAAAGACCCGATCATGCCGTCACCTAAGCCAGAATCTCTCGGGAGCCTGGCTATATTGTTTGATTTATTACAGGAGCCAGTAAAGATGAGAGGGATCCTCGTCACGTTCGTGATGATCGGATGGAGCTGGGCCTATCGGGGCCGCACCAAGGACTCCACGATTTATGGGTGCTCTGGTGATAGAGGCGCCAACGCGACTGACGGAACCAGCCCACGGGACGCTGAAGAGACTGCTGCCTACTTCCAGGAAGGAAGATGGCCAGGCTGGCTGGGGTCGAACTCTACTGAATAATCCAGCCAGACGGGGTTTGCATACAGAGAAATGTCTCTGATGTGCCCCAGGGTGCGGATCATTGCACCCAGGATCAGCGTCACCGTGGGCAAGAAGATTTGCCTTGTTTGCCATGGACATGTACCTTTGGACCGTTGGTGGTGGCTGCGCAAGCTGAGCAGCACCATGAAGAATTCCACTGTGGAATGGAAGAGATTGGGTAATAACACCCATCGGACAATAACGGGAACTCACGGGGGGTTGAGTGTCTGTTGGGACAAATGGTGGGAACCAGATGAGGGGATCTACATCTGTATGTGGGGTTCAGAACACACTTGCCCCACAGGCGCCTCCATCTTTTTCCAAAGACAGTGGCAGGATGCTGGACAAGGAATGAGGTGGGACGTCAGCACACTGGCGTGTGGAGTCCCATACTCTCAGATTCCAGTAAACGCCACTGAGCTCATCACCCGACCCCGCAAGCCCCTGCCCACAGTTCCAGTAGCTAAAGCCCTCAAGGAAGGGTGCCCCACCACGACAAAGGGACCCGGGAACGGATTGGTATTGGTACCCACAGGTCAGGTACTGTACCAAGGGGTCCACTACGCGGTGGCATCGGTGATTTTAAACCTCACCGAGGTACGATTGACAGAGTGGTGCCCCAGGGAAACGGAGCAATTATACCAGGTCCTGTTAACAAACATGTTAAACAGTTTTACGAATTCGACTTTGCCGATGTCGACAGAGCCGAATTGTACACCACATCACATGAGGTCTTGGACAAAATAGGGAGGCAAAGAAGGGGTGCAGTAAATTATATTTTCACAGCTTTTAACACAGGAACTTCCGTCATCAACACACTGGATGATGTGGAGCTGCAAACCCAGATCAATGGTTTGAAAACACAGTTAAGTAAGATACTGACTGACGAGAATAAGGTAGTGGGTTCTGAGTTACACGAGGACCAGGCCATGACACTACACTTAAAAGAGATAATAGCTGAGCTGGAGAAACACGGCAGAATAGAAAATGCTCTCATCAGGGAGGATCAGAACGCGTCCGATCAGGCTGCACAGAACGAAGCTTGTGTGCTATATGGGGCGTGGTTACTGGGCGAAGGCCGCAGTAATCTGGAGGATTTAAAGCAAGGTTTAGTCCCCTCCTGGATCAGCAACAAGCACCTCGCAGCCCTCCACCCTTTTGAGAATACATTGAGTCCGTGCCAGCTCAGACTAGCTTCAGAGGCCTACCCAGTCCCAGTGGACTGTGGACGGTCTAATCACACCATTATGGGTATAGTGGTAAGAATGCCGGTGATGGGAAAGACAGCTAAACCCGCCCCGGTATACAGGGTGGAGAACATTGGAGTCATTCAGGGGGGTGCGCACATTCGCTACACAGGGGTCCCACCTTACGTCATTCGATGGGAGCATGCAATGATGGGTACTGACCTCTCGGGGTGCCGGAGCCGGGGAGCACACATCATCCTGTGTCCCCAGCACTTGAATGCCTATTCGAAACCACAGTGTGGGTTCAGAACTGCTGGCGCGAAGCCTATAAATTGCACCATGGAGGCAATGGCACAAGGCCATGTACCCCCGCAGGTGGCATATATAGGAGGTGGGACATACTGTGTCACCACTGCAGCGCCCCACTACCAGCATGGACAGCACGGTTGGTGTCCGGTTAGTGACAGGAGCTTCTGTTTCAAGCCCAAGGCAGAAGTTCAAGTGGCCCAAGAGCGAATTGTCCCCATTCCTGAACCTTCCACTGTTCACATCACTGTGAAAGTGAATTTCACCGATCTGCAGCGAATCATTGCACATTTTGGATATATCATTCCCCCTCTCCCTGAACACCTCACCAAGATATTAAAAGCCATTGTTGTTTCACAGAAACACTTCTACACACTGGAGCAGAAGACGTTAGAGATAGGGGCAGACATATTGGATATAGTGACCCCACCATGGTGGGACCTGTTCACTAATATAGAAGTCCCTTCCTGGATTAGGATAGCCTCCCACATTCTTGTAGTGTGCCAGGTTATCATTGTAGTTTATTTACTGTTTGTACACTGTAAAAAGGTCAAGCATTCGCAAAAGTATGAGAATAGAGGAGAATGGAGGGAGCATTATGTGCGGGTAGAAGAAGAGACACCCGTTTAGATTTTTGCTGCTGTGTATAAAGTTAAAGTTTTCCCTCCCTCCTCTGTATTATTTTTGATATGTATTCATGTGCATTTTTATTTTTCGTGTATGTACTTTATTTTATTATTGAAGTTTATTAGATGTGTTGTTATTATTAAAAGATAGTGTGTATGCACTAGGTGATGTAGCGGTATAAGGACCCCTCCACGCCTGGAAGTAAGTTGTTAGATTTTTAACTCCAAGGTATTGCCATCTATAGATGCTTAATGTACACTAGATTTTTCTGAAATGGGAAATGCATGTGTCATGGGGTCATAGATAGGTAAATACTGGGGATGGTTAGATTGTGGAAGGTCAGAAAATTTTGCTCACCCAGAATTATGATACTTCAAGCAAGTTACAGTATCATCAGCGGGGAGTGTAGGATTCGCAAAATTGGACTTTGTATTAATAAGGGTCAAATGGCAGAAGAGGCCATGATTTTAAAGACTGTTTTAAATGAAGCCCAGAAAAAGGGGCATACAAAATGGCCACCATACCACGTGACCTGCTTATTGGGACACTTTAAAATGGTTCCTGTGAATCCTCAGACAGCTTTGTGGATTCAACCCACAGTAAGTTCTGGAAGCCGTTTCTGAGAGAACGAAACCAGACCCACAGGTATGCATATGGATTAGATGCAGATCCAGTCAAGATCGGCCTGGAGACAGAGGCCATCTAAATGTTGACCCAGACAAAAGGGGACAATTTCATATTCATGAGAACAGCACCCAGGACTAGATAACGAGATCAGCAGGACATTAAAAACAATGAAGGTAATTCCAGACCAGAGGTGGGCCTTTACCGGCCGTTTAAAACATATTAAAATATAATAACTACCCCGCTGTGCTCCCAGCCCGCCAAAAGTTAAACAAAGACTAACCTGATTTTGGGCGGGAGACGGAAGTTTCCGGGAGAAAGGTATATCTGGAAGACTTTTCGGCAGTTGGGTGTGCAGTTTGAATCCGGACACTCAGAAGAAGAAGCAGGCACTCGGAGGAGGAAGAAGAACCAAGCCAACATCGAGAAGGCCGTCTCGAAGCCGACGTCCCGCCCTGGGGAAACACATCGGGAGATCATCGACCATCCCCGGGCCATTGCCGGAATGAGAGGCCATCGACCCAACTTGGGAGAAGAGACAAACAAATAAAAACCCCAAGAGAAGAAACCTTCCAGCCACCCCGGTTGGAAGGAGAAGAGATAAAAATAAACTGAAGAAGCGATGGGAGCCAGCCCAAGGCTCCTCTAACCTGGGTCGAGCCGACGATCTTCAACCCCGCCGACATCCAGGCCCGCCGGTGTCCAGCCACCCCCGACCCCCACCTCAGGAGAGAGGTGTGGCGCAGCTCGCAGGGGCTCCAGGATCCATGTGGAGACGAAATGCCTGAAAGGACCAAACACAGACTCGATTGCAAAACCTTGCACTTCCTAGTGGGATTGGTGAGCATGTTTCTGGCCCTTCACAATCAGATCTAGATAGGTTTAATAAGGGCTGGATTTAAGGGTACAATTAACATGAGTTGTTGTCCCTCGATGTTCCGTGTGTTTCCTTATTTCATGATGATCTTTGTCGAGTATAAGATGCCTGTATTTGCCTTAGTTAGTATTGTGTCGTTATGATTTGTTTTGTGTTTTTCCCTCCCATGTACTCTCTTATCTGCTTGCATTTGATTTGATATTTTTTCCTTATGCAATAAAGTTTCATTTTGTTTCATCAAACTTGGTTTACAAGAGTTTTCTCTACATTGTAGTTCCTGCCCCAAAGTCCAGAGTACAGAATCTAAGGGGCGAGTGGGTCGAACCCCTCAAGGTTTTACAGTGCAAGAGAGAGAGGCCTCTAGAGAGAGAAACCTCAGGGAAATCTCTCAAGGAAAACCCCTTACAATGAACTTAACCATGCTACAATGGCCAGGATATTGTGAAAGATTTACTAAAGCTAGAGAGTTGCATGCATATACGTATGATAAGGAATGTAATTAACCAAGCTGCTGATACAACAGGGGCTACTCGTTTCAGGGGACATGCTGCATTCCACCAAAAAATTAAGAGGGGCTTAGGAAACTATATACTCACAGGAATAAATACAGGGACGTCATTCATTAATGCCCTAGATATACAAGGATTCCAGAGTAGTGTGGAACAATTACAAAGGGTAATACAACAGATTTTAGAGAAAGAAACTGTTTTGGTTCAACAAGAATCAGAGTTGGGAGAACATACGATAAGGAAATTACTCGAGGGAATCAAAGTTATAGAAGACCATGCTAGCACTATCAACAAGCTAAATCATAGAGATGAGGAACAGGCAAAAGATGGGGTAGGGAGAGACTTGTGCCATGCCTATGGCCAATGGACCACCGGACAGTTAAAACACAATCTGGCACAGATAAAACGAGGTGAGGTACCAGCCTGGATTAACAGCACATAGCTCTATGGCCTGAGCCAGAATCCAGGCCCTCTGAGTGCTTGTACCCTGAAGGGGATGACCAGAGCATATCCAGTGATACAAAAATGCAAAGCAGAAATGACAGCAATGATAGGCATGGTACTCATGATACCAGTGGTGAGGCTAGACACGACTCCATACCCACAGTACCAGGTAACAAACATAGGCATAGTGAGGGGTGAGACATACCTCCGATACTATCCAATTGATACCTATGGCATCAGGAAGAATGGTACTATAAGAGGAGTCTCCCTAAACGGATGCCATGGGAAAGGTACGCTTACGATATGCCCACATCCGGTAGGAGAAGGCCCTAAAGATGAGTGCGGCTATAATAAGACAGAGGGATGCATGTTGGAATTATCACATATCGATCACCATCACACCCACTCGGGATATAGAGGCAGAGGGGAGTATTGTATAGCCACCACAGAGACTGAGTACCAATATAGTAACCTTGTATGTGTAATCACAATGCCTAACTTCTGCTTCACACCAAAGATCCCTGTGTCAATTGGACACAGCAGATTGGTGTATGTACACTCAAGGGAGGAAATGAAACTAAATGTGGCAGATAGTCTAAAGGACGAATTGGTCAATTATGAAGATCCGGTGGGGGCTCTGATACCCCGCCTGCAAGAGGATCTGCAAGATATAAAAGAGGGCTTAAGTAAAATGGTGAAACAATACGTAATGTTGCAAAGGAACCTTGGGGAACTAGAAAGGGACATAGAAGTAGAACTACAGGAGGTTCCATGGTATAAGAAGCTGTGGGATTGGGGGATGAATGTCAACATCCACCCCTGGATCCGCATTACGGCTCACATACTAGTTAT
The DNA here is from genome assembly GCF_052327205.1 of Somniosus microcephalus. Classification (NCBI taxonomy): domain Eukaryota; kingdom Metazoa; phylum Chordata; class Chondrichthyes; order Squaliformes; family Somniosidae; genus Somniosus; species Somniosus microcephalus. The sequence continues at coordinate 140,485,887 of NC_140997.1, forward strand.
AGTGTAATTGGTTTTGGCGATAGGAATGGGAATAGCAGCATGTGCCGCCTGTAAAAACGTAGAAAACAAAAAAGAAAGAAGGAAATGGAAGAAATGTACATGACCTTGATAAAGTAGTAATGTATGCCATTCGGTGGTAATTTTTAGAGAAACCTCCTGGGCAGATTCCCATCCCATATGAACTTGGGAGAAAGACCTGTTTAATGAATGTATAGTACTAAATAACATTAATGTTTATAACCTATGTAATTGGATGGATAATATGTCGATGGAAAGGATATAGGGGGCATAGAAATCAGGATGATAATATGATTATATAAACAAGGTGACCCAATGGGTTGGATTTGATCACCACCCCAGCAGGATGCCATAATAGGAGAAATAATCGGGTTGGTCAATGATTAAAAGGGATTAATCAGGATCAAAAGGGGGTACTGAGAGTTAAAAGGGCTAAAATAAGTGAATTTAGGAACCGAGCATATATCCAATGTACAATACCCATAGGGAAGTATGGTGGAATGTGGCCAAATGGTCAAACTGTCAGCTGCTACCTGAATAATGTGCACAAACCATCAGCTAATAATTGAATAATGTGGTCAAATGGTCAAACTGTCAGTTGCTACCTGAATCATGTGCACAAACCATCAGCTAATAATTGAATAATGTGGTCAAATGGTCAAACTGTTAGTTGCTACTTGAATAATGTGCACAAACCATTAGCTACCAATTGAGGAATGTGGTAAAGATAACATATGGGGTCACAGGACTATGTAACGGTCAAAATGTGCACACGGGTCACAAGAATTTGCACCCGAAATCAACTGTAAGATGTAAGCCACGACTTAGAACAAAAAACTGTATATAAGGCAGGGGATCTTAGCGATTGGAGAGCATTCATCCCAGCATGAGTGTCTCCCCTGTCGACTTGTAAATAAAGTTGCTTTACTGAACGAACCTCCGAACTCCGAGTGATTGATTGGGAATAAGGCGGACGTTGACCCTTTATATCAGAGGGTCCATCTCGGGGAGAAGAAGCTCTCCCGGTTTACCCTTACAGCAGCAGACATCAGCGGCGTCTCCCAGGTGGCTGCACACACTTGCATCACACAGGTAACCGATGCCCTCCTTGCCATCACGCACAATTACATCAATTTCTCCAAGGATCAAACCAGTGTAACTGCGCGTGTGGTTGGGTTCGACAATCTGGCAGGCTTTCCAAGGGTGCAGGGCATCGTTGACTGCACACATGTGGCCTTTAAGGTACCCCATCACAATCCAGGTATGTTTGTCAACCGCAAGGGCTTCCACTCCCTCAACGTACAGCTGGTGTGTGACAACAAGAAGGAAATTTTGCATGTTTGTGCCAAGTTCCCTGGCAGTTGCCATGACTCCTTCATCCTGTGCCAGTCTAGTTTGCCACTGCTCTTCAGTCCATCAGACCAACTTTTCGGATGGCTACTTGGAGACAAGGGCTATCCCCTGAAGACGTGGCTAATGACGCCGTTGAGGAGCCCATCCACCGAAGCTGAGGAGCGCTACAACTCCAGCCACATTTCCACCAGATGCATAATTGAGCAAACCATCGGCTTGCTAAAGATGTGCTTCAGATGCCTTGATAGATCAGGTGGAGCCCTGCAGTACTCAGCAGCCAGGGTCTCCAGAATGGTCGTGGTTTGCTATGCACTTCACAACATGGCACAGCATCGTGTCTTGCAGATGCCTGAGGAACAAGTGGCTCATCATATAGCCTCCTCAGATGAGGAGGAGGAGGAAAGCGACAATGAACAGCTTGCAGAGGTGCATCAACCAGTGGCAGCAGCACGCGAGCACATTGCTGCCCAGGATGCAAGGCATGCACTCATCTTGGCCAGATTTGCTTAGCCTAGCCAATCAAACACTTTTGCTTCGCACGTTCTTATCAGACCATCGACAATGGCCAAGAGCCTGCGGATTCCTATCACTCTGACCACCATACTGACAATTGCAAGTTGCCCTAAGCCCTCAATGTGGAAGTTCCATTAGCGAAATGACATACGCCACAACTGCAACAGTTTGCCATCAGAATTTTTAATGACAATAACCAACTGATGGCTTTTCAAAATTAAACATAACATTACACCCAAGTGACTACCCTTGTGACTACTTGTGCAGTATCTTCCTCTTACGTGTGCTCCTACAGGGTGCTTCCCCTGTGGCTTCAGCAGATGTGGAGGCCCCTTGCTCACTTTCTTGCTGCTCCTGTCTCGACACCTTTGGCGGACGTCCTCTGGGTTTGCGAACCTGTGAGGGCTCGGCAACAGTCAGCTGCTCCTGCGGCTGTGCAGGAGTTGAGACGCCGATCTCAGTTGGGTGGGGACTCTGGTGGGGCTCTGACCGAGGGCTTTGCAGTGGCATGATCGTGTGAGCACTTGGAGAGGAGACCCCACTTACTTGTCTGCCACCAACATCCCTCTCATGGGTCAGCCCCACTTCAGAGCTAGCAAGTGGCTTGACAGCACCTTGCTGCACTTCAGAGGGGCCATGAGGACCCATTTCTGTACTGGAAGTCCTACTCCCGAGGACTTGCATGAAGGTGTGGTTTGTTTGCTCAATAGCTGACCATCACTCCTCAAGAGATGTCAGTCTATTCTGAGCAATTACCATGTTTTCCATACCTTGGCGACTAAGCTCCTCCATGGTTGTAGCCATCCTCTCCTCTACTGTAGCCATCCTCTCCTCTACGGTAGCCAGCCTTACCATGGAGGTAGCCATCCTTTCCACGGAGGTTGCCATCCTTTCCGTGGCGATGCGTTCATGTGCCAATGCCTCCACAAAGGCTCAGCTCATGTTAGCGATGGACTCCTCCATTCGCTCCACACTCGCAGCGACCCTGGAGACAAAACCTGCCAGAGACTCCTGCATCTGTTCCTGGAGTTCCAGCACCGCTCTCCTTCTGGATGGAACCGGTGTAGGAATTGAGAGGGGGGGATTTGGGGTTATTGCCTCTGGCCAGTCAGAAGTCTCTGAGCTGCTCCAGAGCCCCGTGCGGTTTCGAATCGCTCCCCCTTCCTGGTTCTGACCGCCAGACTTATTCAGCAGCGATGTAGGCAGAAACGAGACTCGTGGTTGGGTGCAAAACAGACCAGTATTTACTGAAATAAAAAGAAATAAATTGAAAATAATCAATACAACACTCCTATGCTTAATACCGCACTTACTTAAATACAGTACACTTATTGCCCACTACAGCACTCTTTTTGCTTAGTGCAACACTCCTTTACTTAAATACAGCACTTTACTTCTCACAGTACACTTAGTGTCTACTACAGCACTCTTCTGCTTAGTACAACACTCTTTTACTTAAATACAGCGCTTTTAACTAGTGCAGCACACCTTTAATACAGTACACTTTGCTTACTACAGCACCTTTGCTTAGTACAACACTCTTACGCAATAGGGGAGGAGAGAACGGACACAAGGGAAAATTGACTAAAATCACAATTTAACAATAATTCCCCTTAATTCCCACCCCTAAATACCTATTTAAGTTGCCTTGTGATGGGTCAGAATATCTATGCTCACCAGAGAATGCCTGCTCCGTGCCCTTGCGGTCTTAGATTCTTCACCACCCTGAAATGGAGATAACCCAGTGTTTAAAAGTAACTGCTGGTATTCTACTCCTTTGGGCGGGCTGTCGAGTTGTTCTTCCTTGCAGGCAGAGCATGGAGGCGAGGCGGCAGAGAAAGAGAGAGATGGCTTCCTGAGAAGCTATCTTTATACCCCATTTGGAGCCGAAATCTTCGCGCCCAAATCCGGATGTATCTGGGCTAAACAAAGGGGATCCAAACTGTCCCCATTGACTGTGATGGGGTTTGGATGAATTACCCATTCATTTAAACTGGGTTGAATAAAGCTGTCTCAGTTTGAAAAAAAAATGTCTGTTTCCTTAATTGCTGTGTAAACAGCACTTGGATGTTAGTGTAACCAAAGCCATTGTCCTGTGGTCAGTGCAACCGCAATTGATTGACAGCTTTAAGTGGTTAAGCCTTTGTGTCAACATTGTAGACTTCCTGTAAACAAACATCGATTGTCCTGCGGTGAGACTCCCTAAACTGCCTTTGATTGACAGTTTAAATACCTCATTGCTTCAGAGGCTGGGGTTTTTTCTAAATCCTTTGTCAGCCATCTTTGATTTTCCTTTCCATATGCACACAGGCTGTGTTGTGTCTTTTGCCACGAGGCCGGACAGCCAGCTTTGATTTTCCTTTTTCACAGACACACAGGTTGCCTTTCAAGTCCTTTTTGTCAGCTCGTGCTTTGAAGAGAGACTGTCTTTTGTCTTCTGTCACGTGGTCTGATGGCCATTTTGATCCCTGGATTTTTAAAGGTATCTTCTACCCAGGTTTATCTTTGATCAAAAATATAATCTTCGGAGCTGTAGAAAATTTCGAAATTATTGCAAAATCCTACAGTCCCCCATCGGATACTAAAACTTGCTTGTAGTATCCTGTCCAAAGGTGAGCAATAATTTCTGACCCCCCCACAAACAACCTTCCCTTATACTTATCTAAATCTATCTTTGATCCACCGACACCTCCATCTTCCCTACCCAGAGAGAATCGCAGTACACAGTAGGCATCTATCGACAGAAAAACAAGATTAGTTAAATAATCAATACACGGAGGGGGTCCACTGCCCCTGCACCATTTGTATTCACAATAATTCAAGCATGGAGGGGTCCAATGCCCCTGCACCACTTGTATTCACAGTAATTCAAGCATGGAGGGGGTCCAATGCCCCTGTACCACTTGCGACATAGTTTTTAACATGATACGACAACTTCAATGGGATTACCACCAAGCCAAAACATATCTGTTAAAAATATAAATGGAAGAAAATGAGCTTCCCCCCTTTTTTTTTGTTAAAATGCAATTGCCTGACACTTTGTTAAATGGCACTATTGTTCAGCCATAAATGTATTTTAAATTTTCACAATCTGCAAACACAACAATTCATAGGCATATGCAATTTGTTCCAATTAACTCCAAACAAGCAGTACAATCTTTACAGTTAGGAACTAAATTCACACATTATCTCCTTTGGAGTTGGGACCAGTACATAATACAAGATATATAAACTAATTAACAAGCTTTTGTAAACTCTTGATCTTAATCGAATTTCCAAATAGCAGCTTAAATGTTGTGGGCATCTGCCTCCTGCAGACCCCTCCCATCATGGGCTAGGAGTGCTCCTTCCTTGAGCATCCAAAGACACGTTGGTTCTCTGTACCTTCCGGAACTCTGAAAAAGACTTTTAAAGGAAAACATCTAGCCAGGTCCCCTGGCTCGGGGGAGTGTGATCAGGTCCTGTGACCTTGACTCACATAGACACTCTGGAATGGTCCTATACTTAAAACTTACACTCGAATAATTACCACTACTGAATTGCAACATGAAATTTAAAATTTAACACGTTCTACCTTAATGCTTTATACACATTACTTGAACAAAGCTATTTACAAGCGCCGCCTGTTTCCGGGCGGCCAGCCTAATCCCTGTTTGGGCTGCCACAGGCTGCTCCCTGCGGCACGGCGGAACTGGTTCCAACTTCAGGTCCCTCACAGCTTATGGCTGCTGGTTGGGGACTTCTGCCTTTTGGCTTCTCCCTTACTTGGGAGACCGCCCTACTCCATTGAAAAGCGGGTGACCATACTTGCTTGGGCTGGGGTACCCGAAGAGATCTCCTAGGGAGTGTCGCTGGAGGGGCTACCCCGGTGAGCAGACCCCTAGCTTGGGTCCCACTCCCTGCTGGCTGGGGACCTCCTCCTTTGGGTCCCTCCCTTCCCAAACCTGGGCTGGGGACAGGCAATCCCTGGCCACCGATTGCTGGTGGCCGAGAGCCCTCCCCTTCAGGTCTAAAACCTGGTTCATGCTCCTCCCCAGAGTCCCACAAGAGAGGGGGAATCACTTGGGCCAAGTGCTGGGGAACTTCTCCTCTCACGCACGCGACTGCGCCTGTGTGTGCAGTCTGTGTGTGTGTATGTGCCACAGGCTGAGGCTTTCTAATCTCAGGTACAATCCCAGCTGCCTGTTTCCCTGCCCCCGGCTCAAACAACCTGCATTGTTTGATATAACTGGCAGCCTGCCAGTAATCCTGTTCAAAATCCTTTTCCCTCACCAGGGCGGCCTTAAAGGTGGAATCTTGGGCTCGGACCTGCTTTTGGTCCGGGGCCAAAGCTATCCCCTGCCTCCCTTGTCCCGGATTGTTGCTACCGGGCCTGCTCTACAGGGGTCCCAGAACTCTCCTTCCCTGTTCCCCTGCTTGAACAGCTTGCACTGGTCCTGAATGGCTCCTCCCCTAGCACAAGCCACAGCGCCTGCCTGTGCAGCCTGTGAGCTTGTACCCGCTGTGGGCTGGGGGTTTCTGACCTCAGGTACACTCCCAGCTGCCTGTTTCCCTGTGGGTCCCATTAAGCTAAATGGGACCTTGTTAGACCGGGGAGAATTGGTCAGGTCTTCCGAGTGGACCACCGTGCTGGAGGCTCCAGTGTCCACCGAATATCTCCCCTGCCCCGTCTTCACCCCCATCTTAACATAGGGCCTGCTCCCCTCAGCATTTTTGCGGGGGACACAGGTCAACTGGTTGCGCTGGCTCTAGTCATTGCTGGATCGCCACCTTGTCGTGGTGGAGAGGCTTGTGTGAACCTATGAACCTGTGAGCGATGCCGTCGGGAGCACAGCTCTTGGCAGGGTCACCCAAGGCGGTAAGGTCAAGGGGGAGGTTCCAGACGAAGTGCGATCCATACCAAGTCATCAACGGTGGAACAGGCGGATGACGGTGGTAACTCTGATTCACTTTGGTTCAGGGGCTGCGAGAAGCACCACAATGGCTGTGAAGGCGGAAGAAGGCTGCAGCAGAGAGGGATCTCCAGTTGTCTTGGTTTTTCCTTGCCACTGGACCCTGGCCCCATTTCTGTCAAGGATCGTGTGGTGGCTGGCCAACCACCCCACGCTAAAAGATACCACAACAGGCGTCCTTCAGAGGGATCTACATTTACCTCTACAACACGCCAGTGTAAAGTCCTGTGGTGATCAGTAAGTGGTGATGGGGGCAGGATTGTGAGGTCTGGAAGCTCCTAATCACAAGCTGGCACACTAGGCGGTGGGTGTCTGATTCAGTCATCAGGCTCCTGGATCGAGGCAGGGGAGCCCCCCGGCAGCTACATCCATGACTGAGCAGCCCTATTTAGGATCCGCTTTGCTCACCCTGAACAGGGAGGGGGCTAGAAAAGGTGCCCCAAAAATAGCCTGCCACAATAACACCCTGTCTGGAATACCGCATCCAGAGGGGTCACCAAAATGCGGTCCTAAAGACAGAAAATTGAACTTCGGAGCATGGAATGTGCGGACACTAGTAGACAGTGCAACAAGTGATTGACCGGAGAGAAGGACGGCCATCGTATGCAGAGAGCTGAAACGATGCAACATTGATATAGCGGCCCTATCTGAAACTCGACTAGCAGAAGAAGGTCAATTGAAGGAGGAGAAGGGGGGTTACACATTCTACTGGAAAGGGAAGCCAACGGAAAACCCCCGGATCCATGGAGTTGGATTTGCCATCAAAAATGAACTTGTTAGCCAACTCTCCGAATTTCCTGTGGGAATCAATGGACGCCTCATGAAAATGTGTCTAACCCTATCCAACAATCAGATGGCAACAGTTGTGAGTGCTTATGCTCCCACCCTGGATTCACTAGATGAAGTAAAGGAGATCTTCTGTGCTGACCTGGATAAAACCTTGTCTGGTATCCCAAAAGACGATAAAGTCATTCTTCTTGGGGACTTCAATGCCAGGGTCGGTCGTGATTACCAACTATGGAAAGGCATCATAGGAAAAGAGGGCATCGGAAAGTCCAACTCAAATGGACTACTTCTTCTCACTAAATGTGCTGAGCACAACCTCACAATCACAAATACTTTCTTCCGACAAAAAAACAAGTACAAAACCTCCTGGAGGCACCCCCGCTCAAAATTGTGGCATCTCATTGACTATGTCATTGTACGGGCAAGGGATCGTCGTGATGTTCTGGTCACTAGGGCCATGTTCAGCACTGATGACTGCTGGACAGATCATCGCCATATCCGAGCAACTATGTCCTTCAAACTAAAGCCCAAGATACGTGCTCAGACGAAGCAGTTCCGGCCAAAATTAAACATTGAGGCCTAGAAATTGGGTTTTGGCGCAGCGACGGCTTTAGCGCCGGAAGTTAGTGCCGGAGCTAAGTCGCGCTGGGCGGGCCAAAAATTCACTAGTTCTGCGCCCAAACGGTTGCCGGCGCTGCTGAAAGCTGTTTGCGCCTGAAAACTGGCGCTACGCGCTGAATTGCGGCGCTATTCCGGCGCTGCGGTGCCCGCTGTGGTGCGGCAGGTTCGGGAAGTGCAGGCCTCCTCCTTCCCTTAAGGAGGAGCTGCCTGCACCCGGCCGCGGCCCGCGAAAATCATTGTAAAAATGAGCCCGGCACCTCGGACAAGTGCCGGGCTTGCATCTGTCCCGGGGTGGGGGGGGGAGAAGTCCGGGGAGGGAGCTGCGGCCAGGCGGCCGGTGGGAAAGTGGCCGGCCGCCGCGGGGCCTTTAATGCGCCGGCGCAAAGTCCAGTAAGGCACCTCTGCCAGAACGTTGCTTGCGGCTGCCACGGGCGAGGCGGCCGCAAGTCAATTTCGGAGTTCGGGCGGGTTACCATGGCAACCGGGACGCTGCGCACACCGATGACGTCATCGGTGCCGGCGCAGCGCTAACGGCCTAACGCCGATTTAGGGACCCACTCAATTTCCAAACTGGCCATAACTCCGGCGCTAGGCCCTCTAGCGCCTCAAAAGCGGCGCTAAGCCTACCGAATTTCTAGGCCTGAATGTCTTGAGGACACTGCCATACAGCAGTGCTTTCAGGATTCCATCAGGCAAAGTCTTCCAAAGGAATACCCACATGATACTGGAGAACATAGAAACATAGAAGATAGGAGCAGGAGTAGGCCATTCGGCCCCTCGAGCCTGCTCTGCCATTCAATGAGATCATGGCTGATCATCCAAATTCAGTACCCTGTCTCTGCCTCCTCCCCATATCCCTTGATCCCTTTAGCCTCAAGAAATATATCCAACTCTTTCTTGAATATATTTAATGAACTGGCCTCCACCGCCCTCTGTGGCAGAGAATTCTACAGGTTCACCACTCTCTGGGTGAAGAAATTCCTCCTCATTTCAGTCCTAAATGGCTTACCCCTTATCCTTAGATTATGACCCCTGGTTCTGGACTCCCCTGCCATCCGAAACATCCCTCCTGCATCTAGTCTGTCCAGACCTGACAGAATTTTATAGGTTTCGATGAGATCCCCTCTCAATCTTCTAAACTCCAGTGAGTATAAGCCCAATCGACACAATCTCTCCTCATACGTCATTCCTGCCATCCCAGGTATCAGCCTGGTGAATCTTCGCTGCACTCCCTCCATGGCAAGAACGTCCTTCCTCAGGTAAGGTGACCAAAACTGCACACAATACTCAAGGTGCGGTCTCACCAAGGCCCTGTACAACTGTAGCAAGACATCCTTGTTCCTGTACTCGAACCCTCTTGCTACGAAGGCCAACATACCATTTGCCTTCTTAACCGCCTGCTGCACCTGCATGCTTACCTTCATTGGGAACTGCTGAAAGCCACTATCCTCAACACCTCCCAGAACATACTCGGTTTCAAGTCCAGAAAACATCAGGACTGGTTTGATGAGAACGACTCAGAAATTGAGCAGCTCATAGAAAGGAAAAGGAAAGCTTTCTACGCCTGGCAAAACAACATCAGCAGCAAGGCCAAAAGAGAGGCTCATGCTAGAGTTAAGGCAGATGTCCAGCAAAGAATAAGGGAGATGAAGAACAACTGGTGGTCTCAAAAGTCCCTAGAAATACAACGTATGGCTGATACTGGGGACTCCAGAAGCTTCTTCAGTGCCACCAAGGCGGTTTTCGGACCAAGCTACCGTGGCTTAAACCCCTTACGCTCTAAGGACGGTTTAACTCTGCTCAAGGACAAGGAGGCAATTGACACAAGATGGAGGGAGCATTTTCAAGAACTGCTCAACCGACACAGTAGCGCAGATCTGGAGTCCATCAATCAATTACCGCAGAGACCAGAAAGGGAGGAAATGGGGGCACCCACAAGCATTGTAGAAGTGCAGAATGCCATCAGGTCCATGAAAAACAACAAAGCTGCTGGCTCAGATGGGATTCCAGCAGAAATCCTTAAAAAAGGTGGCCCTGAGCTCCTGACACACATAAATGCCTTCCTCCTAAAAATATGGCAACAGGAAGAAATTCCACAGGATCTCAGAGACGCTTTGATTGTTACTATCTTTAAAAAGGGGGAAAAGTCGGTGTGTGGTAACTACCGAGGTATCTCCCTTCTTTCTTCCACAGGAAAAGTGCTTGCCCATGTCCTTGCTAACAGACTTTTGCCGTTATCTGAGGAGGTGCTTCCGGAGTCGCAGTGCGGTTTCCGACCATCCAGAGGAACAGCTGATATGATCTTCACAGCACGTCAATTACAGGAGAAATGCCGTGAACAAAAGCAACCACTGTTCATAGCTTTCATAGACTTAACTAAAGCTTTTGACACCATCCACCGCCAGACTTTATGGCATATCTTGTCTAAGCTTGGTTGCCCCGATAAATTCATATTAGTTCTGAGGCTGCTACATGACAACATGTCCGCAGCAGTTCTCAGCAGCAGCGGTTCTATTTCAGAGCCCTTTACAGTTGAGACAGGAGTAAAACAGGGCTGCATCATTGCTCCAACCCTTTTTGCAGTGTTCATCTCAGTTATCCTCCATCTCATCGGCAATGATCTGCCCACCGGAATTCAAATCCTTTACCGTACTCATGGCCGACTTTTCAATCTCAACAGGCTTAAGGCCAAGAGCAAAGTCTCCATCACTACCATTATGGAGTTACAGTATGCAGATGATAACGTCATCACAGCTCTTTCCGAGCATGATCTACAAAACACCTTGAATGCTTTTTCCAGAGCCTACAAACTTCTGGGCCTCACCATGAATATAAAGAAAACCCAGGTGCTCCACCAGCCATCACCTAATCATCTTGCAACTTCTCCCTCTATAAAGATTGATAATAACACCCTTGAAAATGTCAACACCTTTCCATATCTTGGTAGCCATTTATCCTCCAAAGCTGACATTGATTCTGAAATCCATCACCGCCTGAGTTGTGCAAGTGCAGCCTTTTCTAACCTGAGGAGGAGAGTCTTTGAAAATCATGACCTCCAAGTCCAAACTAAAATTCTTGTATACAAAGCCATCATCCTTCCCACCCTTTTATATGGAGCTGAAACCTGGACTACGTACAGTAGGCATCTCAAAGCCTTAGAGCAATATCACCAACGCTCTCTACGCAAAATCTTGAGAGTCAGCTGGGAGGACAAGCGTACCAACTGGCGTATACCTGAAGAGGCCAATATCTATAGCATCACTACGCTCATCATGCAGCATCAACTCCGATGGATTGGACATGTCATTCGCATGTCAGACTCACGTCTCCCAAAACAGGTTCTGTACTCCCAGTTGAAGGAAGGGCAGAGGTCTCCTGGTGGTCAAAAGAAGCGTTACAAAGATAACATCAAAGTAATCCTTAAAAAGTTCCATATCGATATTAATAACTGGGAGGAAATCGCACTGGACAGAGACAATTGAAGAAAATGCATCCACAACAGTGCCGCACTACATGAAAAGAATCTCCAGCGTGCCACTGAGGATAAACGCCAGCGCCGTAAGGAGAGACAACAACTTAAGAAGACCCATACTCCAGTCCCTACCAATAGTCTTACATGCCCACACTGTAGTAGAGTCTGTGGATCTCGGATTGGCCTCCACAGCCACCTGAAGACCCACAAGTAGATGACTGATGAAGGACATACCATACTCGAATTCGAGTGGTCGCCGATGATGAGTCATTGCTGGGAGAGAGGTGGGGCAGATGGGGTAAAAGTACCGGTGGTGGCTGCTACTCTCCCCTGGCCAGTCAGAAGAGACCGTAGGGACTGTAAAAATGACTCAATCGCTGCGGGAGGGATGCCTGGCCCTGCCTTATGGGCTGGGGCTGTGGGATCCTTTCCCTTGCTATCCTTCCAGGGATTCTTACAGTCTTTTCTCCAGTGACCGTCTTTCCCGCACCCATAGCAATTTAACCTAGCCTGGGAGGGACGGTTCCCCTCCTGGTGCCACTCTTTCTTACTCTGGCTCCCAGGTTTAACCTCATGGACTTTTCCCTTGGGTTGGGGAGCCTCGATACACCTCATGTTTCTGAAGGTTACTGTGAGCCGGTGGATCACCGCTTCTTCGGTGGTCTGGGAGTTTCGGAGGTCAAACCAAGCCACGACCTGGGCTTGGATCTGGGGTAGGCTGTTTGTCATAAGACAATGGAGCCAGTGGGTCAATTGGACTGGGTCCAGGGCTGCCTGCCCTGACATTCCCGGGCATGCGCTCCGGTAGACTGGCCACAGCCTGTCTGCGAACGCCTGCGGGGACTCCCCTGGGAGCTGCACCGTTCTCTCTACCCGGGCGAACGGGCTACCATCATTGAGTCCCATGGCCTCCAATATCTCATTCTTCAGACCCTCATAATCCCTCTGCCCCCTTTTGCACTCGCCAGATAGGGTCTGGAGGAGATCACCTGCCAGGGAAAACAGCAGCATTTTTGCTTGCTCTGTGTCATCGCAGTCATTTACACAAGCTGCCTGCTCTATCTCCCTGAAGTGTAGAGAGGGGTCTCCCTTTTTAGTGAGCTTGGGGATGTGGCTAACCATGTCCCTGAGCTGGTGGGTGCCACACGGCACCACAAACTGATTCTGGATGGCCCCTGGGTCATCTTCATCAACGGGCGGACCGTACCAACGTTGTCGGAGGGGGTACACTGGTCCCGGCCTATCTAGTGGGGCCTGCTGTGCTTCCTCTACCACCTCATCCTCCACCCCCCTTTGCTGCCAGAGCTCCTGAAAGCTCGGAGCTGTGGGTGGCGGTCGGGACCTCTGATTCCCTGACCAGCCTTTTCCTGAGCGTTGCCTGTGGGACGATTTTACTTGGGTTGCCGGTAAAATCCGACTGACCTGCTTTCGGGCTGATCAGACATATCATCCCCTTTGCCCTCTTTAAAGCCATATTCAAGCTTTCTATCTCTTCCCTACAGGGGCCATGACCTGCTTCCTCAAACCCTTGCTCGCAGGCCAGCTTATATGCTGCCTTTACCTCCCTGACCTTTTCCTCCTGCTCTTTTACTTCTTGTATGAAGCGAGCGTTCTCCTCCCGCACCCTCATCTCATTGCGCTTGGCCTCTGCAACTAGGCACTTCAGGTACTCTGACTCGTGCCTCGTGTGGCTTTTGCCCTCACTAAACTGGACCACCAGGTGCTCTATCTTGGCCTGGTATTCTTCAACCTCCCTTTCCCTATCCCAACTCTCTGCTCTAGATTCCCTAAGCCTGCAGGTAACTTCCCCAAGCTTGCGGGCACCTAACCACAAACAGACCAGTGGGATAAAAAGAAAACCAATAACTGCTGCTCGCTCCAGACCCAAACCACCGTCTGCTACATCGCATACCATCGCCGATGGTCCTGCCACGGTCGCCATTTTGGAGGAATTGAGAGGGGGGGTTTGGGGTTATTGCCTCTGGCCAGTCAGAAGTCTCTGAGCTGCGCCAGAGCCCCGTGCGGTATTGAATTGCTCCCCTTTCCTGGTTCTGACCGCCGGACTTATTCAGCAGCGATGTAGGCAGAAACGAGACTCGTGGTTGGGTGCAAAACAGACCAGTATTTATTGAAATAAAAAGAAATAAATTGAAAATAATCAATACAACACTCCTATGCTTAATACAGCACTTACTTAAATACAGTACACTTATTGTCCACTACAGCACTCTTTTCCTTAGTGCAACACTCCTTTACTTAAATACAGCACTTTACTTCTCACTTACACTTAGGGGGAGAAATTGGGTGAGTAGCGCCACCTGTTAGCACCTAAACAGGCAGTCAGTGGCTGTAGCGCCACTGGCTGCGCCTCCCGCGATATTCAGCAGGGGCGCTAATGGTGGCGTTAGGCATTTGTGCTGCGCCACCACCGATGATGTCATCGGTGTGCGCAGCGCCCCATTCACGCCCCGTTCGCTACCTGCGCCCAGTTCACGGGGCCTTACTGTGCCGGCAGCGGCGCAAGTTACGGTGGAGATGCGGGGCGGCTGCCTTTTTCGGCAGCCGCCTGCCAGCACCTCCGTCCCCGGCCTCCTAACCCCCTCCCCACGGCATTGCCGGCTGTTTCCCGAGAGCCCGGCACTTCTCCTTGGTGCCGGGCTCATTTGCCGGCACTCACGAGCGGGGATCGCGCTGTTGCAGGCACCTCCCCCTTAACAATGGGAGGAAGGTCTGCAGTACCGCAGCGTGCCGTGCCGCAGCGTGTGGCGCTGTGGCACGTTGCGCTGCGATATTCAGTTTCAGCGCCCTAAGAGGGGCGCGGAGTGCCTCGAGCCTCGCCCCGTGTCCCTCGAGGGGCAATGAAACTGAATATCTGACGATCGCTAAAGCCTCGAACGCTGCGCTAAATCCTGCGCTCAGGCGACATTTGCGCCACTTTGGCGCCCCGACCCAATATCTAGGCCTTAGTGTCTACTACAGCACTCTTCTACTTAGTACAACACTCTTTTACTTAAATACAGCACTTTTAACGAGCGCAGCACACCTTTAATACAGTACACTTTGCTTACTACAGCACCTTTGCTTAGTACAACACTCTTACTTAATAGGGGAGGAGAGAACGGACACAACAAGGGAAAATTGACTAAAATCACAAATTTAACAATAATTCTCCTTAATTCCCACCCCTAAATACCTATCTAAGTTTCCTTGTGATGGGTCAGAAAATTTATGCTCACCAGAGAACGCCTGCTCCGTGCCCTTGCGGTCTTAGATTCTTCACCACCCTGAAATGGAGATACCCCAGTGTTTAAAAGTAACTGCTGGTATTCCATGCCTTTGGGTGGGCTGTTGAGTTGTTCTTCCTTGCAGGCAGAGCACGGAGGCGAGGCGGCAGAGAGAGAGAGAGATGGCTTCCTGAGAAGCTATCTTTATATCCCATTTGGCGCCAAAATCTTCACACCCAAATCCGGATGTATCTGGGCTAAACAAAGGGGATCCAAACTGTCCCCATTGACTGTGATGGGGTTTGGATGAATTACCCATTTGTTTAAACTGGGTTGAATAAAGCTGTCTCAGTTTGAAAAAAAAAATGTCTGTTTCTTTAATTGCTGTGTAAACAGCCCTTGGATGTTAGTGTAAACAAAGCCATTGTCCTGTGGTCAGTGCAACTGCAATTGATTGACAGCTTTAAGTGGTTAAGCCTTTGTGTCAACATTGTAGACTTCCTGTAAACAAACATCGATTGTCCTGCGGTGAAACTCACTAAACTGCCTTTGATTGACAGTTTAAATACCTCATTGCTTCAGAGGCTGGGGTTTTTTCTAAATCCTTTGTCAGCCATCTTTGATTTTCCTTTCCATATGCACACAGGCTGTGTTGTATCTTTTGCCACGAGGCCGGACAGCCATCTTTGATTTTCCTTTTTCACAGACACACAGGTTGCCTTTCAAGTCCTTTTTGTCAGCCCGTGCTTTGAAGAGAGACTGGGCTAGATTTTCAGTATAGACAGTTTTGGGGCGCTAACCTTAGCGCCCGCCCGAAGTTAGCGCCCGCCCCAAAGTAGCGCCCCGTTGCCGGAAATTCAGTGGCTTCGCCCTAAGAGATTGGTGGAGCGCTAAAAGAGGCGTTCCACTCCTATCTTTAGGCGCTAAGCCGGCGGTCCAGAGGTATGGCGCCCAGGCGGGGCGCAGCGCGGGTGCTGTCATTTTTGGACTGACAGCAGACCCCGTGGCGCCGACCAGCTCTTAAAGGGGGAAGGGACGAATTGGTCTGCTGCCACGCCCTGCACACTGCAGCCTTGCAAAGAGGCCTCAACACTGCTGCTCAGCCCCAGGGAGTCATGGCAACGCCAGAGAAGGCCCATCAGCGTGCCCTGCGCTTCTCAGAGGGTGATCTGGACATAATGGTCACAGCTCTGGAGGTGAGGCGCAAGATCTTGTTCCCAGAGAGTGGGAGGAATCCAACCCACCACGACTACACCAAAGCTAGGAAGCAGATTGCCCAGAGGGTGATGTTCACCGGCGATGCCCCCAGGACCCACAAACAATGTCGTAAAAAATACAACGATCTGAC
Source organism: Somniosus microcephalus (assembly GCF_052327205.1). Classification (NCBI taxonomy): domain Eukaryota; kingdom Metazoa; phylum Chordata; class Chondrichthyes; order Squaliformes; family Somniosidae; genus Somniosus; species Somniosus microcephalus. The sequence goes on from NC_140997.1 coordinate 140,502,174, forward strand.
CAGGATTGTGAAGGTGAGTAGCCTTTCCAGTCTCCTCCTCATTCTTGCATGTACACCTGACATGATGGGCAAAGGGAGCTGAAAGCCCTATTGGCCAGCCCTCAGCCAGCAGCATTGGGACAGTCATGAGCATCACATGGCCATTCGGCACTCTACACTTTGTCCAAGCTATTCCACCATGGGAGGCAGTGCACACTACATCAGGGCTTCACTCTGTCCAAGCTATTCCACCATGGGTGGCAGTGCACACTACATCAGGGCTTCACTCTGTCCACGCTATTCCACCATGGGAGGCAGTGCACACTACATCAGGGCTTCACTCTGTCCAAGCTATTCCACCATGGGAGGCAGTGCACACTACATCAGGGCTTCACTCTGTCCACGCTATTCCACCATGGGAGGCAGTGCACACTACATCAGGGCTTCACTCTGTCCAAGCTATTCCACCATGGGAGGCAGTGCACACTACATCAGGGCTTCACTCTGTCCACGCTATTCCACCATGGGAGGCAGTGCACACTACATCAGGGCTTCACTCTGTCCAAGCTATTCCACCATGGGAGGCAGTGCACACTACATCAGGGCTTCACTCTGTCCACGCTATTCCACCATGGGAGGCAGTGCACACTACATCAGGGCTTCACTCTGTCCAAGCTATTCCACCATGGGAGGCAGTGCACACTACATCAGGGCTTCGCTCTGTCCACGCTATTCCACCATGGGAGGCAGTGCACACTACATCAGGGCTTCACTCTGTCCAAGCTATTCCACCATGGGAGGCAGTGCACACTACATCAGGGCTTCACTGCGCACTTACAGCCCGTCCTTTCTCTTGCAGGCTAAAGTAGCGTTTAATCGCCAGGCGCGTGCCAGGGGTGGCCGCGCCAAGCTGCAGAAGCTCACTCAGCTGGAGGAGCGCGTGTGTGTGCTCATGGGAGCCCGTGTGATTGTCCCCACAGCGTGCGGAGTATCCGACCCTCCACTGCCCGGCAATGGTAAGGACCTCGCCTTTTGGCCCTCTCGCGTCGCACTGGCCCATCCGAGCTACCTCCTTTGCCACTGTCCCACCAATGCGCTGAATGCCACCAGTCCTAACTCCCTCGCTGATGCCGTCTCCTCACTCTGAAGCTACTCTTGTGCGTTCCTGCTTTCAGCTGGTGACGACCAGGACCCTGAAGCTGCCAGTGACAGCACCTCCGACCAGGAGGAGGAGGAGGAGCAAGCCGGACCTTCGGGGGAACAGTCACGTCCCGCAGGAGAGAAGGAAATGCTTGACACCTCCTCACTGGACGAGTGCCTGGAGGAACTGTCGCAGGGCAATGCAGCTTCTGGGACCAGTGGCGTCCAGCCACCCAGGAGCCGTGCGCGTGGCCCGCGGCCTTCCCCCCAAAGGGGGGAAGGATCAGAGGGGAGTGCTGCTGTTCGGCACACTCGCCGCCACCAACGCGGCAAGGGTCCCCTAGTTCGGCCCCCTCCTCCCCAGCGGGAGAGTCGCGACTCCAGTCCGGACACCTTCACCTCGGAGGAGGTGCGGAAGCTGGATAAGATGGCCGAGGATTCGGACCGGCGCCACACGGAGCTCATGAGCGTGGTGGGGCGCATGCCTGAGGCCATCGAGTCGCTGGCGACCAGTGTGCGTGAGTTCGGGGCAGCAACTGCCGCGAGTGGCCGCATGCTGACTGATGCCGTCAAGACCCTGACGGCTGTGATGCGCGCGCACACCAGGACCACAGGGGCACTCACTGCTGCCACACGCGCTGTCTCAGGCAGGCATCACCAGGGCAGCCGCCGCGCTGGACCATCCCAGCAAGCCGCCCCTCGGCTGATTGTTGCGGATCCTGCAGTGCGGGCCCGGCCGAGTGCCACCGCGCCACAGCACCAGCCAGCACATCCCACACGCCAGCTGGCCCACATTGCGCCATCCGCCGCCGCCATTCCCCCACTGGGGCGTCAAGGGCAAGCGGCTGCAGCTGATGGTGGCCAGGCTCAGGTGCGCCACTCAGCAGACGGCCCCTCGAGGCCCAAACGCCGTGTAGGCCGCCCCCCAGCGGCATCTGGCGGAAGGGCATCTGAGCCTCAGGCACCTTCCCCCAGCCTCGCAGCAGCCACTGGGCAGAGCTTGCGAAGGAGCAGCAGGCCGGGCAGGGGAGGCAAAAGGCTGGGCAAGGTCTCGCCCTCGCGGGCCACTCAGTAGAGGGTGTGCGCAGCTTTCCTTTTATATGGCGGTGGCCATCTTTATTTTGCCCATGGTTGTGTTGTTGGAGGGCTTATTTTTTGCGTTAGGCCGACGTTGAGGCCCGGTTTGAAGAAAGGTGGAGTGACTCCTCCCCAGTTTGTGGGAGTGAGTCGTTTGTTGGGCTTTTTGTGGGGCCCGTTTATTGTTTTTGGGGATTCATGTGGGAAGGGCTTTTCATTTTTGTGTAATAAAAAATTATCTTTATTCATGCAGTCTCCATGGTTGTTCTTCTTAGTGTTTGTTGGCTTCGCCAGCTGAGGGGTTGCGGAGCGGCTGCATTCATCTTCCCTCATGGCCCCTGGCCATTCCCTGACAGGGGGCTTAGAAGTACCGTGTAATAAGGTGGCGTCGTGCGGCCCTTGGCCCTGGTCGCTCCCTCCTGGGAACGTACTCCTGCTCCTCCTCCTCCTCCTCCTCATGCTCCTCCTGCTCCTCCTCCTGAGGTGCTGGTCCAACATCAGGTGGCAGTGCCTGAGTCCTGCGGATAGCCAGGTTGTGTAGCATGCTGCAAACCACCACAAATTGGGAGACCCGGTCCGGCGAATACTGGAGAGCTCCTCCGGAGCGATCAAGGCAGCGGAACCGCTGCTTGAGGACCCCAATAGTTAGCTCGATGATGTTGCGGGTGGTTTGATGGCTCTCGTTGTAGGCCTCTTCAGCAGCGGTCCTGGGCGCGCGGAGCGGGGTCATGAGCCAGGTGCACAAAGGATAGCCTTTGTCCCCGAGTAGCCATCCTCTTGGGGGAGGCTGTGCCTGGAACATGTCATGCACAGTACTCTGCCGCAGGATAAAGGCATCGTGGCTGCTGCCTGGGAAGCTGGCATTGACTGCCATGATGCGCTGCTTGTGGTCACAGACCAGCTGCACATTCAGAGAATGGTAGCCCTTCCTGTTGCGATACTGCTCGCCATGCTCCAGAGGGGCCCGCAAAGCCACATGCGTACAGTCAATGGCGCCCTGCACCAAGGGGAATTCCCCGAGTCTGGAAAATCCCAATGCGCGCTGATGCTGGCTCTCCAGGGCCATGGGGAAGGAGATGAATTGGCTTCTCCTTCTGAACAGTGCTTCGGTCACCTGGCGGATGCAGTGATGCGTGCCGTACTGGGAGATGTTTGCTATGTCCCCAGCAGCGTATTGGAAGGAGCCGGTGGCATAGAAGTTCAATGCCACCGTCACCTTCACTTCCACCGACAGAGACATCCTGCACCTGAGCTTTGGCCGCAGATCTCGGCGAAGCAGGTGGCAGATCTCTGCAATCACCTCCTTTCGGAATCGGAGCCTTTTAACACATCGCGCGGCACTCATGTTTAGGTAGGAGCGCTGCTGGCGGTATAGCCTGACTGGGTAAGGCCTACGTGGCCGACGCCTGTAGCCCCCTCTGCCTCTAGCCAGGGCTGCCCCTCTCACAATGCGTCTGCGAGCCCTACGGACATGGAGCTGCAGCTCCGCGTTGGCACCCCATGCAACCCCCATCAAATCCTGGCAAACACTCTAATTTCCAAAAGGCCACTTGCAGCGCTCTGGCCTGAGTCCAAAAATACCTGGCTCTTGCTGCTTGAAACCAGTTAGCTATCCTCCTTGTTGTGTCTCCAGAAATGCGTTGCACAAGAGTGTTTTCTGAAAAAAGGCTGGCCTTTATACTGGAGAGTACGTCCCCTTTAATTTGCGCCCCCCGGGGCCCGCGCTGGTTGTGTTGCGTTCCTTTTTCCAAACGCTCCGGCCGCCAGCCGCACAATGGGGCGGTCCGACTGAAGTTTGGAATCGGGGCGCACAAAGGGCGTTGCACGAGGATGTGACGTCATTTTCTGCGCGCGCATCCGGGCGGGCGCTAAACTTTGCGCCGGCGCTAACGGGCAACTTAATTTGGGGCGGGGCGCAAACTGAACTGCGCCCGGGCGCTACATGCCTAGCGCCCGAAAAACACTTCTCTTAAGGCGCTAACTGCTGGCGCAAGCGACTGAAAATCTAGCCCACTGTCTTTTGTCTTCTGCCACGAAGTCTGATGGCCATTTTGATCCCTGGATTTTTAAAGGTATATTCTACCCAGGTTTATCTTTGATCAAAAATATAATCTTCGGAGCTGTAGAAAATTTTGAAATGATTGCGAAATCCTACACCAGAGGCACAGGGTCGACATGCAGCGGAGCCGAGCTGGGAGCGTCCTGCGCCCTCTGACAAGAACTCTCCACTGCTGTCCCTGTCTCCACCATCTGCTGATGCTCGCTTGTGAGCTATGATACACCAGGTGACAACTCTACTCTATGTCCCGAAGGTCCCACCGAGGTGTGAGTGTCTGCGCTGGTGATGTGTGCGCTTAATCCTGCTGACGCAGTGCCCTCAGAGGTTGCAGCTTCCTCTGAGGAGTCTGGAAGCTCAGGCTGTTCCTCCTGGACAGTGGGGACGGGGACTGTCGATGGTTCTGTGGGGGAGTAAAGGAAAGAGTTAGAGATGTGAGATCAAGGTTACATGCACATTGAATAGTGCAGATGATCATAAGTCAATCTGTTAGAGCATCAGATTCATTATCAGTGACTCATGCAATGTCAATGAGAGAGATGCCAAACTATTCTGTCACCAGCTTACTGTGATGCACCTGCCTGTCCGTCCCCCACTTGGGAATCCTCCCAATCCCAGCAATTTCCAGGGCCGCCTCCTCCGAGATGGTGAGCTGAGCTACTGAGGGTGGCCCTCTTCCTGTCCTTGCTCTTTCCCTCTTATTGTGGGCTCTCTTTTCCTGCAATGAGGGAGACAAGTGGAGTTTGAGTGAGAATGAAGGAGTGAATCTAGAGATTCCATAGCATAGATGCTTAGAAGGAGACAAAGGGCCCTCCCTGTGTGTTGTAAGTTTTCACTGCATCACAGTGATAGAGAGTGTGAGGTCTGCATGGGCAAATAGTTAAGTGAATGTGACCATAGAGAGAGAGGGAATGGGTAAGGGTGCAAGGATGTAAGTGTCAAGTGGGATGTGGAGGAAGAGGTTGGCAAAGCAGAGTGCTGGTGAGGAGAGGCGATGGGGATCAGATTGAGGGTGATGGGAAAGTGATATTCACTTTTCCTGTGTGCAGAAGGTCACGAAACTTCCTGCACTGCAGCCAGGTTCTGCGGCACATAGACATAGACTTGGGCCTAGAAATTCAGTAGGCTTAGCGCCCCATTTGGGGCGCTGGAGGGCCTAGCGCCGGAGTTATGGCCAGTTGGCAAATTCAGTGGGGCCCTTCCGTCGGCGTTACACCGGTTGCGCTGCGCCGGCACCGATGACGTCATCGGTGTGCGCAGCGTCCCGGTTGCCGTGGTGACGGGCCCCAGCGCCGAAATTGAGTTGCGGCCGCCTCGCCCGTGGCAGCCGCAACTAAGACTTTGGCAACCGAGTCTTGCAGGAGTTAGCGCCGGCGCATTAAGGTCGCGCGGCGGCCGGCCGCTTTCCCGCCGGCCGCCTGCCCGCACCTCCCTCCCCGGACTCCTCCACCCCCCCCCGCGGAACAGATGTGTCTGGCCTGCAAGCCCGGCACTTGTCCGAGGTGCCGGGCTCATTTTTCTGAACATTTGAACGGCCAGAGGGCGGGTGCAGGCAGCTCCTCCTTAACTGAAGGAGGAGGCCTGCACTTCCCCAGCCTGCCGCACCGCATCGGGTGCCGCAGCGCCGGAATTGCGCCGCAATGCGGCACTCAGCGCCCATTTCGAGGCGCTGACACCCTCTAGTAGCGCCGGCAGCCGTTTGGGCGCGGCGCTACTGAATTTTTGGCGCGCGCAGGGGGACTTAGCGCCGGCGCTAAATTTCCGCCGCTAAAGCCCTGGCGAACCCACAACCGAATTTCTAGGCCTTGATCTCCTGGGCCACTTGCATCCACACAGTTTTAGTCTGCTGGGGAGGCTTCTTCCTCTCTGAAGAAAGGAAGAGCACCTCCTTATTTGCTCTTGCTCCCTCCATGAGAGCTTGCAGTGCGGCTTCATCGAACTGCGGAGCACACTTTGGCATTCTGCTGGACATAGTTGCTGAATGAAGCGATCACAGCAATGGGCATCAAGTTTGCAGTCTCCAGAAGAAGCAAGGCTGCTTGCAGGCCTTAAATCCAGCAGCATTGATGATGTCATCGGAGGCGACTTTCAGGATGGAAAGTCTCATTGGGCCAGGGGTTCCCACATGCTGGAAATCAACTACCCAATTAGGGGAAAATCGCACTTTTTCCCACATCACACTGGAGTTGGGTTCAGGACTCGAGAAACACCTGACATGCCCCCAGCCCGCCCACACTGGCAAAATCGAGTCCTGGGTGTCTATTGAAAATTTCAAGACTGAGATTGACAGATTTTTGTTAGGTAAGGGTATTAAGGATTACAGAACCAAGGCGAGTAGATGGTGTTAAGATATAGATCAGCTATGAATAATGGAACAGGCTCGAAGGGCTGAAGGGCTTACTCTGGTTCCTGTGTTCCTATAATGTGTTTCAGGTAGGTATAATTTACAACAACAACAACTTGTATTTATATAGCGCCTTTAATGTAGTAAAACATCCCAAGGCGCTTCACAGGAGTATTATAAGACAAAACATTTGACACTGAGCCACATAAGGAGAAATTAGGGCAGGTGACGAAAAGCTTGGTCAAAGAGGTAGGTTCTGTAATGATCAATAACATGTCATTCTATAGTGGACACTAGGTGGAGCTGTAGAGCTGTGTAGAGCTGTATATAACTGTATGTATAAGGCTACACTACCCAGCTGTATGAATATTAAGACTACATTACCCATGAGGCACTAGGCTACCCACAAGGCAGCAGTCAAGATGGAAGCCTCTACAGATACTGTACCTAGCCCACATGTGCTCAATAAAAGTGTCTAGCAAAAGCTAGCTGTGTTCATAATAAGAATGTCTATTTATTAATGAACATAAGATGGTACCAGGATGGTGAAGATCTGCTGAAAATTGTGAAAAGCGACATGGAGAATTTGAAGCCACCAGAGCGTTTGAAACTCACAGGAAACATCGACTACAATTGGCAGACTCTTAAACAACAATTTGAACTCTGCATTGCAGCCATCGGATTCGGTACGAAGCCAGACGCAGGGAAGATAGCGTTGCTGCTTACGGTTACAGGCCCACAGGCGATAGAGGTATTTAATACATTTGTATTTAATCCAGAGGAGAACAGAGAAAAATTAGAAGATGTGCTAAAAAAAATTTGATGCACATTGCTCTCCCAAAAAGAATGAGACCTATGAAAGATACAACTTCCGTTCTCAGACATAGCAGCAAAATGAGACTTTTGATAGCTTTATAACTGATCTGAAACTGAAAGCACAGACATGTAATTTCTCTGAGCTCAAAGCATCCATGATTCGTGACCAGATTGTGTTTGGTATTCATGATAAAAAAGTCAGGGAACGTCTGTTGAGAGAAATCAAACTAAATTTGGAAAATGTGGTGAAAATATGCCAAGCCAGCGAACTAGCACGAAAGCACGCGAAGACTTTCAATGAAATCAATAATGATGCGATTGTAATGAGTGATAATGCTGCTGTCGGTGCTGTGTCCTACAAGGGGAAGAAACGTGGGCAGAACAGAAATGAAAAGCAATCGGAGGATGAAATTTTTAATTGTAAACGCTGTGGTTACAAACACCAGTTAAGACAATGCCCAGCGTTTGGAAAAATGTGCGCAAAGTGTAATGGAAAGAATCACTTTGCCAAACAATGCTTTTCAAAAGTACAAACTAAGAAAGGGCAACGAGTTAATGTAATTGAGGACACTGATTTAAGTGAGACATTTTTTGTAGGAATGGTGTCATGTGACGATATCAAAAAAGATACAGAAAATGTGCAGCCCTCAGAAATGGACAATGCTGAACATAAAGTCAATGCAGTAAAAGTGGACAAATGGATGATCCCACTGCAGATAAATGGAGCATTAGTTACATTGAAACTGGACACTGGGGCAAAAGCAAACTTAATCAGTATGAGTGACATAAAAAATATGAAAGAAAAGCCCAAAATACAGAAAAAGTCAGTACTACTGAAGAGCTATAATGGACAGAAAATAGATAGCCTAGGTGTATGCAGACTTAAAGTGACAGTCAAAGACAAAGTGCATCATCTTATGTTTTCTGTTGTGGCTGAAAGACTTGATTCGATACTAGGTGACAAAGCTTGTGAAGACTTAGAACTGGTCAAGAGAGTCTACCGTATAAGCTGTGCCATAAGCAGACCAGATGACTCAGGTGATGAAGCAGAGAGCCCATCAAGGATGAAAAGGCCAAAGGGTATCCATGTCTTCAAAAAGCCTAGTTTCTCCAAGAAAAAAGAAAAAGACTTTAAGGTCAAAGAGAAGCCAAAGGAAGAAAAGCACAAAGAGGAAAAACACAAGGAGAAAAAGTCCAAAGATATAACCGCAGCAGATGTTGTTAAGCAGTGGAAAGAGAAAAAGAAAAAGAAGAAGCCTGCACCAGAGCAGGAAGCAGTTCCGGTGGATACTCCTTCTTCCCTCAGGCCAATCTTTGGTGTTCCATTAGCCGAGGCTGCTGAGAGGACTATGCTGTATGATGGGATCCAGCTGCCAGCAGTTTTTCGAGAGTGCATTGACTACATTGAGAGTTATGGCATGAAGAGTGAAGGAAACACTGAAACCCTCTCCAAGCAAAGATCGCAAGGAGACCTCGATCTATACAAGAGCAGATCGATGACAATGCCGCAACTGCATCTTGTCATTCACCACCAGAACAATCTCATGAAAACACATCAGACTTACCCGTGTTGAGAAGATCCACACGTGAAGTAAAAGAGCCTGATAGACTTAATCTTTGAGTACAATGTAAAGCTTTGAAAATGTGTTGACTGTTTTGAAAATGTTTATGTTTATAGAGCACTAACAAAAGTGTTACTGATATTATCTTTATTGTTTTCTTGAAAGTTGATTGATATTGATTTTGTTAAACCTCAAAGAAAGGGGGATGTAATGATCAATAACATGTCATTCTATAGTGGACACTAGGTGGAGCCGTAGAGCTGTGTAGAGCTGTATATAGCTGTATGTATAAGACTACACTACTCAGCTGTATGTATATTAAGACTACATTACCCATGAGGCACTAGGCTACCCACAAGGCAGCAGTCAAGATGGAAGCCTCTACAGATACTGTACCGAGTCCACATGTGCTCAATAAAAGTGTCTAGCAAAAGCTAGCTGTGTTCATAATAAGAATGTCTATTTATTAATGAACATAAGAGGTTCTAAGGAGCATCTTAAAGGAGAAAAGAGAGGTAGCGAGGCGGACAGGTTTAGGCAGGGAATTCCAGAGCTTAGGCCCTCACCAACAGAAGGCACGGCCACCAATGGTTGAGCGATTATAATCAGGGATGCTCAAGAGGCCAGAATTAGAGGAGCGCAGATATCTCGGTGGGGGGTGGGGGGTGTGTGGTTGTAGGGCTGGAGGAGATTACAGAGATAGGGAGGGGTGAGGCCATGGAGCGATTTGAAAACAAGGATGAGAATTTTGAAATCTATGTGTTGCTTAGCCAAGAGCCAATGTAGGTCAGCGAGCACAAGGGTGATGGGTGAACGGGACTTGGTGCGAGTTAGGACATGGACAGCCAAGTTTTGGATCACCTCAAGTTTACGTAGGGTGGAGTGTGGGAGGCCAGCCAGGAGTACATTGGAATAGTCAAGTCTAGAGGTAACAAAAGCATGGATTAGGGTTTCAGCAGCAGATGAGCTGAGGCAAGGGCAGAGACGGGCAATGTTACGGAGGTGGAAATAGGCGGTCTTAGTTATGCTGCGGATATGTGGTCGGAAGCTCATTTCAAGGTCAAATATGACACCAAGGTTGTGAACAATGTGGTTTAGCCTCAGATAGATATTAGGGAGAGGGATGGAGTCAGTGGCTAGGGAATAGAGTTTGTAACGGGGACCAAAAGTAATGGCTTCGGTCTTCCCAATATTTAATTGGAGAACATTCCTGCTCATCCAGAACTGGATGTCGAACAAGCAGTCTGACAATTTAGAGACCGTGCAGGGGTCGAGAGAAGTGGCGGTGAGGTAGAGCTGGGTGTCGTTAGCGTACATGTGGAAACTGACGCTGTTTTCGGATGATGCCGCCAAGGGGCAGCATGTAGATGAGAAACAGGAAATAAACAGTCAAGCCATTCTGAGGGTGTATGTAACTGGGGAGACAAATACTGACAAACTGAGACATGATTTACTGGGCAGCTGAATCTGTCTGGAATTGGAGAGAAGGGATTTGGATGGAGAATTGATTGATTATCTTGTGGTCTGAGTACAAATACTTAGAGGAAAATGATTTTCCACATTTACATTCTAGGTGGCGACCCAGCACTCAGTGAGATGGTATGTCTATCACAGAATACTGTAGACTTCAGCTTCTGGTTTGCCCCATTGATATTCCACTGCACACCCTTTCATCTTGGAGCCTTTTCACAGTCCGACTGAGATGGCCTTTGTACAAATCTAGCAATTGTCCAGGTTTTAAAAGACTCTGATTGTACATAAAGAAAAACTTGCATTTATATGCAAGGCTCGAGGGGCTCTTATTTCTTATGTTTCTTATAAAGCGCCTTTCACAACCTCAGGATGTCCCAAAGTGCTTTACAGTCAATGATGTACTTTTGAAGTGTAGTCACTGTTGTAATGTAGGAAACGCAGCAACCAATATGTGCACAGCAAGGTCCCACAAACAGCAATATGATAATGATCAGATCATCTGTTTTAGTAATATTGGTTAAATAGGGCTAAATTTTGGCAGGCACACCAGGGAGAACTCCCCTGCTCTTCTTCAAAATAGTGCCATGGGATCCTTTAAGTCCAGCTGAGAGGGCAGACAGGGTTTCATTTTAATGTCTCATCCAAATGACATCACCTCCAACAGTGCAGCTCTCCCTTGGCACTGCACTGTGAGTGGCAGCCTAGGTTATGTGCTCAAGTCTCTGGAGTGGGGCTTGAACCCACAACCTCCTAACTCAGACGTGAGAGTGCTGTCCACTGAGCCACGGCCGCACAGTGACGGAAGGAGTTTTTACACCCCGCCCGATTTAACCCTCTATTGACTTCAATGGGGAGTGGAATTGGATTAGGTGTAAAACTGGTGTACGACCCGAACCCACCCCCTTCCCGCCTGCCGGGTTAGGTTATAACTAGAGCCACGTGTCTACAGGCTGTTGAACCCAGTGGCTGTGCCCTCGATCTCTGTCTGTTTCTTCCTCCCCTCTCTCTTTTGAGCAGTCTTGTAAAAAGTTCTTTTCCAGTTCTGATTGGGTTTTAACCCGAAATGTTACCCTGCCTTCTTTTCTCAGGTTCTCACAGACCTGCTGTATACTTCCTGCAATTCCTCTTGTTAGTTCAGACACACAAAGCAGTCAGAACTGAGTGGGGCACTGAGTTAACCCGCAGTGCCAATTAGTGCCACACAATGGCCGGTACCGTACCTCAGTCCTGTACCTGTTGGGTTAAAACTATTCCAAACACATTGCGTGTGGGATCCTTAAAATCATGCACCACTGGAGACTTTCACCCCATCAGTCTCAGGATCTAGAGAAGAAACAGCTTGGTTTTAACACACTCCATTAATTGATGCTTAACAAGATGTTTACAGGCACAAAAAAAGTATTCAGGCAGATTAATGGTCAAAGAACCAGAGGGGGAGATGAGAAGAAATCTTTTTTGCACAGCGAGTTGTCGTGATCTGGAATGCACCGCCTGAAAGGGTGGTGGAAGTGGATTCAATAGTAACTTTCGAAAGGGAATTGGATAAATATTTGAAAAAGGAGAAAGTTGCAGGGCTATGGTGAAAAAGCTGGGGAGTGGGACCAATTTAGATAGCTCTTTCAAAGAGCCAGCATAGGCACGATGGGCTGAATGGCCTCCTTCTGTGCTGTGAGATTCTATAATCTGTGCATTGATGTGTGTTAAACTAATTCAGTCGTGGGAACAATTTTATAAATGTGAGCAAAAATTAGCCAACGGCCAAAATTAATGTAAACACTCCTTTAGCACATGTACCAGCAGTAACACAGAGAGGAATTTCACCCTTTCTGTCTCATATATTTTGCATAGGGAAGAATTTACTTCTCCAGACTTTCCTTCTGCTTTAGATGCACCTCATCTTTAGCCTAGGGCGCAGCATAGTGCTTGTGTTGGTATTAAAAAACAGAGAACACTTTGAACACCATTTGCAATTCAAAAGTAGAATACAGCACGAATGCGAGACTGCGTTCTCTATGAATGGCAGGACATTAAGGAGTTGTGTTTATAAATCAGCTGCCCTGGTTCCCTGAAGGAGGTCATTCCCCTGGTTTATGAGTTACTTTGTAGAATGAATTGTTATTTGAAGATCAGACTGATTTGATGCAGGATGGTTTGGCCTCTGATTTAAGAACCCCATCAGTCTTGTGTACACAGCGTGATGGAGCTGTGGGGTAAGAAGCTTTAATAAACGGACAGCTCACACCCAGTTCGAGCAGCAAAGAGGCACGATCCACTTTTTGTTGCCATGTTCCAAGGTTAGGTCTGCTCACAGCTGTGTTCTAGAACCGGCGAGCGATGCGTCGCTGAGGCCCTTAAAATGTGAGCACTGCCTGGGGTCAATTTTGACTTTTGGGCGCCCGAGTGCCGGGACAATCGCCCCGTAACCGTGGCAATTAGGCGCCCGCGATTTTGAGGCCAATGACCCAGAGGGGGTGATTTTAACTCATCTTTGCCTGGTGTTGACAGAGTGGAAATGGCCTCACAATGGGGTCACGGGCTTTACCAGCCCCGCTGACCCTGATGATGCAGCCGCCTCCATTTTGAACAGGGCTTCCCACTGGGCTCCTCACATCGCCCGCCTCTTTCAGGTGGTAGGCCCCTTGTGATATGTAAATCAGTATCCTAGCACTGTGATTGCCATTTTAGGTCGGAGCTGGTCGGGGCCTGCGTCGTGCTCACACCGATCAGTTCCATGGGCGATGAAGCCATCGAGGCCCAGCCAGGGCAAGTTTGAAATTATTCTTGTGGGGCCTGGAGGAGGCGGAGTGCCCCGCAAATATAATCGGGGCCGCCTTGCGCCACTGGACCATCCCCCTCCGTCATCGCCACCCCGCCCCCCCCCCCCCACTCTTACATCGTAGCTAGCTGGGGTGGACCAATATTGAGAGGCCTCAATCCACTTGGCACCTCACAGACCAATGTTAATTAGGCCAAGGTCTCAAAATCGCGGCTGCGTCTTCGCCGCGGGTATGGGCGATCGGCTGGTGTGTTTTGCCAGTCGAACGCCCCAAAAGACAAAATTGAGGCCAGGCAGTGCTCATTCCACACACGTTAAGAGCCTCAGCGAAACATTTGGTAATCACTCTGAGCTTCCAGAAGACAGCGGTGAGTAGAGCTTACCTTGAAAAGAGAAGTTTGAGACATGACAGCCTCCCAGGGGATGTGCGGTGCGGCGGGATTCTAATGCCTGTCCATGTGACCCTGACATAACCCTGTCCCATTTTCCTGCGGGGGTGGGGAGAGAGAGACCGAAACATCCTGTGTCAAATCTGTCTCTGCTTCAAATACCAATTCATTCTACAATGTAGCCCATAAGCCAAAGGGAGCTGGAGACAGGTGTTATAAACACAGGCCCTTAATGTGTTACCATTCGGTAGAAAAATGCAGAGTCACATCAGTGGTTTATTGTACATTTGGATTGGCTTTTCTCAAAATGTTTTCTTGTAGGAATGGCTAGCTTCCTAACTAAAGGACTGAGGTCGAGTCAGTCTATCAAACAGACGATGTTTAATACTAATCAACCGAGTTTAAAACAAAAACACAGGAGAACTAAATTACAGGTCTGTACTCTTTGCTAGGACTCTTTACGAGGACTGGCTAGGGCGGCTCCCCAGCCTGACGTCATGACGTCATCACGTTTTCCCGCCGCTGGAGGATCACGTGATCAACGTGATGACGTCATCGCGTTTGGTCTCATTCTTAAAGGGACCGCGCTATGTACATGCAATGATATGAACAAAGATACAGATTCATTCTGTAGCTAATAATTTGTTGAAGATAATTATGTACATTAGATCAGAGTCCCCCTGGTGGCTCCGCCACATGCGCCGCCCCAGAATTGTCTTTAACAGTAAAAGTCAATCGACTAGGAGGTCTGACAAGCCTGTCAGAGCGACTCCTGTATTCTTGGAGTGGACGTTGTTGAACAGCGGGCGGGCTGGCGGACGGAAGCCTTCGGTCTGGCGTGGATGCAGCAGCAGGTCGACCACGTCGTGGTGGCTGTGCAGTCTCTACTGGCCGGTCGATGTCCAGGTGTGCCGGTTTGAGATGGTCAATGGATATGTGGTCGGGTTTACCACCGATGTCTACAGAGAAACTCTTGTCGCCTATCTCCAGTACGCGAAAAGGGCCTGTGTAAGGGGCCTTGAGCGGATCCCTATGGGCATCATGACGAATGAATACTGTTGTGTATGTACCTTTAAGAGAAGAACTGATTCTATACTGCAGTACCGGCAGTGACCACCCCTGTATATAAAGCCATAGCAGGCTTCTGTACTTCAGTCTTGAATTACTCTCTGTTCAGTAAATACCTGTTTTATTGTTCTCCTGCAGTCTGAGTATTATTGATCCTCGGACACTACACTGGTGATGGGCAGGTTTGAACTCACCTGCAGTACTGCATCACCTCACGGGGATCTTTTCCCTGAAGAGAAGCTTCTTGGAGGTCGAAGTCAGAACGGCGGGCGTCGACCGCAGGCAACCGCCCAGGGATCCATCGGAGAATTGCAGGGGAGGCTGTGGAGAGCTGGGCCTGGCTCCCCAGTCGAGGTGTTCCAGCAAGTCGTGCTGGTAGCAGGTAGTGCGCTGACCCTTCCGGACTGCGGCGGGCTCGGGCTCGATCGAGCAGCTCTGCAAAGGGGCCGTGCAGCGTCGTCGGGAGGAAGAGAGAGAGAGAGAGAGGGTGGAGCGCACAGGGCGCAGTCGGTGCTCAAGAACAGGGCAGCATGGAGAGGATAGAATGCGGGGAAGGAAAAGTGAGATGCGCCGAAGCAGCGGGTCGCCGCCATTACCCTGTAGTACGCTAGGAGCAGCGTGGCAGCAAGGGGAAGAAGGAAAAGCGCGGGAGGCGCCATTTTATTCCATTGGGGAAGAAGGAAAAGCGCGGGAGGCGCCATTTTATTACATTGGGGAAGAAGAAAAAAGCGCGAGAGGCGCCATTTTAAATCACCCAAGATGCCGAAGAGTGGCAGTATCACTGCTTTCGACAACGAGGTAGAAGACTGGACCACGTATGTGGAAAGAATTGAAGTGTACTGCAATGCCAATGAGGTGGCCAATGGAAAGAAGGCGTCGGTATTATTAAATTTGATGGGCGCGAGAACGTACGGCCTATTGCGGAATTTAATTACCCCAGCTAAACCAATGGAGAAATGTTTTGAAGAGATTGTTAATATCTTACAGGAACACCTAAACCCTACACCGCTGCTGATAGCAGAAAGATTCAAGTTCCATAAAAGAAACCAGCACAAAGATGAGAACAATGCTGACTATCTTACGGAACTACGCAAGTTATCGAAGCACTGCCAGTTCGGAGCAGGACTGGCAGACACCTTACGGGATAAGTTTGTCTGCGGGCTCCAGTGTGAAGGAACACAGAAATGACTACTTTCGGAAAAGGACCTGACGCTAGAACAGGCTTTCAGCGTGGCAGTATCCTATGAAGCAGCAGCACGGGGAGCTGCGGAAATACAACAGAAACCACAAGAATACAACGCTAACGAAATGGCGTATGGAGCAGAAAAGTGCTATCGCTGCGGCAGAACAACCCATGATCAGAAGGACTGCTGGTTTAAGGACAAAGTATGCAGGCAATGCAGGAAAATGGGACATATAGCAAGAGTCTGCAGGTCAGGAAAGAAAACCAACACTACAAGAACTACTAAGGAAAAGTATAAGAAAGTAAAAAAAATGACAGACAGTAGTTCGGAAGATCAGGTGAGTGATAATGACTCAGGTAGCAGGAGACTAAGTTGTCTAAAGTTACACAACGTGATCGCAAAGGAGGATCACCGAACCATTTGGGTCACCCTCATGATAGCAGGGTCCCAAGTAAAGATGGAATTGGATACAGGATCAGCCCTAACTGTCATGAATCGACGAGACTATGAGCGGCTATTCTCACACATACCCTTGAAGGACACGTCCATTGTATTGAAGACATACACGGGGCAAAAAGTCTACCCCAGAGGAAAAATAAGGGTGCCAGTTGAATACAATGGCAAGGAAACACAGAAACTGCATCTATATATACTACCGGATGGAGGACCACCACTATTGGGACGTGAGTGGATCCGAAAGATACAATTGGATTGGCATTCCATTCAGGCGCTAACTGTGACTGATAAAAAGGATGATGATGTCACACCTGGACGACTGTCAAAAATTCTAACTGACGCGAAAGAGGTGTTTCAACAAGGACTTGGGACTCTAAAAGGGGTAACGGCAATGATAAAAATCGAAGATAACGCAAACCCAAAATTTTTTAAGGCCAGACCTTACACGATCCGCCCAGCTGTTGAAGCAGAGCTGGAGGGTCTGGAGCGTTCGGGTGTGCTGTCCAAGGTGGACTGGAGCGAGTGGGCCACACCCATCGTTCCTGTAATGAAGAAATCATTGAGCAGCACGCCTGGGGAACCGAAGAAGGTTTGCATCTGTGGGGACTTCAAGGTAACTGTGAACCCAGTCCTGCACAAAGTACAATATCCACTTCCACGGATAGAAGATATTTTCGCCTCACCATCTGGAGAGAAACGCTTTACAAAGATTGATCTGGCCCAAACGTATCTACAAATGGAGGTGGAAGAAGCATCTAGGAAATACCTCACGATAAACACTCACAAAGGCCTTTACCAGTACAATCAACTGGTATTCGGGGTAGCATCAGCCCCGGCTATTTGGCAGAGGGCGATGGAACAAGTCCTGCAAGGGATCCCGGGGACCCAGTGTTATTTGGATGACATCCTGGTTACGGGCGAAAATGACAGTGAACACCTTGCCAACCTGGAGCAGGTGCTCACGAGATTACAGAAAAATGGGCTACGAGCCAACCGCCCCAAATGCGAGTTCTTCAGGAGACAAATCTCGTATTGTGGCCACATGATTGATGAGGAAGGGTTGCATAAGTCGCCGGACAAGATTGAGGCTGTAGTCAAGGCTCCAGCACCGGAAAATGTGTCACAACTGAGGTCGTTCCTCGGGTTGGTGAACTACTACCATAAGTTCTTGCCGAATTTATCTACAATTCTGCACCCACTGAACGCCCTACTGCAAACTGGAGTAACATGGAAATGGAGTGATGAGTGTAAGCGTGCCTTTCAGAAATGGAAATGCCTAATCACTTCAAAAGAAGTATTGGCCACTACAATCCAACAATACTGATTCGGTTAGCATGTGATGCGTTTCCCTACGGCATCGGAGCGGTGATGTCACACAAATTCCTTGACGGTTCAGAGAGGCCAATAGCCTTTGCGTCGCGCTCGTTAACCTCAGCCGAGCGTAACTACGCCCAGATTGACAGGGAGGCCCTCAGCCTGGTGTGGGGGGTGAAGAAGTTCAATCATTATCTGCACGTGCAGAAATTCACCCTACTGACTGATCATCAGCCCCTGGTCTCCATTTTTAACCCAAAGAAGGGCGTTCCGGTGATGATGGCGCAACGGCTGCAACGAAGATCACTTTTTCTAGGGGCACATCAGTACGACATAGAGTACAAGGGTACGAAACAGCATGGAAACGCTGATGGGCTGTCGCACCTACCATTGCCTGCAGTAGAGGAAGCACCTGCAGTGGACCCTGTTGAGATATTCCATGCGACCATAGTCGAATGTCTACCTGTTACAAACTCAAGTATAGAGAAGGAAACCCGAAATGACCCGACAGTCCAAAGATGTGCGGGTTAGGTTGATTGGCTATGATAAATTGACCCTTAGTGTTAGGGGGATTAAATACGTGGGGTTACGGGGATAGGGTGGGATATGTGTTGGTGTAGGGGTTACGGGGATCGGGTGGGATATGTGTCGGTGCAGGCTCGATGGGCCGAAATGGCCTCTATCTGCACTGTGGGGTTTCTGTGATTTCTGTGATTTCTGTGACACTCTCTCGGGTCTATGATTTGATGGTGAAGGGATGGCCAGCACATGGCGACTCACTGTTGCCAGCATTCTCACCAAGGAGAGAACAGCTGTCAGTGTGCCGGGGGACCTTGATGTTGTGGTAAACCACTGTTATTGTTGTTCACCGTTGTTGTTGTTGTTGCACACTGTTGTATCTAGGCATGCCTCAGCATGCCTCTGCTGGCTCCGCCCCTGGCTCCACCCACAGGCCCAGGTATAAAGGTGACTGCTCTGCAGCCCCCTGCCTTCTTGGAAACCAGTCAACCACAAGAGGCATGCTCTGTTCTTTGTTAATAAAAGCCTTTTAGTTACTCTCCTAACTCTCTGTCTTTTATGAGTAATTGATAGCACATCAATTTTATTAACAAAAACAAAATGTCGGCACCAGACGCTGAGCAGCAGGAAACGACGGCACCAAACGCTGAGCAGCAGGCGCTGCAGCAAACGACGGCACCAAACGCTGAGCAGCAGGCGCTGCTGCATGCCCTCAGACCAACATGCCTGGACCTAGACCCTCAAGAGGCGGGTTCGTCTACCAAGTTCGCACAATGGCTGCGTTGCTTCGAAGCTTACCTGGAAGCCTCAGCCGTGACACTAGATGGAAACAAACTAAAAACCCTGGCCTCCAAGGTGGGCCACCAAGTCTACACGCTCATCCAGGACGCGACTACCTACACGGCGGCTATCGATCTGCTAAAAGGACAATACACACGCCCGGTAAATACGGTTTATGCCAGACACCTCCTGAGATCCCGCAAACAGCAGTCCGGGGAATCATTGGAGGCATTCCTACGGGCACTACAGATACTCGGCCGAGCCTGCGATTGTAAAGAGGTATCGGCCGCGACACACGCGGAGGGACTTATCCGAGATGCTTTCGTTGCGGGCCTCAAATCCGACTACTCCCGGCAGAGACTGCTGGAGAAGGGTGAAATCGACCTGAAGAAGGCAGTGTCCCTCGCGCTTTCGCTAGACGCGGCCCACCGGAATATGGACGCATTCTCCCCTAACCGCTCCGCACCGTGGACGCCACAACCTTGGGTCATGGGACCCCCGGCACCAACTGCTGCAGCGATGTCCAAGGGCCCGAAATGTTACTTTTGTGGCCAGGCAAAACACCCCAGAGCACGCTGCCCTTCGAAAAACGCTACCTGCTCTGGCTGCGGGAAGAAAGGACACTACGTCAGCGCCTGCAAAGGTAAAACCGCTAACGCCAGCAGCGCCGCGTGTGAACTGTGGGGGCAGCCATCTTGTCCGCCATCTTGGATACCTCCAGCCGCGTGGGGATCGGGATCATGGGCACTGCCATTTGTCCGCCATCTTGGACGCCTCCAACTCCAATCGCGGGTGACCCGGACTCAACCACCGCCTCGTCTGACGACCACAGCGACTCGCTCGACCATACGCTGGCCTCCGTGACGCTGGACCAATCTCTCCCTCACCAACTGTCCAGGTCCATGATGGACATTACGGTAAACGGCCGCGCCACTACCTGCCTTTTCGACAGCGGGAGCACGGAGAGCTTTATCCACTCCAACACGGTGCGCAGTTACTCTCTCCCGGTCCTGCCAATGCGCCATCGGACCTCTATGGCTTCCAAATCCCATTCAGCAGACGTCGGTGGCTACTGTGTAGTGACCCTTTCAGTAAGGGGCACAGAATACAAAAATTTTAAACTTCTTGTCCTGCCCCATCTCTGCGCGGCCGTTCTACTGGGGTTGGATTTTCAGTGCCACCTTAAAAGTGTCACATTAGCGTACGGCGGACCCTTCCCCCCACTCACAGTCTGCAGCCAGCAGCTTTTAAATCGCCCGCCGCGCACCATTTGCAGCCTCTCCACGCTTAAAGTCTCCCCCCCCCTTGTTCGCTAACCTCACCCGCGACTGTAAGCCCATCACTACCAAAAGCAGGCGGTACAGTGCCGGGGATAGGAGCTTCATTAAATCCGAAGTAGCAAGACTCCTGAAGGAAGGGATTATTGAGGGTAGCACTAGCCCATGGCGAGCACAAGTGGTGGTAGTGAAGACTGGCGAAAAACAGCGCCTAGTTATTGACTACAGCCAGACGATCAATCGCTACACCCAGTTAGATGCATACCCACTCCCCCGCATATCTGACATGGTCAATCAGATAGCACAATACCGGGTGTTCTCGACGATTGATCTGAAGTCGGCATACCACCAGCTCCCCATCAGGGCTGAAGACCGCCAGTACACATCTTTTGAAGCTGACGGTCGTCTCTACCACTTCCTCCGAGTCCCCTTCGGCGTCACCAACGGGGTTTCGGTCTTCCAAAGGGAGATGGACCGAATGGTTGACCAGAACGCGCTGCAGGCCACCTTCCCCTATCTAGACAACGTCACCATCTGCGGCCACGACCAGCAGGACCATGACGTTAACCTAGAGAAATTCCTCCGTATGGCCCAGCGGCTCAATCTAACATACAACAAGGACAAATGTATGTTTCGCACCACGCGCCTCGCCATTCTTGGCTGCGTAGTGGAGAACGGAGTCATCGGCCCCGACCTCGACAGAATGCGCCCCCTTATGGAGCTCCCCCTCCCCCACTGCCAAAAAGCACTGAAGAGATGCCTAGGGTTTTTCTCTTACTATGCTCAGTGGGTGCCCAACTATGCGGACAAAGCCAGACCCCTCATCAAGTCCACCTCCTTCCCCCTGACTGCAGAGGCATGTGCAGCCTTCACTCTCATAAAAAAAAGATATTGCGAAGGCCACAATGCACGCAGTGGATGAGTCCATCCCTTTCCAAGTGGAGAGCGATGCATCTGACTTCGCCCTAGCTGCAACCCTTAACCAGGTGGGGAGACCCGTGGCCTTTTTCTCAAGGACCCTCCAGGGCCCCGAGATTCGACACTCCTCTGTCGAAAAGTAGGCCCAGGCCATTGTGGAAGCGGTGCGACATTGGAGGCATTACCTGGCCAGAAAACGATTTACCCTGCTCACTGACCAGCGTTCAGTAGCTTTTATGTTTAATAATAATCAGAGGGGCAAAATCAAGAACGACAAGATCTTGAGGTGGAGAATTGAACTCTCCACCTACAATTACGATATCTTGTACCGGCCCGGGAAACTCAATGAGCCCCCAGATGCCCTTTCACGTGGTACATGCGCCAACGCGCAGGTTGATCGACTGCAGACCCTCCACAATGACCTCTGCCACCCGGGGGTCACCAGGTTCTTCCATTTCATCAAATCCCGTAACCTGCCCTACTCCATCGAGGAGGTCAGGACCATGACCAGGAACTGCCAAATCTGTGCCGAGTGCAAACCGCATTTTTATAGGCCAGACAGAGCAAGCCTGATCAAGGCCACTCGCCCCTTCGAGCGCCTGAGCGTCGATTTTAAAGGGCCCCTCCCCTCCTCTGACCGCAACGTGTACTTCCTCAACATAATTGATGAGTACTCCCGTTTCCCGTTTGCCATTCCGTGCCCAGACATGACTAGTACCACGGTCATTAAATGTCTGAATGACCTTTTCGCCTTGTTTGGCTTCCCTAGCTATATCCATAGCGACCGGGGCTCATCCTTTATGAGCGACGAACTCCGTCAGTACCTGCTCACGAGAGGTATTGTTACAAGCAGAACCACCAGCTACAACCCCCGGGGGAACGGCCAGGTGGAAAGAGAGAATGCGACGGTTTGGAAGGCCATCCTCTTAAACTTAAAATCTAAGGGCCTTCCGACCTCTCGCTGGCAGGAGGTCCTCCCTGCGGCGCTCCACTCCATTCGGTCACTGCTTTGTACGGCCACCAATGCCACCCCCCATGAAAAAATGTTCACTTTCCCCAGGAAGTCCACATCGGGGACCTCGCTACCGACATGGCTGACGTCTCCAGGACCCGTCCTACTGCGGAAGCATGTGAGGTCCCATAAAATGGACCCCCTGGTCGAGAGGGTGAGCCTCCTCCACGCCAACCCCCAGTATGCTTACGTGGCATACCCGGACGGGTGGGAGGACACAGTCTCCATACGAGACCTCGCACCTTCGGGTGCCCCTGAAACACTACCATTGCGGGAGGACACAGTCTCCATACGAGACCTCGCACCTTCGGGTGCCCCTGAAACACTACCATTGCCATCCACCACTACCCACAACCCAACCCCGGTAGACGGCATGCCGCAGCCCCAGGACCCGTCATTGACCACCCAACCACTCAATGAGACGCCAGATTCAACGTTGGATGCTGCACCATCACCGCCGCCACCACAACGATCAGGACGGCATACAAGGCCACCTGATAGACTTACTTACACGAACCTTTAGTACACTTCACCCCGCCGGACTCAATTTTAAACAAGGGGTGAATGTGGTAAACCAGTGTTATTGTTGTTCACCGTTGTTGTTGTTGTTGCACACTGTTGTATCTAGGCATGCCTCAGCATGCCTCTGCTGGCTCCGCCCCTGGCTCCACCCACAGGCCCAGGTATAAAGGTGACTGCTCTGCAGCCCCCTGCCTTCTTGGAAACCAGTCAACCACAAGAGGCATGCTCTGTTCTTTGTTAATAAAAGCCTTTTAGTTACTCTCCTAACTCTCCGTCTTTTATGAGTAATTGATAGCGCATCAGATGTGTGGATCCCGAGTGGTAATTCCACCCAAGTTGAGAGATAGTGTGCTCAATGAGCTTCATGAGGGTCATCTGGGAGGGGTAAAAATGAAGTGCCTAGCCAGGGCGTTTGTGTGGTGGCCGGGAATCGATAAAGAAATTGAGGATATGACCAAGAGATGCAGCGGATGCCAGAAGGTCCAAAACGCTCCAGCACAGGCCCCGTACATCCATGGGAGTGGCCCTCATCTCCATGGCAACGGGTACACATTGATTTTGCTGGTCCATTTATGGACTCAATGTTCCTAATCGCTGTGGATGCCCATTCAAAATGGCCAGAGGTCATCAAAATGTCCTCCACCACCACGGAGAAAACTATTGCAGTCCTACGGACCATCTTCACCAGGAATGGCTTGTCAGAACAGATTTGCTCCGACAATGGGCCATAGTTTGTGTCCGAGGATTTCCGGAGGTTTCTGAGGAATAATGGGGTGAAACATTACACATCTGCCCCATATCATCCAGCCACAAATGGATTGGCTGAGAGGTTTGTTCCGACCTTTAAAAAGGCAATAAAGGCAATGCATAATGACGACATACCACTACAACACAAGGTGGATAATTTCTTGTTTGCTTACCGGAATGCGACACATGCAGTCACCAACCAAACTCCAGCCATAATGTTCTTCAACCGAAGGCTAAGATGTCGCCTGGATTTGCTCAAACCAAACATAAGATGAGATGTTGAGGATAAGCAATTCCAGCACATAAATGAGAAGCCAACCAGGAGCTTCAAGATAGGGCAACCAGTCTTGGCCCGCGACTACCGAACAGAAAAATGGCAGCCAGGAACGATATGCACACCGCAGGGACCACTAATGTACACAGTGGACGTTGGAGAGAGCATCGTGAGATGCCATGCTGACCAGATTCTAGAGTCACAGGAACAAGCCAAACCCATACCACGAGCAGGTGCACCTGGTAATCAACCCGAAGTACAGATTGCGTCTACCTCAGAAGCAGTGGTATTGGAAGCTGACGAACCAACCAATGACAATGAGCCAGAATCAACTCCGCCGCAAGAACAGGATACTCGAGAAAGGCGTTATCCAGTCACGATCAGGAAGCCTCCTCAAAGACTGAACTTATAAATGATTATTTCAGTTGATGTATATAGTACAGAGAAAATTGTAATTGTAATTAGTTATTATTTAGTTGTTAAATGAATGTTATGTACTGTTTATCTAAAAGGGGAGGAATTGTTGTGTATGTACCTTTAAGAGAAGAACTGATTCTATACTGCAGTACCGGCAGTGACCACCCCTGTATATAAAGCCATAGCAGGCTTCTGTACTTCAGTCTTGAATTACTCTCTGTTCAGTAAATACCTGTTTTATTGTTCTCCTGCAGTCTGAGTATTATTGATCCTCGGACACGACAAATACAAATTCAGCATTCTTCAGCTCCGCTGGTACGTGTGAAGATGGAAGGCCGTGCTGCGAAGTTGGGATAGGCGCAAAAGCCCTGGCTGTTTCTCGGTGGCTGCTGAGTTGTTCGGCTGCGGACCACGGCTCAGTAGGAAGCGGCAGGAAATCTCCCGGTACGTGGAGTGGCTGGCCGTACACGAGCTCCGCAGCGGACAATTGCAGGTCCACTTTGGGTGCCGAGCGGAGACCCAACATGACCCACGGAAGCTTATTCACCCATTCGGCGCCTTGGAGGCTGGCCCTCAGCGATGCCTTTAACGATCTGTGGAAACGTTCGCACAAACCATTTGCTTGCGGGTGATAGGCCGTGGTGCGGTGAAGCTTGGTGCTGAGACCCTGGGCCACATCGTTAAAGAGCTCGGAAGAGAACTGTGGACCGCGGTCTGGAGAAATGTCCGCCGGAACGCCGAAACGTGCAACCCACGAGGAGAGGAATGCTCTGGCAACATCAGCGGACGTAGTAGACGCCAGAGGAACTGCTTCTGGCCATCTGGTAGTACGATCGACCATGGTGAGGATGTGTGTGAACCCCTGCGATGGTGGAAGCGGCCCGACGAGGTCCACGTTGACATGGTCGAATCGACGTTCTGGTACTGCAAACGTGGCCAATGGGGCTTTAACGTGACGTTGCACCTTAGACGTTTGACAGACGACACAGGTGTTAGCCCAGTCGCGGATATCCTTACGCATTCCTCTCCAGACGAACTTAGCCGACATTAATTTTTGAGATGCCTTCACGCCAGGATGCGAAAGCCCATGTATGGCGTCGAAAACTTTGTGGCGCCAGGCGACTGGAACGATCGGGCGGGGATCTCCCATGGAGACATCACAGAGTAACGAGGTGCCTGCAGCGTGGAATTGCACATCAGTCGGTTGGAGGCTAGAGGTGCCGGTGCGATACGCCTGTGTTTCAGGGTCGGATGCCTGATTGGTAGCCATGAGGTCATAATCGATGCCTAGCTGGACCGCCCGTACGGTCGCGCGAGAAAGGCAATCAGCTACCAAGTTGTCCTTGCTAGCTACGTATTGGAACTCTGTCGTGAATTCTGAAATGGAAGTTAGCTGTCGCTGCTGTCGAGCCGACCACGGTTCGGCGGTCTAGGCCATGGCGAAGGTCAGTGGTTTGTGATCTACAAAAGCAGTGAAGGGACGTCCTTCTAACAAAAAACGGAAATGCCGGATAGCCAGGAACAGCGCCAGCAACTCCCGGTCGAAAGTGCTGTATTTGCGTTCGTTGCGCCGGAGTTGGTGGCTGAAAAATGCCAGTGGTTGCCATGTCCCGTTGACCCACTGTTCCTGCACAGCGCCTATGGCATAGTCGGAAGCGTCAGTGGTAAGGGCGATGGTGGCACCTGGCAGAGGGTGCACCAACATAGTTGCATTGGCTAGAGCGGTCTTTGTGTTGTCGAAAGCGTTGTCCATTTCGACTGTCCAGGCTATTGTATCCTTTCCGGCCTTGCCTTTGAGGGCCTCACAGAGGGGCTGCATGAGTCGTGCTGCCTTGGGCACAAAGCGGTGGTAGAAATTCACCATGCCCAGGAATTCTTGAAGAGCCTTGGTGGACTGCGGCCTTGGGAATGCTGTAATTGCTTCGACCTTTGACTGCAGCGGAATTGGGCCCTCCAAATTAATGTGTTGGCCCAAGAAGTCAATCGGTTGTAGGCCGAACTGACACTTGGCTGGGTTGATTATGAGGCCATGTTGGCTGAGGCGCCGAAAGAGAGTGCGGAGATGGCAGACGTGTTCCTCTTTGGTAGAGCTGGCTATCAGGATGTCGTCAAGGTAGACAAATAAAAAGGGACGATCCCACAGGACCGAGTCCATTAGTCGTTGAAAAGCCTGTGCTGCGTTCTTGAGCCCAAATGGCATCCGTAGATACTTGAACAGTCCAAAGGGAGTGATGACAGCCGTTTTCTGGACGTCCTGCGGGTGTACGGGAACTTGGTGGTAGCCACGGACGAGGTCGACCTTGGAGAAGATTGAGTTTCCCGCCAAATGGGCGGAGAAATCCTGTATATGCGGGATCGGGTACCGATCGGGAGTAGTGGCGTCATTAAGGCGTCGGTAGTCCCCGCATGGCCGCTATCCACCGCCGGGCTTCGGGACTATGTGGAGAGGCGAGGACCAGGGACTATTCGACTGGTGAATAATCCTCAGCCGTTCCATTGTGGCAAACTCTGCCTTCGCAGCCGCGAACTTGCCGGGTTCCAGGCGCCGAGCTCGCGCGTAAACTGGAGAGCCAGTCGTAGTAATGTGGTGTTCGACACCATGCTTAGTGGCCGAGGAGGAGAAAGCGGGCTTGGTCAGCTCCGGGAATTCACCTAATAGGCGAGTGAACTCGTCCGGCGAGGGCAACGCGCAGGAGACAGTGTGCGACGTTGCGGAACTGCGGAAGCAAGGGATGGAGTGGAAGGTGGCCGCGTTGATCAATCGACGATTTCTTACAACCACCAAGAAGCTGTTGGCGCATAAGAAATCCACGCCGAGGATGGCTTGCGAAACCTTGGCTTTAATAAATTCCCACTGAAACCATCGCCCGCCGAAGCACACCTGGACCCGCCGTTTGCCAAAGGAACGAATGGCCCCACCATTAGCTGCCACGAGGGAGGGCCGTGCATCCCAAACTGAATATCGAGTGCTGAGGCAGGAAGGATGCTACACTGTGCCCCGGTGTTGCATAAAAAGCACCGGCCTGAGAGGGAATCTGTAATGTGGAGGAGCATCCCGGAATCTCCAATCACCATCGTGGCCGCGGAACGTCCCTCAGACTCGGTCCTCCTTTTCTGGAGTTGCTGCTGGTGTTGATGTCGGTTTTTTTTTAGGCGCGAAACTGCAGGGAGGGCGGCAGCCTCTGGCTTTTGCGCTGAAACGGGCATGGTAAAAACACAAGCCAGGGGATGGAGGCGTCGGGGCGGCATTCGCGGGGGAGGGGTGCCTCGTGGCAGCGCAGGATTGCTGCGTGACCGCATAAATCGTATCTGCTTCTGCAGCCAGTGCTGCGCAATCTGTGGCTTCCGATCTGGCGAGGGCAGCCTGAACCTGCTCGGGTAGTTGACTCAGGAATAACTTCTGAATGAGGAAACATTGTGGTTCTGAGCCAAGGAGCGCGAGCATCTGGCTCATTAACTCAGATGGCTTGGAATCGCCAAGCCCGGGCAAAGCGAGTAGCCAGCGGGCACGCTCCACTTTCGTGAGCCCGAAGACCTGTATTAACCGCGCTTTAAGAGTATTATACTTGCTGTCAACCGGGGGGTTTTCGAGCAGGCTGATGATCCGTGAGGCCGTGGAGCTGTCGAGTGCGGAGACCATGTAAAGGTAACGGGTCTGATCCGCAACGATGTTTCAGAGATCGAATTGTGCTTCTGCTTGGACGAACCAGGAGGCCGCCTGTTGTTCCCAAAACTGTGGGAGCTTCAAAGCCACGGAGTTCGCTTCCATGTTTCGTCGCGCTTCGCTTCTTCCGCGAAAATTGTTCACGAAAATTCGGGGTCACCACTGTAGGAATTGCTAGATTCCTAACTAAAGGACTGAGGTCGAGTCAGTCTATCAAACAAACAATGTTTAATACTAATCAACAGAGTTTAAAATGAAAACACATGAGAACTACATTACAGGTCTGTACTCTTTGCTGGCTCCACGAGGACTGGCTAGGGCGGCTCCCCAGCCTGACGTCATGACTTCATCACATTTTCCCGCCGCTGGAGGATCACGTGATCAATGTGATGACGTCATCGCGTTTGCCCGCGCGCTTAAAGGGACCGCGCACTGTACATGCAAACCGTATATACAATGGTACAGATTTAGTCTGTAGCTAACACATTGTTAAAGGGAATTATGTACAGTTGTTCAGAGTCCCTCAGTGGCTCTGCCACATGCGCCCCCCCAGAATTGTCTTTAACGGAAAAAGTCAAATGGTGAGGGGGTCTGACAAGCCTGTCAGAACGACTCCTGTATTCCCGAAGTGGAAGCTGTTGGATGGCGTGCGCTCTGGCGGGTGGTTGCACTTGTTCTGGCGTGACGACAGTGGGCGGCCGACCTCGTCTCGGTGGCTGTGCGGTCTCGACGGGATGGTCAAGGTCCAGGTGTGCTGGCTTCAAACGGTCGACCGAAATGTGGTCCAGTTTACCACCGACATCCACATTGAAGGTTTTGTCTCCAGCCTCTAACACGCGGAAAGGACCAGTGTATGGGGCCTTGAGTGGATCCCGGTGAGCATGGTGGCGGATGAACACTTAGTCGGCTTGTTTCAGCTCTGCTGGAACGTGAGAGCCCTGAAACCCGTGATGCGATGTGGGAACCGGCACGAAACATCTGGCTGCTTCCTGGTAGCTGATAAGCTGGCGTGAGGCGAACCATGGCTCCGTTGCTGTTGGCAGGAAATCCCCTGGCACTCGCAGTGGCTGACCATAAACGAGCTCTGCCGTGGAAGAGTAAAGATCTTCCTAGGGGGCCGTGCGAAGGCCCAACATGACCCACGGCAGCTTGCCTGCCCATCCAGCGTCTTGGAGGCTGGCCCTCAGTGTGGCCTTAAGCAATCTGTGAAAACGTTCGCACAGACCGTTCGCTTGTGGGTGGTAGGCTGTGGTGCAGTGTAACTTGACACCGAGTCGTTGAGCCACCGCATTCCAGAGTTTGGAGGAAAACTGCGGTCCCCGGTCTGAAGAGATGTCAGCAGGCACTCCAAAATGGGCAACCCAGGAAGAGATGAACGCCCTGGCCACGTCCGCTGAAATAGTAGATGACAGGGGAACCGCCTCCGGCCATCTGCTGGTGCGATCTACTATGGTCAGGATGTGCGTAAAACCATGGGAAGGTGGAAGTGGTCCTACCAGGTCCACATTAACGTGGTCAAACCGTCGCTCAGGAACTGCAAAGGTGGCCAATGGAGCCTTGACGTGGCGCTGTACCTTGGCCTTTTGGCAGACCACGCAGGTGTTGGCCCAGTCGCGGACATCTTTATGCATGCCCCGCCAAACGAACTTAGATGACATTAGCTTCTGAGAAGCCTTCGTTCCTGGGTGTGACAACCCATGTATGGTGTCAAACACCTTGCGGTGCCAGGCGACCGGCACAATAGGGTGAGAGTCCTGAACGGAGACGTCACACAGCAACGTGGTACCAGCCGAATGAAACCTGACGTCAGCCAACTGGAGGCTAGTGGTGTTGGTGCGGTACGTCTGCACTTCTGGGTCTGAGACTTGGTCTGCTGTCATGAGGGTGTAGTCGATGCCCAGCTGGACCGCATGCACGGTCGCGCGGGAGAGGCAATCTGCCACCAGGTTGTCTTTACCGGCCACGTCCTGAATATCTGTGGTAAATTCGGAGATGTATGTCAGCTGACGTTGTTGTCGAGATGACCACGGTTCGGCGGTCTTGGCCATGGCAAAGGTCAGTGGCTTATGGTCGACGAAGGCGGTGAAAGGACGTCCTTCCAACAAGAACCGGAAATGGCGGATGGCCAGATAAAGGGCTAGTAACTCCCTGTCGAAAGTACTGTACGCCCGCTCGTTACGCCGCAGTTGACGGCTGAAGAATTCCAATGGCTGCCACGTCCCGTTCACCCACTGCTCCTGAACGGCGCCGATTGTGTAATCTGACGCGTCGGCGGTGAGGGCGATGGTGGCTCCTGGTAGCGGGTGCGCCAGCATGGTCGCATTGGCTAAGGCACTCTTGGTGTCGGTGAATGCCCGGTCCATGTCACCCGTCCAGCCTACCGGATCCTTGCCAGACTTGCCCTTGAGGGCCTCGTACAGGGGCTGCATGAGCAGTGCTGTCTTAGGCTCAAAACGGTGGTAAAAGTTTACCATGCCGAGGAATTCCTGCAGGGCCTTTATGTTCTGCGGGCGTGGAAAGGATGTCACCGCCTCCACCTTCGCTTGCAAAGGAACCGTTCCCTCTGAGGTAATGCGATGTCCCAGGAAATCAATTTGATGCAGACCAAACTGACACTTGGCTGGGTTGATAATCAGGCCGTGTTGGCTGAGGCATCGAAAGAGGGTGCATAGATGAGAGATGTGTTCCTCCTTATTAGGACTGGCGATGAGAATATCATCTAAGTAGACGAAAAGGAACTTGAGGTCCCGCAGCACGGAGTCCATGAGGCGCTGGAAAGCCTGGGCGGCATTCTTCAACCCAAATGGCATCCTTAAAAATTTGAAGAGACCGAAAGGGGTGATGACTGCGGTCTTTTGGATGTCTTGCGGGTACACCGGGACCTGGTGGTAGCCTCGGACAAGGTCAACCTTGGAAAAAACGGTGTTTCCTGCCAAATGGGCAGAGAAATCCTGAATGTGGGGGATCGGGTATCGATCAGGAGTGGTGGCGTCGTTTAGGCGGCGATAGTCGTCGCAGGGCCGCCATCCGCCGCCAGGTTTCGGTACGATGTGAAGAGGCGAAGACCAGGGACTATTCGACCTGCAAATAATCCCTAAGCGTTCCATTGTTGCGAACTCCGCCTTCACAACCGCTAGCTTGCCAGGTTCAAGGCGCCGGGCCCGCGCGTGGACTGGGGGGCCGGTGGTGGTGATGTGGTGTTCCACACCATGTTTCGTGGCCGTGGAGGAGAACGTGGGCCTGGTCAGGTCTGGAAAGTCGCCTAGCAAGCGAGCGAACTCAGTCGGAGTCGGGAAAGTGCAGGAGACGGTCCGTGACATGGTGTTACTACGGTGACAAGGGATAGAGTGAAACGTGGCCGCATTGATCAGCCGTCGGCTCCTTACATCGACCAGGAGGCCGTTGGCGCACAGGAAATCTGCACCGAGAATGGCTTGCGAAACCTTGGCCGTAATGAATTCCCAGAAAAACCGCTGGCCACCGAAGCACACCTGGACCCGCCGTCTGCCGAAGGTCCGAATAGCTCTGCCATTAGCCGCTTCGAGGGGGAGGCCGTGCCTCCCAGCCTGTACATCAAGAGCTGACGCGGGTAGAATGCTGCACTGCACTCCGGTGTTGCACAAGAACTGACGGCCGGAGAGGGTATCTGTGATGAAGACCAGCTTGCCTGCATTGCCGATTGCCATCTCGGCCACGGGGCACCCGTTAGACCCGTTCTTCATTGGACGGAGTTGTTGTTTGTTTTGAGAGAAGCTGTAGGGTGGGCGGCAACATCTCGCCTTCACGCCAAACCGCGCGTGGTAGAAACACAGCCCCGCGGGCTGAGGAGCTGGTGCGGCGTCTGTGGGGGATGGGCGCCTCGTGGCAGCGCAGTACTGTTGCGTAACAGCGAATACTTTGTCTGCCTCGGCAGCGAGCGCTGCGCAGTCTTTGACCTCGGATCTCGCCAAGGCCGCTTGCACTTGCTCTGGTAATTGGCTAAGGAATAACTCTCTGAAGAGAAAGCATTCCGGTTCAGAGCCGAGGAGTGTGAGCATTTGGCTCATCATCTTGGAAGGTTTGGAGTCCCCGATCCCAGGCATAGCAAGCAGCCGATGGGCGCGCTCTGATTTCGTGAGCCCGAAAACCTGTAGCAGCCTCGCCTTGAGGGTCTCATACTTGCAGTCCACTGGGGGGTTCCCGAGAAGACTGACGATCCGCGAGGCGGTAGAGCCGTCGAGTGCAGAGACCACGTATAAGTATCGGGTCTGATCCTCAACGATGCCTCTCAGGGCGAACTGGGCTTCAACTTGGATGAACCACGAGGTCGCTTGTTGCTCCCAGAACTGCAGCAGCTTCAACGAAACGGCATTTGCCTCCATGCTGTGTTCCTTTTGCGAAATCCGTTCGCAAAAGTCAGGGTCACCAATGTAGGAATGGTCAAATTCCTATCTAGAGATTGAGTTCGACGCAGGCAATCAATCAAAAAGGTTTTTAATGTCAAACTAACGAGTTTAAACAGATTGATGCAAGAGAACTATGAATACAGGTCTTAACATGTTGGCAGCTTCACGAGGACTGCCAGGGCGGTCCCGTGGATGGTGTCATGACGTCATCACGTTTTTCCCATGTTTGGGTAATCACGTGATTAGCGGCATGACGTCATTGTGTTTGCCCGCGCTCTTAAAGGGACCGCGCACTGTACATGCAAACAGTATATACAATGGTACAGATTTAGTCTGTAGCTAACACATCATTAAAGGGAATTATGTACAGTTGTTCAGAGTCCCTCAGTGGCTCTACCACAATCTGCTCATTAATCACACTGCTGTGTGTGTGACCATCAGGGTCTCTGGGGTAATGGGAACCACTGTCACCCATGCTTAGACACAATGGAAGCCAGGTGGCAGCTCAAATCTCGGGCAGCCGCCATTTGCGTGGCTCTGTCAGTTGAGCGCTCAGTCTTCTTGTATGGGCCAGCAATGCAATTCTTACACTGCAGGACGCACAAGGCTGCCAGTAGAGTTGCATTGGCAGAAGGCTTGCCTTGGGCTACGAGCTGGCATGAAAATCCTATGTTTACACAGAATATCACAGCGAGAGTTAGGCTCACTGCATGTGTACTGGCTGTCGAGAGGTGTTTCATTTGCACCTGACTAACTCTCACCTGTCACTATCAGCATCAGGTTTTCTTTTTTCCCAATGAATTGTTATAATTAAATCACACTATTTGTTGGGGGAAAAAATGGAATTCTTTCAATTGTTCAGAATGAATGAATTAATTGCATTTTATTTCATATAAGGCATTGATCAATTTGTAGAGGAGAGGACAGTGAATAATACATAAATAAAACTCTGTGTGGTTGCTGAGGACATGCCTCTTATGCTGAGAGGACTTCAAGTTATCCTACTCGGGGAAAACTTTTTAGGGGGAAAATTTCAAGACCTTAGCGCCTCCCATTAGTGCCAGCAGATGGCGGTAACGGGGCGCTGATGCAGCAGCGTTGGGGCGAGGCAAATCCAGCCCCCCCTTGTTGCGCCACCTGTACGAGGAACCGCCGGGTAATTCATCGGCAGGCTGATCGTGACATCAGTGAGCGGCCACCCGACCTGGAAAATTCATTGTTGCCACTTACCTCAGCACCTCGACCAGACAGCGACAGGGAGAGCTGGCGTACAGCTCCAGGAAGCCAGCTCCAACGACGTTATTTAAAGGCATCGGCATTAATCTCTCTCAGTTGTCAGGGCAAGTTAATTTGAATGGTTTGTTGTCAATTCCACCCAATAGGACTGTTCCTATGAGTAATTTCAAGCTTCCTTTGTATCAGCATTCTTCTGGCAACTACAAAGTAGCTACATTTATAGTACAAAGATTCAAACTGCTACACTTGGCAATATTAATGGGGGTTGTACAGGATCTACGGTGGAGAGAGCGTAGGCAACTAAAAATGCGGCAACATGTGCGCAGAGGGATGAGGAGGGAAATCAGGGCTCACACCAGGAGGTCTTACCCTCTAAGGGTATTCCGACAGCACTTCTACCTTCAATTAAGTGAGGAGCAGTGAATTAGATGGCTTTGCATCACCAAGGTGGTGATCACAGAACTCTGCCACCTCCTCCAAACAGACCTCCAGCCTCACACCAGGATGACTTAAACCCCTGTAAGGGGTGGCGGGTGGCGCGTGTGCCCAGTCAGTTATGCCCCTGACTGCCTGTGAGCAGTTCGAAACGCTCCCACGCCCCTGGGTTCTAGACACCGGACTTAGGTGCAGGTGGCGATACAGAAAAATCGAGTAGACAAGTGGTTTGGTGTAAGAAAACCAAGATTTTATAATTATACAGGGAATGGGGAACACACGGCACATCGAGGGAAAAACAAACTACATTAACAATCCCCTTATCCTTATCCCACCCCCTACACCTAACTAGATTAAGCTATGAGGGGCCAGGAATTCATGCTCACCAATCCAAGGCTTGTTGCCTTAACCGTTGCGAATTTTGAGGTTTAGTCTCCTGTCCTTTGGGGTGCTCCGTCACCACGTGGCCTCAGGGCGCGGTGCTGGAGCTGTTGCTGCGGCACGCCTTTCCTCTCCTCAGCTACCGTCGTCGTCTCGTCACGATGGGTTCTCTTCTTCTTCTCCGTCGGGCGGTCGTCAGCGGTAACGTCGCGTTTATGGGACGGTTGGCAGTTTTCACTGCTTAGATTTTTCTACCCAAGCGTTAAAACGCCAGCATGTTCGTATACATTCTTTCCCAAGCGCTAGCTTATAACTAGGCACTCGGTCTTGATCAATGCGTCTTTTGCTGCCCCTCTCTGCTCTTGTCGGGTCTCTACCTTGTTCTTCATCTCGTTTTGTTTTGCCTCATTTCCTCCGCCCTCTTTCGTGGCCCGGGTGTCCTGGGTGACTTTGGACTCGGGTCTCGTTCCCCTCCTCCGTGCTTGGTATGGATGTCCTTGGTTGCAAAACTCATGCGGGGAGCGAGAAGAGAACCCGCCACGAGGCCAGGGCACGGGTACGGGCGGCAGCAGCCCAAGAGGTCAAAGCAGAGCAAGAGACAAGAGAGCGATTGGTACTGAGGGCCTACAGTTATACTCCTTTCGATGGCCCTTAATCTGTGCGCCAAATCAGGTCAGTCCATTGCTTAACTTTTGGCGGGCTGTTTTAAATGATCATACCAATCTAAACTAACTGGCTTTAGATGGCCGTTTATCGCACCTGATGGCCGAGCTGTATTGTCATTAATGCATTTAAATCGGCCTGTCAAGCCTTGGTGGCTTCCTTAAGCTGTTTCCGATGATTTATGCGGACAAACTAATGGCTTTATGCTTAGGCCTAACTGGGTTGATCTGTTCCAATCTGATGAAATGCATATTCAGTGTTTGCCTAGCTGTCTGACTTTTCAAACACAAAGTCCCTTTCACAGAAATGCATTTTAAGTTTCGATTTCCCAAACTGCCTGCTCTGTGCTGCAGAGTCCAAGCTTTTAAAATCTTACAGGCTTTTGGTCACGAGGTGCGGATGCCATCTTTTGGGTACCCTTTTTAAATTGTCCATGCAGGGTCCCTTTTATTAATAACCTTGGGGGAATGTGGGGATTTTGTGAATCTTACACTCCCCGCTGTGATAATAAAACTTGCTTGAAGTATCATCCCTACAAGGTGAGCAAAATTTCTGACCCTCCATAGTCAACCTTCCCCTGTAATTACCGATCTAATATACCCACGACACATGCACTTCCCATTCCGCAAAAATGTAGTGTACATCAGCATACATAGAATAATTACAGTCTTTTACACACATCCAAGCATGGAGGGGGTCCAACACCCCTGCACCACTTGTTACACATACATCTTTATTAACAACGTGTCGCAAAATCTTTATTAAAAACAACAAACACAAAAAAACAACAATCTTTATTCAAAAATACAAAAAAAAACTTAAACAGGCATTTCTCCCTCCACCTTCACATAATGTTCCTTCCAGATCCTCTGGTTTCAGAATTCCAGCATCTGACCTTTTCCCTTGCACTGAATGCAGACTAGATACAACACTATCCCTAACTGGCAAACCACGAGAATGTGGGAAGCCAGTCTGATCCCCGAAGGGACCTCTATATTATTGAAAATGTCCCACCAGGGTGGAATCACAATATCCAATATCTTAGTCCCTATCTCTACTGTTTTCTGCTCCAGAGTGTAAAAATATTTCTGTGAAACTATAACGGCTTTGAGTTTTTTGGTAAGGTGTTCAGGGAGAGGGGGAATTTCGTAGCCGAAATGCACCACATACTTCTGCAAATTGGTAAAATTCTCCTTCACAGTGAGGTGAACAGTGGAGGGTTCAGGAATGGGGACAATTCGCTCCTGGGCCACTTGAACTTCTGCCTCGGGTTTAAAGCAGAAACTGCTGTCACTTACCGGACACCAGCTATGCTGTCCATGCTGGCAGTGGGACGAGCCTGTGGTGACACAATATGTCCCACCTCCTATATTTACTACCTGCGGGGGAACATGGCCTTGTGCCATTGCCTCCATGGTACAATTTATAGGTTTTGCGCCAGCAGCTCTGAACCCGCACTGCGGTTTTGAATAGGCATTCAAGTGCTGAGGACACAGGATTATGTGTGCTCCCCGGCTCCGGCACCCTGAGAGGTCAGTACCTGTCATAGCGTGCTCCCACTTTATGACAGAAGGTGGGACCACTGTGAAACGAATGTGTGCACCCCCTTGAATGACTCCAATGTTCTCCACCCTGTATAACCGGCGTGGGTCAGGCTGTCCTACCCATGACTGGCATCCTAACTACTACTCCCATGATCATGTGGTTGGACCGCCCACAGTCCATAGGGACTGGGTAGGCTTCGGAAGCTAGCCGGAGTTGGCACGGGCTTAATGCATTCTCAAACGGGTGG
Source organism: Somniosus microcephalus (assembly GCF_052327205.1). Classification (NCBI taxonomy): domain Eukaryota; kingdom Metazoa; phylum Chordata; class Chondrichthyes; order Squaliformes; family Somniosidae; genus Somniosus; species Somniosus microcephalus. The sequence continues at coordinate 140,538,830 of NC_140997.1, forward strand.
AGGGCTGTGAGGTGTTTGTTGCTGATCCAGGACGGGACTAAACCCTATTTTAAATCCTCCAGATTACTGCGGCCCTCGCCCAGCAACCACGCCCCATATAGCATGCACACCTCGTTCTGCGTAGCCTGGTCAGAAGCATTTCTGTCCTCCCTTATGAGGGCATTTACCGTCTTTGCATGCTTCTCCAACTCCGCTATAATCTCCTTTAAATGGACCATCATGGCCTGGTCCTCATGTAACTCCGAGCCCACTACCTTGTTCTCATCCATTAATATCTTCCTTAACTGTGTTTTTAAACCGTTTATCTGGGTCTGCAGCTCTATGTCATCTAAACTGTTGACGACAGAGGACCCAGTGTTAAATGCAGTAAAAACATAATTCCATACTCCCCTTCTTTGTCTCCCTGCATTACCCAAAAACTCACAGTGTGTGGTGTACAGTTCGGTTTTGTCAACATTGGCGAAAATCGAACTCATAAAACTTCTTGAACATGTCCTTTAATAGGGACTGGTATAGCTGCTCTGTTTCTTTGGGACACCGCTCCGGTAAATGTGCCTCGGTGAGATTTAAAATCACGGAGGCTACCGTGTAGTGTACCCCCTGGTATAGCATCTGATCGGTAGGCATTAGTACCAACCCATTCTCTGGTCCCTTGGTGGTGGTGGGGCACCCTTCCCTGGGTAACCTCGCCGCCTGTGCCGTGGGCAGGGGCTTTCGGGGGCGGCTAACAAGCTCAGTGGTATTGACCAGTCGGGACCAGCGGGAGCAGCGAGGAGGAGCTCGGGAGAAAACCCGGCGACCAGCGAGGCCCGAGACCAGTCGGGAGCAGCGTGGTGAGACCGGTATAAAAACCGGAGAGAGGCGAGGCCCGAGACCAGTTGGGACCAGCGGGAGCAGCGAGGAGGAGCTCGGGAGAAAACCCGGCGACCAGCGAGGCCCGAGACCAGTCGGGAGCAGCGGGAGCAGCGAGGAGGAGCTCGGGAGAAACCCGGCGACCAGCGAGGCCCGAGACCAGTCGGGAGCAGCGTGGTGAGACCGGTATAAAAACCGGAGAGAGGCGAGGCCCGAGACCAGTCGGGACCAGCGGGAGCAGCGAGGAGGAGCTCGGGAGAAAACCCGGCGACCAGCGAGGCCCGAGACCAGTCGGGAGCAGCGTGGTGAGACCGGTATAAAAACCGGAGAGAGGCGAGGCCCGAGACCAGTCGGGACCAGCGGGAGCAGCGAGGAGGAGCTCGGGAGAAAACCCGGCGACCAGCGAGGCCCGAGACCAGTCGGGAGCAGCGGGAGCAGCGAGGAGGAGCTCGGGAGAAACCCGGCGACCAGCGAGGCCCGAGACCAGTCGGGAGCAGCGTGGTGAGACCGGTATAAAAACCGGAGAGAGGCGAGGCCCGAGACCAGTCGGGACCAGCGGGAGCAGCGAGGAGGAGCTCGGGAGAAAACCCGGCGACCAGCGAGGCCCGAGACCAGTCGGGAGCAGCGTGGTGAGACCGGTATAAAAACCGGAGAGAGGCGAGGCCCGAGACCAGTCGGGACCAGCGGGAGCAGCGAGGAGGAGCTCGGGAGAAAACCCGGCGACCAGCGAGGCCCGAGACCAGTCGGGAGCAGCGTGGTGAGACCGGTATAAAAACCGGAGAGAGGCGAGGCCCGAGACCAGTCGGGACCAGCGGGAGCAGCGAGGAGGAGCTCGGGAGAAAACCCGGCGACCAGCGAGGCCCGAGACCAGTCGGGAGCAGCGTGGTGAGACCGGTATAAAAACCGGAGAGAGGCGAGGCATACCAACTCAGCAGCGGGGAGAGAGGTAAAAAGTAATCAGTGTGTGACGTCACCAGGGTGCAGGTAGGTGATTGGTTGGTGAGTATTTCTCTTTTTTCAATACAAGCTTGAATTCTGTGGTGTTAAATTTCTGTGGTGTAGTGGGGATAGTTGGTAAATAAAGCGCCCTAGAGCATACCTGTAACTGGGGTATTGAATAAATTTTTTAAAGTAATTAAAGGAGTAAGTCATGGCAGGAGAGTTCAGGCCCGTGTTCTGCTCCTCCTGCTCTATGTGGGAAGTCAGGGATGCTGCCAGTGTCCCTGGCGACCATGTGTGCGGGAAATGCATCCAGCTGCAGCTACTTGTAGACTGCATTGTGGCGCTCGAGCTGCGGGTGGATGAATTTTAGAGCGTGCGCGATGCTGAAAGGCTCGTGGATAACACGTTTAGCGAGTTGTGCACGCCTCAGGGTAGGGCAGCACAGGGGGTGACCATCAGGCGGAGCAACAAAGGCAGGCAGGTAGTGCAGGGAACCCCTGCGGACATCCCCCTTTCAAACAAGTATACCGCTTTGGATACTGTTGAGGGGGATGACTCACCAGGGGAAGGCAGCAGCAGCCAACTTCCTGGCACTGGGGGTGCTCCTGCTGCCCAGGAAGGGGGGAAAAAGAGTGGGAGAGCAATAGTGGTAGGGGATTCTATAGTAAGGGGAACAGATAGGCGTTTCTGTGGCCGTAGACGTGAATCCAGGATGGTTTGTTGCCTCCCTGGTGCCAGGGTCAAGGATATCACTGAGCGGCTGCAGGGCATTCTGGAGGGGGAGGGTGAACAGCCAGTGGTCGTGGTCCACATTGGTACCAACGACATAGGTAAAAAGAGGGATGAGGTCCTGCAGCAAGAATTTAGGGAGCTAGGTGAAGGATTAAGGAGCAGGACCTCAAAGGTTGTAATCTCTGGATTACTCCCGGTGCCACGTGCTAGTAAGTATAGGAATAGGAAGATAGAACAGATGAATGCGTGGCTAAAGGGATGGTGCAGGGGGGAGGGCTTTAGTTTCCTGGATCACTGGGTCTGCTTCTGGGAAAGGTGGGACTTGTACAAGTCGGACGGTTTACACCTGAACTAGAGGGGAACCAATATCCTTGCGGGGAGGTTTGCTAGCACTGCTGGGGAGGGTTTAAACTAACTTGGCAGGGGGTTGGGGTACAGAGTGGAGCTATAGTAGGGGGTGATTTATGGCCAAATACAGAGGGAAAAACAAGTCAGCTGGGAAGGCAGAGCAAATATGTGAAGGCAAAAGAGAATATGGCAGGGCTGGAAGGCATTTATTTTAATGCAAGGAGTCTTGCAAATAAGGTGGATGAACTGAAGTTGTTGTTGAACACATGGGAGTACGATATTGTTGCTATCACGGAGACATGGTTGAGGGAGGGTCAGGACTGGCAGCTCAATATTCCGGGGTATAGAATCTTCAGGCGAGACAGAGGGGGGTGTAAAAGGGGAGGGGGTGTTGCAATATTAATTAAGGAGTCAATTACGGCTGTAAGGAGGGATGATATATTAGCGGGTTCCTCTAATGAGGCCATATGGGTAGAACTTAAAAACAAAAAGGGGGCAAGCACTTTGCTGGGAGTGTACTATAGGCCCCCAAACAGTCAGGGGGAGATAGAGGAACAGATATGTAGGCAAATCTCAGAAAAGTGCGAAAATAATAGGGTAATAATCGTGGGGGATTTCAACTTCCCCAATATAAATTGGGACAGTCAGACTGTGAAAGGCTTAGAGGGTGCAGAATTCTTAAAGTGCATCCAGGAGAGCTTTTTGAGCCAACATGTAGAAAGTCCTACAAGAGAGGGGGCGGTACTGGACCTAATTCTGGGGAATGTAGCCGGGCAAGTGGTGGAAGTGTCAGTAGGGGAGCATTTTGGCGACAGTGACCATAATTCGGTGAGATTTAAGGTGGTCATGGAAAAAGACAAAGACGGCCCGGAAATAAGGGTTCTAAATTGGGGGAAGGCCGATTTTAATATGATAAGGCAGGATCTGGCCAAAGTGGACTGGGAGCAGCTGCTTATAGGAAAATCCACATCAAAACAATGGGAGACTTTCAGAAGGGAAATTGAGAGAGTACAACGCCAACATGTTCCTGTAAAGGTCAAGGGTGGGACCAACAAGCAAAGGGAACCTTGGATGACAAGGGATATACAAAAATGCATTAGAAATAAAAGGGGGGCTTTTGGCAGTTACAAAAGACTAAAGACGGAGGAAGCCCTAGGGGAGTATAAAAAGTGCAGGGGCATATTTAAAAAAGAAATTAGGAGGGCGAGGAGGGGCCATGAAATAACACTGGCGAGCAAAATAAAGGAAAATCCTAAGATGTTTTATAAGTATATTAAGGGCAAGAGGATAACCAGGGAAAGGGTAGGGCCCATTAGGGACCAAAGTGGCAATCTGTGTGTAGAGCCAGAGGATGTAGGCGGGGTTTTAAATGAATTTTTTGCATCTGTGTTCACTATGGAGAAAGACGATGCAGACATAGAAATCGGGCAAGGGGACTGTGACATACTTGAACATATTAGCATCGAGAGGGAGGAGGTGCTAGCGGTTTTAGCAGGCCAAAAAGTGGATAAATCCCCAGGCCCGGACGAGATGTATCCCAGGCTGCTGTGGGAGGCAAAGGAGGAGATTGCAGGGGCTCTGACACTAATTTTCAGAACCTCTCTGGCCACAGGGGATGTACCAGAGGACTGGAGAACAGCTAACGTAGTACCATTATTCAAGAAGGGTAGCAGGGATAAACCAGGGAATTACAGGCCAGTGAGTCTAACATCTGTGGTGGGGAAATTATTGGAAAAAATTCTGAGGGACTAAATTAATCTCCACTTGGAGAGGCAAGGATTAATCGGGAATAGTCAGCATGGCTTTGTCAAGGGTAAATCATGTCTGACAAATCTGATCGAATTTTTCGAGGGGGTGACTAGTGGGGTGGATGAGGGAAATGCTGTGGATGTGGTTTACATGGACTTCAGTAAAGCTTTTGACAAAGTCTCGCATAGGAGACTGGTTAAGAAGGTAAGAGCCCATGGGATCCAGGGTGCCTTGGCGCGTTGGATCCTAAACTGGCTGAGTGGCAGGAGGCAGAGGGTGATGGTCGAAGGTTGCTTTTGTGACTGGAAGCCTGTGTCCAGTGGGGTACCTCAGGGATCGGTGCTGGGTCCCTTGTTGTTCGTGATCTACATAAATGATTTGGATGAGAATGTAAAAGGTATGATCAGTAAGTTCGCAGATGACACGAAAATTGGTGGGGTGGTAAATTGCGAGGAGGAAAGCCTCCAGCTACAGGACGATATAAACGGGTTGGTCAGATGGGCGGAAAAGTGGCAAATGGAATTTAACCCTGAAAAGTGCGAGGTGATGCATTTTGGACGGACAAATAAGGCAAGGGAATACACAATGAGTGGTAGGACCCTAGGAAGTACAGAGGGTCAGAGGGACCTTGGTGTACATGCACATAGATCCCTGAAGGCAGTGGAGCAGGTCGATAAGGCGGTTAAAAAGGCATATGGGATACTTGCCTTCATTAGCCGAGGCATAGAATATAAGAGCAGGGAGGTTATGATGGAGCTGTACAAAACGCTGGTGAGGCCACAGCTGGAGTACTGTGTGCAGTTCTGGTTGCCTCACTATAGGAAGGATGTGATTGCTTTGGAGAGGGTGCAGAGAAGATTCACCAGGATGTTACCTGGGATGGAGCGCCTCAGCTATGAAGAGAGGCTGGACAGGCTGGGGTTGTTTTCCTTGGAGCAGAGAAGGCTGAGGGGGGACCTGATTGAGGTGTACAAAATGATGAGGGGCATAGATAGGGTAGATAAAGAGGAACTTTTCCCCTTAGTGGGGGGGTCAATAACAAGGGGGCATAGATTCAGGGTAAGGGGCAGGAGATTTAGAGGGGATTTGAGGAGGAACTTTTTCACCCAGAGGGTGGTTGGAATGTGGAACTCAATGCCTGAAAGGGTGGTAGAGGCAGGAACCCTCACAACATTCAAGAAGCATTTGGATGAGCACTTGAAATGCCATTGCATACAAGGCTATGGACCAAATGCTGGAAAATGGGATTAGACTGGACAGGGATGGATCGGCGGCGCAGACACGATGGGCCGAAGGGCCTCTTTCTGTGCTGTAAAAACTCTATGGCCTAGAAATTCAGTTGTTTGCGCCAGCCGTTAGCGCCAGAAAAGGGTATATTTCCGGCGCTAGCCACTTAGCGCCCGGGCGCCGCCGGATCTGCGCCTACGCCAAAATTCAGTTGGGATTTAGCGCCGGCGCAAAGTGTTAGCGCCCGCTCAGCTGCGCGCGCATCTTATGACGTCACTTGGGTGTGCAACGCCGTTTGTGCGCCCCAAGCCGGAAATTCAGTGGCGCTCGCCCAATGTGGGCGTGGCGCTGTTAAGAACTGTGAAGTGGAACTCAACAGAGGCCCTGTGGGATTCGGGGAGCGCTAATTAAAGGGCACATCCACTCACCCATAAAGGCCAGCCATTTCGCTGCAATGACTTTACTGCTTTGGATTTCTGGACAGAGAGCAAGGCACAGAGATTTCTGATTTCGGACAACATAGGAGAGGTATTTTTGGCTTCTAGCCAGTGCTTTGACATTTGCATCCTTGTGATTTGGCTGTTTGGAACTTTATAATGGGGGCTGTATGGGGTGCCAACCCTCAGTTGCAGCATTTTGTGCGAAGGGCTCGCAGACGCTGTGACAGAGGGCCAGCCATGCCTAGACGCAGAGGGGCCATCAGGCATCGCCAACGTAGGCCTTACCCAGTCAGGCAATACCGGCAGCAGGTGTCCTATCTCACCATGACTGCGGCGCATTGTGTGAAGAGGCTGCGCTTCAGGAGGGAGGTGGTTGCAGAGATCTGCCAGCTGCTTCACGCAGATTTGCGGCCACAGCTCATGTGCAGGACATCTCTCTCGGTGGAAGTGAAGGTCACGGTGGCTCTCAGCTTTTATGCAAGCGGCTCGTTCCAAGCTGCTGCTGCGGACATAGCGAACATCTCCCAGTTCGCCGCGCATCGCTGCATCCGGCAGGTCACCGATGCACTTTACGCGAGGAGACACCAATTCATCTCCTTCCCCATGACCCAACACAAGCAGGAGCAGCGTGCAGTCGGATTTGGCAGGATCGCGGGCTTCCCCATGGTGCAGGGCGCCATTAACTGCACGCATGTGGCTATGCGGGCACCTATCCACAATGCCGAGCATTACCGCAACCGCAAGGGCTACCATTCCCTAAATGTGCAGCTGGTGTGTGACCACAGGCAGCGCATCCCAGCTGTCAATGCCCGCTTCCCAGGAAGCAGCCACGATGCATTTATCCTGCGCCAGACTACTGTGGCTGACATGTTCGAGGCACAGCCTCCACCAAGGGGATGGCTTATCGGGGACAAGGGCTACCCTTTGTTTTACATGGCTCATGACCCCGCTCCGCGCGCCCACGACCCCAGCGGAGGTGGCATACAACGAAAGCCATCAAGCCACAAGGAACCTAATAGAGCAAACGATAGGCGTCCTCAAGCAACGGTTCCGCTGCCTGGATTGTTCCGGAGGAGCGCTTCAGTATTCGCCGGATAGAGTCTCCCAGTTCGTCGTCGTGTGCTGCATGCTCCACAACCTGGCGATCCGCAGGACTCAGGCACTGCCACCTGACATTGCCCCACCACCTCAAGAGGATGAGCTGGAGGACCATGAGGAGGAGGAGGAGGAGGAGCAGCCTAGGAGGGAGCGACAAGGTCCAAGGGCCGTCCGCCGGTGGCTTATTGTTCGACACTTCTAGGCCCCCTGTCAGGGAATGGCCTGGGCCAATGAACGCAGCTGAAGGCAGCCGCTCCGCAAGCCCTCAGCCGCTTAACCCAACAACCAGTTGAAACATGACACCTGCACATGGTGAAAAAATAAAAATCTTTATTTCACAAACTCAGGGCCCTTCCCACATGGAACAGCAAAACAGAGAAGACCTCCAAAAAACAGTCGAAAACTTCTGTCACTCCCAAAACCTGGGGAGGACTAACAAAACTTCCACATGCAAATGGCCTTCCTCACCGGCCTTACAAAAAAACGCCCCCCCCCCAACACAAACACCCCCATAAAAACAAACAAGATAATGCCCCCCAGAACAGAAGCCCCCGCATGACCAAAACCCGCGCTCGCCACACTCTACTCGGCGTGCCGAGAGGGCGAGTCCTTAGAGAGCGTTCTCTTGCCCCGGCCCGACCTGCAGCTGCGCCTCAAGCTGGGCCCTGAGGCTGGGGCAAGGCTGGGGGAAGGCTCATCAGGGCGACAATGCATCTCGCCAGATGCCCTTGGGGGTCGCCCAACACGAGGGCCGGCCCGGGAGGGGCCGGCTGGTGGCTGCTGCAGCAGCTCGTCGCACCCTGGCTGGGGGAGTGGCAGTGTCGCCTGCACCAATGGGGACAAGCTGGCTGATGGCAGGCGCGCGCTGCTCGCCAGAGACACTGGCACTCGGCCGGCCTGGCAGGGGAGCAAGCGCACCAATGTGTTGGCCGCCAGACCGCTGTGCTGCAGCAGGGTGGCGGCTCGCCTGGCGACGCCTCCGCGCCAGTGTGAGGGTGGCAGAAGTTAGTGCCCCAACTGCCCTGGCATGTGCCCGCAGCTGCTGTGCCAGTGTCTGCCCAGCACCTCTCATGTGGCGACTGGCGTGCTGCGCTGCGGCGAGTTGCTGCACTCCCCTGTCGTGCGCTGCCACAAGTAGGTCCACCCCCCTGTCGTGCGCTGCCACAAGTAGGTCCACCCCCCTGGCGTGCGCTGCCGCGAATTGTTCCAGGCCCCTGGCCTGTGATTCGGCGAAAGCCACCACACTATGTGCCAGGCTCTCCATGGCGTGAGGCATCTGCTCCACCACCTGCATAAACTCCACGTGGCGCCGCTCCGACGCCGCCGACATGTCGTGTAGGAGGCGCACCTCCTGGGCGACGTCCGACTCCGGACTGGAGGGCGGACTCGCCCTCTGGGCAGAAGGCTGGCGTGGCGCCGGACCCTTGCCGCGTTCGGCCACCCTACTGGGACCAGGTTCTCCCCTCCCCTCCACCACCTGCCCCCTCTGGGCAGAAGGGCGGCGTGGTGCCGGACCCTTCCCGCGTGCGTCGACGCCACTGGTACCAGGTTCTGGCCTCCCCTCCACCGCCTCCCCCCTCTGGCCAGAAGGCTGCCCTGCTGCCGGGCCCTTGCCGCGTGCGTCCACGCCACTGGTACCAGGTTCTGGCCTCCCCTCCACCGCCTCCCCCCGGCTCTCCTGCACGCCAGACGTCTCCCCTCCATTGCCATCTGCTGGCGCGGAGGAGGGTTCCCCGGAGGTGCCGCCTTCCTCCTGGTCCTCCACGTCCTCCTCCTCCGAGGGCCTGGCTCTCTGTGCTTCAGGGAGCACCTCCTCCTCAGCAGCTGAAAGCAGGAAGGCACAAGTGTAGCTTTAGAGTGAGGACAGGCCGACAGCCAGGGAGGCCGCAGTGGTGCATTATGCGCATTTTGCGGTCAGTGGGGAAGGATGTACATCTGATGCGCGAGGGCAAGGAGAGAGGTGCACCCGGTCATGTCCTTACCAGTGGGTTCCAGTACAGGGTCCGCATCGCCGATCGCGACAGGGCCTGTCACCCGGGCACGCAGGAGTCGTGCCACCCTCTCCTCCAGATCAGTCAGCTCCTGGTAGTCGGGACGCCCTCCACCAGTCGCTACCTGGCTCCTGGCGTTCCTCGCCAGCTTGGTCTGCAAGAGAAAGGAGGGCCTCTAAGTACAGTGTGGTGCCCTGCTGCTGTGTGTGAGGCCTCCCATGGTTGAATAGCTTGGACAGTGTGCTGCCCTGTTGCTGTGTGGGAGCCCTCCCATGGCTGAATAGCTTGGACAGTGTGATAAGTGCAGAAAGAGCTTTGATTAACATGCAAGTGCCATTGCAGCGGGAGGAGGGCTGGGCATTAGGCCTTTGATGTCCCTTTGGCCCTAATGGGAGGTGCACATGCAAGGATGAGGGGGACAGTGGAAAGGGTACTCACCTTCACCATCCGACTGAGGTCATTGAATTTCTTGCGGCACTGGTCCGCACTCCTGGGAACATCGCAGTTGGATGAGACCCTGCGGGCAATTCTGCTCCAGGCGTTCCTGAACTGGCTCCTGGGAGCCTTCCTGCCACTAGCCGGGCACACAATCCGTCTTTTCTTGTGTACCCCATGGATGAGCACACTCAGCGCATGCTCAGAGAAGCGCTGTGCTCTGTCACGGGCCCTCTCCATTCCTCCAGGCGCTGTTTTGGCACACCACCAGTGCTGAGGCCTAGCTGCAGCGCTACAGCATGCAGGGCGTGGCAGCAGTCAAAGTTGACCCTTCCCCCTTTAAGAGCTGGCCGGCGTCAGGGTGTCTGCTGACACTCAACACATGACCGCACCTGCGCTGCACCCGGAATCGGCGATATCAAGCCGCATCGCCGGATTAGCGCCTGAACACAGCATTGCAGCGCCAGTTTCAGCGCTCGGCCAGAATCTGGTCCAACTTCACTGAATTTCGGCGAGTTGGCCTGCAGTTTCCGGCGGGCGCTAAATTTACCGAGCGCCCGACTTTAGCGCCCCAAAACTGTGCAAACTGAATTTCTAGGCCGATGACTCTATGACTCTATGACTGGGATCGGGGAGTATGGGACCGTGCACACCTTCCGGCTGGTATCCCACTTCATCCCCTTCCCGGCGTCTCGCCACTTGTCGGTGGAAAACAATGGATATACCTGAGGGGCAGACCCTCTCTGACCCCCACATACAGATGTAAATCCCTTGATCCGGTTCCCACCACTTGTCCCAACACACACTTAATCCCCCATGAGTCCCTGTAATCGTTCGGTGGGTATTGTTCTCCAACCGTTCCCACTCGACTGCAGGGTTCCTCATATCTTTGCTCAGCTTTCTGAGCCACCACCACCTATCCAGAGGAATATGTCCCTTGCACGTTAAACATACATGCTTCCCTACGGTAACGCTGACCCTTGTGGTAACAAACCGTACCCTGGGGCACAGGAGGGAGGCCTCCCCGTACATGAACCCGGTCTGGCTGGAGTACTGAGATGAATTGGACCCCAGCCACCCTGGCCACCATCCCTCGTGGACTTAGACGGCGATCTCCTCTGCATCCCATTCGCCGCTTCCGTCGGTTGCTATCAGCGCTCTATCTCCTGAGCACCCATAGATGTGGGAGTCTTCCACGTCACCCCTCTTTCCCAGGCTCAGTCCCATCAGGGCGAGTAGGATTACGATCCCCTTCATCCTGAAAGTCTTTCTGCAACAGATACAAAAACATGCAGCCAGGTCCCCAAGAGATTCTCTGGCTTGGGTGAAGCATAGCCGGGTCTCGCGACCTCGACTCAAATACACACACTCTTAGCAGATTACTACTTAATTAAAACTACCCATCACCTTACTCAACTTAAGCTAAAACACCCAAACTTAAGCTAAATACCTAACTTAAAATATAAACTTACATTACCTAAACTATATACATCCGCCGCCCATCTCCGGGCGGCCAGGCTAGTTCCTGGTTGGACTGCGGCACACCGTTTCCTCTGGCGTGGCTGCACCGTCCTGCACTGTTGGTCCCTCGCCGCCCATGGCTGCTGGCTGGGGACCTCTGTCCTCGGACCTCCCCCTGACTCGGGAGGCTGTCCCTTTAAACTGGGGAGCTGGTGACCATGGCTTTCTCAGCTGGGGCGTCCATGGGGACCTTCTAGGGACCTTGGCGGGTGGGGCTTTCTTGGCCGATGGACCTTTAATCCGAACCGTTGCTTCCTCGGGCTTGACCTCTCCCGAACCTGGGCTAGGGGCAGGTAACTCTTCGCAGCCGGTTGCTGCAAGCTGAGAGGCTCCGTCCCCAGGTCCCATGGCTGGGTCCGGGGCGGGGTTTTCGACCTCAGGTCCCTCCTCCTCTACACCTGGGTTAGGGGCGGGGTTTTCACCCTCAGGTCCCTCCTCCTCTACACCTGGGTTAGGGGCGGGGTTTTCGCCCTCGGGTCCCTCCTCATCTGGATCCCAGAAGAGTGGGGGAGTGTCCCAATTGATGGGCGGGATGGCCCCTCCCTTTAAGCAAGCCACAGCGCCTGCCTGTGCAGTCTGTGAACTCGCTCCTGCTGCAGGCTGAGGATCTTTATCCTCAGACCTTACCCCAACTGGCTGTTTTCCCCTTTCAGGTTTAAACAGTTTGCACTGGTTGATATGAAACCATTTTGTACGCCGGGGCATCTTAACAGCATATACCATGGGGCTGGCTTTGTCTACAATGCTGTAGGGCCCCATGTATAATGGTTCCAAACTCCCTACTCGGGCATAGTTCCTCACCATGACCTGATTTCCTACCTCCCACTCGTGATGCTTTCGGGGTTCGAGCAGCAATCGGTTACTCCGATGCTGCTTTCCCATGTTCCCAGCTGCCTGCTCGTGGACCTGCTTAAGGTGCTCAAAAAGGTTTCAGGCGAACTTGTCCCGGTGTACCTCTCTGAGCTGACCCTCCGTGAGCACCGGGGCTAGTACATGGGTGGGGGTCCGCATAACCCTGCTAGTCATTAGCTCGTACGGGGAGTACCCCGTGCTCTTAGACTGGCTGGCCCGGATCCCCATCAGAACCAACGGTAGGACCTCGGCCTATTTGCGGGGCGAGTCCACCATCTCCTTCCTCAAACTTTCCTTTAGGGTCCTATTCATTCTTTCCACAATCCCTGATGACTGCGGGTTGTGGGCCACGTGCCACTACCCCTCAATGCCTAGCAGCATAAGGGTATTCTGCATCACCTGTCCGGTGAATGACTCCCTTGGTCAGACTCCACATACTGTGGTAGTTCCCACCGAGAGAACACTTCCCGGACCAGGATCCTGGCAGTACCCAGAGCTGTGGCTGTTCTACAGGGGAAGGCCTCTACCCATTTGGTGAACACGTCCACCAGGACTAGGCAGTACTTAAAGCCTCCCTGGGCGGTGGGCAGGGGCCCAATGTAGTTGACCTGTATCGACTGCCATGGTCCCTCTACCCTCCTGACGTGTCCCATGGGTACCTTCCTTTTGTGGGGGTCAGGGTTATTAGCAGCGCACACAAGACAGCCTGCACAGAACTCGCGGACATCTTCCCTGAGTCCCGGCCACCATCCCGCCTGTTCCACCCGCTGCCAGGTGGTCTCAGGCCCGGGATTTCCCACTCCTGGGCCCTCATGGGCCAGTTGAAGGAATTCCCTCCAGTGCTGCTGCGGCACAACCCACTGTTCCCCCCGGAACAGCATGCCCTCTTTTACTGAGTGAGTTGCTGTGCCGTACGGACCCTCTACTATTTTTCCCTCAGTCACTGCAGTGAGGACTGCCTTGAGGACAGGGTCTTGGGCTTGGACCGTCTTAAGGTCCGGGGCTAACGCTACCCCTGCACTCCCTTGTGTCCCATCCCTACCTCTGACCGCAGCCATGGGTCTGGACCCATACGGGTCCCAGAAAATGCCTGTGCGGGCACGCTCCTTGGTGAGCATGTCAGCCTGCTGGTTGCCTTGGCCGCGGGGTTCTGTGGAGGAATGGGCTTTCACCTTGTGGATGAAAACCTCCCCTTCCTCCCCCACTGTGGCCAGGATCTTTTCCAGCAGGGGTTTTACTGTGAGGGGTCTCCTGTCGGCGGAGGTGTATCCGCGGCGGGACCAGATGGCCAGGTACTCCGTACACGAATTGTACGTGAACATGCTGTCCGTGCAAATCGTGTAGGGGTGGGGAAGATTTCAGGGTGTGTAACAACGTACACTACCACGGACAGTCCAGCCTGCTGGGCGCTCATGGTGCTGGGGAGCCTAATCGCCAGGGCAATGTTTGCCGCTGGGTCGTAAATTCCACACCCCGTGAGACGCTCGCCAGCAGATACCGCGCTGGAACCGTCTACATAGATCTCGCGGCCTGTGGGATGTATCCCGGCCCGTAAACCTATGTTCACTTCCCAAACCCCTTCTATGGAACACCGGTGGGCTGTTCCAGGATATACCAGGTTGGCTGCGAGCTTTGGCTTACAGAGACCCTTCACTTTAAGATCCATCTGTGAGAGGAGCAAGGTCCAGCGGGCAATGCGGGCATTGCTCACTGTTCCATCCTTGATCCTCCCGTCCAGAAGCATCTGGGTGTGTGTGTGATGGGTGAGGAGGGTGATGGGAGAGGTGCCTGTGAAGATTAACGATCTTTTCACAGCCCAATGTGTGGCCAAGAGGTGCCGCTCACAGTTGGAATAGCTCCTCTCCACATCAGTGAGTATCCTGGATGAGTAGACCACCGGCCTAAGCCTGCCATGCCGCTCTTGGAGCAGCACAGCAATCAGGCTGTCCCCGCTGGCTGCTACCTCCAGGAAAAACTCTTTCCCCTCATCTATGGCCCCTAGAGCTGGTGCGGTCGGCAAGTCTTTCTTGAGCCTGACAAATGCTGCCTGGCAACCCTCATCCCAAAGCCACTCCACTCCCTTGTGTAGGAGTCGGAGCAGAGGGGCTGTGGTGGCTGCATAGTCCTCAATGAAGTCTCTGCAGTACCCGGTTAGCCCTAGAAACGACCTCACACCCGTTACTGTGTTAGGGACCGGTAAATCTTTTACTGCTTCTCTCCTAGCCTTATCTATGGCCCTTTCTCCAGCGCGCACGGTCAGGCCCAGGAATGTCACCTCCTGCTGGCCGATCTGCGCTTTCTTGGGGTTCACCTTAAAACCCTTTTGCCCGAGCAGCTCCAGCAGTTCGGCCAATAGTGGGCCATGCTCCTCTCTCGAATCGGTGAAGAGAAGCAGGTCATCCACGTATTGTACCAACTGAACTCCTTTAAACTGTTTGCCATGCTCTGATGGAAAATGCTGGGGCTGTTGTGGAAGCCCTGAGGCAAGCAGTTCCACGTGTACTGTTGCCCTTTATACGTAAAGGCAAACTTGTACTGATCCTCCCTTCTTAAAGGGATGGACCAAAACCCATTGGAAATATCCAGCACCGTGAAAGTGGTCGCGGATGCTGGAATACTTCCTATCAGGTCGGCAACTGCTGCTACCGTGGGTGCACAGGCTGGGATGTTACTATTGAGCACCCGATAGTCCACCGTGGCCCTCCAGGAATTGTCCGGCTTTCTAACCGGCCACAATGGAGAGTTCATGTGGGTGGCTATCGGTCTCAGAACTTCCTGCTGTACTAACGAGGACATGGCTGCTTCCATGTCCGGCTCTGCTTCCCTAGGGAAGTTATACTGTTTCTGTGGTTGGGCCATGGGGTCCCCGTCTACGCTGACCTCAAACCCGTTGACCCTCCCGCAGTCATGTTTGTGTGTGGCAAATGTGGCCAGGTGGGCCTGCACAAATGCCTGGAACTCCTGTGGAGTGTTACTGACCATGAGCTCGAGGTTATAACCCTCTTTGGGCTTCATGGTGCATAGGGTCCCCTTCCCTTCCTTTCCTGGGATCACTGCTACCTCACCGTCCTTTCCTTTACCTGCCCCCCATAGGCAATGATTTCTCAAATCTACTAGGATCCCGTGGCCTACAATAAAGTCGGCTCCCAGGACCCCTCTTCCACCCTCCACTTCCCATTCCATCAGGACACAGGTCCACTTAGAGCGGAGCGGTCCTAAATGAACGGCGAGTGGGATGGAAAACGAGCCGGCCTGTTCTTTGCCTCTGAACCCCGACAGACTGTATGGGACCCCGTTAGATAGAGGCGAGGTGGTGGGGTTAGCTGAGTAGACCACAGTGCATGATGCCCCCGTGTCCAACAGATAGGTCCCCGTCACCTTTTCTACCTCCATCTCCAAGAGGGGTCTTTTCCATTCATCATACCGGAGAGAACACAGGTAAACAGGCTGCGCTGGCTCTAGTCAGGGCTGATGGGGCTGATGGGGTCAGAGCACCGGTAGCAGCTGCTACTCTCCCCTGGGCAGTCAATAAGGACCTTATGGTGTCCAAAAGTGACTCGACCACTGCGGGAGGGATTCCTGCCTCCGCCTTTTGGGCTGGGGCTGTGGAATTCTTTCCCTTGTTATCCTTCCAAGGATTCTTGCACTCCTTCCACCAGTGACCATCCTTCCCACACCCGTAACAATTCGTCTTTGTGTTGGTGGGGTTATTCCCTTCCTGGTGCCACTCTTTCCTACCCGGTCCAGGTTTTACCTCATGCACCTTTCCCTTAGGTGGGTGTGCATCGGCTCCCCTACCGTTTTTATAGGCCAGAGTCAACTGTCTGATCACCGTAAGTTCGGTGGTCTGGGGGTTCTTGGGGTCGAACCAGACTTCTGCCTTGGCCCGGACATGTGGCAAGCTGTTCGCCACCAGGCAACAGAGCCAATGGGCCAGGGGATCCCCGTTCAGGAACACCCGGTTCAGCGTCCCCGGACAGGCCCTCCGGTACACCGGCCATAGCCGGTCCGCGAAAGCCTGCGGGGTTTCCCCTGCGAGCTGGACCGTCTTCTCCACACGGGAGAAATGACTTCCCTCATTCATCCCCATGGCCTCCAGGACCACATCTCTAAGCTCCTCGTACCCGCTCTTCCCCCTCTTACACTCGTCAGAGAGGGATTGGAGGAGACTGCTCTCCAGGGAGAATAGGAGCATCTTGGCCTGCTCAGCGCCATCGCAGTCGTTGACGCTGGCTGCCTGCTCTATGTCCCTGAAATGGATCAAGGGGTCTCCCTTTTAGGAGAATTTTGGGATATGGTTGACCATAGCCCTAAGCTGTTGGGTGCTATAGGGTAATATGAACTGGTTTTGGAGGGGTCCCTCATCATCGCCATTGACGGGTGGGCTGAACCTCCGATGCCGTGCTGGGCACATCGGTCCCGGCTCCGACCCCTTTGGCGGGGGTTGCTCCATCTCCACTCCCACCTCTGGCTCCACCCCCCCTTGCTGCCAGACCTCACTGAAACTTGGCGCTACGGGTGGTGGTCGTGAGACCTCCTGTCCCTCAACCGGGTTGTCCCTGGGCACGACCAGTGACATTTGAACTGTCCTCCCCTCGTTCCCCATAAAACCCGCCTGACCTGCCTTTGGGCTTATGAGGCACACCATGCCTTTTGCCTTCCTGAGGGCCAGGCTCAGATTTTCTATCCGCTCTTTACAGGGGCCGTGGTCTGCCTCCTCAAACCCCCATTCGCTCGCTAGCTTGTAAGCTGTCTTTACCTCCTGTACTTTCTCCTCCTATTCCCTAACTTGCCTTGCCAAGCGGGCGTTCTTTTCCCACAACCTGAACTCATTTCCCTTGGCTTTGGTGACTTGGCACTGTAGGTATTCCAACTGGGCCTTGTGTTCTCCCATTAAATACACTCTCTCCTGATTCAGGGCCTGCAATGCTACCAATAACTTCTCCCCTGCTAGAGCCTTATCCTGGATCTCCAGGGCTGACTCCTTTAACTCAGCTGCCTGTGCTGCAACGAGCCTGTCCAAAAGCTGGACCTGCCTTTTGAAACACATCAGCCATCTTGTGTTCCTTTCCCTCTGTCCACTTAGCTGCTGCATCTACCGGACGCCCAGCCCTTAACAGAGTGGTGATCCACTTCTTTGTGATATTCACCTTGCTAAACACATAATCAGAAATCCTTTCCTCCATCATGGTTTGCTCATCCGAACCATTGTCTACTGTATCACAACCCTGCTGCCGGTGTCCTGCCACAGTTGCCATTTTCTGTAGGGGGTGGTGGGCGTCGCGTGCACCCAGTCAGTTATGCCCCTGACTGCCTGTGAGTGGTTCGAATCACTCCCACACCCCTGAGTTCTAGACACCGGACTTAGGTGCAGGCGGCGATACAGAAAAATCGAGTAGACAAGTGGTTTGGTGTAAGAAAACCAAGATTTTATTAAAATAGAAATAAAACACAGTCTTCTGAGAAATTACTGGTAAACAATTACAGCATAAACAAATAACTATAATTATACAGGGAATGGGGAACACACGGCACATCGAGGGAAAAACAAACTACATTAACAATCCCCTTATCCTTATCCCACCCCCTATACCTAACTAGATTAAGCTATGAGGGGCCAGGAATTCATGCTCACCAATCCAAGGCTTGTTGCCTTAACCGTTGTGAGTTTTGAGGTTTAGTCTCCTGTCCTTTGGGGCGCTCCGTCACCATGTGGTCTCAGGGCGCGGTGCTGGAGCTGTTGCTGCGGCATGCCTTTCCTCTCCTCAGCTACCGTCGTCGTCTCGTCATGATGGGTTCTCTTCTTCTTCTCCCTCGGGCGGTCGTCGGCGGTAACGTCGCGTTTATGGGACTGTTGGCAGTTTTCACTGCTTAGACTTTTCTACCCAAGCGTTAAAACGCCAGCATGTTCGTATAGATTCTTCCCCAAGCGCCAGCTTATAACTAGGTGCTCGGTCTTGATCAATGCGTCTTTTGCTGCCCCTCTCTGCTCTTGTCGGGTCTCTACCTTGTTCTTCATCTCGTTTTGTTTCGCCTCATTTCCTTTGCCCTCTTTCGTGGCCCGGGTGTCCTGGGTGACTTTGGACTCGGGTCTCATTCCCCTCCTCCGCGCTTGGTATAGATGTCCTCGGTTGCAAAACTCATGTGGGGAGCGAGAAGAGAACCCGCCATGAGGCCAGGGCATGGGTACAGGCGGCAGCAGCCCAAGAGGTCAGAGCAGAGCAAGAGACAAGAGAGCGATTGGTACTGAGGGCCTACAGTTATACTCCTTTCGATGGCCCTTAATCTGCGCGCCAAATCAGGTCAGTCCATTGCTTAACTTTTGGCGGGCTGTTTTAAATGATTAGACCAATCTAAATTAACTGGCTTTAGATGGCTGTTTATCACACCTGATGGCCTGATGTCCGAGCTGTATTGTCATTAATGCATTTAAATCAGCCTGTCAAGCCTTGGTGGCTTCCTTAAGCTGTTTCCGATGATTTATGCGGACAAACTAATGGCTTTATGCTTAGGCCTAACTGGGTTGATCTGTTCCAATCTGACGAAATGCATATTCAGTGTTTGCCTAGCTGTCTGACTTGTAGAAATTAACAGGGATGGGGTTATAGCTGGGGTTATAGTCTCTGGCCAGTCAGAAGTATCTGAGCTGCTCCAGAGCCCCGTGCTGTTTCGAATCGCTCCCCTTTTCTTGGTTCTGACCACTGGACTTATTCAGTAGTGATGTAGACAAAATGAGACTCATGGTTGGGTGCAAAGAAGACCAGTATTTATTGAAATATAAGGAAATAAATTGAAAATAATCAATACAGCACACCTATGCTTAATACAGCACTATTTTGCTTAATACAACACTCTTTTACTTAATACAGCACTTTTACCTAGTGCGGCACACTTTTACTTAATACAGTACACTTTTGCTTACTACAGCACTCTTTTGCTTAGTACAACACTCTATTACTTAATAGGGGAGAGGAAACGGACACATCGAGGGAAAATTGACTAAAATTACAATTTTAACAAAATTCCCCTTAATTCCCACCCCAATACCTATCTAAGTTGCCTTGTAATGGGCCAGAAAATCTATGCTCACCAGTGAAATGCCTGCTCCATGCTCCTGCGGTCTGTATTCTTCACCGCCCCGGAGTAGAGATACCCCAGTATTTAACTGTAACTGCTGGTATTCCACTTCTTTTGGGCGGGCTTGCTGAGCTGTTCTTCTGTAGGCAGAGCACGGAGGTGAGGCGGCAAAGAGAGCGAGAGATGGCTTCCTGAGAATCTATTTTATACCCATTGGGAGCCATAATCTTCGCGCCCAAATCTGGATGTATCTGGGCTATACAAAAGGGAATCGATCTGTCCCCACTGACTGATGGGTTGAATGCATTCCCCATTCATTGACTGGTTTGAATAAAGCTGTCTTAGTTTGAAAAAAAAATGTCAGTTTCCTTAAGTGCTGAGTAAACAGTCCTTGGATGTTCATGTAAACAAATCCATTGTCCTGCGGTCAACACCCAACTGCAATTGATTGACAGTCTCAAGTACTTAATCTCTTGAGTCAACATTGTAGAGAGTTCATGTAAACAAACATCCATTGTCCTGCGGTGAAACTTCCTAAACTGCAGTTGATTGACAGTTTAAATACCTCATTATTTCAGAGGCTGGGTTTTTTTTTTCAAATCCTTTATCAGCCATCTTTGATTTTCCTTCACATACACACAGGCTGTGTTGTGTCTTTTGCCACGAGGCCGGACAGCCATCTTTGATTTTCCTTTTCACATATACACAGGCTGCCTTTTGTTTTTCTTCTTCTGCCACGAGGCCTGACAGCCATTTTTTGATGCCATGGATTTTTAAGTTATATTCTACCCAGGTTTTCTTTAATCAAAAATATAATCTTCGGGGCTGTAGAAATTTTGGAAATTCTTGCGAAACCTTACAGACTTTTCAAACACAAAGTCCCTTTCACAGAAATGCATTTTAAGTTTTGATTTCCCAAACTGCCTGCTCTGTGCTGCAGAGTCCAAGCTTTTAAAATCTTACAGGCTTTTGGTCACGAGGTGCGGACACCATCTTTTGGGTACCCTTTTTAAATTGTCCATGCAGGGTCCCTTTTATTAATAACCTTGGGGGGATGTGGGGATTTTGCGAATCTTATACCCCAGATCCCTTTTGCTCACCACATCTCCATCATGCTATATCACAGCGTCCTCCTGGGCACAAAGGTGAAATGAGAGAGACCACAAAATATTCCAAACTCCATTAATAAATTTATGCATAAACATATCACACATACCACATTCATTCTAATAACTAATGATCCTTGTGCCTGCCACAGTTAAATAGCTGTCATTGTGTGCAAGGTGTCAGATGTAAGTGTGAGTGTTGGTAGGGAGAGATTGTTGGTGGGTGAGCGAAGGGGATGTGGTGCTTTGGGCAGTGTGTGAAGCTTGTGGTACAGATGGTGGTATGTAGCATTTGTTGAAGCATTCATTCACCCTGACCACCCGACTGAGGTGGATCTGCCACGATCACACCTGCTCCAGTTCTCCAGCTCTTTTTCCTTGTTGTGCTTCTCCTTGCTGTGGCAGCTGTACAGCCAGCAAAGCTGAGAATGAGGTGCTGCAGTATCAATGAACCTCCCCTTTAAGTACTAGGAAAAGTCTGTGGCAATGATAAGTTGTGATTAGACTGCACCCGATATTAGTCCACTCTTTAAGTGTAATGCCAATGAGCTAGGCCTTTAAGACTTGATTTAGCGCTCCAAACATTTCTTTGAGAAGTGAGAATGAATTTTGCGTGCAGTCTAAAGCATTAGCGCCTGGTGCTAATTCTCAAACTTTTCTAATGACACCACCTATTCCTGGGCTATAATGAATTTCTAGCCCTTAAAGTTTTAAATATGTAAATTTAACACTTCACCAGAGATTTGAGCACATAATCTATGCTGACACCTCAATGCGGTACTGAGGGAGTGCTGCACTTTTGGAGGTACCGTTTTACCGTCTGTATCATCAAACACTCCCAAAGCAGTTACAGTACGGACCAGATGCAAAGAAAAGCTCCCTCTACACTTTCCCATCGAACACTTCCAGGGCAGGGACAGCACGAGTTAGATACAAAGTAAAGCTCCCTCGACACTGTCCCATTGAACACTCCCAGGGCAGGGACAGCATGGGTTAGATACAGAGTAAAGCTTCCTCTACACTGTCCCATCAAACACTCCCAGGACAGGTACAGCACGGGTTAGATACAGAGTAAAGCTCCCTCGACACTGTTCCATTAAACACTCCCAGGACAGTTACAGCACAGGTTAGATACAGAGTAAAGCTCCCTCTACACTGTCCCATCAAACACTCCCAGGGCAGGGACAGCATGGGTTAGATACAGAGTAAAGCTCCCTCTACACTGTCCCATCGAACACCCCCAGGGCAGGGACAGCACGGATTAGATACAAAGAAAAGCTCCCTCTACACTTTCCCATCGAACACTCCCAGGGCACGGACAGCACGAGTTAGATACAAAGTAAAGTTCCCTCTACACTGTTCCATCGAACACTCCCAGGGCAGGGACAGCATGGGTTTGATACAGTGTAAAGCTTCCTCTACACTGTCCCATGAAACACTCCCTGGGCAAGTACAGCATGAGTTAGATACAGAGTAAAGCTTCCTCTACATTGTCCCATCAAACACTCCCAGAACAGGTACAGCACAGGTGAGATACAGAGTAAAACTCCTTCTACACTGTCCCATCAAACACTCCCAGGACTGGTACAGCACGGGTTAGACACAGAGCAAAGCTCCCTCGACACTGTCCCATCAAACACTCCTAGGGCAGGGACAGCACGGGTTAGATACAGAGTAAAGCTCCCTCTACACTGTCCCATCAAACACCCCCAGGGCAGGGACAGCATGGATTAGATACAAAGAAAAACTCCCTCTAAACTTTCCCATCAAACACTCCCAGGGCAGGGACAGCATGAGTTAGATGTAAGCGATGTTCATCCCATCGGTCAGGGCTGGATTCACACCCAGATCCTGAGATGTAATGCCTGCATTATAACTTCCTTTGCCACCCAGTTCCTACTTAGAATCATAGGGGGAAAATTCAGTTGCTTGCACCTCGCGTTAGCACCTTAAGAGGGCGCTAATGGGGCGCAAACCAACTGGCGCCCGGGCGCGGCACTGTCCACACCTCCCCCTAAATTCCGCTGGACGTTAGTGGTGGCGCTAACTGTTAGCACTGCGCCGCTACCGATGACATCATCGGTGTGCGCAGCGCCCCGCTGACGCCCAGGCCGCGATATTTGGCTGCGTCCCCTGATTTACCGCCGGACGCTATGTCCGACCGGTTCAGGGTGGCCTACCTGCGGCCGGTGAGGTGCAAATTAAAGGAGAGGTGCGGGGCGGCCATTTTTGTTGTTGGCCACCTGCCAGCACCTGCCTGCGCTCCCGTCTCCGGCCTCCTGAACACCCCCCCCCACTTCTCTTCGATGCCGGGCTCTTTTGCCTGCACTCCTGATCCTCGGGGGCCCAGCTGGGCCCCAGATCGCGCTGCACAAGGCCCCTCCCCTTTAAGAAGGGGAGGAAGGCCTGCAATACCGCAGCACGACGTGCCACAGCGTGTGGCGCTGCGGCACATTGCGCCACGATATTCAGTCGCAGCGCCCCAAGAGGGATGCGGGGCGCCTCCAGTAGCGCCGCGCTTCCCTTTGGGGCACTACCACTCAATTTCCGGCGGGCGGCCGTGAATGCTTCCAGGGCGCTACTTTTAGCGCCCTGATGAGGCTGGCGCCCCAAACGGGGGTATACTCAATTTCTCCCTCATAGAATTGTATAGCACAGAAGGAGGCCATTTTGAGGACCTGAATTCTGTGGGGTGTCTCCCTATGTCCCTCCGTAGGTCACTACGATTGTTCCAGGAGGTTTGTCCCTCTCCCACCAGAGTTCCGGGCGAAGAATGGGAGCATCCCCACACAATTTCAAGGCTATAGTCTATTCATGCTGCACAGACTGATGAAACAATGACTGAATTGGCGTTAGTACCAAGTATTACTGTGTGAAGTAAAAAAGAAAATAGAGCTTTGACAGGCTGACACAGAGGTGAAGTAGTAATCCTCGCACTCCAGCACTGGGTACAACATTCGATTTATTCCATCAGCGGTTCAATTTAAAGCTTAAATACATTTTTGGAGTTCTACTGGTAAGTGATGTTTCAGTGCCACATAACATCATCAATATTATAGAGACAAAAATGCATAACTGTGGATCCTGAGATTCCAAAGTACCAGCAGAAAATGCTGGATATACACATCAGGTAACTCTACCTCTATGTCCATCTCTTGATATCTAGCTCTTCATCCTCTCTCTCTTGCTCTCCCCAACGATATAAAAGTCTCAAATTTAATGCAGGTCCATCATAGTTCATGTTATAAATCTCATCATCATAAAGAAACTACTCATGAAATAATGCTGGACGGCCAGCTGGTGGCGCCGCCCAAGGAGTATAAATACTCGGGCGTGGGCCCAGCTTACCCAGGGACATTTTGTAAGACAGGAACTAGTGAAGTACAACTAGACCTCCATGTTCTGAAACAAGTTGATTAAAGCCTTGCTTTATACTCAAACCTAATGCGTAGTGAGTTTTATTACATCAATTTAATCAACTTGATATTGACTCCACGCTTTGGGTGATTTCGGGAACAGCCAGCTATGACTCGAACTGTAGAAGGGAACTCAGACAAGTAATCAATCCATCATGGAGAAACTACTCAGGCCCGCCCGTCTCGCCCTGGACCCGAATTCACTTACAGCTGCTAAGGTACGGAAGCACTGGTATCATACCTTTAGCAACTTCCTTGAGGAGTGTGGTGAGAATGTTCCTAATAAGTTACGAATGCTTGCTAATTATATATCCACTCGTGTGTTTGATTATATCAAAGACTGTGTAGACTATGATGCCGCTATCCAAATACTACAGCAGCTATATGTCAAGTCCCCAAACTAAATTTTTGCTCGGCATCTACTGGCCACAACTCAACAACAACCCAGGGAATCACTTGACGAATTCCTTCAGAAACTTTGCAGGCTCAGCAAGGATTGTAATCTTAAAGCTGTTACAGCTGAGCAGTACCAGGAGGAGTTAATTCATGATTCCTTTATTAATGGGATTGCGTCTCCCTTCATACATCAGCGTCTGTTGGAGAATAAAACCTCAAGTTACAGGCTGCCAATGACCAGGCATGTTCTCTGGATTTAGCAAAGAGGAATGCAGATACCTATCTTTCACCACGTGCACGGGCTGCTGCTATCACTTTTAGTGACTTCTTCGATAGGCATCGGGCGGAAGCCCTCACGGATGACGACTCCAACCTGGCTGATGACAACCCTATCCTAGAAACCTTCACTGATGACGACCCCGCCCAAGCGGCATCTTGGTAATCTGGAAGGAAGTGTTTCTTCTGTGGAAGTGCATTCCATTTTCGGAAATTTTGTCTTGCTCGTAACGCAACCTGCAATCATTGCAGCAAGAAAGATCACTTTTCTAAGGTATGTCAGTCAAGAGCCGCTGTTAGTAAGAAAGGCCACTTTTCTAAGGTATACTGGTCGAGAGCTCCTGTTAGTTTTGCAGCTACTATCTATAAAACTGCTCCTCCCCCAAGAGCCACTGCTAAGGTTACAGCTGCTATCTAAGAAACTGCTCCTCCCCCAAGAACCACTACTAAGGTTAAAGCTGTCAAGGGTAAAACTGCCCCTCCTCCCATCACAGGTGTTTTTCCCCAAAGTCTGTCCCATGCAGCCATGAAGGTTTCGGTAAATGGACACATTTTGAGCGCACTAAGCGACTCATGCAGCTCTGACAGCTTCATTAGTGAGTGGGCTGTCAGTAAGTTAAAACTGCGTATTTACCCCTCGGACAGGGAAATTGCAATGACACTGACCACCGATTCTTCCGGCTTTTGTCTTGTCGACCTTATTCTCAATAGCCGCACTTATTTCTCCACCCGGCTCGGGGTGCTCAAAAACCTATGCAGTGATGTGCTCCTGGGACAGGATTTCCAGAAACAACACAAAAGACTCACTTTCGATTTTGGAAGGTCAAAGCCGGAGCTTACTATTTCCAAAGTACTGTTTTGTGCGCTTTCGGCGGCCTCACTCGACGAGCCCTCCTTGTTTGCCAATCTTTCCCCCCGATGTAAGCCCATAGTCACTAAATCACAATGTTTCAGCCAAGATGATCGATCCTTTATCAAGGCAGAAATCTCTTGCCTTCAGCTGACAGTATCATTGAGCCATGTTCATCTTCCCGGCGGGCTCAAGTTGTCGTTGATAAAAATCCTCTGAAGCAACACAAGAAACGTCTTTGCATTGATTACTCGCAAACTATTCACCAGTATACCGACCTGGATGCCTACGCACTATCACGCATCGATGACATAGTCAATAACCTTGTCAACTACAAGGTATTTTCAACTTTTGATTTAAAGAGCGCATATCATCAAGTACCGTTAAAGGGCTCTGACAAAAGGTATACAGCCTTTGAGGCCAATGGTCGGCTTTACCAGTTTTGTCGCCTTCCATTTGGGGTCACCAATGGGGTGGCCGTCTTTCAACGGGCAATGGATAGCCTAGTCAAACAGGAGAACTTAACGGACACTTTTCCATATCTGGATAATATCACCATTGCTGGTCATGACCAGAAGGAGCATGATGCCAATCTCCAGAAATGTTGTGATGTTCTCCGTCGTCGCAACTTAACCTTAAATGAGTCCAAATCTGTGAAATCAGGACCATCAGTCAACATCCTACTGGGTGGGCAATGGTGTCATCAAACCGGATCCGGAGCGACTCCGTCCGCTTCAGGAGCTCCCTCCCCCTATGAATCTCGGCTCTCTTCGTCGGGCACTCGGCATGTTCGCCTATTATGCAAAGTGGATACCCCACTTCTCCGACAAGATCCAGCCCCTGCTTCACGCAAATTCATTTCCGTTGGAGGCAACAGCTATTTCAGCTTTCAACCTCCTCAAGCGACAACTGGAAAAAACCACGCTTCATTCCATTGATGAAAATCCTCCTTTCGTGGTCGAGCGCGATGCATCGGATGTGGCGATCTCTGCTACCTTGAATCAAGGTGGTCGACCTGTTGCATTTCTGTCCAGAACTTTGCAGGGTAGTGAGCTCCATTATCCTCCTGTCGAGAAGGAGGCTACGGCCATCATCAAAGCTGTACGTAAATGGAGTCATTTTCTTGCTCGTCGCCATTTCACACTTATAACCGATCAGCGCTCCGTAGCCTTTATGCTGGATAACCAGAAACGCACTAAGATCAAGAATAACAAAATACAACTCTGGAGGATGGAATTGGCCGCCTTTGGATACACCATACATTATCAACCAGGCAAAGAGAATGTGGCCCCGGATACCCTCAAGCGGGCATTCTGCTCTTCTATGTCAACTTCGACTCTTGCGGATCTTCATACTGACTTATGCCATCCTGGCATTACCCGTATGTTGCACTTTGTGTGATCTAAAAATCTCCCATTTTCTACGGAAGATGTGAAAAGAACATGCTCCTCCTGTAGAATTTGTGCGGAATTAAAACCGCAATTCTTCCGTCCATCGGATGGCTCGCTCATACAAGCTATGCAGTGATTTAGCATTGACTTTAAAGGGCCATTGCCTTCCTCAACACGAAACACCTACTTACTTACTATGGTGGACGAATATTCATGCTTTCCCTTTGCTTTCCCCTGTCCCAATATGCTTACTTCCACAGTGAACAAATGCCTTGATCAAGTCTTTTCCCTTTGCGGTACGGCCAATTTCATCCACTCTGATTGGGGTCCCTACTTCATGTCAAGCAAACTCAAAAGCTATCTCTCCCAACGGGGAATCTCCAGAAGTAAAACAACACCCTACCATCCCATCGGTAACGGACCGGTTGAGAGATACAACGCTATCATTTGGAATGCTGTTCGTCTTGCACTGAGGTCACACAACCTACCAGACCAGCAGTGGGAAACTCTGCTCCCTGACGTGTTGCATTCCATTAGGTCTCTTCTTTCCACATCCACCAATGTCACGCCTCACGAGCGATTCTTCAGCTTCCAGCGTCGTTCCACCCGCGGGACGTCCCTACCATCAAGGTTGGCATCTCCCGGCCCCGTGCTCCGAAGATTAATCTGATCTTCTAAAAATGATCCCCTCGTCGACAAGGTAGAACTCACGGACGTCAATCCCACGTACGCGCACGTGCGGTATCCTGATGGCCGAGAGTCCACCGTTTCGCTCCGGGACCTGGCATCCTGTCCAGCCGGTTCCACGGACCCAACTGATAGAAGGACCCACGGTGATGATGCCGACACTCTGCGCTCCCCCGAAGATAATGCCCTACCTGGGATATCGAGAGACCTGCCAGCTGCACCACCGGATCCACTCGGGGAGCCGAGGGCTCCCCGTGGGATAGCCACCCGAGGCCAGGACGCCAATCAATCCCCGGCTATCAAAAAGGATGAAGCCAGCTCTGCGCCTGTGAGGACCCGCACCCGGAGTCACGATCTCCCCAGCCTCCCTCGGGTCGATCAGGGCAACTCGGGCCCTGTCAATCCATCAGTATGGATCAAGTGGCCCAGGAGCCAAGACACTTGCCTTCTAGCCATAAACAAAAATCTAAAAGACTGCGGCTATTCGTGGTCCGCTTAATCCATTAAGAGGAAGTCGTCGGACTTCCAAATCTTTTAGGCAGAAAGAATGTTATAAATCTCATAATCATAAAGAAACTACTCATGAAATAACACTGGATGGCCAGCTGGTGGTGCCGTCCAAGGAGTATAAATACTCGGGCGTCAGCCCAGCTTGCCCAGGGACATTTTGTAAGACAGGAACTAGTGAAGTACAACTAGACCTCCATGTTCTGAAACAAGTTGATTAAAGCCTTGCTTTATACTCAAACCAAGTGCGTAGTGAGTTTTATTACATCAGTTCAGATGTCATACTTTTTTACAGATGCAAAAATTGAGAAAGCTAGTCATTTCCTGCAATTTTTCTGACCTTGCCAAGCAACAGAGGAACAATTAGCCTCTAATTGATCCTAGGACGTGAATAACCGGAACGACCTTCTAATTGATCTCAGGATGTGTCAGTTTATGTTAGTCAGAGTCTTAAAGAAAGAAGCTCGGTTACTGTCACATTTCAGGATTTCTGCCAGAAGAAATAATCCAGCAACTAACCTGTAAGTAGTTCATGATCCCTTCAAATAGCGCTGGTGGGGGGGTCCTTCATTCCATTTAACGTTGTTTTCAGCTGTGCAAGGTTACGACAGGATGTTGGCTGGAGTGTGCAGCTGGAAAATGGCAGCGCTGGCATCAAATCAGTGTTGCACGCTGATTCGTGTTATGATTTGCCTGCTCTGCATGCTGCCGGCGGTCGTTAGGTGCACGCGCGCAAACCCCTTTACCAAGATGGCGTCCTGCGCACTTCCCATCAGATGTGTGTGCGTGCATCTCGGACTCCATTGTTAAGGGTTAGATAGCCAGGTGCTACACAGCCCAATTTAGTCCCCATCAAATCCAGCGGGTGATGGCAGCTTGGGGTGACGGTTAAAGGTGACGAGCCTGCATTCATGTAACTAAGGCAGGGTTATGCCCTGTGGCCCAATCACAACCTCCGCTGGATAATAAGCTGGTGGGCTTACTCATCACGGTTACAGACCGCCTGCCTGTGCTTCTGAATGGAGTCTTCATCACACTGAGATCATTTTAATGGGCGCAGTGAGCAGCAGGTCACAGACTCCACATTACTCTCTCCTCCAGCCTGATCTCCCTACATTACAAGGAATCTGTCAGCTAACTGAGAAATCTTTAGCTGTCAAGAATTAACTTAGCTTTCTAAGGCTGTTTATTTATGAACACAACAGAATGAGCTGTGCTTTACTCAGTGCGGAAAAAAGTGGTGGGCAAATCAACAAATTAAAAATTCAAGTGTTAGACGGCAGAAAAATCCAATAGAACTGGCCAGGGTGGGAAGCGACCATTGTCATGTAGCTCACCGCCCTGATACATCAGGGTATCCCTGCACGGCATCTAACTTCATTTTGAATAACCTCATTGTTTTTGCCTGTGTTACTTTGAGATACAGGCTTGAATCTAATCAAGGGTTTATATATAGAGTAACAGCTACCCGGGAGTGTGTTACAGGTAGGAATCTAATCGAGGGGTTTGGGTGATTTATATATAGAATAACAGATACCCGAGAGTGAATTACAGGCTGGAATCTAATCGAGGGGTTTGGGTGATTTATATATAGAATAACAGATACCCGAGAGTGAATTACAGGCTGGAATCTAATCGAGGGGTTTGGGTGATTTATATATAGAATAACAGATACCCGAGAGTGAATTACAGGCTGGAATCTAATCGAGGGGTTTGGGTGGTTTATATATAGAATAACAGATACCCAAGAGTGAGTTACAGGCTGGAATATAATTGAGAGGTTTGGGTGGTTTATATATAGAATAACAGATACCCGAGAGTGAGTTACAGGCTGGAATCTAATCGAGGGGTTCGGGTAGTTTATATATAGAATAGCTAGCTGAAGTGCCCGGCGGTGCCGAGGCTTTTTCGAGGGCATGTTGTTGTTGGAAGAGAGAGAGAGAGAGCGACTGGGGGGGGAGGGAGGGGGAGGGCGGGGGGAGGGCAGGGGGGAGGGGGGGAGGGAGTGCGGGGGGGAAGGGAGGTGGGGGAAGGGGGGGAAGGGAGGGGGAAGGGAGGGCGGGGAGGGCGGGGGGAAGGGGGGAGAGAAGGGGGGGAAGGGGGGGCGGGGGAAGGGAGGGAGGAGGGGTGGGAGGGGAGGGGAGGGAGGGGAGGGGACGGGGGGGAAGGGAGGGAGGGAGGGGGGGAGGGAGGGGAGGGGGCGGGGGGGAGGGAGGGGGGAAGGGAGGGCGGGGGGGAGGGGGGGGAAGGGAGGGAGGGAGAGGGGGTGGGGGGGGAGGGAGGCGAGGGGGGGCGGGGGGGAGGGAGGGCGGGGGCCCCCCCGAGGGTCGCGGCCCCCCCCCCGAGGGTCACGGCCCCCCGAGGGTTGCGGCCCACGCAGTGGGTCGCGCCCCCCCCCGAGGGTCGCGGCCCCCCGAGGGTCGCGCCCCCCCCCCCCCGAGGTGAAGACCGCCGATTGCGGCTGTGCGAGACGGCCGGCGGGCCCGGTTACCAGGGTAACCGTTGACGCTCAGCAAGCCCCGCCCCCCGGCCGAGCCAGAGAGAGACGCCACGTCTCAGCTCCTGCTGCGCGCGCACCCTTTAGTAAGGTAGCGGCGCAGGCCCGCCCCTCCAGCCTTCGAGTGGGGCCGGGAGGTGCCTAGCTCGGGCGTGGGTGTGGAGGAGAAGCCGAGGCTTTGAGGCCTACCTGGAAAAACGGGGAAAGGTAGGAAAATTAATGAGATTAGATAAGTTAATTCGTTTCTAAATCATTTTTTTTTAAAAACAATATGGCCTAGAAATTCAGTTGCGTGCGCCAGCCGTTAGCGCCTTAGGAGGAGTAGATCTCGAGCGCTAGGCACTTAGCGGCCGGGCGCAGGGCGATCTGCGCCTACGCCCAACTTCAGTAGACATTTAGCGCCGGCGCAAAGTGTTTGCGCGCGCTCAGCTGCGCGCGCAGATTATGACGTCATTTCCTCGTGCAACGCCCTTTGTGCGCCCCAATCCGGAACTTCAGTCGCGCCCGCCCAATGTGGGCGTGGCGCTCCTAAGAACTGTGAACTGGAACGCAGCAGAGGCCATGCGGGCCTCGGGGAGCGCTAATTAAAGGGCACTTACCCTGAACTATAAAGGCCAGCCATTTTGCAGCAATCACTCTTGAGCAACGGATTTCTGGACAGAGACCAAGGAAGAGAGCTTACTGCTTTGGCCCAACATAGGAGAGGTATTTTTGGCTTCAGGCCAGAGCTTGGCAATTCGCCTTCATTGTGAGGTCATTGTTTGCCAGTATATTATGGGGGCTGCATGGGGTGCCAACCCTCAGTTTCAGCATTATGTGCGAAGGGCTCGCAGACACTGTGTGAGAGGGGCAGCCCTGGCTAGACGCAGAGGGGGCAACAGGCGTCCGCAACCTAGGCCTTACCCACTCAGGAAATACCGACAGCAGGTGTCCTATCTCACCATGCCTGCTGCGCAGTGTGTTAGGAGGCTGCGCTTCAGAAGGGAGGTGGTTGCAGAGATCTGCCAGCTGCTTCACAGAGATCTGCGTCCACAGCTGAGGTGCAGGACGTCTCTGTCGGTGGAAGTGAAGGTCACGGTGGCTCTGAACTTCTATGCAAGCGGCTCCTTCCAAGCCGCTGTTGGGGACATTGCTAACATATCCCAGTTCGCCGTGCATTGCTGCATCCGCCAGGTGACCAATGCCCTTTTCAGAAGGAGACACCAATTCATCTCCTTCCCCATGACCCTGGAGAAGCAGCAGCAGCGTGCAGTGGGATTTGCGAGAACAGCGGGCTTCCCCATGGTGCAGGGCGCCATTGACTGCATGCATGTGGCTTTGCGGGCACCTATCCACAATGCCGAGGATTACCGCAACCGGAAGGGCTACCATTCGCTCAATGTACAGCTGGTGTGTGACCACAGGCAGCGCATCCTAGCTGTCAATGCCCGCTTTCCAGGCAGCAGCCACGATGCATTTATCTTGCGACAGACTACTGTGGCTGACATGTTCCAGGCACAGCCTCCCCCAAGAGGATGGCTTATCGGGGACAAAGGCTATCCTTTGTGTACCTGGCTCATGACCCCGCTCCGCGCGGCCAGGACCCCTGCTGAGGAGGCATACAACGAAAGCCATCAAGCCACTAGGAACATCATAGAACAAACGATTGGTGTCCTCAAGCAACGGTTCCGCTGCCTGGACCGTTCCGGAGGATCTCTGCAGTATTCGCCGGAGAGAGTCTCCCAGGTCGTGGACATCTGCTGCATGCTGCACAACCTGGCTATCCGCAGGACTCAGGCACTGCCACCTCACACTGGAGCACCACCTCAGGAGGAGGAGCAGGAGGAGCATGAGGAGGAGGAGGAGGAGGAGGAGGAGTACCAGCCCAGGAGGGAGGCACAAGGTCCAAGGGCCGCCCGTCGGCGGCTTATTGAACGTCACTTCTAGGCCCCCTGTCAGGGAATGGCTTGTGGCAATGAAGGGACCTGAATGCAGCCGCTCCGCAAGCCCTCAGCCGGTTAAGGCAACAACCACTTCAAACATCAAACATGGACAAGCTGAATAAATAAAATGCTTTATTGAACAAACTCAGGGCCCTTCCCACATGAAACCCAAAAACAGACAACACACCCAAAAAACTGTCAGACACATGACTCACTCCCACAACCTGGGGAGGAAGAACAAAACATTTCCACAAAAATGGCCTTCATCCTCGGCCTTACAAAAACCAGCATCCCATAAACAAAACAACCATCCCCATATAAAAACACATTTGCCCACACCCTCTACTTTGTGGCCCGCGAGGGCGATTCCTTGACCAGCCTTTTGCGGCCCCTGGCCGCCCTGCTGCTCCTCCTCAAAGTGTGCCCAGTGGCTGCTGCAAGGCTGGGGGAAGGCTCCTGAGGGGCACATGGCGTGACGGGAGATGCCCTTGGGGGTCTGCCTAGACGAGCTCTGGCCCTCGAGGGGCCGGCTGGTGACTGCTGCAGCTGTGGCTGGGCAGCAGCAGTCTCTCCATCAGCTCGTCGCAGCTCCACTGGGGGAGTGGCAGTGGCGGCTGCAGGAATGGGGGCAAGCTGGCTGATGGCAGGTGCTCGCTGCTCGCCTGAGACACTGGCACTCGCCCGGGCCATCACTGCAGCATGCGCAGCAATCTGCTGAAGGACAGACCGCTGTGCTGCTGCAGCGCGGCGGGTGCCCTGGTGATGCCTGGCTGACACAGCGAGTGTGGCAGCAGTGAGTGCCCGTACTGCCCTGGTCTGTGCCTGCATCAGACCAGCCAGTGACTGCATGGCACCACTGATCACCTGGCGACTCGCGGATTGCTCTGCCCCGAAATCGGACCGACTCGCGGACTGCTCTGCCCCGAATTCTGCCCGACTCGCGGACTGCTCTGCCCCGAATTCTGCCCGACTCGCGGCCTGTGCTGCCCCGAATTCGGCCCGACTCGCGGCCTGTGCTGCTTCGAATTGTTCGAAACTCCTGGCCTGTGAGGCGCCAAAATCGGCCACACTATGAGCTAGGGACTCGATGGCCTCAGGCAATCGTGCCACAACCCCCATGAACTTGGTGTGCCGGCGATCCGAGTCCACGGACATTTGATCGAGGAGGCGCACCTCCTTGGCGAGGACCGTCTCCGGACTGGAGGCCGGACTCTCCCTCTGGGGAGAAGGCCGCCGAGCTGGCCGACCCTTCCCGCGTTGCTGGATGCCACTGGGCCCAGCAACTACACTCCCCTGCGACCCTTCCCCCCTCTGGGAAGAAGGCCGCCGAGCTGGCCGACCCTTCCCGCGTTGCTGCACGCCACTGGGCACAGGAGCTACACTCCCCTGCGACACTTCCCCCTGGCTGTTCTCCAGGGAAGACGTGTCCCCTCCATTGGCATCCCCTGGCGCGGCTGAGGGTTCCCCTGATGGGCCGCCTTGCTCTTCCTCTTCCTCCTCCTCCTCCTCCTCTTCCGATGGGCTGCCACTGGCAGCTTCAGGGACCTCCTCCTCACCATCTGAAAGCAGGAAGGCACAAGAGTAGCTTTAGAGTGAGGAGAGGGCGTCAGCGAGGGAGGCATGAGTGGTGGCATTCAGTGCATTGGTCGGACAGTGGCAGAGGATGTAGATCTGAAGCGCAAGTGGGACGAGAGAGGTCGAAAAGGTGATGTCCTTACCATTGGTGCCCAGAACAGGGTCGGCATCTCCAGATGCAACGGGGCCAATCACCCGGGCACCCATGAGGCTACCCACGCGCTCTTCAAGGTCACTGAGCTGCTGGATCTGGGGACCGCCTCCCTCGGTCATAGTCCGGCTCTTCTGATTGTGTGCCAGCTTGGCCTGCAAGAGAAAGGACGGCCTCTAAGTACAGTGTGGTGCCCAGATCTTGTGTGCACTGCCTCCCATGGTCGAATAGCTTGGCCAGTGTGGTGCCATGATCTTGTGTGCACTGCCTCCCATGGTCGAATAGCTTGGCCAGTGTGGTGCCCTGATCTTGTGTGCACTGCCTCCCATGGTCGAATAGCTTGGCCAGTGTGGTGCCCTGATCTTGTGTGCACTGCCTCCCATGGTCGAATAGCTTGGCCAGTGTGTAAAGTGCAGAATGTGCAATTGATCTTCATGCCAGTCCCATAGCTGCTGGATAAGGGCTGGCCATTAGGGCTTTTAGGTCCCTTTGCCCATAATGTGAGGTGCACATGCAAGGATGAAGAGGACACTGGAAAGGGAACTCACCCTGACAATCCTTGTGAGGTCATTGAATTTTTTCCGGCATTGGACACCAGTCCTGGGGACTTCGCTGTTGGATGTGACCCTGTGGGCGACCTCCCTCCAGGCTTTCCTGTAGACGCTGGTGGCAGGCTTCTTGCCACTATCCGGGAACAAGAGTTTGCGTCTCCTCTCCAAAGCCCTAACCAGCACCCTCAAATCATGGCCAGTGAAGCGCTGCGCTCGTTCACGGGCCTTCTGCATCTTTCCCGGCGCTATTTCTGTTCAGCAGCAGTGTTTAGGCCTAGCTGGAGGGCTGCAGTGTCCAGGGCGTGGCAGCAGACGAACTCGACCCTTCCCCCTTTAAGAGCTGGCCGGCGTCAGGGTGTCTGCTGTCAATCAAGAAATCACCGCACCTGCGCTGCGCCCGGCCTCGGCGGTTTAACTCAGCACCGCCGGCTTTGCGCCTAAAGATAGTTGTGTAACGCCAGTTTTAGCGCTCGAGCAAACTCTTAGTGCGAAGCTACTGAATATCGGCGAAGTGGCCTTGACTTTGCGCCGGGCGCAAACTTTACCGGCCGCCCGACTTTTCCACCCCAAAAGTGGCTATACTGAATTTCTAGGCCAATGTGTTTTAAAAGCAACGTTTTTTTTAAAGACGCAGAAAGCGGGAAAAAGAAAGGAAAAGTTTGGAATCAAGATGGCGGCGACTCACCTCGGTTCAGAACGATAAGGCCCGGCCACACACGCACCGATTGGCCCGGCGGCACACGCCAGCAACCCGGCGTACGATTGGTCGAGCTCGAGGTCACTCTGTCACTAATGAGCGGATAATGAGATGCTAATGAGCGGAATGTTGAAGGTTTTTGGGATACCGCGGGCGCGATTTTAGCCCGGCCGAAATGTAAATACGCTTAAAACTGTCTTGGAAGCGTAAGCTTTCTTTGGAGGTAACGCGCGCGTAGGTACGCCCTGTAACTTTCGAGCGCATAGCCCGCCAGACGCACACGCGATGACAGACAGAATGACAGAATGACAGATAGACAGAATGACAGAATGACAGACAGACAGATCGACCGATTTATATATATAGACTAGCTGAAGTGCCCGGCGGTGCCGAGGCTTTTTCGAGGGCATGTTGTTGTTGGAAGAGAGAGAGAGAGAGTGACTGGGGGCGGGGGGGGAGGGCGGGGGGGGAGGGAGGGCGGGGGGAGAAGGGAGGGCGGGGAAGAGAGGGCGGGGGGGAAGGGAGGGCGGGGGTGGAGGGGGGGCGGGGGGGAGAAGGGAGGGCAGGGGGAGAAGGGAGGGCGGGGAAGGGAGGGCGGGGGGGAAGGGAGAGGGGGAGAAGGGGGGGAAGGGGGGGAAGGGAGGGGGGAAGGGAGAGGAAGGGAGGGGGGAGAGGGAGGGGGGAGAGGGGGGGAAAGGGGGGGAGGGAGGGAGGGTGGGGGTGCCCCCCCGAGGGTCGCGGCCCCCCCCCGAGGGTCGCGCCCCCCCCCGAGGGTTGCGGCCCCCCCGAGGGTCGCGCCCCCCCCGAGGGTCGCGGCCCCCGCAGAGGGTCGCGCCCCCCCCGAGGGTTGCGGCCCCCCCGAGGGTCGCGCCCCCCGCCGAGGGTCGCGGCCCCCGCAGAGGGTCGCGCCCCCCCCCCGAGGGTCGCGGCCCCCCTGAGGGTCGCGTCCCCCCCCACCGAGGTGAAGACCGCCGATTGCGGCTGTGCGAGACGGCCGGCGGGCCCGGTTGCCAGGGTAACCGTTGACGCTCAGCAAGCCCCGCCCCCCGGCCGAGCCAGAGAGATACGCCGCGTCTCAGCTCCTGCTGCGCGCGCACCCTTTAGTAAGGTAGCGGCGCTGGGCTGAGGCCCGCCCCTGCAGCCTTCGAGTGGGGCCGGGAGGTGCCTAGCTCGGGCGTGGGTGCGGAGGAGAAGCCGAGGCTTCGAGGCCTACCTGGAAAAACGGGGAAAGGTAGGAAAATTAATGAGATTAGATAAGTTAATTCGTTTCTAAATCATTTTTTTTTAAAACAATATGTGTATTAAAAGCAAAATTTTTTTTAAAGACGCAGAAAGCGGGAAAAAGAAAGGAAAAGTTTGGAATCAAGATGGCGGCGACTCACCTCGGTTCAGAACGATAAGGCCCGGCCACACACGCACCGATTGGCCCGGCGGCACACGCCAGCAACCCGGCATACGATTGGTCGAGCTCGAGGTCACTCTGTCGCTAATGAGCGGATAATGAGATGCTAATGAGCGGAATGTTAAGGTTTTTGGGATACCGCGGGTGCGATTTTAGCCCGGCCGAAACGTAAATACGCTTAAAACCGTCTCGGAAGCGTAAGCTTTCTTTGGAGGTAACGCGCGCGTAGGTACGCCCTGTAACTTTCGAGCGCATAGCCCGCCAGACGCACACGCAATGACAGACAGAATGACAGAATGACAGAATGACAGATAGACAGAATGACAGAATGACAGACAGACAGATCGACCGATTTATATATATCGATAGATGCATACCTAGGAGTGAGATACAGGCTGGAATCTAATCGAGGGGTTCAGGTGGTTTATATATAGAATAATGGATACCCGGGAGTGTGTTACAGGCTGGAATCTAATCGAGGGGTTTGGGTGATTTATATGTAGAACTAGCTGAAGTGCCTGGCGGTGCCGAGGCTTTTTCGAGGGCATGTTGTTGTTGGAAGAGAGAGAGAGAGCGACTGGGGGGAAGAGAGAGAGCGACTGGGGGGAAGAGAGAGAGCGACTGGGGGGGAGGGGGGCAGGGGAGGGGGGAGGGGGAGGGGAGGAGGGGGAGGGGTGGGGGAGGGGGGGAGGGGGAGGGGGGTGGAGGCGGAGGGGGAGGGGGGTGGAGGGGGAGGGGGTGGAGGGGGAGGGGAGGGCGGGGAAGGGAGGGCGGGGGGGAGGGGAGGGGGAGGGCGGAGGGCGGGGGGGGGAGGGGGGAGGGAAGGGGGGAGGAGGAGAGAGGAGGGGGGGAAGAAGGGGCGGGGGGAGGGGGCAGGAGAGAGGAGGGGGGAGGGGAGGGGAAGGGGGAGAGTCCACGAGACCCCTGATCCCCGTCCCCCCAAACTCCCGAGCCCCCTGATCCCCACCCCCCGAACTCCAGAGGTTGGCCCCCCCGAGACTCGCACCCCCACCCCAACCCCCGAGGCTCGCCCACCACCCACCCCCACCCCCGAGGCTCGCCCACCACCCACCCACCCCCAAGGCTCGCCCCCCCCCACCAACCAAGCACCGAACTCCGGAGGCGCGATCTTCCGAGCACCGGCCTCCCGAGCTGGCTTCAACATTGCGGCTGTGCGAGACGGCCAGAGGGCCCGGTTGCCAGGGTAACCGTGACGCTGACCAAGCCCCGCCCCCCGGCCGAGCCAGAGAGAGAGACGCCGCGTCTCAGCTGCTCCTGCTGCGCGCGCGGCCCCCCCCCGAGGGTCGCGGCCCCCCCCCGAGGTGAAGACCGCCGATTGCGGCTGTGCGAGACGGGGCGGGCCCGGTTGCCAGGGTAACGCTTGACGCTCAGCAAGCCCCGCCCCCCGGCCGAGCCAGAGAGAGACGCCGCGTCTCAGCTCCTGCTGCGCGCGCACCCTAGCGGTGCTGGGCTGAGGCTCGGCCCTCCAGCCTTCGAGTGGGGCCGGGAGGTGCCTAGCTCGGGCGTGGGTGCGGAGGAGACGCCGAGGCTTCTAGGCCTACCTGGAAAAACAGGGAAAGGTAGGAAAATTTATGAGATTAGATAAGTTAATTACTTTCTAAATCATTTTTAAAAAAAGTTTTAAAAGCAACTTTTTTTTTAAGACACAGGAAGTGGGAAAAAGAAAGGAAAAGTTTGGAATCAAGATGGCGGCGACTCACCTCGGTTCAGAACGATAAAGCCCGGCCACACACGTACCGATTGGCCCGGCGGCACACGCCAGCAACCCGGCGTACGATTGGTCGAGCTCGAGGTCACTCTGTCGCTAATGAGCGGATAATGAGATGCTAATGAGCGGAATGTTGAAGGTTTTTGGGATACCGCGGGCGCGATTTTAGCCCGGCCGAAACGTAAATACACTTAAAACCATCTTGGAAGCGTAAGCTTTCTTTGGAGGTAACGCGCGCGTAGGTACGCCCTGTAACTTTCGAGCGCATAGCCCGACAGACGCACAGGTGATGACAGACAGAATGACAGAATGACAGAATGACAGACAGACAGACAGATGTACCGATTTATTATATATAGATAATGGATACCCGGGAGTGTTTTACAGGCTGGAATCGAATCGAGGGGTTCGGGTGGTTTATATATAGAACTAGCTGGGGGGGCCCGGCGTTGCCAGGGCTTAGTCAACCAGCACGTCACTCAACGCTAATGCGCGGTAGGATTGGTCAACCGCTAATGAGCGGATTTTTGAGGATTTTGGAACGTTTTTGTATACTGTCCGAACAATTTTTGTCTGACCAAAAAGTAAATATGCCTATTAGACTCCCCTAATGATAACCTTTCTTTTGATATAACATGCGTGTAGGTACGCTCTATAACTTTTGAGTGTATAGCGGACAGACAGACAAACAGACAGACAGACAGGCAAACAGACAAACAACTGCTTTTTATATATATATTAAATATAGATATAGATAGAAGATAGAAGATAACAGATACCCGAGTGTGAGTTACAGGCTGGAATCTAATCGAGGGGTTCGGGTGGTTTATATATAGAATAATAATGGATACCTGGGAGTGAGTTACCGGCTGAAATCTAATCGAGGGGTTCTGATGGTTTATATATAGAATAATGGATATGCGGGAGTGAGTTACAGGCTGGAATCTTATTGAGGGGTTCGGATGGTTTATATATAGAATAATGGATACCTGGGAGTGAGTTACAGGCTGGAATCTAATCGAGGGGTTCGGGTGGTTTATATAAAGAATAATGGATACCTGGGAGTGAGTTACAGGCTGGAATCTAATCGAGGGGTTCGGGTGGTTTATATATAGAATAATGGATACCTGGGAGTGAGTTACAGGCTGGAATCTAATTGAGGGGTTCGAGCGTCACTGAGCTGTGCGGTGGGAACGGCTTCGATTCATGTTCAGAAGCTGTTCAACCTGAGTAAACGATTTCTCCATTAATGGTCCTGATATGTGGTGAGTTTCTAACTCACCCAGTGCGTCTGAACACAGGGCAGTCAATGGTGCAAGAACTGGCATTGAGTTGGAGCCAGGGTGTGCTACCTACTGCCTGTTTCTCTAGCTGCGCCTGCTGCCTCTCAGTGCAAGACTGTGTCTGCACGCATCGTCTGCCGCCCGGTCTGACTGCGACGTGTCTCTGCATCGACTGCTCTGCCTTCTGACATCTCTCTTGTTCGTTTCAAGCAAGCCAAAAAAAATCCGGACGAATGAAATACTGTAATTGGTCGCCGACAATCTCTCGGTAACCTGTTTACCATTCCCTCCTTGCGAAGGTCCGTCCGACGGTTACTGCTCCACGTGATGTTTGGTTGCGGCAACATTTAGTGCGATGGCTTTAAAGGGTCGAGCTGCTTTTTAAAAATTCTGTGTTAAAGCTACAGTTCAATGGAGGGAGTTGGGGAAAAACAGCCAGGATGCAGAGAAAGGAGGATCACCTCCTCACCTTGAGGGAGTGCTGCACTGTTGGAGGTGCTGTCTTTTGGATGAGACATTAAACCTACACCTACATCCAGTCTGCCCTCTCGGGTGGATATGTAAGATCCTACAGCACTATTTGAAGAAGAGCAGGGGAGTTCTCCCTGGTGTCCTGGCCAATATTTATCCCTCAACCAACATCACTAAAACAGATTATCTGGCCATTATCACATTGCTGCTTGTGGGACCTTGCTGTGCGTGAATTGGCTGCCGCGTTTCCTGCATGAGGTGCTGCCGATGTCCAACATCCAGTACTGGATGAGTAGAAATTTCCTCCAAGTAAATATTGGGAAGACCTAAGCCATTGTTTTTGGTTCACACCACAAACTTCATTCCCTTTCCACTGATTCAATCTCTCTCCCCGGCAACTGTCTAAGGCTGACCAAGGCTGTTCGCAATCTAGGTGTCATATTTGATCACAAATTGAGCTTCCTACCTCATATCAGTTCTATCACTAAGACTGCCCATTTCCACCTTTGTAATATCGCGGGTCTCCGCCCGTACCTCAACTTATCTGCTGCTGAAACCCTCATCGATGCCTTTATCACCTCTAGACTTGACTATTCCAGTGCACTGCTGGCCGGCCTCCCTAGTTCTACCCTCCATAAACTTGAAGTCAGCCAAAACTTGGCTGCCCGTGTCCCAACTCGCACCAAGTTCCGCTCACCCATCTCCCCTGTCCTTGCTGGCCTACATTGGATCCCAGTTAAGCAATGTCTCGATTTTAAAATTCTCATCTTTGTTTTCAAATCCCTGCATGGACTCGCCCCTCCTTATCTCTGTAATCCCCTCCAGCCCTATAATCCCCCATGACCTCTATGCTCCACCTATTCTGGCCTTTTGAACAGCCCTGATTTTAAATGCTCCACCATTGGCGGTCGTGCCTTCAGCTGCCTAGGTCCTAAGCTCTGAATTCCCTCCCTAAATCTCTCCACCTTGCCACTTCTCTTTCCTCCTTTAAGACTCTCCTTAAAACTTACCTCTTCGACTAAGCTTTGG
Source organism: Somniosus microcephalus (assembly GCF_052327205.1). NCBI lineage: Eukaryota > Metazoa > Chordata > Chondrichthyes > Squaliformes > Somniosidae > Somniosus > Somniosus microcephalus. Next base: position 140,580,030 of record NC_140997.1, read on the forward strand.
GCTCGGTGTCAAATTTTGCTTTTATTTTGATAACACTCCTGTGAAGTGTTAAAGGCGCTATTGTAGGAGTCTCTGCACTCCTAGCAAAGAATCTATAAACTCACTAGTAGTTAACAAACTGAGTTTAATGTACTAAAACTTTACAAAACAAGAAAATGCAGGAGAAGCTCTAAACAGGTCTATTCACTATCACTCCACATGAGGAGTAGCTGGAAACACCCTCTACCTCTGACGTCATGACATCATCACGTTTCCCGCCGTTGGGACGTCACATGGCCCACATGATGACGTCATCGCGTCAGATCACGATTTTGTCGATCTAACTCTGTTTAACCAGAGCCAACATTAAAAGGTAATAAACATGATTAAAGGCAATTGTACAAGTCACTGTGAGAGTCTCTTAGTGGCTTTGGCACACTATATAAATATAACTGGTTGTTGTTGCCTTCTTGATGCACCCGAGTGTCTTGCTAGACCACTTCAGAGGATAGTTAAGAATCAACCATATTGGGTGGGGGGGGGGGAGAGGGGATTTGGGGAGGGCCCCGAACTCTGCAAACCCCATAAAGTTTTGTGAGCGTTTGTGCATTTTGTGCCTTGGGAAAGTTTTTTTTCAAGAAATTAAAGTGATATTCTAAGTCCTTTGGCTATGTGGTTACCTCAGATGATTCTTATTGTTTCTGACACTGCGGCTGAATTTCATCTCTGCCTCGCTTAATAATCTCAATATGTCTTGCTCTTGACAGTAATATCATCCTTTTCCTGATTTGCTACGTTGCTGTAGAAAGAATTATGTAAAATGCTGAAGTGAAATTCACTCTCCATGGAATTTCAATTGCAAACCGCACCCCCCAATCCCCCGGGGAAGCAGCCCACTTGTTTCAAAGATTTTTTTTCCCCGTTTTCAGTACCTGAGCTGTTCTGATGTCTCATCCCTGGCAAGTTAACCCTGTGAGTGCTGGAGAAACTATCTATCCCTAAACTCAAAACACAAGGGGGGAGAAATTCAGTATCGCCCCATTTGGGGCGCAAAGATTATCGCCTGCTGCTAATTATTGCCTCCGACTGCAATCTTGGCTTTTATCGCCCCTGGAGGTGATTGGAGCACTATATCAGGCGCTAGACAACTGTCTTAAGTGTAAGAGGTTTTCCGATCGCCGAGGTCTCTCTCTCTCTCGCTCTGGAGGCCTCGCTCTCTTGCACAGTAATTCACCGAGTGGTTCGACCCACTCACCCCTTAGGTTCTATACACTGTATTTTGAGGCAGGAACTGCAATGCAGAGAATACCCTATGGACCAAGTTTAATGAGACAAAATGAAATTTTATTGCATGGAGGAATAAATTACATATAAGCCAATAAGGTACATGGGAGGGAAAAACAAATCATAATACAGTACTAACCAACATATCTACAGGCATATTAAGTTTTACAAGGCTCATCCTGAAATAGGGAAACACACGGAACATTGAGGGACAACAATTCACTGTTAAATTATACCCAAAATGCCCACCCCCTAAGCCTAGCTAGATTAGATTACGAGGGGTCAGAAACATGCTCACCAATCCCAGTTAGAAACATAGAGGTTTTGAAGTCTGCGTTTTGGTCCCCTCAGGCGTCCTGTCTCCACGTGGTCATTGGGCTGTAGGAGCAGCGGGCTGCTCAAGCTGATGGCTCCTTCTCTTCAGCAAGACGCGCTGACCATCATTTCGCCCGCAGCTCGTTTTTCTCCGTGCTCCTACACACAACGCTGTAGGGCATTTCGTCCTCTCTTCTTCTCGTCAACGGCCCGGGGTTTTTGTCGATGATCTCCCGATGACTACCCCGGGTCTCATCTTCTTCTTCAAACCACCTTCTCCGATGTCAAGCCTTCCCAAGGCTAAGAAGCGCGCCAATAGCTATACCGGGTTCCCAATTATACTTCTCAAAGAGGCCCTTATCTCCCGCCAAATCAAGGTTAGTCTTTGTTTAATTTTTGGCGGGCTTGTAGCACAGCGGGATAGTCTTTGTTTTTTAAAGTATCTTCAGGATAGCCGGTAACTGCCATCTCTGGTCTGGAACGACCCTGTATTGTCTTTAATGTCCCTCTTCGAACTTGAATCTGTTCCCCTTTGTCTGGGTAAACATTTAGATGGCCTTTATCTACAGGCTGATCTGATCGGATCTGCATCCAATCTATATGTATGGGGCTCTGTCTGGTTTCGTTTTCCCTGAAACTGCCTTCCAGAACCTACTGTGGGCTGAATCCACAAAAGCTGTCTGAGGACTGCAGGAACCATTTTAAAGTGTCCCAAATGCTAGTCACGGGGTCCAGCAGCCATTTTGTGCATCCCTTTTTCTGGGCTTCATTTAAAACAGTCTTTAAAAATTAAGGCCTTTTCTGCCAATAGACCCTTGTAGGACAAATTTCAATTTTGCGAATTCTACATTCCCCCCTGATGGTACTATAACTTGCTTGAAGTATCATAATTCTGGGTGAGCAAAATTTTCTGACTCTCCATAATCAAACCATCCCCTGTATTGACCTATCTATGACCCCACGACACATGCATTTCCTATTTCAGAAAAACCCACAGTGTACATTAAGCATCTATAGATGGCAATACATTGGAATTAAAATCTGGTACACACATTTCCAGGCGTGGAGGGGGGCCTAATACCCCTACACCACCTGGTTTATACATATTATTTTTATTAATAACAACACACATAATAAACTTCAATAAAAATAATAAACAAAGAAAATACACACAAAATCACACATGAATACTATCAAAAATAGGGGAGGGAGGGAAACTCTAACTCTATACATAGCAGCAAAAATTATGACGGGTGTCTCCTCGTCTACCCGCACATAATGCTCCCTCCACTCTCCTCTGTTCTCATACTTCTGGAAACGTTTGTCCCTCTTACAATGTACAAAGAGTAAATAAATCACAATAAAAATCTGACATACTACGAGGATGTGGGAGGCTATGCTAATCCATGAAGGGACTTCTATATTAGTGAACAGGTCCCACCACTGTGGGGTCATTATCTAATATGTCTGCCCCTATTTCTAAAGTCTTCTGCTCCAGCGTGTAAAAATGTTTCTGTGAAACGGCAATGGCTTTTAGTATCTTGGTGAGGTGTTCAGGGAGAGGGGGAATGATACAGCCAAAATGTGCAACGAATCGTTGCAGATCGGTGAAATTTTCTTTGACAGTGATGTGAACAGTGGAAGGTTCAGGAATGGGGACAATTCGCTCTTGGGCCACTTGAACTTCTGCCTTGGGTTTGAAGCAGAAACTGCTGCCACTGACCGGACACCAGCCGTGCTGTCCATGTTGGTAGTGCGGCGCTGCAGTGGTGACACAGTATGTCCCACCTCCTACATATGCCACCTGCGGGGGCACATGGCCTTATGCCATTGCCTCCATGGTGCAATTTATAGGCTTCGCACCAGCAGTTCTGAACCCGCACTGTGATTTTGAATAGGCATTCAAGTGCTGGGGACACAGGATGATGTGTGCTCCCCGGCTCCGGCACCCCGAGAGGTCGGTACCCATCATTGCATGCTCCCATCGAATGATGTAAGGTGGGACCGCTGTGTAGCGAATGTGTGCACCCCCTTGAATGACTCCAATGTTCTCCACCCTGTATACCGGGGCGGGTTTAGCTGTCTTTCCCATAACCGGCATTCTTACCACTATGCCCATAATGGTGTGATTAGACTGCCCACAGTCCACTGGAACTGGGTAGGCCTCTGAAGCTAGTCTGAGCTGGCATGGACTTAATGCGTTCTCAAAAGGGTGGAAGGCTGCGAGGTGCTTATTGCCGATCCAGGAGGGGACCAAACCTTGTTTTAAATCCTCCAGATTACTGCGGCCCTCGCCCAGTAACCACGCCCCGTACAGCACGCACGCTTCGTTCTGCGCAGCCTGATCTGATGCATTCCGATCCTCTCTGATGAGAGCATTTACCGTTTTAGCGTGTTTCTCCAGCTCAGCTATGATTTCTTTTAAGTGTAGTGTCATGGCCTGATCCTCATGTAACTCAGAACCCACTACCTTATTCTCGTCCGTCAGTATCTTTCTTAACCGTCCTTTTAAACCATTGATCTGGGTCTGCAGCTCCACGTCATCCAGAGTGTTGATGACGGAAGTCCCTGTGTTGAAGGCTGTAAAAATATCATTGACTGTACCCCTTCTTTGTCTCCCTACCCTGTCCAAGACCTCGTGTGGTGTGGTGTACAATCCGGCTCTTTCGATATCGGCAACGTCGAACTCATAAAACTGTCTGAACATAGTTGTTAACAGGACCAGGTGCAATTTCTCCATTTCCTTGGGGCACCTCTTGGTACAGCACCTGACCTGTGGACACTAATACCAATCCGTTCCCGGGTCCCTTGGCAGTGGTGGGTCACCCTTCCTTGCGGGCTTTGGCTACCGGAATCGTGGGCAGGGGCTTGCGGGGGCGGGTGATGAGCTCAGTGGCATTCACCGGGATCTGAGAGTATGGGACTCCGCACGCCCGTGTGCTGACGTCCTACCTCATCCCTTTCCCAGCATCATGCCACTGTCTTTGGAAAAAGATGGAGATGCCTGTGGGGTAGACGCGTTCTGAACCCCACATACAGATGTAAATCCCCTCATCTGGTTCCCACCATTTGTCCCAACAGACACTCAATCCCCCATGAGTCTCCGTAATAGTCCAATGGGTATTGTTACCCAGTCTCTCCCACTCGACCGTGGAGTTCTTCATGGTCTTGCTCAGCTTCCGGAGCCACCACCATCTGTCCAAAGGAACATGTCCATGGCATATCAAACAAATCTTCCTTCCGACGGTGACGCTGACTCTGGGCGCGATGATCCTCACCCTGGGACACATTAGAGAAGTCTCTCTGTATACAAACCCGGACTGGCTGGAGTATTCCGTAGAGTTCGACCCCAGCCATCCTGGCCACCTCCCTTCGTGGAAGTAGGTAGCTGTTTCCTCAACGTCCCGTTCTCCTGTCCCATCAGTCACGATGGGGGCTGTGTCCCCGGAGCATCCATATACGATGGAGTCCTTGGTGTAGCCCCGATAGGCCAAGCTACACCTGATCACCGCGAACACGATGAGAATCCTTTCCATAGTACCTTTGGTTCCTGCAACAGATTAAACGATACAGCCAGGCTCCCGAGAGATTCTGGCCTAGGTGAAGACATGATCGGGTCTTTCGACCTCGATCCAAAACAAACACACATGCTGGGCAGATTCTAGAACTATTCCTTATAACACCCATCACCTTAAAAATTTACACACCTTATACTTAACCAATCTTAAACTTAGCTAAACTTATGTACAGCGCCGCCCGTCCCCGGGCGGCCTGCCTAATCCCTGTTTGGACTGCAGCTCACCACTCCCTGTGGTGGGGCTCCACTGACCTGTGGCTTGAGTCCCCTGCAGCCTTTTGCTGCCAATTGGGGACTGCGTTTTTCTAGGGATTTCCCAAGTCGGTGTCTGCTGAAGTAGGGGGAATCGGGCCAGAGCTTTACTGGCTGAGGCGTTCGAGACGACCTGCGAGGGGGTGCCTTGGGCGAGGCTCCCTTAGCGAGTGGATCTGTGGTTGGGACTTTAGCCCTCACAGCCCTTGGCTCCACCACGACTGCCGGCTTCGGCTCCCTTCCCTCAGGCTCCGCCCCTTCGGGATTTGGGTCTGTGGCAGATGACTCCTCCCTACCTGTCCCTACAGGTGGAGGATCTCCGCCCCCAAGTTTTACCTCCCCTACGCTTGAGTCGAGGGCGGGACCTCCGTCCTCCAACTCCACCTCCTCCAGAATTGTGTCATAGGCGGGGCCTAGCTGTTCGGGCTCTTCCCCGTCCGAGTCCCAGGCCAATGGGGAAACCTCCCAGGTGGGCGGGATAGCTCCTCCCCTCAAGCAGGCTGCGGTTCCAGCCTGTGTGGTCTGTGACTTTTTGCACGCCTCAGGCCGAGGATTTTTACCCTCAGACCTAGCTTCGGTTGTCAGCCCTTTTGCACCCGGCTTAAATAGTTTGCACTGATTGATGTGAAACCATTTAGTGCACCGGGGCAACTTCACTGCGTAAACCATGGGGCTGGCTTCATCTACAATACTGTAGGGCCCCATGAACAGTGGTTCTAAAACTCCCTACTCGGGCATAGTTGCTCACCATGACCTGATCTCCTACTTCCCACTCCTGTGTCTTACGGGGCTCGAGCAGCAACCGGTTGCCCTGATGCTGCTTTCCCATGTTCCCAGCCGCTTGTCCATAAACCTGTTTCAGGCGCTCCAAAAGGGTCCGGGCAAACTTGTCCCGATTTACCTCTCGGAGCTGACCTTCAGTGAGCACCAGGGCTAGTACATGGGTGGGGGTCCGCATGACTCTCCCAGTCATTAATTCGTGCAGGGGGTACCCCGTACTTTTAGACTGGCTAGCCCGGATCCCCATGAGGACTAGAGGCAGGACCTCTGCCCATTTCTGGGGCCAGTCCATCGTCTCTTTCCTCAGTTTTTCTTTGAGAGTGCGGTTCATGCGCTCCACAATCCCGGATGACTGAGGATTGTGGGCCACGTGCCACTTCCCTTCGATGCCTAAGAGCATGAGGGTGTTCTGCATCACTTGGCCGGTGAAATGACTCCCTTGGTCAGACTCCACAAATCGTGGTAGTCCCCACCGCAAGAACACTTCCCGCACCAAGATCCTGGCAGTACTAAGTGCCGTGGCTGTTTTGCATGGGAAGGCTTCTACCCATTTGGTGAACACATCCACCAGGACAAGGCAATACTTATAGCCTCCCTGGGCGGTGGGCAGAGGCCCGATGTAGTCGACCTGTATCGACTGCCATGGTCCCTCTACTCTCCTGATGTGTCCCATGGGCACCTTCCTTTTCTGGGGGTCTGGGTTGTTTGCAGCGCATACAAGACAATTAGCACAGAACTCGTGGACATTGTCCCGAAGTCCTGGCCACCATCCTGCCTGTTCTACCCGTTGCCAGGTGACCTCAGGCTCGGGGTGTCCTGCTCCTGGACCCTCATGGGCCAGTTGAAGGAATTCCCGCCAGTGCTGCTGCGGCACAACCCACTATTCCTCTCGGAACAGCATGCCTTCCTTGATGGAAAGGGCTGCTGCACCGTACGGACCTTCTACTTCCTTGCCCTCAGTGATGGCATTGAGGACTGTTTTTAGGGCGGGATCTAGGGCTTGGATGGTCTTGAGGTCTGGGGGCAGTGTCACCCCTGTGGTCCCCTGATTCACATCCCTGCCTTGGATTACTGCCATGGGTTTGGACCCATAGGGATCCCAGAAAGTGCCGGTATGGGCACCTTCCCTGGCTAGCATATCCACTTGCTGGTTACCCTGGTTGCGGGGTTCCGTGGAGGAATGAGCCTTCACCTTGTGGATAAAGACTTCCCCTTCCTCCCCCACTGCGGCCAGGATTTTTTCTAGTAGGGGCTTCACGGTTAAGGGTCGCCCGTCCGCAGATGTGTATCCGCGGTGAGACCAAATGGCCAGGTATTCCGTACACGAGTTGCATGTGAACATGCTGTCTGAGCAAATCGTGTATGGGGTGGGGAAGATTTAGGGGTGTGTAACGACGTACACTACCACGGACAGTTCAGCCTGCTGGGCGCTCATAGTGCTGGGGAGCTTAATCGCCAGGGCAATGTCTGCCGCGGGGTCATAAACTCCACACCCTGTGAGTTGTTCGCCAGCGGATACCGTGCTGGAACCGTCTATGTAGATCTCGCGGCCCATGGGATGTATCCCGGCCCGTAAGCCTACGTTCACTTCCCATACCCCTTCTACAGAATACCGATGGGCTGTTCCGGGATATACCATGTTGGCCGCGAGCTTGGGCTCGCAGAGACCCTTCACCTTCAGATCCATCTGGGAAAGGAGGAGGGTCCAGAGAGCAATGCGGGCACTGCTTACTGTCCCATCCTTAATCCTTCCATCCAGAAGCATCCGGGTGGGCGTGTGATGGGTGAGGAGAGTGATGGGAGAGGTGCCTGTGAAGATCAGAGACCTTTTCACAGCCCAATGCGTGGCCAGAAGATGCCGCTCGCAATTGGAAAAACTCCTTTCCACATCTGTGAGCACCCTGGAGGAGTAAACCACCGGCCTTAGCTTGCCGTGTCGCTCTTGAAGCAGTACAGCGCTCAGGCTATCCCCGCTAGCTGCTACCTCCAGGAAAAACTCTTCTCCTCCATCTATGGCCCCCAGAGCTGGCGCGGTCTGCAAGTCCCCCTTGAGTTTTTCAAATGCTGCCTGGCAACCCTCATCCCAGGACCATTCCACTCCTTTGTGTAGGAATCGGAGCAGCGGGGCCGCTGTGGCTGCATAGTCCTCAATGAAGTCTCTGCAGTACCCGGTCAGTCCCAGAAAGGACCTCACACCCGTTACGGTGGTGGAGATATGTAGATCTTGCACCAATTCCCGTCTAGCCTTGTCTATGGCTCTCTCTCCAGCGCGGATGATCAGACCCAGGAATTTTACTTCCTGCTGGCCGATCCGTGCCTTCTTTGGGTTCACCTTGAAACCTTTTCTGCCTAACAGCTCCAATAGCTCGGCCAATAGTGGACCATGCTCCTCTCTGGAATCTGTGAACAGGAGCAGGTCGTCCACATACTGCACTAGCTGATTGGGCTGGCTGAAATCTTTTAAGCTTCCTGCCATACATTGATGGAAAATGCTGGGGCTGTTATGGAAACCCTGTGGCAAACAGTTCCAGGTGCACTGTTGCCCTTTAAAAGTAAAGGCAAACTTGTACTGATCCTCCCTCCTTAAAGGGATGGACCAAAACCCATTGGAAATATCCAGCACCGTGAACGTGGTCACGGATGCTGGAATACTCCCTATCAGGTCGGCAACTGCTGCTACCGTCGGCACGCAGGCTGGGATGTTACTATTGAGGACTCTGTAGTCCACCGTGGCTCTCCATGAATTGTCCGGCTTCTTCACCGGCCACAAAGGAGAGTTTACGTGGGTGGCTATTGGCCTCAACACGCCCTTCTGCACCAGTGAAGACATTGCTGTCTCCATGTCGGGCTCTGCTTCCCTGGGAAAGTTGTACTGTTTTTGGGGTCGGGCCATGGGGTCCCCGTCTACTCTGACCTCAAACCCGGTGACCCTCCCGCTATCGTGTTTGTGAGTGGCAAACGTAGTCAGGTGGTCTGACACGAATGCCTGCAGATCTTGTGGGACACTTGCGACCATGAGCTCGAGGTCGTAGCCCTCTTTTGGCTTCACGTTACATAGGGTTCCTTTCCCTTCCTTTTCTGGGATGATGACTACCTCGCCTCTCTTACCCGTGCTCGCTCCCCAGAGACAGTGATTTTTAAGAGCCATGAGAATCCCGTGTTCCACTAAGAAATCGGACCCAAGGATCCCTTTTCTGCCCTCCACCTCCCACTTCATCAGTATACACTTCCACGTGGTGCGGCGTGGTCCTAAATGAATGGAGAGAGGGATGGAGAATGCGCCAGCCTGTTCTTTACCTGTGAAGCCCGACAGAATATATGGAACCCCGGTGGACAGAGATGAGGTGGTAGGGTTAGCTGTGTGGATCACGGTGCACGATGCCCCCATATCCAACAGATAGGTCCCCCTTTCCTGCTCTACTTCCATCTCCACGAGGGGTCGTCTCCATAAATCATATCGCAGCGAACACAGGTAAACGGGCTGCGCTGGCTCTAGTCATTGGGGTGAAACGGTCGGGGCTGCGAGAACGACAGGACCGGTGGTGGCTGCTACTCTCCCCTGCGAGATCATAAGAGACCGCATTGTCTCTAAAATTGACTCTATCGCAGCGGGATCCATAGCTGCACCGGTTCCCTTTTCTGGGACAGGGGCTGCGGCTTGGACCTGGACTCGTGCTGGGGCGGCGGTCTGGGCTTGGGCTTGGGCTGCGGGAGATCTTCCCTTATTATCCTTCCATGGATTTTTACAGTCCCTGTGCCAATGTCCATCCTTCCCGCACCCGTAGCAATTGAGCTTGGCTTGGGGAGGGCGATTCCCCTCATGGTGTCACTCCTTTTTACTTGGGGCTGTGGGTTTTGCCTCATGCACTTTTCCCTTAGAGGTAGGTATCTCCTGACTCCTGCAATTCTTATATGCAATGGTGAGCTGTCGGAGCACTGTCTCCTCTGTGATCCCGGGACCTTGGGGGTCAAACCAAGCTTTTGCTTGGGCCTGTATCTGCGGTGAGCTGTTGGCAACCAGGCAGCGGAGCCAATGAACCCACTGGACATTGTTCATTGCGGCCCATTCAGGCATGCCTGGACAGCTTCGCCGATACACTGGCCACAGCCTTTCTGCGAAAACCCGTGGGGGTTCTCCAGTTAGCTGCACAGTCCCTTCCACACGGAGGAATGGGTTGCCGTCGTCCACTCTCATAACCTCCAGGACCTCGTCCCGGAGTTCCTCATGCCCTCTCTGCCCCCTCTTACTCCTGTCTGAGAGGCATTGGAGGATTGTACTATCCAGGGAGAATAGCAACATCTTATCCTGTTCCGGACTGTCACAGTCATTGACGGCGGCTGTCTGCTCTATCTCCCTGTAATGGACTGAGGGATCTCCCTTCTCGGAGAGTTTTGGAAGGTGGCTCACCATCGCTCTAAGTTGTTGGGCACCGTGGGGCAACACGATCTGATTCAGGAGGGGTCCGTCAACGCCATTTGTGTCGACGGGACCGTACCTCTGGTGCCGAGTAGGACACATTGGTGCCGGCTCCGGCTTCACTACCAGGGGTTGTTCCTCCTCCGGTCCTACCTCGGCTTCCTCCCCTTCTACCACCCCCCCTTCAGGCCAAACCTCACTATAGCTTGGCGGTGCTGAGGGTTCAGTGGCTGGTACCACAACTACTTCATATGGAATCGGTCTTTTGGATTCCTTCAGGAAATCTATTTGACTCGCTTTTGGGCTTACGAGGCATACCATGCCTTTTGCCTTTGCCAGGGCCATTCTGAGGTCTTCTAACGCCTTCTGGCAGGGGCCGTGGTCTGCGCCCTCAAACCCGTTCTCAATGGCCAGCTTGTAAGCTGCCTTGACCTCTACTACTCTCTCCTCCTGTGCTCTTAGCTGTTGTGCGAGGCGGGCGCTTTTCTCCCGTACTCTCGCTTCATGCAACTTTGCCTCAGTAACCTGACATTCCAGGTACTCTATTTTAGCCTGATGTTGGCTGGCTACAGTTTGGCGTTCCTGATTCAGCGCGTGAAGCGCTGCGATTAGCTTTTCCCCACCCATGGCCTTTTCCTCTATCTCGGAAGCCTGGGTTTTGATCTTGGCTGCCTGCGCTGCAACGACTTTGTCAAAAATCTTGATTGTCTTTTGTAGCACATCAGCCACACTGCCTTCTCTGCTAACTTTTTATGTTCTTTACTCTCTGTCCACCTGACGGCTGCGTCTACCGGACGCCCATCCAGTAAGAGATCGGAAATCCACTGCTTAGTGAGATTTACCTTGCCAAAAACATAGTCCGCTATCCTCTCATCCATAACATTTTGTCCATTTAAACCTGGGTCTAATACATTGCAATCCTGCTGCCAATGTCCTGCCGCGGTCGCCATTTTCTGTAAGGGGTTTTCCGATCGCCGAGGTCTCTCTCTCTCTCGCTCTGGAGGCCTCGCTCTCTTGCACAGTAATTCACCGAGTGGTTCGACCCACTCACCCCTTAGGTTCTATACACTGTACTTTGAGGCAGGAACTGCAATGCAGAGAATACTCTATAGACCAAGTTTAATGAGACGAAATGACATTTTATTGCATGGAGGAAAAAATTACATATAAGCCAATAAGGTACATGGGAGGGAAAAACAAATCATAATACAATACTAACCAACATATCTACAGGCATATTAAGTCTTACAAGGCTCATCCTGAAATAGGGAAACACACGGAACATCAAGGGACAACAATTCACTGTTAAATTATACCCAAAATGCCCACCCCCTAAGCCTAGCTAGATTAGATTATGAGGGGTCAGAAACATGCTCACCAATCCCAGTTAGAAATATAGAGGTTTTGAAGTCTGCGTTTTGGTCCCCTCAGGCGTCCTGTCTCCACGTGGTCGTTGGGCTATAGGAACAGCGGGCTGCTCAAGCTGATGGCTCCTTCTCTTCAGCAAGACGCGCTGACCATCATTTCACCCGCAGCTCATTTTTCTCCGTGCTCCTACACACGATGCTGTAGGGCGTTTCGTCCTCTCTTCTTAACGCCAACGGCCCGGGGTTTTTGTCGATGATCTCCCGATGACTACGCCGGGTCTCGTCTTCTTCTTCTTTGAACCACCTTCTCCGATGTCAAGCCTTCCCAAGGCTAAGAAGCGCGCCGATAGCTATACTGGGTTCCCAATTATACTTCTCAAAGAGGCCCTTATCTCCCGCCAAATCAAGGTTAGTCTGCTTAATTTTTGGCGGGCTTGTAGCACAGCGGGGTAGTCTTTGTTTTTTAAAGTATCTTCAGGATGGCTGGTAACTGCCATCTCTGGTCTGGAACGACCCTGTATTGTCTTTAATGTCCCTCTTCGAACTTGAATCTGTTCCCCTTTGTCTGGGTAAACATTTAGATGGCCTTTATCTACAGGCCGATCTGATCGGATCTGCATCCAATCTATATGTATGGGGCTCTGTCTGGTTTTGTTTTCCCTGAAACTGCCTTCCAGAACCTACTGTGGGCTGAATCCACAAAAGCTGTCTGAGGACTGCAGGAACCATTTTAAAGTGTCCCAAAAGCTGGTCACGGGGTCCGGTGGCCATTTTGTGTGTCCCTTTTTCTGGGCTTCTTTTAAAACAGTCTTTAAAAATTAAGGCCTTTTCTGCCAATAGACCCTTATAGGACAATGTTCAATTTTGCGAATTCTACATAAGGCACAAAGGCCGAGGAGCGAGGCGCTACCTCAGAGCGCGGGCGCAGTGCAGGTGATGTCAGCCAGCAATGGAACACAGACACAATGGCAACAGCCAGTTCTTAAAGGGGAGGGTTGATCTTGCTCTCCATCCACATCCTGCTCATTGCAGCCTTGAATCTCGGCCTGGAGAGACCTGTACATCAAATCTGCTGGAAAGAACAATGGAGAGGCCCAGGGAAAGAGCTCAGAGTGCAGCCCCCACAGTCTCTTCTAAATTGATATGAGGAAGGGCAAATCAAAATGAACCTGTAAAGTGCTGCTCAGTACCCAAAACTCCTTCACACAGTGTTGAATCTCTCCAGAAGTCTCTCTCTCTCACTCAGAATGTGTGGTGCAAAAATGTCACCAACAAAAAAAGGCAGGAAGCGGTCGCCTTTAAATAGCGCTCCCCCAGTCCCTTCCTGACTGCAAAAGGCTCCCCTCAACCTGTCGTTGTTAGCGGCAGGCGGTAAACCAGGGGGCGCCACTCAATATCCAGTCCGGGGCGCTACTTGGGCATTACACACTCGACTGACGTCACGATCTGTCGGCGCAGGAGATCATGGCGGTAGTGTTTAACGCCGCCACAAAATGTGTGGTTAATTTCGTGAGCGGCGTAAACATCGCTGCGCACGGGCACTAGTTGCTTTGCGCCCCATTAGCGCCCTCTTAAGGCGCTAATGGGAGGCGCAAACCAACTGAATTTTTACCCCAAGGATTCAAAGTTCACTTGATCCAGTTAATGCTCTTCCTCCTCCCATCATCAGACATTTTGGAAGAATTCCTAAATTTATACCTGTGTCTTCTCATTTTTAAACACCATTTAGCAATTTTCTTTTTTAAAATTTGTTCTCAGGAATGTGGGCGTCATTGTCAAGGCTAGCATTTATCACCTTGTTGGAGTTGACAGAAATCAACAGGCTGAGACTTTTCTTTAGGTAAAAACAAAACGTGTCTTACTTTAATCACATCTCCACGAGGACTGAAGACCCAGCCCCGTGCAGGGGCTCAGCAGGGGCTATGATGTCATCACGCAACCGACGTCATGACGTCATCACATTCCCAATGCTCTTAAAGGGACCCTGCACCAATAACCCAACCCAGCATGTACATACCACAACATTGCTATACAAAGTGAATTGTGTTTAGGTACAAATAACAGCATTGGGTACACATTGTGTTATTGTCCCTTTGTGGTCTCCGCCACATACGTCCCCCCAGAATTCACTAGTACTGGCAATGTCAGTCAGCGGGGGGGCTGGATCACTCCGTTGGAATGGCTCCTCGATTCCGGGGTGGAGACTGGGGGGTTTGTCGGAGGGGCCTCGGGCGCTCGGTGGTGGACGGAGGGCGTGGAAACAGGAGTTCGGCCCCGTCTCGGGCGCTGTGCCAACTCAACGGGTCGGTCCAGATCCAGGTGGGCCGGCTTAAGACGGTCGACGGAAACGCAGTCCGGCTTACCGCCTACATCCACGATGAAAGTAATGTCCCCGGTTTCCAGGATGCAGAATGGACCATCATAGGGTGGCTGCAGAGGTCCCCGGTGGGCGTCGTGGTGGACGAAAACGCACTCCGCCGCACGAAGGTCGAGCGGAACGTGGGACTGCGGGAGGCCGTGCTGCGACGTGGGCACCGGAGCGAAAACCTTGGCGTTGTCCAGAAGGTCGGACCGCTGACGGGCTGCGGACCAAGGTTCCGTTGCGTTGGGGACGAAATCCCCGGGAACCTGCAGCGGCTGTCCGTAGACGAGCTCGGCGGACAAGGATTGGAGGTCCTCCTTGGGAGCGGTCCTGAGTCCCAGCATGACCCACGGGAGTCTGTCGATCCAGCTGTCGTCCCGGAGGCTGGCCCGGAGCACGGCCTTCATGGAGTATGAAACCGTTCGCACAGTCCGTTAACCTGAGGGTGGTATGCTGTGGTGCGGTGGAGTCTCAACCCGAGGCCTCGGGCGACAGCATTCCAGAGCTCTGACGTGAACTGGGGCCCCCGGTCGGAGGAAATGTCGGATGGGGGTGCCGAACCGGGCGACCCAAGTGCTGATGAACGCCCGAGCCACGTCGGCGGCCGTCGTTGAAGACAGCGGGACGGCTTCCGGCCATTGGGTGGTTCTGTCGACCATTGTGAGGAGGTGGGTGAACCCGCGGGAGGGCGGCAGGGGCCCTACCAGGTCCATGTTAATGTGGTCGAACTGCCTCTCGGGCACTGCGAAAGGCGCCAACGGGGCCTTGGTATGGCGATGTACTTTGGAGCGTTGGCATACCACGCAGGTGCTGGCCCAGTCGCGAATGTCTTTCCTGAGCCCGTGTCAGACGAACTTGGCTGCCACCAGCTTCTGCGACGGCTTCCTGCCCGGGTGGGAAAGATTATGGATGACGTTGAATAATTGCCATCTCCACCCTTCGGGCACGACGGGACGTGGCTGCCCAACGGAGACATCGCACAGGAGTGTGGTGCCGGCAGCGTCGAACGCGATGCCTGCGAGTTGAAGGCCCGTGACCTCCGTCCTGTAGGCCTGGACATCCGGGTCGGAAGCCTGGTCGGCCGCCATGCGGGTATAGTCGACGCCGAGGTGCACGGCGCTGGTGACGGCTCGGGACAGACAGTTGGCGACGGGGTTGTCTTTCCCAGCCACATGCTGGATGTCCGTCGTAAATTCCGAAATGAAGGCCAAGTGGCGCTGCTGACGGGCCGACCATGGCTCGGAGGCTTTGGCCATGGCTAAGGTCAATGGCTTGTGGTCCACGAACGCCGTGAACGGGCGAGCCTCCAACAGGAAACGGAAGTGTCGGACGGCGAGGTAGAGGCCGAGGAGCTCGCGATCAAATGTGCTGTACTTCCGCTCGTTGGGGCGGAGCTGCCGGCTGAAGAAGGCGAGCGGCTGCCAGGCGCCGTTGACCCGCTGTTCGTGGATGGCGCCGACCGCATAGTCCGAGGTGTCGGTGGTGAGAGCGATCGGCGTATCGGGCAACGGATGCGCCAGCATGGTCGTGCTAGCCAGGGCCCTCTTCGTGTCTGTGAAAGAAGTGGCCATCTCATTAGACCAATTGATGGCGAGTCTGTCCGGCTTGCCTTTGAGAGCCTCGTAAAGGGGTAGCATAAGCTGGGCTGCTCAGGGGACGAAATGAAGGTAAAAGTTCACCATGCCCAAAAACTCCTGTAGGGCCTTAACGGTGAGGGATCGCAGGAAGTCCATCAGGGCCTCCACTTTCGATGGGAGTGGCACCGTCCCGTCCTTCATGATGCGGTGCCCGAGAAAGTCGATTGAGAACAGCCCGAACTGGCACTTGGCCGGGTTGATGATTAGGCCATGTTGGCTGAGTCGTTCGAAAAGAGTCCGGAGGTGGGACACGTGTTCCGTCCTGGAGGCGCTGGCGATGAGGATGTCATCCAGGTAAACGAACAGGAACGTCAGGTCCCATAATACGGTGTCCATGAGGCGTTGAAAAGCCGGTGCGGCGTTTTTGAGGCCAAATGGCATGCGGAGAAATTCGTATAACCCGAACGGGGTGATCACCACGGTTTTCGGGACGTCCTGCGGATGGACGGGGACCTGGTGATAACCCCGGATGAGGTCCACTTTCGAGAATACCACTTTCTCGACCAGGCGGGCGGAAAAATCCTGGATGGGCGGGATCGGATAGCGGTCGGGGGTCGTCGCGTCGTTGAGACGCCGGTAGTCTCCGCACGGGCGCCACCCACCGCCTGGTTTCGGGGCGATGTGGAGGGGCGAAGCCCACGGACTGTTCGACCGGCGGATGATGCCGAGGTGCTCCATGGTGTCGAACTCGGCTTTGGCGATCGCGAGCTTCCCCGGGTTGAGGCACTGCGCGCGGGCGTAGACTGGCGGACCGGTGGTCGAAATGTGGTGTTCTACCCCGTGTTTGGTGGCGGCGGATGAGAACGTGGGTCTCGTAAGGTCCAGGAACTGGGCAAGGAGGCGGGAAAACTCGTCGGAGGTCGAGAGTGCGCTGGACAACTGCGTCGTGCTGGACCCACTGAGGGAACATGGCAGTGAGCTGAAGGTTTCAGCGTTGATGAGACGTCGGTTCTTGACATCCACCAAAAGGCCATTGGCACAGAGGAAGTCAGCGCCGAGAAGGGGGGTGGACGCTTTTGCTGTGACAAAGTCCCAGGTGAACCGTTGCCCGCCAAAACAAAGCACCACGTTCCGTTTCCCGAAGGTGCGGATGGAACTGCCATTGGTGGCTTCGAGGATGGGGCCGCGGTTCCCCCCTTGAATGTCTATGGTTGACGTGGGCAGTACGCTCACCTGGGCGCCCGTGTCGCAAAGGAAATGACGCCCGGAGTGGGTGTCTGTAACAAACAACAAGCTGCCTGAACGGCCGACAGCCATGGCAGCCGACGAGTGGTCTTTAGTTTGCTTCGACGCGGGAAAACTGCACGGGGGCCGGCACCTCCTGGCTTTGGGGCCGAACTGCGCATAGTAGAAGCAGAGGCTTGAGGGTTGCCGCCGTTGGGCTGTATCAGTGGGGGCAGGGCTCCGCGTGGCCGCGCAGTACTGTTGCCCGGTGGAGAAAAATTTGTCGGCCTCCTTGGCCAGGTCGTGAAAATCGGTAGCGGAAGAGTTGGCTAACGCCGACCGTACCTGAACTGGAAGCTGTTGGAGCAACAGTTCCTTGATGAGGAAGCACGGCATGTGTGTGCCCAGGAAGGCCAGCATGTGGTTCATCAGCTCCGAGGGCTTGGAGTCACCAAGTCCGGGCAGAGAGAGAAGCTGGCCTACGCGTTCGGCTTCGATGAGTCCGAAAGTTTGTAAGAGGTGCGACTTCAGTGTGTCGTATTTGTTGAGCTCCGGGGGGTTTTCGAGCAGGTTCACGACTCTGGCCGCGGTGGAGCTGCCGAGAGCAGAGATGACGTAATAGTATCTCGTGTCGTCCGCGGAGATGTCCCGAAGCATGGTGGCATAGTGGTTAGCACTGTTGCCTCACAGCGCCAGGGACCCGGGTTCAAATCCGGCCTCGGGTGACTGTGTGGAGTTTGCACATTCTCCCCGTGTTTGCGTGGGTTTCCTCCGGGTGCTCCGGTTTCCTCCCACAGTCCAAAGATGTGCGGGTTAGGTTGATTGGCCATGATAAAAATTGGCCCTTAGTGTTAGGGGGGATTAAATACGTGGGGTTCCGGGGCTACGGGGATAGGGCTTGGGTGGGATGGGTGTCGGTGTAGGGACCAGGTGCTAGGGTTTGGATGATCAGCCATGATCTCGTTGAATGGCGGAGCAGGCTCGAAGGGCCGAATGGCCTACTCCTGCTCCTACCTTCTATGTCTATGTCTATGAATCACAAATTGAGCCTCGGCCTGGGCGAACCAAGCGGCAGCCTGTTGTTCCCAAAACTCGGGTAATTTGATGGAAACGGCGTTCGTCGCCATTTCGGATGAGGTCTTAGGAATCGTCCAAAAGAGCAGCGGGGTCACCAATGTTGGAGTCGACAGAAATCAACAGGCTGAGAATTTTCTTTAGGCAAAAACAAAACGTGTCTTACTTTAATCACATCTCCACGAGGACTGAAGACCCAGCCCCATGCAGGGGCTCAGCAGGGGCTATGACGTCATCACGCAACCGACGTCATGACGTCATCACGTTCCCGACGCTCTTAAAGGGACCCTGCACCAATAACCCAACCCAGCATGTACATACCACAACATTGCTATACAAAGTGAATTGTGTTTAGGTACAAATGGCAGCATTGGGTACACATTGTGTTATTGTCCCTTTGTGGCCTCCGCCACAACCTGATCCCTAGTTGCCCTGAGAAGGTGGTGCTGGGCCTTCTTCTTGAACCGCTGCCAGTCTTGTGGTGATGGTGCTCCAACAGTGATTTTAGGTAGGGAATTACATAAAATCTACAGCGCCAAAACAAGCCATTCACTGGTCTATGCCAGTGGTTATACTCCACACGAATCTCCTCTACATTGGGGAGACCAAAAGCAGATTGGGTGATCCCTTTGTTGAACACTTCTGTTCAGTCCGCAAGCATGACCCTGAGTTTCCGGTCGCTTGCCACTTTAATTCTACATCCCACTCTGAGCTCCCTGTCCTCAGCCTCCGACACTATTCCAATTAAGGAGACGACAGCATAGTGGTTCTTTGACTGGACGAGTAATCCCGAACCCAGGACTAATGATCCCGAGAACTGTGAGTTCAAATCCCACCACGGCAGCTGGGAAATTTAAGTTCAGTTAATTAAACAAATCTGGAATAAAAAGCTAGTATCAGTAATGGTGACCATGAAACTATCAGATTGTCATAAAAACCCATCTGGTTCACTAATGTCCCCAAGGGAAGGAAATCTGCCGTCCTTACCTGGTCTGGCCTATATGTGACTCCAGACCCACAGCAATGCGGTTGACGTTTAACTGCCTTCTGAAAAGTCAAAAGGTAAGTTAAAAAAGCCTGTTAAGCATTTGTCAACTAGATGGTAATGACTTTAATTGGGTCCCCTGCCACTACCGGTCAGGTCTGCTCACCGTTGACAGACCCGACATTGGGAAAGGTGCATTGTGGCAGATTGACAGCGGGCTCCTGACCCGCTGTCAAACAAAACACTTTCCCACCTGACCCGCCACCGATACCGCCTACTAACCCCCTGCCTATGAAAGGGTTTGATAGGGTAAACGTAGAGATGTTCTCACTTGTGGGCAAGACCAAAACTAGGGGCCACAACTAAAAGGCAGTCACTAATGAATTCAGGAGAAACTTCTTTACCCAGAGAGTGGTTAGAGTGTGGAACTCGCTACCACAAGGACTAATGACCCAGGGACGTGAGTTCAAATCCCAACATGACAGCTGGGGAATTTAAATTCAGTTAATTAAATAAATCTGGAATAAAAAGCTAGTATCAGTAATGGTAACCATGAAACTATCACATTTTCGTAAAAACCCATCTGGTTCATTAATGTCCATTAGAGGAGGAAATCTGCCGTCCTTACCTGGTCTGGCCTATATATGACTCCAGACCCACAGCAATGTGGTTGACTCTTACCTGCCCTTTGAAATGGCCTAGCAAGCCACTCAGTTGTAACAAACAGCTATGAAAAACAATAATAACAATATAACCGGACGGACCACCTGGCATCGACTCCGGCATCGGCTTCAGACACGACAATGGCACACCCATCCCAGTCCACCCTGAAAAGTCCTCCTCACCAACATCTGGGGACTTGTGCCAAAATTGGGAGAGTTGTCCCACAGACTAGTATAGCTACAGCCTGATGTAGTCATACTCACAGAATCATATCTTTCAGCCAATGTTCCAGACTCCTCCATCACCATCCCTGGGTATGCCCTGTCCCACCAGCAGGACAGGGGTGGTGGCACAGTGGTATACATTTGGGAGGTCGTGGCTCTGGGAGTCCTCAACATTGACCCTGGACCCCATGAAGTTTCATGGATTCAGGTCAAGTAAGGGCAAGGAAACCTCCTGCTGATTACCACCTACCGCCCTCCGTCAGCTGATGAATCAGTACTCCTCCATGTTGAACACCACTTGAAAGAAGCAGTGAGAGTAGCAAGGGCACAAAATGTACTCTGAGTGGCGGACTTCAATGTCCATCACCAAAAGTGGCTCGGTAGCACCACTGCTGACCGAGCTGGCCGAGTCCTGAAGGACATAGCTGCCAGTCTGTGCCTGCGACAGATGGTGAGAGAACCAACACGAGGGAAAAACCTACTTGACCTCGTCCTCACCAATCTACCTGTCGCAGATGCATCTGTCCATGACAGCATTGGTAGCAGTGACCATCGCACAGTCATTGTGGAGACGAAGTCCCGTCTTCACACTGAGGACACCCTCCATCGTGTTGTGTGGCACTACCACCGTGCTAAATGGGATAAATTCAGAACAAATCTAGCAGATCGAAACTGGGCAACCATGAGGTGCTGTGGGTCATCAGCAGCAGCAGAATTGCAACACAGGACTATATGCATGCTAAACAGCGGAAGCAGCATACTATAGACAGAGCTAAGCAGTCCTGTCACATCCAGTCGTGAATGGTGGTGGACAATTAAACAACTAACGGGAGGAGGAGGCTCCATGAATACCCTCATCTTCATCTTCAATGATGGCGGTGCCCAGCACGTGAGTGCAAAAGACAAGGCTGAAGTGCTTGCACCAATCTTCAGCCAGAAATACCGAGTGGATGATCCATATCGGCCTCCTCCTGAGGTCTCCTCTATCACAGAAGCCAGTTTTCAGCCAATTCGATTCACTTCACATGATATCAAGAAACGGCTGAGTGCACTGGATACAGCAAAGGCTATGGGCCCCGACAACATCTCGACTATCGTGCTGAAGGCATGTGCTCCAGAACTAGCCGCTCCTCTAGCCAAGCTGTTCCAGTACAGCTACAACACTGGCATCTACCTGACAATGTGGAAAACTGCCCAGGTATGTCGTGTCCACAAAAAGCAGGACAAATCCAATTACCGTCCTGTCAGTCTACTCTCAATCATCAGCAAAGTGATGGAAGGTGTCGTTGACAGTGCTATCAAGCAGCACTTACTCACCAACAACCCTCTCACCAATGCTCAGTTTGTGTTCCACCTGGACCACACGGCTCCAGACCTCATTACAGCCTTGTGCCAAAATTGGGAGAGTGACTGCCCTTGACATCAAAGCAGCATTTAACCGAGTATGCCATCAAGGAGCCCTAGTAAAATTGAAGTCAATGGGTATCAGGGGGAGAAATCGCTACTGGCTGGAGTCATACCTAGCACAAAGGAAGATGGTTGTGGTTGTTGGAGGTCAATCATCACAGCCCCAGGACACCGCTGCAGGAGTTCCTCAGGGCAGTGTCCTAGGCCCAACCATCTTCAGCTGCTTCATCAATGACTTTCCCTCCATCATAAGGTCAGAAGTGGGGATGTTCGCTGATGATTGCACAGTGTTCAGTTCCATTCGCAACTCCTCAGATAATGAAGCAGTCCGTGTCCGCATGCAGCAAGACCTGGATGACATTCAGGCTTGGGCTGATAAGTGGCAAGTAACATTCGCGCCACACAAGTGCCAGGCAATGGCTATATCCAACAAGCGAGAGTCTAACCACTGTCCCTTGACATTCAACAGCATTACCATCAGCGAATCCCCCACCATCAACATCCTGGGGGTAACCATTGACCAGAAACTTTACTGGACCAGTCATATTAATAATGTGGCAACAACAGCAGGTCAGAGGCTGTGTTTTCTGCGGCGAGTGCCTCACCTCTTGACTCCCCAAAGCCTTTCCACATCTACAAGGCAGAATTCAGGAGTGTAATGGAATACTCTGCACTTGCCTGGATGAGTGCAGCTGCAACGACACTCAAGAAGCTTGACACCTTAAGTATTCACTCCCTCCACCATCGGCGTACCGTGGCTGCAGTGTGTACCATCTACAAGATGCACTGCAGCAACTCGCCAAGGCTTCTTCAGCAGCACCTCCCAAACCCACGACCTCGACCACCTAGAAGGACAAGGGCAACAGGTGCATGGGAATACCATCACCTGCAAGTTCCCTTCCAAGTTACACACCATCCTGACTTGGAAATATATCACTGTTCCTTCATCGTCGCTGGGTCAAAATCCTGAAACTCCCTCCCTAACAGCACTGTGGGAGTGCCTTCACCACACGGACTGCAGCGGTTCAAGAAGGCAGCTCACCACCACCTTCTCAAGGGCAATTAGGGATCCCAGGAATGAATAAAAAAAAGCTCAGCGCAAGCTCAAGGAACAGCACCTCATCTTTTGATTAAATACTTTACAGCCTTCCGGCCTCAACAATAAATTCAACATCTTTTGATCATAACCACCGCTCCCACTTTTTCAGACAGCAGCTGTTGGTAATGGTTCTGCTGTTGCCATTTACACCTCCTTTAGACTCATCTTTTGTTTCTTTACTTGTCCCATTACCACCACTTTTGCTTTGAACTATCACCCCTTTTGTTATTTAATCTCTCCTGCCTTCCGCCCTATCAGGGACTTTCCCTTTTGTACTTTCCTCCCCTTCACCCTTTCCCTGCCTCTGTATTTGCGTAAAATCTGTTACATCTCTAACTTCTTCCAGTTCCGATAAAAGGCCATCAACATGTAACATGTTAGTACTATTTCCCTCTCAACAGATGCTGCCTGACCTGCTGAGTGTTTCCAGCATTTTCTGTTTGTACTTCTAATGACCTCTTCCCATCCTGCCCCCTATTCCTGTTCCCTTCTACCTCATGTGTGAATCAAGTCTGCCTTTAAATGCATCAACGCCATCGCCTTCAACCACTTCATGTGGCAGTGAATTCCACATTAACTCTCTGTAAAGAAATTCCTCCTATAATCTTTATTTGATCTGCTATTGATATCTTATATTTATGGATCTTTTATGTTTACCTGAGAAGGCAGATAGGATCTTGGTCTAACATTTCATCTGAAAGACAGCACCTCTGACAGTGCAGCACTCCCTCAGTACCGCACTTGCATGTCGGCCTAGATTACATGGTCAAATCTCTGAAGCAAGGACCTGAACTCAAACCCTTTTGACTTGGAGACATGAGCATTACCTCTGAGCCATGGATAATACTTCAAAGGAAACTTAATAGATATAAGAGGCATTTCCTGGCACTTATTAGTTTATGTTTGGTCAGCTTGATTGTAGGGGGTGGTGTGTGCAGTCAGCTTTGCCCCTGACTGTTTTTGAGCAGTTCGAATCGCTCCCACACCCCTGGGTTCTAGACACCGGACTTAGGTACAGGCGGCGATACAGAATTGGAGTAGACAACTGGTTTGGTGCAAGAAAACTGTATTTTATTTTGACACACACTTAAATTACACACTTAAATTATTGAAGTGATTACAGGCATACAAAGGTACACTTAATTAAGAATGGGGAACACACGGCACAATGAGGGAAAATCACATTAATAATCCCCCTACCCTTGTCCCACCCCCAATACCTAACTAAATTGCACTACAAGAGCCAGGGATTATGCTCACCAATAGGGGTTTCTTGACAGTTTGAATCCAGTCAATTAAGCCAGTTGCATTTTGGGGTTCACTCTTTGTGTCCTTTGGGGTCTGCCGTCGCCACGTGGTCCCAGTCTTAGAATCTGCGAAGATTCTTCAGTTGGGTGGAGTCCGCAGATGCGGTAAGGGCGCGGTTGTGGATTTGTCCGAGTAAGTACCTTCTTTTCTCTGTTAGAGATAGGGAGTAAAGTCTTTGTTGGGTACTTTAGCTTGTAGAGTGGAAAACTTTGGGTTTTGTTCTTCTGGTGGTGGTCTGGTCGTCGATTCTTTGTTGCGGTTGTGGTTCGGCTGGCGGTCTTCGGTGTCGGCTCGGTCGCGGTGGCCTAGATCATTACCTGTGTAGTGGTAATGATCTGAAGGTATGGTTTACCTGGCCCTTTGTTACCACGGTGCTCGTGGTTGGCCCTCGTGTAAGGCTGTGGTTGCGGCCTAGTCGTCTTTGGTCGAGCCTGCCCCACCGTGCCTCCTCGCCGTGACGTTCCGTCTGCTTCTTTGAGTTTCGAGCGACCCTGGACCTGAGCGCGTGTGCCTGCTTGTCCCCAACGCTTCACCACAACACCCTTCTCTGCTTGCTCATCTGCTTGCCCTTGGTTATCAGTGGGCCTACAATTATAGTATTTCTGAGTTCGTTATCTGCGCGCCAAATCAGGGCTAGTTCTTTGTCTAATTTTGGCAGGCTTGTTTAAGGTGATTATAGCCATTCACCTTAACTGGTTTTTGGGCGGTTGTCCCGTTGTTAAATGGTCTTTAATGTCTCGGTGTTTGTTATGCATAATGTAAATCGGTATCTTCCTGGCTTGGTAGCTAGTTTGAACTGTAGGCGATTATATATGCATAGTCTTGATGGCTTTAACTTTGTGCATGATTAAGTAATTTCCTGGGTTGATTTGTTTTAAAGGGAAGAATGTGTGTTCTGTCTCCTTTAGCTGTCTGGTTTGAAATCACAAATTAAAGCTGTCTCCTACAGGCCCGGGCATGTCAAGTTTTGAGCTTTGAACTTGACATGCTTTTTGCAGGGTCCTGCCTTTAACCTTGCAGGTTTTGTCATGAAGTCCAAAAGCCATTTCCCTTTAGGGTACCCTTGTTAATAACTTGTCCTTCAGGGTCCATTATTAATAACTTGGGAGATGTGGGAATTTTGTGAATCCTACAGATACTGATAGGCAAGCTGAGAGATGTCTTTGAATCTCAGTATAAATGGAGCCGTATTTCTGTGGCAAAATACAGTTTTGAAACCTCTGAATGACAAACCACCTAATATATTTATAAGAGATACATTTTGAATATCCTTTGTTTCGGTATATTTTCAAATGATTTGGAATGGTATCCTAAGGATGACTTTGCCTCAGTCATTAATCAATCTAAAGCCAACAATTATACAGCAGGCCAGAGACTTCAGGGTAGCACACAGCCACATAAGATATATGGAACCGTGTTTCAAGGAGAAGCTTTATGTTGAGTATTAGTGTAGGACAAGTGTCTTTGTTATTATCAATTCTGAGGAAATTAGTAAAGTTTATACTTGTCAGAAATCAGCTCTTCATCTTTATTACTGCTTACTTATTTGGTCACTGTTACAGTTTGATGTCAAGAAAATCATGTGTGGGCTCATGATCTACCCAGTAAAATAGCATACAATGACTAGGGTTCCCTGTTTAACCCCTGTTCTTACTACATTTACTATGTAGCAAGTAAAAGCATACTTCAGGCCATAAGGAGAATGGGCTCGCTTACAGGCTGTACCTGCCCTGGGAGTATTTGATGGAACAGTGTAGAGGGAGCTTTACTCTATATCTGATCCATGCTGTTCCTGCCCTGGGAGTGTTTGATGGGACAGTGTAGAGGGAGTTTTACTCTGTATCAAGCCCGTGTTGTACCTGCCCTGGGAATGTTTGATGGGACAGTGTAGAGGGAGCTTTACTCTGTATCTAACCCGTGCTGTACCTGCCCTGGGAGTGCTTGATGGGACAGTGTAGAGGGAGCTTTACTCTGTATCTAACCTGTGCTGTACCTGCCCTGGGAGTGTTTGATGGGACAGTGTAGAGGGAGCTTTACTCTGTATCTAACCCGTGCTGTACCTGCCCTGGGAATGTTTGATGGGACAGTGTAGAGGGAGCTTTACTCTGTATCTAGCCCGTGTTGTACCTGCCCTGGGAATGTTTGATGGGACAGTGTAGAGGGAGCTTTACTCTGTATCTAACCCATGCTGTACCTGCCCTGGGAATGTTTGATGGGACAGTGTAGAGGGAGTTTTACTCTGTATCTAGCCCGTGTTGTACCTGCCCTGGGAATGTTTGATGGGACAGTGTAGAGGGAGCTTTACTCTGTATCTAACCCATGCTGTACCTGCCCTGGGAATGTTTGATGGACAGTGTAGAGGGATGTCCAGTTGCTCAGCCGGTGACTGAGTTGCCTGTGTGGTACTGGGTGTACAGACTAGACCCCTCTCAGTCTCTGCCCCTGGTGTGTGCTGAGTCAGCTTGCATGAGGCTCTACTATGGGCATCAGTATCCCTGGGCAAGGGAGTGGGGGAGGGACCAAACCAGCAAGAGCTTCTGTTCCGGTTTACTGTCCAGTGAACCCTGCTGGGCATTGGGCGAGGGCAGGATAGGCTCGGTGCCTTACAGAGACCATTTTGGGCCCTGACGGCATGCTGTCGATGGACTGCTCAGGGAGGGGGTTACAAGTTTCTGTGGAGCCGTAGCCCAGTGCGGGTCTGCGTGGTCAGGAGGAGGAGGGAAGAACGAAGAAAATAAAACTGAACAACAATGGCATACAAAGTACTCCTATCTGCTGCGATCTGCTTCAACAAACTCAGCATGCTCAGGTAGCTCTGTATGATAGCATTTATAAAAGGCTCTGCTGGTTTATTGGCTGGCCAGCACAGGCTTCTTAAATTACTGATCACTATTGGTATTGATTTCCACTCCTTACTTATAAACACCTGAGACTCGGATGACGCTCACAAGCACCCAATCCCAGGGAGAATTAAACTGAAGCTCTTCACTCCTCCCTCCACCTTCACTGTTTTTCCCTCTGACGTGGTATTTGTTTCAACTCCTCATAGCCTCAGGAATCTTCAGTCTTCCTGGGCTGACTGATTTTATCTGTTTTACTCGGCATCTTACACTGGGACATTACAACAAACACTAACATTACAGTAATAAATCTACTCAAATGCCAAGAATAACTTCACATTGCTGTTTGTGGGAGCTTACTGTGCGCAAATTGGCTGCCACGTTTCCTACATTACAACAGTGACAACACTTCAAAAGTACTTCATTGGCTGTAAAGTGCTTTGGGACGTCCTGAGGTCCTGAAAGGTGCTACATATATGCAAGTCTTTTTTTTCTTTTTATAACTGGAATATTAGCCTTGAATTTTAACAAAACATTTTTTTAAATTAAACTTTAATTCTACTTACCTTATTGTCACCCATTAACTTTCCGAAAATCTATTTACTTTTAATCTTTATTTTATTTTCCCACTTAATCTAACCTTATCTTTCCTTTTAAGGTTTATAATTCTTCACTTATTCTCTTATTTCCTCCTCCCAGCTCCTACCATCCATTTAGGAGGTGAGGCACAACTTTCAAACATGGGTTTTTTGATTGGCCACAAACGGCCACTGAGTATTTTACTTTCTCCAGCTAATCGAATGCCAGGATTGTAATGACAGTCATGGACTCATCATAGTTCACTCATTGACCTGGCAGTGGACTCTGCCGGATAGTTACACCCGTCATCAGCTCCACGAGCAACGGTGTGCCTCCGGCAAGCACACGGTTAAAAGATCGATACAATTTCTTCGATGTTAGGGAAGATTTCCCAATCGGGTGCTCCCGGAAAGTAGAAATTTCGGAAAATTGTGGGCCTACTGGCCTGATTTTCCATCCATTCATGTAACCTCTCTGACCCTGAGTGCAGGGCTCCATGCAGAGTGAACCCACCATGAGTCAAAGCCTCAGCCGAGGTATTTTGAATCAGTACCCATATGTTGCTTTGTCACTGGATCATAGCAGATTTCCTTGCAGAAACGAAATACCATATAAAAACCTCATCCTCTTTATGACGTCCCTCCATGGCTTCACCCCATCCGATAGGCAAATTCCGGGAGGATCGCACGGGAGATAGTTGAGGGCTGTCTAAGGTAGGAGAAGCCTAAATTATACTTGTGGGCACCGTTTAAGTCTGAGTTAAAATGCAGTCGGGGTCCGATGACATCGTCGGACCCCGATCTGCATTTTAACCAAGGACCCCGCTGGCCTCGAGCAGGCGGCTTAGCTGCTCTTCCAGAAGCCTGTGTAAAAATTGCCGCCACAGAATCTGGGCAGCTCATGTAAGTAACCTGGGTGATTTCAAGTGCCCACCTGCCTGGTTTCTGCCAGTTCAAATCGCAACCTTGGTCTTGGACCTGCCTTCAATCTCGCCATTCAAATTCCTTCATTTTCTGCTCGATGCCTATCTCCCCTTATTTCTACAGTTGGAGTTGTCCATCTGCAGGAAACATAGAAACATAGAAGATAGGAGCAGGAGTAGGCCATTTGGTCCCAGCTCTGCCATTCAATGAGATCATGGCTGATCATCCAAATTCCATACCTTGTCCATGCTTTCTCCCCATATCCCTTGATCCCTTTAGCCTTAAGAAATATATCTAACTCCTTCTTGAATATATTTAATGAATTGGCCTCAACTGCCCTCTGTGGTAGAGAATTCCACAGGTTTACCACTCTCTGGGTGGAGAAATTCCTCCTCATCTCTGTCATGAATGGATTACCCCTTATCTTTAGACTGTGACCCCTGGTTCTGGATTCCCCAGCCATCGGGAACATCCTTCCTGCATCTAGTCTGTCTAGTCCTGTTAGAATTTTATAAGTTTCAATGAGATCCCCTCTCATTCTTCTAAACTCTAGCGACTAAAAGCCCAATCGACCCAATCTCTCTTCATACGTCATTCCTGCCATCCCAGGTATCAGTCTGGTGAATCTTCGCTGCTCTCCCTCCATGGCAAGAACACCCTTCCTCAGATAAGGCGACCAAAACAGCACACAATACTCAAGGTGTGGTCTTACCAAGGCCCTGTACAACTGCAGCAAGACATCCTTGCTCCTGTACTCGAATCATCTTGCTATGAAGGCCAACATACCATTTGCCTTCTTAACCGCCTGCTGCACCTGCATGCTTACCTTCAGCGACTGGTGCACAAGGACACCCAGGTCTCATTGCACTTCCCATTCTCCCAATCTATTGCCGTTCAGATAATTATCTGCCTTCCTGTTTTTGCCACCAAAGTGGATAATCTCGCATTTATCCACATTATACTGCATCTGCCATGCATCTGCCCAATCACCCAACCTGTCCAAATCATACTAGAGTTTCGCTGCATCATCCTCACAGCACACATGCCCACCCAGCTTTGTGTCGTCTGCAAACTTGGAGATATTACATCTAGTTCCTTTGTCTAGATCATTAATATATATTGTGAATAGCTGGGGTCCTAGCACCGATCCCTGCGGTACCCCACTAGTCACTGCCGGCCACTCGGAAAAAGACCCGTTTATTCCAACTCTTTGCTTCCTGTCTGCCAACCAGTTCTCTATCCAAGTCAGTACCTTACCCCCAATCCCATGTGCTTTAACTTTACACGCTAATCTCTTATGTGGGACCTTATCAAAATCCTTCTGAAAGTCCAAATACACCACATCCACTGGTTCTTCCGTATCTATTCTACCAGTTACATCCACAAAAAATTCCAGTAGATTAGTCAAGCACAATTTACCTTTTGTAAATCCATGTTGACTTTGTCCGATCCTGTCACTGCTTTCCAAGTGCTCTGCTATTACATCTTTTGTAATGGAATCTTGCATTTTCCCCACTACTGATGTCAGGCTTACCGGTCAGTCTATAATTCCCCGTTTTCTCTCTACCACATTTTTAAATAGTGGAGTTACATTAGCTACCCTCCAATCCATGGGAACTGTGCCAGAGTCTATAGAATTTTGGAAGATGACCAGCAATGCATCTACTATTTCTAGGGCCATTTCCTTAAGTACCCTTGGATGTAGATTATCAGGCCCTGGGGATTTATCGGCCTTCAATCCCATCGATTTCCCTAACACCATTTCCCTACAAATACTGATTTCATTCAGTTCGTCCCTCTAATTAGACCCTATGTTCCCCGACATCTCTGGGAGATTATTTGTGTCCTCATTTGTGAAGACAGAACCAAAGTATGTATTTAATTGGTCAGCCATTTCTTTGTTCCCCATTATAAATTCTCCTGATACTGACTGCACGGGACCTATGCTTGACTTCACCAATCTTTTTCTCTTCACATATCTATCGAAGCTTTTACAGTCAGTTTTTATGTTCCCTGAAAGCTTACTCTCATACTCTATTTTCCCCCTCTTAATTAATCCTTTTATCCTCCTTTGCTGAATCCTATACTGCTCCCAATCCTCAGGTTTGCTGCTTTTTCTGGTCAAGTTATATGTCCTCTCCTTGGATATTATGCTATCCCTAATTTCCCTTGTTAGCCACGGTTGTGCCACCTTTTTTGTTTTATTTTTATGCCAAACAGGGATGAACAAATTTTGTAGTTCATCCATGCGATCTTTAAATGCTTGCCATTGCCTATCCACCGTCAACCCTTTGAGTAACATTCCCCAATCCATCCTAGCCAACTCACCCCTCATACCATCGTAGTTTCCTTTATTTAAATTCAGGACCCTAGTCTCTGAGTCAACTACTTCACTCTCCATCTTAATGAAGAATTCTATCATATTATGATCGCTCCTCCCCAAGGGGCCTCGCACAACAAGATTGCTAATCAATCCTTTCACATTACATAATACCCAGTCTAAGATGGCCTGATCTCTATTTGGTTCCTCAAAATATTGGTCCAGGAAACTATCCCATATACACTCTAGGAATTCCTCCTCCACAGTATTGTTACTAATTTGGTTAGCCCAGTCTATATGTAGATTAAAGTCACCCATGATAACTGCTGTGCCCTTATTGCACGTGTCTCTAATTTCCTGTTTAATGCCATCCCCAACTTCAGCATTACTGTTTGGGGGTCTGTATACAACTCCCACTAACGTCTTCTGCCCCATGGTATTTCTCAGCTCTACCCATACAGATTCCACATCATCAGAGCTAATATCCTTCCTTACTATTGTGTTAATCTCCTCTTTAACCAGCAATGCTACACCACCTCCTTTTCCTTTTTGCCTGTCCTTCCTGAATATTGAATACCCCTGGATGTTGAATTCCCAGCCTTGGTCACGCTGGAGCCATGTCTCCGTAATCCCAATTACATCATATCCATTTACATTTATTTGCGCAGCTAATTCATCCACCTTATTACAAATGCTCTTCTCATTAAGACACAAATCCTTCAGGCTTGTCTTTTTAACACACTTAGTCCTTTTAGAATTATTATTTACTGTGGCCCTGTTTGATTTACACACTTGATTTCTCTGCCTTCCACTTTTGCTTTTCTCCTTCTTGTCTTTTGCTTCTATCCTTGCTTCCCTTTCCTCTGTCTCCCTGCACAGGTTCCCAACCCCTTGCCATTTTAGTTTAAGCCCTCCCCAACAGCACTAGCAAACACTCCCCTAGGACATCGGTCCTGGTTCCGGTCCTGCCCAGGTGCAAACCATCCAGTTTGTACTGGTCCCACCTCCCCCAGAACCGGTTCCAATATCTCAGGAATTTGAAACCCTCCCCCTTGCACCATTCCTCTAGCCACATATTCATCTGAAATATCCTTCTATTTCTACTCTGACTAGCACTGGCAGCAATCCTGAGATTACTACCTTTGAGGTCCTATTTTTTAATTTACCTCCTAACTCCCTATATTCAGCTTTTAGGACCTCATCCCAGTTTTTACCTATATCGTTGGTACCTATATGCACCACGACAACTGGTTGTTCATCCTCCCCCTCTATAATGCCCTGCAGCTGCTCCGAGACATGCTTGACCCTTGCACCAGGGTGACAACATATCATCCTGGAGTCTCGTTTGCGGCCGCATAAACGCCTACCTATTCCCCTTACAATAGAATCCCCTATCACTATAGCTCTCCCCCTCTTTTCCCTCCCGTCTTGTGCAGCAGAACCACCCATGGTGCCAGAAAGTTGGCTACTGCTGCCTTCCCCCGATAAGCCATCTCCCAACAATATCCAAAGTGCTATATCTGTTTGAGAAGGGGATGGCCACAGGGGACCCCTGCACTACCTGCCTGCGCCTACTACTCTGACTGGCAGTCACCCATTCACTTCCTGCCTGTGCAGCCTTTACCTGCGGTGTGACCAACTCCCTAAACGTGCTACCCACGATGTCCTCAGCATCGCGAATGCTCCAGTATGTATCCATTCGCAGCTCCATCGCCGCAATGTGGTCTGCCAGTAGCTCCAGCTGAATACACTTCCCGCACACATGGTCGTCAGTGACACAGAAAGTGTCACTGATTTCCCACATAGTGCAAGAGGAGCATGCCACGGGACCGAGCTGTGCTGCCATGACTTTCCCTTTAATTAATTCAATTTAAATTAAATCAAACCAATACCACTAACTACACTACAATTAAATGACATACTCAAGGGCCCTTGTTTATTAGCACTCCCCGCTACACAACAGAGACCCTAGAAACTATAAACCACAAACATTAAGTTTGGAAAAAAGTGAGAAAGAGAGAAATACTCACCAATGAATCACTTACCTGCTTTCTGGTGAGTTCACACTTTGATTACTTTTTAATTCTATCTCTCCCCACTCCTTAAATCCTCAGTCTCTGCGCTCAGTCTCCACCCAGGGTTGCTCTCGCTGCTGCCGCCGGTGAGTCTGGGCCGCTCTCTCTCTCCCCGCTCCTTAAATCCTCGGTCTCTGTGCTCAGTCTCTACCCAGGGCCGCTCTCGCTGCTGCCGCCAGTGAGGGCACAGTATAAATGTAAACAGTTGCTCCTTCCCCTCTCGATGATGGGGAACATTGCTTTATATTCATTCAGTCATTAGATAAGAACAGCTAACATAGAAAGTACAAAAGAAAGGCTTGCATTTATATAGTGGGCCAGAAATTCGGGTCGGAGGCTTCCCGTGGGTACAAGCCCCCGACCTGCACTTACCTAGCGCGCTGGCTGTTGTGCTGTGGGCCCGCATGGGATTCCAATCCTGGGTCTCCTCCAGCTGCCGGCGCGCAGTGCTTGCGTATCCCAGGGGCGCAGTTAGTTCGATGCGTCCCCTGGGATCATGTGGGCCATGGAGAGCCAATCGTAGCAGGGAATCTCTATTCATAGATTTGACAGGAAGACCTGTCAAATCTATGAATAGAAATCGGCCCCAAAACCTAACCAAAACTTCAAATAAATTTTAAAAACATCACATTTTTAAAACAACTATAAATTACATAAAATAACTATTTTAAACAATAATTTACATTTTTGAAAAACTTAATGACAGTTTTTAACTGGGCTAAAAATAAACTTACCTTTCTTTAAAGTATTTAAAAATAATAACCCTGTGGAAAAAATGTTTTAATTTGACTTAATTCACCACTTACCTTGTTAAAAGCAGGCCTTGCGACTGCTTTTTAAAAGCATAGCTGCTGGAGACTTACCCTCCCGGAGAAACCTGTAAAAAAAACGGAAGTTCCAGGCGTACGTGCTGCCTCTCCGGCACACGCATTCGACCTGCGAATCCCTTCTTTCAAGGGAATGGAACTTCCGGTTTCCCGCGCATGCGCAGTGCATGCACGAAACCGGCACTCTCGTTGGCCCTATGCGTGAGTACCCAGCGCGTACTCACCCGAATTGCTGGCCCAGTGTCTTTTACAACCTCAGGACGCCCTAAAGCTGAGAGGGAAGATATTTAACATCTCATCTGATAGATGGCACTCCTGCAGTGCCAGCCTAGATTATGTGCTCAGGTCTCTAGAACGGGGTTTGACCCCATGACCTTCTGACCCAGAAGTGAAAGTTCTATCACTGAGTCATGGCTGACATAGGGGAGCTGATGACTAAAGCCAGCTGCAGGGTATGGAATGGATGCCTTCTTCATGCAGGGGGGAAGGGCATCATTGTTTCAGGGGGCTATGTGCCAATCCAGTTCATCTTATCTTGAGACTTTCAGAAAGGAAATAGAGAGAATACAACGCCAACATGTTCCGGTAAAGTTCAAGGGTGGGACCAACAAGCCCATGGAACCCTGGATGTCAAGGGATATACAAGAATGGATTAGGAAAAAAAGGGAGGCAGATACAAAGGACTAAAAACCAGTGGAAGCCCTGGAGATGTAAGGAAAGTGCAGGGGGGTACTTAAAAAAGAAATTAGGGGAGCGAAGAGGGGGCATGAAAAAACACTGGCGGGCAAAATAAAGGAAAATCCCAAGGTGTTTAATAAGGATATTAAGGGCAAGAGGATAATGAGGGAAAGAGTAGGGCCCATTAGGGACCAAAGTAGCAATCTGTGTGTAGAGCTGAAAGATGTGGGTGAGGTTTTAAATTAATATTTTGCATCTGTGTTCACTATGGAGAAGGACGATGTAGGCATAGGAATCAGGCAGGGAGATTGTGATATACTTGAACAAATTAGTATTGAGAGGGAGGAGGTACTAGCGGTTTTAGCGGGCTTAAAAGTTGATAAATCCCCAGGCCCTGACGAGATGTATCCCAGGCTGCTGTGTAAGGCAAGGGAGGAGATTGCAGGGGCTCTGACACACATTTTCAGATTCTCGCTGGCCACAGGGGAGGTGCCAGAGGACTGGAGGTCAGCTAACGTAGTACCATTATTCAAGTAGGGTAGTAGGGATAAACCAGGGAATTACAGGCCAGTGAGGGACAGAATTAGTCTCCACTTGGAGAGGCAAGGATTAATCAAGGATAGTCAGCATGGCTTTGTCAGGGGGAGATCATATCTAACCAATTTGATTGAATTTTTCGAGGGGGTGACTAGGTGCATGGATGAGGGTAGTGCAGTTGATGTAGTCTACATGGACTTCAGTAAGGCTTTTGACAAAGTCCCGCATGGTCAAGATGTTAAGAGCCCATGGGATCCAGGGTGCCTTGGCACATTGGATCCAAAATTGGATTAGTGGCAGGAGGTAGCGGGTGATGGTCGAAGGTTGTTTTTGTGACTGGAAGCCTGTGTCCAGTTTTGTACCGCAGGGATCGGTGCTGGGTCCTTTGCTGTTTGTAGTGTGCATTCATGATTTAGATATGAATGTAGGACGTATGATCAGTAAGTTCGCAGATGACACGAAAATTGGTGGAGTGGTACGTAGCGAGGAGGGAAGCCTCAGGCTACAGGACGATATAGACGGGTTGGTCAGATGGGCGGAACAGTGGCAAATGGAATTTAACCCTGAAAAGTGTGAGTGATGCATTTTGGGAGGACTAACAAGGCAAAGGAATACACAATGAATGGTAGGACCCTAGGAAGGACAGAGGATCAGGGGGACCTTGGTGTGCATGTACATAGGTCCCTGAAGGCAGCAGGACAGGTGGATAAGGTAGTTAAAAAGGCATATGGGATACTTGCCTTCATTAGCTGAGGCATAGAATATAAGAGCAGGGAGGTTATGATGGAGCTGTACAAAACGCTAGTTAGGCCACAGCTGGAATACTGTGTGCAGTTCTGGTCGCCACACAATAGGAAGGATGTGATTGCATTGGAGAGGGTGCAGAGGAGATTCACTAGGATGTTACCTGGGTTGGAACGCTTCAGCTATGAAGAGAGACTGGACAGGCTGGGGTTGTTTTCCTTAGAGCAGAGAAGGCTGAGGGGGGACCTGATTGAGGTGTACAAAATTATGAGGGGCATAGATAGGGTAGATAGAAAGGAACTTTTCCCCTTAGTAGAGTGGTCAATAACCAGGGGGCATAGTTTCAAGGTAAGGGGCAGGAGGTTTAGAGGGGATTTGAGGAAAACCTTTTTCACCCAGAGGGTGGTTGGTATCTGGAACTCACTGCCTGAAGGGGTGGTAGAGGCAGGAACCCTCATAACATTCAAGAAGCATTTAGGTGAGCACTTGAAATGCCATAGCATACAAGGCTACGGACCAAGTGCTGGAAAATGGGATTAGAATAAATAGGGCTTGATGGCCGGCGTGGACACGATGGGCTGAAGGGCCTCTTTCTGTGCTGTATAACTCTATGACTCTATGACTTGAGCACATAATTAAGTTTGACACTTCAGGCCAGTGTTGAGGGAGTGCTTCACTGTCAGAGGTGCCGTCTTTCACAGCAGACACTGAACCGAGGCCCTGTCTGCCCTCTCAGGTGGCCGTAAAATACTCCATGGCATTATTTTGAAGAACAGGGGTGCTCTCCCAGTGTCCTGGCCACAATATTTATCTCTCAAAAACATCACTAAAACAGATTATCTGGTCATCATCTCATTGCTGTTTGTGGGAGCTTGCTGTGTGCAAATTGGCTGCCGCATTTACATTACAACAGTGACTACACATCAACCAGTCTTGAAAAAGGGTTTCAACCCGAAACGTCAACTTTTAATTTCTCTCCACGGATGTTGCCTGGCCTGCTGAGTTTTTCCAGCATTTTCTGTTGTTACATCAAAAGTACTTCATTGTCTGTAAAGTGCTTTGGGACATCCTGATGTCTTGAATGGTACTGTATAAATGCAAGTTCTTTCTTTCTTCTTTTTTTGTCTAATGTCTGTCTCTTGACTTTGGTGGCAAATTTTAGCCTGAGCTGCAAACAATGGCCTGACTCTTTCTTTGATTCGACTGCAGTGACCTGCCAAATACAAATAAGAAGTCTCAGAACATAAGAAAGCAGGAAAAAGCACAAAACCATTCCAGCCATCAACCTGCTCTTTCCACAGATCATTTACCCCAACCATTTGATCTCCTGAGGGAAAGTTCTGTATAAATATTCACCCCCGCTTAAACAACCACAAGATCCATCCTCACGCCTCCACTATTCAACCCCAAGTGGGCAATGTGTCCTTTGTACCCAGGATTGGATCTCCTCCTCCTCCGCCATTGTAACTTCGCCCGGAGTGAGGCTGAAGCCCCGATAACAGAACACTGTGCTTACGGGCCGAGTTAATAATCCTGTTTATTAACTTTTCTTTAGAAAAAAGAAGGCTGAGTGTAAGGGGTTTTAGATCACAGAGGTTTCTCTCTCTAGAGGCCTCACTCTCTTGCACAGTAAAGCCTTGAGTGGTTCGACCCACTCACCCCTTAGATTCTGTACTCTGGACTTTGGGGCAGGAACTACAATGTAGAGAAAACTCTTATCGACCAAGTTTGATGAAACAAAATGAAATTTTATTGCATATGGTAACACAAATCAAATGCAAGCAAATAAGAGAGTACATGGGAGGGAAAAACACAAACAAATCATAATGACACAATACTAACTAAGGCAAATACAGGCATCTTATACTCTACAAAAATCATCATGAAATAGGGAAACACGGAACATCGAGGGATAACAACTCATGTTAATTATACCCTTAAATATCCACCCCCTTAAACCTATCTAGATCTGATTATGGAGGGCCAGAAACATGCTCACCAACCAACTAGGAAGTGCAAGGTTTTGAACCAGTCTGCGTTTGATCCTTTCAGGCGTCCCGTCTCCACGTAGATCGTGGAGCCCCAGCGAG
The DNA here is from genome assembly GCF_052327205.1 of Somniosus microcephalus. Lineage (NCBI taxonomy): Eukaryota > Metazoa > Chordata > Chondrichthyes > Squaliformes > Somniosidae > Somniosus > Somniosus microcephalus. The sequence goes on from NC_140997.1 coordinate 140,617,537, forward strand.
ATGCGCCTCACCTCTCTCCTGAGGTGGGGGTCAGGGGCGGCTGGACACCGGCTGCTTCTGTCGTTTTATTTAGTCTCTTCTCCCGAGCCAGAGCGGGTCGATGGCCTTTCGTTTCGTCAACGGCCCGGGGTTGGTCGATGATCTCCCGATGTTTGACCCTGGGGCGGGACGCTGGTTCGAACAACCTTCTTGATGGCGGTTTGGTCTTCTTCTTCTTCCTCTCCGTCGATGGAGAGGAGTCCCACTGATCTTCTCCCGAAGCGACTCCTCTTTACCCAGCTCAAAAACTGGGCATGCCTGCAAGCTGGAAAGCTGAAGAGCGTGTCTCTCTCTGTTCGTAACCCCTACCCGTGTGTTCTCACAATTATACTTCTTTTCCAGAAGTTCTTATCTCGCGCCAAATCAGGTTAGTCTTTGTTTAACTTTTGGCGGGCTTGTTGCACAACGGGGTAGTTATTATATTTTAAACTGTTCTTGGATGGCCGGTAACGGGCCATCTCTGGTCTGGAATGACCTTCATTGTTTTTAATGTCCTGGTGATGTCCTTGACGGGCCCTTGATGCTCTTCTCATGAATATGAAACTGTTCCCTTTTGTCTGGGTCCACATTTAGATGGCCTTTATCTACAGACCGATCTTGACTGGATCTGCATCCAATCTATATGTATATGTGGCTGTCTGGTTTCGTTCTCTCAGAAACGGCTTCCAGAACTTACTTTGGGCTGAATCCACAAAGCTGTCTGAGGATTTGCAGGAACCATTTTAAAGTGTCCCAATAAGTTGATCACGGGGTCTGGTGGCCATTTTGAATGCCCCTTTTTCTGGGCTTCTTTTAAAATAGTCTTTAAAATCATGGCCTCTTCTGCCATTCGACCCTTTATAATATAAAGTTCAATTTTGCGAATCCTACATGAGAGGTGACCCGATAAAGGTCTTTAAAATTATGAAAGGGTTTGATAGGGTAGACGCAGAGAAGATGTTTCCACCTGTGGGGCAATCCAAAACTAGGGTCATTATAGAATCATAGAATCATAGAATAGTACAGCACAGAAGGAGGCCATTTGGACCATCGAGTCTGTGTCATCAATATAAGATAGTGAGCAACAATGTTCCCTCTAATTTTTTTTTCAAGCATTGTCCCTTGCATGGTATCTCCCAGTGGCAACAGCTTGTGAGTAGCCTGCGTGGGACCTCCCAATTAATACGCAGCCGCGCAGCCACGCACCTTAGGGGGAACATTGGTCACTAATAAATCCAATAAGGAATTCAGGAGAAACTTCTTTACCCAAAGAGTGGTGTGAATGTGGAACTCACTACCACAGGGAATGGTTGAGGTGAAGCATAGATGCATTTAAGGGGAAGCTAGATAAGTATATGAGGGAGAAAGGAATAGAAGGATATGTCGATGGGGTTAGATGAAGCAGGGAGGGAGGAGGCTCATGTGGAGCATAAACACCAGTTGGGCAGAATGGCCTGTTTCTGTGCTGTACATTCTATGTAATTCTATGTAATGCTATGTTTACATCTCTATTAGCCATGCCTCGCTCAGCATTTGAAAGACTGGGATCCCAATGTCAATAATGGCTTTTTTGTGCATTGCAATCCGTTCCGTCGAAGTCTTTACTGCGTAGTGTGAAGTCGCTTGACGACTCCAGTGATGGTACAGCAGTCTGTTGCTCAGTCCTCATGATTGCTAAAGACATCAGGAGATAATGAAAAGAGGAGTGCAGCAGCCTCGGTCCATTAACAGGGCCTAGGTTTAACGATCTCAACACATAATCAAGACTTCAAGCCTGGTCCAGTCCAAGTGTGACTATTTGCAGCACACAGAAGCAGGCTGAAAAAAATAACCGACATGGATTAGGCCTGTCAGGCCTGGAGCAAGGCAAATGAGCAAAGCAATGTGAATCAGAGGCACATGCGTGTTGAACTGTTAAACTAGTGGGATCACAAGGGTTGAGGGCTAACAGTGCACAACACCCTGCTCACTTTAGCTGAATGAATCCTTCTCCATCTCCACATGAATGCTGGACCCAGTAGGACTGCAGCTTCCTGCTTTGACGGCAACTGGGGAGAGTTTTTGGAAGGGTGTGGTTGCTCCCCTGATAACTTGGTGGGGAAATACAGCACCTGGTTTGGTGTGGTGTGGTGACGAGCCTGCAGGTCTGGTCCAACCCCAGTTCGGTGCTGAGTTACCTGATCTGTGAAGTTGCTTGAAGGCTGATACCAAGGATGAGGGACTTTGGTAATGTGGCGAGACTAGAGAAGTTGGGATTGTAGAGCAGAGAAGGTTAGGGGACGCTGTTCAAAATTATGAAGGGTCTTGATAGAGTAAATAAGGAGAAACTGTTTCTACTGCCAGGAGGGTCAGTAACCAGAGGACACAGATTTAAGATAATTGGTAAAAGAACTAAAGGGGAGACAACGCAGCGATTAATTATGATCTGCAATGTCCTGTCTGAAAGGGTGGTGGAAACAGATTCAATAGTAACTTTCAAAAGGGAATTGGATATATACTTGAAGGGGAAAAATTGCGGGGCTAGGGGGAAAAAGCAAGGGAGTGGGGTTAATTGGATAGCTCTTTCAAAGAGCGGAATAGGAACGATTGGCTGAATGGCCTTCTGTGCTGTAAGATTCTACAATTCTATGACAACCGAGAAGGTGATGTGGGGTGCTGCAAATCAAAACTCCCTGATTCACCGTATTGGATCTCCCACATTCACCGTGTTGGATTTCCCTGATTTGCCGTGTGGGATCTCCCTCATTAATCAAGCTGGATCTCCCACATTCACTGTGCAGGATCTCCCTGATTCACCATGCTGCATCTCCCTCATTAATCATGCTGGATCTCCCTCATTCACCGTGCTGGATCTCCCACATTCACTGTGCTGGATCTCCCTGATTCACCGTGTTGGATCTCCCTCATTCACCGTGTTGGATCTCCCTCATTCACCGTGTTGGATCTCCCTCATTCATCATGTTGGATTTCCCTGATTCACCATGCTGGATCTCCCTGATTCACCGTGCTGGACTCCCTGATTCACCGTGTTGGATCTCCCTGATTCACTATGTTGGATCTGCCTGATTCACCGTGTTGGATCTCCCTGATTCACGGTGCTGGATCTCCCTGATTCACGGTGCGGGATCTCCCTGATTCACCGGGTTGGATGTTCCTGATTCACCATGCTGGACCTCCCTCATTCACCATGCTGGATCTCCCTGATTCACCAGGTTGGATCTCTCTGATTCACCGTGTTGGATCTCCCAGATTCACCTTGCTGGATCTCCCTGATTCACCGTACTGGATCTCCCTGATTCACCGTGCTGGATCTCCCTGATTCACCGTGCTCGATCTCCATCATTCACCATGTTGGATCTCCCTCATTCACTGGGTTGGATCTCCCTGATTCACCGTGCTGGATCTCCCTCATTCACCATGCTGGATCTCCCTCATTCACCATGTTGGATCACCCTGATTCACCGTGTTGGGATCCCCACATTCATCATGCTGGATTTCCCTCATTCACCATGCTGGATCTCCCTCATTCACCATGTTGGATCCCCACATTCATAATGCTGGATCTCCCTCATTCACCGTGCTGGATCTCACTCATTCACCGTGTTGGATCTCCCTCGTTCACCGTGCTGGATCTCCCTCATTCACCGTGCTGGATCTCCCCGATTCACCGGGGTGGATCTCCCTGATTCACCGGGTTGGATCTCCCTGATTCACTGGGTTGGATCTCCCTGATTCACTGTGTTGGATCCCCACATTCACCGTGTTGGATCTCCCTGATTCACCGGGTTGGATCTCCCTGAATCACCGTGTTGGATCTCCCTGATTCACTGTGCTGCATCTCCCTCATTCACCATGCTGGATCTCCCTGATTCACTTTACTGGATCTCCCTGATTCACTGTGCTGGATCTCCCTCATTCACCGTGTTGGATCCCCACATTCACCAGGCTGGATCTCCCTGATTCACCGTGTTGGATCTCCCTCATTCACCGTGTTGCATCTCCCTCATTCACCGGGTTGGATCTTCCTGATTCACCATGCTGGATCTTCCTGATTCACCATGCTGGATCTCCCTGATTCACCGTGTTGGATCTCCCTCATTTACCGTGTTGGATCTCACTCAACCTCCGTGTTGGATCTCCCTCATTCACTGTGTTGGATCTCACTCATTGACCATGCTGGATCTCATTCATTCACCGTGCTGGATCTCCCTCATTCACCGTGCTGGATCTCACTCATTCACCGTGTTGGATCTCACTCATTCACCGTGCTGGATCTCCCTGATTCACTGTGTTGGACCGCCCTCATTCACTGTGTTGGATTGCCCTCATTCAACGTGCTGGATCTTCCTGATTCACCATACTGGATCTCCCATTTCTCCGTGTTGGATCGCCCTCATTCACTGTGTGAAATCTCCCTGATTCACCATGTTGGTTCTCCCTCATTCACCGTGCTGAATCTCCCTCATTCACCGTGATGGACCTTCCTGCTTCACCGTGTTGGATCTCCCTCATTCACCGGGTTGGATCTTCCTGATTCACCGTGTTGGATCTCCCTGATTCACCGTGTTGGATCTCCCTCATTCACTGTGCTGGATCTCCCTGATTCACCATGCTGGATCTCCCTGAATCACTGTGTTGGATTGTCCTCATTCACTGAGCTGGATCTCCCTGATTCACCGTGCTGGATCTCCCTGATTCACTGTGTTGGATTGTCCTCATTCACTGTGCTGGATCTCCCTGATTCACCGTGCTGGATCTCCCTGATTCACCTTGTTGGATTGTCCTCATTCATTGTGCTGGATCTCCCTGATTCACCGTGCTGGATCTCCCTGATTCACCGTGTTGGATTGTCCTCATTCACTGTGCTGGATCTTCCTGATTCACCATGCTGGATCTACCTGATTCACCGTGTTGGATTGTCCTCATTCACTGTGCTGGATCTCCCTGATTCACCGTGTTGGATCTCCCTCATTCACTGTGCTGGATCTCCATGATTCACCGTGCTGGGTCTCCCTGATTGACCGTGCTGGACCTCCCTGATTCACCATGTTGGATCTCCCTGATTCACCGTGCTGGATCTTCCTCATTCACCGTGCTGGATCTCCCTCATTCACCGTGCTGGATCTCCCTGATTCACCGTGCTGGATCTCCCTGATTCACCGTGCTGGATCTCCCTGATTCACCGTGCTGGATCTCCCTGATTCACTGTGCTGGATCTCCCTGATTCACCGTGCTGGATCTCCCTGATTCACCGTGCTGGATCTCCCTGATTCACTGTGCTGGATCTCCCTGATTCACCATGCTGGATCTCCCTGATTCACTGTGTTGGATCTCCCTGATTCACCGTGCTGGATCTCCCTGATTCACTGTGCTGGATCTTCCTGATTCACCATGCTGGATCTCCCTGTTTCACCATGCTGGATCTCCCTGATTCACCGTGCTGGATCTCCCTCATTCACTGTGTTGGATCTCCCTGATTCACCGTGCTGGATCTCCCTGATTCACTGTGCTGGATCTTCCTGATTCACCATGCTGGATCTCCCTGTTTCACCATGCTGGATCTCCCTGATTCACCGTGCTGGATCTCCCTCATTCACCGTGTTGGATCTCCCTGATTCACCGTGTTGGATCTTCTGGATTCATTGTGCTGGATCTCCCTCATTCACCGTGTTGTATCTCCCTGATTCACCGTGTTGGATCTTCCTGATTCACCGTGCTGGATCTCCCTGATTCACCATGCTGGATCTCCCTGATTCACCGTGCTGGATCTCCCTCATTCACCGTGCTGGATCTCCCTCATTCACCGTGTTGGATCTCCCTGATTCACTGTGCTGGATCTCCCTGATTCACCGTGCTGGATCTCCCTCATTCACCGTGTTGGATCTCCCTGATTCACCGTGTTGGATCTCCCTGATTCACTGTGCTGGATCTCCCTGATTCACCGTGCTGGATCTCCCTCATTCACCGTGTTGGATCTCCCTGATTCACCGTGTTGGATCTCCCTGATTCACCGTGTTGGATCTCCCTGATTCACTGTGTTGGATCTCCCTCATTCACTGTGCTGGATTGTCCTGATTCACCGTGTTGGATCTCCCTGATTCACCGTGCTGGATCTTCCTGATTCACCGTACTGCATCTTCCTGATTCACCGTGTTGGATCTCCCTGATTCACTGTGTTGGATTGTCCTGATTCACTGTGTTGGATTGTCCTGATTCACCGTGCTGGATCTCCCTGATTCACCATGCTGGATCTCCCTGATTCACCGTGCTGGATCTTCCTGATGCACCGTGTTGGTTCTCACTGATTCACTGTGCTGGATCTCCCTGATTCACCATGCTGGATCTCCCTGATTCACCGTGTTGGATTGTGCTCATTCACTGTGCTGGATCTCACTCATTCACCGTGCTGGATTTCCCTGATTCACCGTGCTGGATCTCGCTGATTCACCGCGCTGGATTTCCCTGATTCACCGTGCTGGATTTCCCTGATTCACCATGCTGGATCTCCCTGATTCACCGTGCTGGATTTCCCTGATTCACCGTGTTGCATTGTCCTCATTCACTGTGCTGGATCTCCCTGATTCACCTTGTTGGATCTCCCTGATTCACCGTGTTGGATTGTCCTCATTCACTGTGCTGGATCTCCCTGATTCAGCATGTTGGATTGTCCTCATTCACTGTGCTGGATCTTCCTGATTCACCGTGTTGGATCTCCCTGATTCACCTTGTTGGATCTCCCTGATTCACCGTGTTGGATTGTCCTCATTCACTGTGCTGGATCTTCCTGATTCACCGTGTTGGATCTCCCTGATTCACCTTGTTGGATCTCCCTGATTCACCGTGTTGGATTGTCCTCATTCACTGTTCTGGATCTTCCTGATTCACCGTGTTGGATCTCCCTGATTCACCTTGTTGGATCTCCCTGATTCACCGTGTTGGATTGTCCTCATTCACTGTGCTGGATCTCCCTGATTCACCATGTTGGATCTCCCTGATTCACTGTGCTGGATCACCCTGATTCACCGGGTTGGATCTCCCTGATTCACTGTGCTGGATCTTCCTGATTCACCATACTGGATCTCCCTCATTCACCGTGTTGGATTGTCCTCATTCACTGTGCTGGATCTTCCTGATTCACCGGGATGGATCTCCCTGATTCACCGTGTTGGATTGTCCTCATTCACTGTGCTGGATCTTCCTTATTCACCGGGTTGGCTCTCCCTGATTCACTGTGCTGTATCTCCCTGATTCACCATGCTGGATCTCCCTGATTCACCGTGCTGGATCTCCCTCATTCACCGTGCTGGATCTCCCTCATTCACCGTGTTGGATCTCCCTGATTCACTGTGCTGGATCTCCCTGATTCACCGTGCTGGATCTCCCTCATTCACCGTGTTGGATCTCCCTGATTCACCGTGTTGGATCTCCCTGATTCACCGTGTTGGATCTCCCTGATTCACCGTGTTGGATCTCCCTCATTCACTGTGCTGGATTGTCCTGATTCACCGTGTTGGATCTCCCTGATTCACCGTGCTGGATCTTCCTGATTCACCGTACTGGACCTTCCTGATTCACCGTGTTGGATCTCCCTGATTCACTGTGTTGGATTGTCCTGATTCACTGTGTTGGATTGTCCTGATTCACCGTGCTGGATCTCCCTGATTCACCATGCTGGATCTCCCTGATTCACCGTGCTGGATCTTCCTGATGCACCGTGTTGGTTCTCACTGATTCACTGTGCTGGATCTCCCTGATTCACCGTGCTGGATCTCCCTGATTCACCGTGTTGGATTGTCCTCATTCACTGTGCTGGATCTCATTCATTCACCGTGCTGGATTTCCCTGATTCACCGTGCTGGATCTCCCTGATTCACCGTGCTGGATTTCCCTAATTCACCATGCTGGATCTCCCTGATTCACCGTGTTGCATTGTCCTCATTCATTGTGCTGGATCTCCCTGATTCACCTTGTTGGATCTCCCTGATTCACCGTGTTGGATTGTCCTCATTCACTGTGCTGGATCTCCCTGATTCACCGTGTTGGATTGTCCTCATTCACTGTTCTGGATCTTCCTGATTCACCGTGTTGGATCTCCCTGATTCACCTTGTTGGATCTCCCTGATTCACCGTGTTGGATTGTCCTCATTCACTGTGCTGGATCTCCCTGATTCACCATGTTGGACCTCCCTGATTCACTGTGCTGGATCTCCCTGATTCACCGGGTTGGATCTCCCAGATTCACTGTGCTGGATCTTCCTGATTCACCATACTGGATCTCCCTGATTCACCATGTTGGATTGTCCTCATTCACTGTGCTGGATCTCCCTGATTCACCGTGTTGAATCTCCCTCATTCACTGTGCTGGATCTCCCTGATTCACCGTGCTGGGTCTCCCTGATTGACCGTGCTGGACCTCCCTGATTCACTATGTTGGATCTCCCTGATTCACCGTGCTGGATCTTCCTCATTCACCGTGCTGGATCTCCCTCATTCACCGTGCTGGATCTCCCTGATTCACCGTGCTGGATCTCCCTGATTCACCGTGCTGGATCTCCCTGATTCACCGTGCTGGATCTCCCTGATTCACTGTGCTGGATCTCCCTGATTCACCGTGCTGGATCTCCCTGATTCACCGTGCTGGATCTCCCTGATTCACTGTGCTGGATCTCCCTGATTCACCATGCTGGATCTCCCTGATTCACTGTGTTGGATCTCCCTGATTCACCGTGCTGGATCTCCCTGATTCACTGTGCTGGATTTTCCTGATTCACCATGCTGGATCTCCCTGTTTCACCATGCTGGATCTCCCTGATTCACCGTGCTGGATCTCCCTCATTCACTGTGTTGGATCTCCCTGATTCACCGTGCTGGATCTCCCTGATTCACTGTGCTGGATCCTCCTGATTCACCATGCTGGATCTCTTTGTTTCACCATGCTGGATCTCCCTGATTCACCATGCTGGATCTCCCTCATTCACCGTGTTGGATCTCCCTGATTCACCGTGTTGGATCTTCTGGATTCACTGTGCTGGATCTCCCTCATTCACCGTGTTGTATCTCCCTGATTCACCGTGTTGGATCTTCCTGATTCACCATGCTGGATCTCCCTGATTCACCATGCTGGATCTCCCTGATTCACCGTGCTGGATCTCCCTCATTCACCGTGCTGGATCTCCCTCATTCACCGTGTTGGATCTCCCTGATTCACTGTGCTGGATCTCCCTGATTCACCGTGCTGGATCTCCCTCATTCACCGTGTTGGATCTCCCTGATTCACCGTGTTGGATCTCCCTGATTCACTGTGCTGGATCTCCCTGATTCACCGTGCTGGATCTCCCTCATTCACCGTGTTGGATCTCCCTGATTCACCGTGTTGGATCTCCCTGATTCACCGTGTTGGATCTCCCTGATTCACTGTGTTGGATCTCCCTCATTCACTGTGCTGGATTGTCCTGATTCACCATGTTGGATCTCCCTGATTCACCGTGCTGGATCTTCCTGATTCACCGTACTGGATCTTCCTGATTCACCGTGTTGGATCTCCCTGATTCACTGTGTTGGATTGTCCTGATTCACTGTGTTGGATTGTCCTGATTCACCGTGCTGGATCTCCCTGATTCACCATGCTGGATCTCCCTGATTCACCGTGCTGGATCTTCCTGATGCACCGTGTTGGTTCTCACTGATTCACTGTGCTGGATCTCTCTGATTCACCATGCTGGATCTCCCTGATTCACCGTGTTGGATTGTCCTCATTCACTGTGCTGGATCTCACTCATTCACCGTGCTGGATTTCCCTGATTCACCGTGCTGGATCTCGCTGATTCACCGCGCTGGATTTCCCTGATTCACCGTGCTGGATTTCCCTGATTCACCGTGTTGCATTGTCCTCATTCACTGTGCTGGATCTCCCTGATTCACCTTGTTGGATCTCCCTGATTCACCGTGTTGGATTGTCCTCATTCACTGTGCTGGATCTCCCTGATTCAGCATGTTGGATTGTCCTCATTCACTGTGCTGGATCTTCCTGATTCACCGTGTTGGATCTCCCTGATTCACCTTGTTGGATCTCCCTGATTCACCGTGTTGGATTGTCCTCATTCACTGTGCTGGATCTTCCTGATTCACCGTGTTGGATCTCCCTGATTCACCTTGTTGGATCTCCCTGATTCACCGTGTTGGATTGTCCTCATTCACTGTTCTGGATCTTCCTGATTCACCGTGTTGGATCTCCCTGATTCACCTTGTTGGATCTCCCTGATTCACCGTGTTGGATTGTCCTCATTCACTGTGCTGGATCTCCCTGATTCACCATGTTGGATCTCCCTGATTCACTGTGCTGGATCACCCTGATTCACCGGGTTGGATCTCCCTGATTCACTGTGCTGGATCTTCCTGATTCACCATACTGGATCTCCCTCATTCACCGTGTTGGATTGTCCTCATTCACTGTGCTGGATCTTCCTTATTCACCGGGTTGGCTCTCCCTGATTCACTGTGCTGGATCTCCCTGATTCACCATGCTGGATCTCCCTGATTCACCGTGCTGGATCTCCCTCATTCACCGTGCTGGATCTCCCTCATTCACCGTGTTCGATCTCCCTGATTCACTGTGCTGGATCTCCCTGATTCACCGTGCTGGATCTCCCTCATTCACCGTGTTGGATCTCCCTGATTCACCGTGTTGGATCTCCCTGATTCACCGTGTTGGATCTCCCTGATTCACCGTGTTGGATCTCCCTCATTCACTGTGCTGGATTGTCCTGATTCACCGTGTTGGATCTCCCTGATTCACCGTGCTGGATCTTCCTGATTCACCGTACTGGACCTTCCTGATTCACCGTGTTGGATCTCCCTGATTCACTGTGTTGGATTGTCCTGATTCACTGTGTTGGATTGTCCTGATTCACCGTGCTGGATCTCCCTGATTCACCATGCTGGATCTCCCTGATTCACCGTGCTGGATCTTCCTGATGCACCGTGTTGGTTCTCACTGATTCACTGTGCTGGATCTCCCTGATTCACCGTGCTGGATCTCCCTGATTCACCATGTTGGATTGTCCTCATTCACTGTGCTGGATCTCACTCATTCACCGTGCTGGATTTCCCTGATTCACCGTGCTGGATCTCCCTGATTCACCGTGCTGGATTTTCCTAATTCACCATGCTGGATCTCCCTGATTCACCGTGTTGCATTGTCCTCATTCACTGTGCTGGATCTCCCTGATTCACCTTGTTGGATCTCCCTGATTCACCGTGTTGGATTGTCCTCATTCACTGTGCTGGATCTCCCTGATTCAGCATGTTGGATTGTCCTCATTCACTGTGCTGGATCTTCCTGATTCACCGTGTTGGATCTCCCTGATTCACCTTGTTGGATCTCCCTGATTCACCGTGTTGGATTGTCCTCATTCACTGTTCTGGATCTTCCTGATTCACCGTGTTGGATCTCCCTGATTCACCTTGTTGGATCTCCCTGATTCACCGTGTTGGATTGTCCTCATTCACTGTGCTGGATCTCCCTGATTCACCATGTTGGACCTCCCTGATTCACTGTGCTGGATCTCCCTGATTCACCGGGTTGGATCTCCCAGATTCACTGTGCTGGATCTTCCTGATTCACCATACTGGATCTCCCTGATTCACCATGTTGGATTGTCCTCATTCACTGTGCTGGATCTCCCTGATTCACCGTGTTGAATCTCCCTCATTCACTGTGCTGGATCTCCCTGATTCACCGTGCTGGGTCTCCCTAATTGACCGTGCTGGACCTCCCTGATTCACCATGTTGGATCTCCCTGATTCACCGTGCTGGATCTTCCTCATTCACCGTGCTGGATCTCCCTCATTCACCGTGCTGGATCTCCCTGATTCACCGTGCTGGATCTCCCTGATTCACCGTGCTGGATCTCCCTGATTCACCATGCTGGATCTGCCTGATTCACTGTGCTGGATCTCCCTGATTCACCGTGCTGGATCTCCCTGATTCACCGTGCTGGATCTCCCTGATTCACCGTGCTGGATCTCCCTGATTCACCATGCTGGATCTCCCTGATTCACTGTGTTGGATCTCCCTGATTCACCGTGCTGGATCTCCCTGATTCACTGTGCTGGATCTTCCTGATTCACCATGCTGGATCTCCCTGTTTCACCATGCTGGATCTCCCTGATTCACCGTGCTGGATCTCCCTCATTCACTGTGTTGGATCTCCCTCATTCACCGTGTTGGATCTCCCTGATTCACCGTGTTGGATCTCCCTGATTCACTGTGCTGGATCTCCCTGATTCACCGTGCTGGATCTCCCTCATTCACTGTGTTGGATCTCCCTGATTCACCGTGTTGGATCTCCCTGATTCACCGTGTTGGATCTCCCTGATTCACCGTGTTGGATCTCCCTGATTCACTGTGTTGGATCTCCCTCATTCACTGTGCTGGATTGTCCTGATTCACCGTGTTGGATCTCCCTGATTCACCGTGCTGGATCTTCCTGATTCACCGTACTGGATCTTCCTGATTCACCGTGTTGGATCTCCCTGATTCACTGTGTTGGATTGTCCTGATTCACCGTGCTGGATCTCCCTGATTCACCATGCTGGATCTCCCTGATTCACCGTGCTGGATCTTCCTGATGCACCGTGATGGTTCTCACTGATTCACTGTGCTGGATCTCCCTGATTCACCATGCTGGATCTCCCTGATTCACCGTGTTGGATTGTCCTCATTCACTGTGCTGGATCTCACTCATTCACCGTGCTGGTTTTCCCTGATTCACCGTGCTGGATCTCGCTGATTCACCGCGCTGGATTTCCCTGATTCACCGTGCTGGATTTCCCTGATTCACCGTGTTGCATTGTCCTCATTCACTGTGCTGGATCTCCCTGATTCACCTTGTTGGATCTCCCTGATTCACCGTGTTGGATTGTCCTCATTCACTGTGCTGGATCTCCCTGATTCAGCATGTTGGATTGTCCTCATTCACTGTGCTGGATCTTCCTGATTCACCGTGTTGGATCTCCCTGATTCACCTTGTTGGATCTCCCTGATTCACCGTGTTGGATTGTCCTCATTCACTGTGCTGGATCTTCCTGATTCACCGTGTTGGATCTCCCTGATTCACCTTGTTGGATCTCCCTGATTCACCGTGTTGGATTGTCCTCATTCACTGTTCTGGATCTTCCTGATTCACCGTGTTGTATCTCCCTGATTCACCTTGTTGGATCTCCCTGATTCACCGTGTTGGATTGTCCTCATTCACTGTGCTGGATCTCCCTGATTCACCATGTTGGATCTCCCTGATTCACTGTGCTGGATCACCCTGATTCACCGGGTTGGATCTCCCTGATTCACTGTGCTGGATCTTCCTGATTCACCATACTGGATCTCCCTCATTCACCGTGTTGGATTGTCCTCATTCACTGTGCTGGATCTTCCTTATTCACCGGGTTGGCTCTCCCTGATTCACTGTGCTGGATCTCCCTGATTCACCATGCTGGATCTCCCTGATTCACCGTGCTGTATCTCCCTCATTCACCGTGCTGGATCTCCCTCATTCACCGTGTTGGATCTCCCTGATTCACTGTGCTGGATCTCCCTGATTCACCGTGCTGGATCTCCCTCATTCACCGTGTTGAATCTCCCTGATTCACCGTGTTGGATCTCCCTGATTCACCGTGTTGGATCTCCCTGATTCACCGTGTTGGATCTCCCTCATTCACTGTGCTGGATTGTCCTGATTCACCGTGTTGAATCTCCCTGATTCACCGTGCTGGATCTTCCTGATTCACCGTACTGGACCTTCCTGATTCACCGTGTTGGATCTCCCTGATTCACTGTGTTGGATTGTCCTGATTCACTGTGTTGGATTGTCCTGATTCACCGTGCTGGATCTCCCTGATTCACCATGCTGGATCTCCCTGATTCACCTTGCTGGATCGTCCTGATGCACCGTGTTGGTTCTCACTGATTCACTGTGCTGGATCTCCCTGATTCACCGTGCTGGATCTCCCTGATTCACCGTGTTGGATTGTCCTCATTCACTGTGCTGGATCTCACTCATTCACCGTGCTGGATTTCCCTGATTCACCGTGCTGGATCTCCCTGATTCACCGTGCTGGATTTCCCTAATTCACCATGCTGGATCTCCCTGATTCACCGTGTTGCATTGTCCTCATTCACTGTGCTGGATCTCCCTGATTCACCTTGTTGGATCTCCCTGATTCACCGTGTTGGATTGTCCTCATTCACTGTGCTGGATCTCCCTGATTCAGCATGTTGGATTGTCCTCATTCACTGTGCTGGATCTTCCTGATTCACCGTGTTGGATCTCCCTGATTCACCTTGTTGGATCACCTGATTCACCGTGTTGGATTGTCCTCATTCACTGTTCTGGATCTTCCTGATTCACCGTGTTGGATCTCCCTGATTCACCTTGTTGGATCTCCCTAATTCACCGTGTTGGATTGTCCTCATTCACTGTGCTGGATCTCCCTGATTCACCATGTTGGACCTCCCTGATTCACTGTGCTGGATCTCCCTGATTCACCGGGTTGGATCTCCCTGATTCACTGTGCTGGATCTTCCTGATTCACCATACTGGATCTCCCTGATTCACCGTGTTGGATTGTCCTCATTCACTGTGCTGGATCTTCCTGATTCACCGGGATGGATCTCCCTGATTCACCGTGTTGGATTGTCCTCATTCACTGTGCTGGATCTTCCTTATTCACCGGGTTGGCTCTCCCTGATTCACTGTGCTGGATCTTACTGATTCACCATGCTGATTCTCCCTGATTCACCGTGTTGGATTGCCCTCATTCACTGTGCTGGATCTTCCTGATTCACCGTGTTGGATTGTCCTCATTCACTGTGCTGCATCTTCCTGATTCACCATGCTGGATCTCCCTGATTCACCGTGCTGGATCTCCCTGATTCACCGTGCTGGATCTCACTGATTCATCATGCTGGATCTCCCTGATTCACCGTGCTGGATGTCCCTGATTCACTGTGTTGGATTGTCCTCATTCACTGTGCTGGATCTCCCTGATTCACCATGCTGGATCTCCCTGATTCACTGTGCTGGATCTTCCTGATTCACCATACTGGATCTCCCTGATTCACCATGTTGGATTGTCCTCATTCACTGTGCTGGATCTCCCTGATTCACCGTGTTGAATCTCCCTCATTCACTGTGCTGGATCTCCCTGATTCACCGTGCTGGGTCTCCCTGATTGACCGTGCTGGACCTCCCTGATTCACCATGTTGGATCTCCCTGATTCACCGTGCTGGATCTTCCTCATTCACCGTGCTGGATCTCCCTCATTCACCGTGCTGGGTCTCCCTGATTCACCGTGCTGGATCTCCCTGATTCACCGTGCTGGATCTCCCTGATTCACCGTGCTGGATCTCCCTGATTCACTGTGCTGGATCTCCCTGATTCACCGTGCTGGATCTCCCTGATTCACCATGCTGGATCTCCCTGATTCACTGTGCTGGATCTCCCTGATTCACCATGCTGGATCTCCCTGATTCACTGTGTTGGATCTCCCTGATTCACCGTGCTGGATCTCCCTGATTCACTGTGCTGGATCTTCCTGATTCACCATGCTGGATCTCCCTGTTTCACCATGCTGGATCTCCCTGATTCACCGTGCTGGATCTCCCTCATTCACTGTGTTGGATCTCCCTGATTCACCGTGCTGGATCTCCCTGATTCACTGTGCTGGATCCTGCTGATTCACCATGCTGGATCTCTTTGTTTCACCATGCTGGATCTCCCTGATTCACCGTGCTGGATCTCCCTCATTCACCGTGTTGGATCTCCCTGATTCACCGTGTTGGATCTTCTGGATTCACTGTGCTGGATCTCCCTCATTCACCGTGTTGTATCTCCCTGATTCACCGTGTTGGATCTTCCTGATTCACCGTGCTGGATCTCCCTGATTCACCATGCTGGATCTCCCTGATTCACCGTGCTGGATCTCCCTGATTCACCGTGCTGGATCTCCCTCATTCACCGTGTTGGATCTCCCTGATTCACTGTGCTGGATCTCCCTGATTCACCGTGCTGGATCTCCCTCATTCACCGTGTTGGATCTCCCTGATTCACCGTGTTGGATCTCCCTGATTCACTGTGCTGGATCTCCCTGATTCACCGTGCTGGATCTCCCTCATTCACTGTGTTGGATCTCCCTGATTCACCGTGTTGGATCTCCCTGATTCACCGTGTTGTATCTCCCTGATTCACTGTGTTGGATCTCCCTCATTCACTGTGCTGGATTGTCCTGATTCACCGTGTTGGATCTCCCTGATTCACCGTGCTGGATCTTCCTGATTCACCGTACTGGATCTTCCTGATTCACCGTGTTGGATCTCCCTGATTCACTGTGTTGGATTGTCCTGATTCACTGTGTTGGATTGTCCTGATTCACCGTGCTGGATCTCCCTGATTCACCATGCTGGATCTCCCTGATTCACCGTGCTGGATCTTCCTGATGCACCGTGTTGGTTCTCACTGATTCACTGTGCTGGATCTCCCTGATTCACCATGCTGGATCTCCCTGATTCACCGTGTTGGATTGTCCTCATTCACTGTGCTGGATCTCACTCATTCACCGTGCTGGATTTCACTGATTCACCGTGCTGGATCTCGCTGATTCACCGCGCTGGATTTCCCTGATTCACCGTGCTGGATTTCCCTGATTCACCATGCTGGATCTCCCTGATTCACCGTGCTGGATTTCCCTGATTCACCGTGTTGCATTGTCCTCATTCACTGTGCTGGATCTCCCTGATTCACCTTGTTGGATCTCCCTGATTCACCGTGTTGGATTGTCCTCATTCACTGTGCTGGATCTCCCTGATTCACCATGTTGGATTGTCCTCATTCACTGTGCTGGATCTTCCTGATTCACCGTGTTGGATCTCCCTGATTCACCTTGTTGGATCTCCCTGATTCACCGTGTTGGATTGTCCTCATTCACTGTTCTGGATCTTCCTGATTCACCGTGTTGGATCTCCCTGATTCACCTTGTTGGATCTCCCTGATTCACCGTGTTGGATTGTCCTCATTCACTGTGCTGGATCTCCCTGATTCACCATGTTGGATCTCCCTGATTCACTGTGCTGGATCTCCCTGATTCAGCGGGTTGGATCTCCCTGATTCACTGTGCTGGATCTTCCTGATTCACCATATTGGATCTCCCTCATTCACCGTGTTGGATTGTCCTCATTCACTGTGCTGGATCTTCCTGATTCACCGGGATGGAACTCCCTGATTCACCGTGTTGGATTGTCCTCATTCACTGTGCTGGATCTTCCTTATTCATCGGGTTGGCTCTCCCTGATTCACCATGCTGGATCTCCCTGATTCACCGTGCTGGATCTCCCTCATTCACCGTGCTGGATCTCCCTCATTCACCGTGTTGGATCTCCCTGATTCACTGTGCTGGATCTTCCTGATTCACCGTGCTGGATCTCCCTCATTCACCGTGTTGGATCTCCCTGATTCACCGTGTTGGATCTTCCTGATTCACCGTGTTGGATCTCCCTGATTCACCGTGTTGGATCTCCCTCATTCACTGTGCTGGATTGTCCTGATTCACCGTGTTGGATCTCCCTGATTCACCGTGCTGGATCTTCCTGATTCACCGTACTGGACCTTCCTGATTCACCGTGTTGGATCTCCCTGATTCACTGTGTTGGATTGTCCTGATTCACTGTGTTGGATTGTCCTGACTCACCGTGCTGGATCTCCCTGATTCACCATGCTGGATCTCCCTGATTAACCGTTCTGGATCTTCCTGATGCACCGTGTTGGTTCTCACTGATTCACTGTGCTGGATCTCCCTGATTCACCGTGCTGGATCTCCCTGATTCACCGTGTTGGATTTTCCTCATTCACTGTGCTGGATCTCACTCATTCACCGTGCTGGATTTCCCTGATTCACCGTGTTGGATTGTCCTCATTCACTGTGCTGGATCTTCCTTATTCATCGGGTTGGCTCTCCCTGATTCACCATGCTGGATCTCCTTGATTCACCGTGCTGGATCTCCCTCATTCACCGTGCTGGATCTCCCTCATTCACCGTGTTGGATCTCCCTGATTCACTGTGCTGGATCTCCCTGATTCACCGTGCTGGATCTCCCTCATTCACCGTGTTGGATCTCCCTGATTCACCGTGTTGGATCTCCCTGATTCACCGTGTTGAATCTCCCTGATTCACCGTGCTGGATTTCCCTGATTCACCATGCTGGATCTCCCTGATTCACCGTGCTGGATTTCCCTGATTCACCGTGTTGCATTGTCCTCATTCACTGTGCTGGATCTCCCTGATTCACCTTGTTGGATCTCCCTGATTCACCGTGTTGGATTGTCCTCATTCACTGTGCTGGATCTCCCTGATTCACCATGTTGGATTGTCCTCATTCACTGTGCTGGATCTTCCTGATTCACCGTGTTGGATCTCCCTGATTCACCTTGTTGGATCTCCCTGATTCACCGTGTTGGATTGTCCTCATTCACTGTTCTGGATCTTCCTGATTCACCGTGTTGGATCTCCCTGATTCACCTTGTTGGATCTCCCTGATTCACCGTGTTGGATTGTCCTCATTCACTGTGCTGGATCTCCCTGATTCACCATGTTGGATCTCCCTGATTCACTGTGCTGGATCTCCCTGATTCAGCGGGTTGGATCTCCCTGATTCACTGTGCTGGATCTTCCTGATTCACCATATTGGATCTCCCTCATTCACCGTGTTGGATTGTCCTCATTCACTGTGCTGGATCTTCCTGATTCACCGGGATGGAACTCCCTGATTCACCGTGTTGGATTGTCCTCATTCACTGTGCTGGATCTTCCTTATTCATCGGGTTGGCTCTCCCTGATTCACCATGCTGGATCTCCCTGATTCACCGTGCTGGATCTCCCTCATTCACCGTGCTGGATCTCCCTCATTCACCGTGTTGGATCTCCCTGATTCACTGTGCTGGATCTTCCTGATTCACCGTGCTGGATCTCCCTCATTCACCGTGTTGGATCTCCCTGATTCACCGTGTTGGATCTTCCTGATTCACCGTGTTGGATCTCCCTGATTCACCGTGTTGGATCTCCCTCATTCACTGTGCTGGATTGTCCTGATTCACCGTGTTGGATCTCCCTGATTCACCGTGCTGGATCTTCCTGATTCACCGTACTGGACCTTCCTGATTCACCGTGTTGGATCTCCCTGATTCACTGTGTTGGATTGTCCTGATTCACTGTGTTGGATTGTCCTGACTCACCGTGCTGGATCTCCCTGATTCACCATGCTGGATCTCCCTGATTAACCGTTCTGGATCTTCCTGATGCACCGTGTTGGTTCTCACTGATTCACTGTGCTGGATCTCCCTGATTCACCGTGCTGGATCTCCCTGATTCACCGTGTTGGATTTTCCTCATTCACTGTGCTGGATCTCACTCATTCACCGTGCTGGATTTCCCTGATTCACCGTGTTGGATTGTCCTCATTCACTGTGCTGGATCTTCCTTATTCATCGGGTTGGCTCTCCCTGATTCACCATGCTGGATCTCCTTGATTCACCGTGCTGGATCTCCCTCATTCACCGTGCTGGATCTCCCTCATTCACCGTGTTGGATCTCCCTGATTCACTGTGCTGGATCTCCCTGATTCACCGTGCTGGATCTCCCTCATTCACCGTGTTGGATCTCCCTGATTCACCGTGTTGGATCTCCCTGATTCACCGTGTTGAATCTCCCTGATTCACCGTGTTGGACCTCCCTCATTCACTGTGCTGGATTGTCCTGATTCACCGTGTTGGATCTCCCTGATTCACCATGCTGGATCTTCCTGATTCACCGTACTGGACCTTCCTGATTCACCGTGTTGGATCTCCCTGATTCACTGTGTTGGATTGTCCTGATTCACTGTGTTGGATTGTCCTGATTCACCGTGCTGGATCTCCCTGATTCACCATGCTGGATCTCCCTGATTCACCGTGCTGGATCTTCCTGATGCACTGTGTTGATTCTCACTGATTCACTGTGCTGGATCTCCCTGATTCACCGTGCTGGATCTCCCTGATTCACCGTGTTGGATTGTCCTCATTCACTGTGCTGGATCTCACTCATTCACCGTGCTGGATTTCCCTGATTCACCGTGCTGGATCTCCCTGATTCACCGTGCTGGATTTCCCTGATTCACCATGCTGGATCTCCCTGATTCACCGTGTTGCATTGTCCTCATTCACTGTGCTGGATCTCCCTGATTCACCTTGTTGGATCTCCCTGATTCACCGTGTTGGTTTGTCCTCATTCACTGTGCTGGATCTCCCTGATTCAGCATGTTGGATTGTCCTCATTCACTGTGCTGGATCTTCCTGATTCACCGTGTTGGATCTCCCTGATTCACCTTGTTGGATCTCCCTGATTCACCGTGTTGGATTGTCCTCATTCACTGTTCTGGATCTTCCTGATTCACCGTGTTGGATCTCCCTGATTCACCTTGTTGGATCTCCCTGATTCACCGTGTTGGATTGTCCTCATTCACTGTGCTGGATCTCCCTGATTCACCATGTTGGACCTCCCTGATTCACTGTGCTGGATCTCCCTGATTCACCGGGTTGGATCTCCCTGATTCACTGTGCTGGATCTTCCTGATTCACCATACTGGATCTCCCTGATTCACCGTGTTGGATTGTCCTCATTCACTGTGCTGGATCTTCCTGATTCACCGGGATGGATCTCCCTGATTCACCGTGTTGGATTGTCCTCATTCACTGTGCTGGATCTTCCTTATTCACCGGGTTGGCTCTCCCTGATTCACTGTGCTGGATCTTCCTGATTCACCATGCTGGTTCTCCCTGATTCACCGTGTTGGATTGCCCTCATTCACTGTGCTGGATCTTCCTGATTCACCGTGTGGGATTGTCCTCATTCACTGTGCTGCATCTTCCTGATTCACCATGCTGGATCTCCCTGATTCACCGTGCTGGATCTCCCTGATTCACCGTGCTGGATCACACTGAATCACCATGCTGGATCTCCCTGATTCACCGTGCTGGATCTCCCTGATTCACTGTGTTGGATTGTCCTCATTCACTGTGCTGGATCTCCCTGATTCACCATGCTGGATCTCCCTGATTCACCGTGTTGGATGACCCTCATTCACTGTGCGGGATCTCCCTGATTCACCGTGTTGGATTGTCCTCATTCACTGTGCTGGATCTCACTCATTCACCGTGCTGGATTTCCCTGATTCACCGTGCTGGATCTCCCTGATTCACCGTGCTGGATTTCCCTGATTCACCATGCTGGATCTCCCTGATTCACCGTGTTGCATTGTCCTCATTCACTGTGCTGGATCTCCCTGATTCACCTTGTTGGATCTCCCTGATTCACCGTGTTGGATTGTCCTCATTCACTGTGCTGGATCTCCCTGATTCAGCATGTTGGATTGTCCTCATTCACTGTGCTGGATCTTCCTGATTCACCGTGTTGGATCTCCCTGATTCACCTTGTTGGATCTCCCTGATTCACCGTGTTGGATTGTCCTCATTCACTGTTCTGGATCTTCCTGATTCACCGTGTTGGATCTCCCTGATTCACCTTGTTGGATCTCCCTGATTCACCGTGTTGGATTGTCCTCATTCACTGTGCTGGATCTCCCTGATTCACCATGTTGGACCTCCCTGATTCACTGTGCTGGATCTCCCTGATTCACCGGGTTGGATCTCCCTGATTCACTGTGCTGGATCTTCCTGATTCACCATACTGGATCTCCCTGATTCACCGTGTTGGATTGTCCTCATTCACTGTGCTGGATCTTCCTGATTCACCGGGATGGATCTCCCTGATTCACCGTGTTGGATTGTCCTCATTCACTGTGCTGGATCTTCCTTATTCACCGGGTTGGCTCTCCCTGATTCACTGTGCTGGATCTTCCTGATTCACCATGCTGGTTCTCCCTGATTCACCGTGTTGGATTGCCCTCATTCACTGTGCTGGATCTTCCTGATTCACCGTGTTGGATTGTCCTCATTCACTGTGCTGCATCTTCCTGATTCACCATGCTGGATCTCCCTGATTCACCGTGCTGGATCTCCCTGATTCACCGTGCTGGATCTCACTGATTCATCATGCTGGATCTCCCTGATTCACCGTGCTGGATGTCCCTGATTCACTGTGTTGGATTGTCCTCATTCACTGTGCTGGATCTTCCTGATTCACCATGCTGGATCTCCCTGATTCACCGTGTTGGATGACCCTCATTCACTGTGCGGGATCTCCCTGATTCACCATGTTGGATCTTCCTCATTCACCGTGTTGGATCGCCCTCATTCACCGTGCTGGATCTCCCTCATTCACTGTGTTGGATCTGCCTGATTCACCAAGCTGGACCTGCTGGAGACTGGTACCTTCTGGCAAGCGATGTGAGCTAGCAAAACCGATTATACTGCTAGATCTAGCAATGAATGTTAGCTACATTGTCAACAATCGCAAAAGGAAAATGTAAGAGTTAGCTGTTTTATCAATAAAGTGTTATAAAAAATTCTTCCAAAGAGAATGTCCGGTGTCTGCTGTGTTTTGCAGTTTCTCACGCACCTTGTAAAGGACAGAACCTCCACCCATCCCTTACAAAGCAAATTTCATCATGGTGGTGGTGCTGAAGCAGAGGTGGTGACTCTCTGTGATGAGAGTAGATGCTTGCCTGCTCTGTCGGAACCTGGCATGTCTCTGGAGGCAGGTGCACCGAGTGAGTTGAGGTGCTTTGTCCTCCAAGTAGCCAAAAAATGGTCCCAATGGAGGTTTTCAGGGAGCATGGTTGTGTTGGGGGTGGGCCTGGAAAACTCAGTGAACAGACATTGGATTTTCCAGGGTGCAGGGTGATGTAATAAAACTCACTACGCACTTGGCTTGAGCATGAAGCAAGGCTTTAATCAACTTGTTTCAGAACATGGAAGTCTAGTTGTATGTCACTAGCTCCTTGTCTTACAAAATGTCGCTGGAAAGCTGGGGCCCACGCCCGAGTATTTATACTCCTTGGACGGCGCCACCAGCTGGCCGTCCAGCGTTATTTCATAGTTAGTTTCTTGATAATGAGATTTATAACAATCTTCCTGCCTAAAAGATTTGGAAGTCCGACGACTTCCTCTTAACGGATTAGGCGGACCACGAATAGCCGTAGTCTTTTAGATTTTTGTTTATGGCCAGAAGGCACGTCTCCCCGGACCATGTCTTGGTCCCTGGGCCGCTTGATCCACACCGGTGGATCGACAGGGCCCGTGTTGCTCTGATCGACCTGAGGGAGGCTGGGGAAATCGTGACTCCGGGTGCGGGTCACCACAGGCGCAGAACTGGCTTCGTCCCGTTGGTTAGCCGGGGATTGACCGGATTCCTGGCCCGGGGTGGCCATCCCACGGGGTGCTCGGCTCCCTGAGCAGATCTGGTGGGGCAGCCGGCAGATCACTCGATGTCCCAGGTAGGGCGTCATCCTCGGGGGAGCGCAGAGTGTCGGCCTCATCCCCGCGGATCCCTCCACCAGTTGGGTCTGCGGAACCGGCCGGACAGGGAGCCAGGTCCCAGAGTGAAACGGCGGCCATCCGGGTACCGCATGTGTGCGTACGTGGGGTTGACGTCCATAAGTTCTACCTCGTCGACTAGAGGATCGGTTTTCGATGATTGGACGAATCTTCGGAGCAGCATGGGGCCAGGAGCTGCCAAACATGATGGTACAGACGTCCCATGGGTGGAGCGACGCTGGAAGCTGAAGAATCGCTCATGAGGTGTGACATTGGTAGAAGTAGAAAGGAGAGGCCTGATGGAATGCAACGCGTCAGGGAGCATAGTTTCCCACTGCTGGTCTGGTAGATTGCGTGGCCTCAGCGCAAGACGAACAGCGTTCCAAATGATAGCGTTCTATCTCTCAACCTGTCCATTACCAAAGGGATGGTACGGTGTCGTTTTACTTGTGGCGATTCCCCGTTGGGAGAGATAACTTTGAGTTCGCTTGACATGAAAGAGGGACCCCGATCAGAGTGGATGAAATTGGCCGTACCGCAAAGGGAAAAGACTTGATCAAAGCATTTGATCACTGTGGAAGTCAGCATATTGGGATAGGGGAAAGCAAATGGAAAGCATGAGTATTCGTCCACAATAGTCAGTAAGTAGGTGTTCCGCGTTGAGGGAGGCAATGGCCCTTTAGAGTCAATTCTGAGTCGCTGCATAGGCTGCATAGCGTGTATGAGCGAGCCATCCGATGGACGGAAGAATTGCGGTTTTAACTCCGCACAAATTTTACAGGAGGAGCACGTACTTTTCACATCTTCTGTAGAAAATGGGAGATTTTTAGATAGCACAAAGTGCAACATACGGGTTGTGCCAGGATGGCATAAGTCAGTATGAAGATCCGCCAGAGTCGAAGTTGACAAAGAAGAGCAGAATGCCCACGTGAGGGTATCCGGGGCCACATTCTCTTTGCCGGGTCGATAATGTATGGTGTATCCAAAGGCAGCCAATTCCATCCTCCAGAGTTATTTTGTTATTCTTGATCTTAGTGCATTTCCGGTTATCCAGCATAAAGGCCACGGAGCGCTGATCAGTTATAAGTGTGAAATGGCGACGAGCGAGAAAATGATGCAATTTACGTACCGCTTCGATGATGGCCGTAGCCTCCATCTCGACAGGAGGATAATGGAGCTCGCTACCCTGCAAAGTTCTGGACAGAAATGCAACGGGTCGACCACCTTGATTCAAGGTAGCAGAAATCGCCACATCCGATGCATTGCACTCGACCACGAAAGGAAGATTTTCATCAATGGAACAAAGCATGGCTTTTTCCAGTTGCCGCTTGAGGAGGTTGAAAGTTGAAATAGCCGTTGCCTCCAACGGAAATGACTTAGCGTGAAGCAGGGGCTGGCTCTTGTCGAAGAAGTGGGGTATCCATTTCGCATAATAGGCGAACATGCCGAGTGCCCGACAAAGGGAGCCGAGATTCATAGGGGGAGGGAGCTCCTGAAGCGGACGAAGTTGCTCCAGATCTGGTTCGATGACACCGTTGCCCACCCAGTAGCCAAGGGTGTTGACTGATGGTACTGATTTCACAGATTTGGACTCATTTAAGGTTAAGTTGCGATGATGGAGAACGTCAAAACATTTCTGGAGGTTGGCATCATGCTCCTTCTGGTCATGACCAGCAATGGTGATATTATCCAGATATGGAAAAGTGTCCGTTAAGTTCTCCTGTTTGACTAGGCTATCCATTGCCCGTTGAAAGATGGCCACCCCATTGGTGACGCCAAATGGAAGGTGACAAAACTGGTAAAGCCGACCATTGGCCTCAAAGACTGTATACTTTTTGTCAGAGTCCTTTAACGGTACTTGATGATATGTGCTCTTTAAATCAAAAGTTGAAAATACCTTGTAATTGGCAAGGTTATTGACCATGTCATCGATGCGTGGTAGTGGGTAGGCATCCAGGTCGGTATACTGGTTAATAGTTTGCGAGTAATCGATGCAAAGATATTTCTTGTGTTGCTTCAGAGGGTTTTTACCAATGACGACTTTAGCCCGCCAGGAAGATGAACATGGCTCAATGATACCGTTAGCTGGAAGGCGAGAGATTTCTGCCTCGATAAAGGCTCGATCATCTTGGCTGAAATGTCGTGATTTAGTGACTATGGGCTTACATCGGGGGGAAAGATTGGCAAACAGGGAGGGCTCGTCGAGCGAAGCCGCCGAAAGCGCACAAAACGGTACTTTGGAAATAGTAAGCTCTGGCTTTGACCCTCCAAACTCGAAAGTGAGTCTTTTGTGTTGTTTCTGGAAATCCTGTCCCAGGAGCACATCACTGCATAGGTTCTTGAGCACCCCGAGCCGGGTGGAGAAATAAGTGCGGCCATTGAGGATAAGATCGACAAGACAAAAGCTGGAAGAATTGGTGGTCAGTGTCGTCAGAGCCATTGCAATTTCCCTGTCCGAGGGGTAAATACGTAGTTTTAACTTACTGACAGCATGCTCACTAATGAAGCTGTCAGAGCTGCATGAGTCGCTTAGTGCACTCAAAATGTGTCCATTTACTGAAACCTTCGTGGCTGCATGGGACAGACTGTGGGGAAAAACAGCTGTGATGGGAGGAGGGGCAGTTTTACCCTTGACAGCTGTAACCTTAGTAGTGGTTATTGGTGGAGGAGCAGTTTTATAGATTGCAGCTGTAACCTTAGTTGTGGCTCTCAGGGGAGGAGCAGTTTTATAGATAGTAGCTGCAAAACTACAGGAGCTCTCAACTGGTATATCTTAGAAAAGTGGCCTTTCCTACTAACTGTGGCTCTTGACTGGCATACCTTCGAAAAGGGACCTTTCTTGCTGCAATGATTGCAGGTTGCGTTGCGAGCAGGACAAAATTTCCTATAATGGAACGCACCTCCACAGAAGAAACACTTCCTTCCGGTTTGCCAAGATGCCGCTAGGGCGGGGTCATCATCAGTGTAGGTTTCTAGGGTGGGGTTGCCATCAGCCAGGTTGGAGTCATCATTCGTGAGGGCTTCCGCCCGAGGTCTATCAAAGGAGTCACTAAAAGTGATAGCAGCAGCCCGTGCACGTGGTGAAAGATAGGTATCTGCATTCCTCTTTGCTAAATCCAGAGAACATGCCTGGTCATAGGCAGCCTGTAACTTAAGGGTTTTATTCTCCAACAGATGCTGACTTATGAAGGGAGACGCAATCCCATTATTAAAGGAATCACGAATTAACTCCTCCTGGTACTGCTCAGCTGTAACAGCTTTAAGATTACAATCCTTGCTGAGCCTGCGAAGTTTCTGAAGGAATTCTTCAAATGATTCCCCGGGTTGTTGTCGAGTTGTGACCAGTAGATGCCAAGTAAAAATTTCATTTGTGGACTTGACATATAGCTGCTGTAGTATTTGGATAGCGGAGTCATAGTCTACACAGTCTTCGATATAATCAAACACATGAGGGGATACATAATTCGCAAGTATCTCTAATTTATCAGGAACATTTTCACCGCACACTCTGAGGAAGTTGCTGTAAGTATGATACCAGTGTTTCCATACCTTAGCAGCTGTAAGTGAATTCGGGTCCAGGTCGAGATAGGCGGGGCTGAGTAGTTTCTCCATGATGGATCGATTACTTGTCTGAGTTCCCTTCTATGGTTCGAGTCATAGCTGGCTGTTCCCAAAATCACCCAAAGCGTGGAGTCGCTATCAAGTTGATTAAATTGACGTAATAAAACTCACTTTGCACTTGGTTTGAGCATAAAGCAAGGCTTTAATCAACTTGTTTCAGAACATGGAAGTCTAGTTGTATGTCACTAGCTCCTTGTCTTACAAAATGTCCCTGGCAAGCTGGGGCCCACGCCTGAGTATTAATACTCCTTGGACGGCGCCACCAGCTGGCCGTCCAGCATTATTTCATAAGTAGTTTCTTGATGATGAGATTTATAACACAGGGTACTGTCCCAAAAAATTTCAACATACACTTCCTGTTCATCACACTTCAGGCAACACAGTCGGTTGTCATGTTTGCAATCATCAAATTTCTACCTCGCACTTACAGGTGATTATTAAATTTTAAAATTCATTTATGGGATGCGGGCATCGCTGGCAAGGCCAGCATTTATTGCCCATCCCTAATTGCCATTGAGAAGGTGGTGGTGAGCCATCTTCTTGAACCGCTGCAATCCGTGTGGTGAATGTACTCCCACAGTGCTGTTAGGGAGAGAGTTCTATAATTTTCACCCAGCAACGATGAATAACATAAGAACATAAGAAATAGGAGCAGGAGTAGGCCATTCAGCCCTTCAAGCCTGCTCCGCCATTCAATGAGATCATGGCTGATCTTCTGCCTCAACTCCATTCACCGGCCCTAACGCCATATCCTTTGATGCCCTTACTAGTCAGAAATCTATCGACTTCTGTTTTGAATATACCCAATGACTGAGCCTCCACAGCCCTCTGGGGTGGAGAATTCCAAAGATTCACCACCCTCTGTGTGAAGAAATTTCTTCTCATCTCAGTCCTGAATGGCCTACCCTTTATCTTGAGGCTGTGGCCCCTGGTTCTAGACTCCCCAGCTAAGGGAAACATTCTTCCTGCATCCATCCTATCAAGCCCTGTAATAATTTTGTATGCTTCAATGAGATCCCCTCTCATTCTCCTGAATTCAAGAAAATACAGGCCTAGTTTACTCAATCTCTTCTCATACGATAGTCGCGCCAACCCAGGAATCAATCTCATGAACCTTCATTGCACTCCCTCTATGGCAAGTATATCCTTCCTTAGGTAAGGAGACCAAAATTGTACACAGTACTCCAGGTGTGGTCTCACCAAGGCCCTATATAATTGGAGTAAGACTTCTTTATTCCTGTACTCAAATCCTCTTGTAATGAAGGCCAGCATACCATTTGCCTTCCTAATGGCTTGCTGCACCTGCACATTCACTTTCAGTGACTCATGTACAAGGATACCCAGGTCCCTTTGAGCATCTGCATTCCCCAATCTTTCACCATTTAGGAAATACTCTGCCTTTCTGCTTTTTCTACCAAAGTGGATAACTTCACATTTATCCATATTACATTCCATTTGCCATGTTCTCGCCCACTCACTGAGCCTGTCGAGATCCCCTTGAAGCCTCTTCACATCCTCTTCGCAACTGACACTGCCACCTAGCTTTGCATCATCAGCAAATTTGGAAATGTTACATTTAGTCCCCTCATCTAAATCATTGATATAGATTGTGAATAGCTGGGGCCCAAGCACCGATCCTTGCGGTACCCCACTAGTCACAGCCTGCCATCCTCAAAAAGACCCATTTATCCTTACTCTTTGTTTTCTGTCTGTTAACCAATTCTCAATCTATGCTAGTATATTACCCCCAATTCCATGTGCCCTAATTTTGTTCACCAACCTCTTATGTGGGACCTTATCGAAGGCCTTCTGAAAATCCAGGTACACCACATCTACCGGTTCCCCTTTGTCTACTCCACTAGTTACATCCTCAAAGAACTCCAATAGGTTTGTCAAACAGGATTTCCCTTTCATAAATCCATGCTAACTCTGCCCAATCTTACTATTAGTTTCTAAGTGCCCAGTTATTGCATCCTTTATAATAGATTCCAGCATTTTCCCAACTACTGATGTGAGGCTAACAGGTCTGTAGTTCCCCGTTTTCTCTCTCTCTCCTTTCTTAAATAGCTGGGTTACATTTGCTATCCTCCAATCTGCAGGAACCGTTCCAGAATCGATATATTTTGGAAGATGACAACCAATGTGTCCACTATTCCAATGGCCACCTCTTTCAAAACCTAGGATGTAGGTCATCCAGTCCTTGGGATTTGTCGACTTTTAGTCCCATTAATTTTACTAGTACTGTTTTTTTACTAATAATAATTTCTTTAAGTTCCTCATTCTTGTCACACCCTTGGTTTTCTCATATTTCTGGGAGGTTTTTTGTGTCTTCCTCCGTGAAGACAGAAACAAAGTATATATTTAATTTCTCTGCCATTTCCTCATTCCCCATTATAAATTCTCCCGTCTCTGACTGTAAAGGACCTACATTTACCTTTGCCAGTCTTTTCCTTTTCACATACCTATAGAAGCTTTTACAATCTGTTTTTATATTTTTTGCTAGTTTGTGCTCATATTCCATTTTCCCTTTCTTTATCAATTTCTTGGCCCTCTTTTGCTGATTTCTAAAAAGATCCCAATCCTCAGGCTGACCGCTTTTTCTGGCAACTTTATAAGCTTCCTCCTTTGACTTAATACTCGCTTTAATTTCTTTTGTTAGCCATGGTTGGATCACTTTTCCTTTTGGGTTTTTATGCCCTAGAGGAATATATGTTTGTTGCAAATTATGCATTATTTCCTTGAATGTTAGCCATTGTATGTCCACCTTCATACCTTTTAGTGTAGTCTCCCAATCTACCATGGCCAACTTGTCCCTCATACCCTTGTAGTTTCCTCTGTTTAGATTGAAGACCTTAGTTTCACATTGGACTACATCACTCTCAATCTTAATGTAAAATTCAATCATATTATGGTCACTTGTCCCTAAAGGCCTCTTTACAAGATTATTGATTAGCCCTTTCTCATTACACAGTACCAGGTCCAGAATAGCCTGTTCCCTGGTTGGCTCCTCCACATACTGATCCAGGAAACCATCTCGCATGCATTCCAAGAATTCGTCCTCCACACCATTAGTGGTGTAGGGGTTGTTGGTTGGGTGGTCGGTTTGGCCCGGGCCTGACCCAGTGGACGTTTTCGAGGCATCCCCACACTCCCACTTAGTTCTGACACTGGGATCCTACCAGGCAGCTGATGCGCAGAATAACAAGCTCGAGACAGACAAGCAGGTGAAAGGTTAAAATAATAACGGTTTTATTGAGAGAAAAATAAAACAAAACAGGCAAGCAGAGAAATTAATTGGTTCAACGATACTAAACCAAGGCTACAGCTCTATACACTTTAAAAAGAAAAAAAAAAAGGAATACTATATATTCAAAACAGAGGGCACGCGAGTGCGGGAAGGAGTACGACACATCGAGGGGTATCACACATTAACACTCCCCTTAGCCTTATCCCCACCTCCTACACTATCCCTAACCTAGGTCGAACTAAAGGGGGGTCAGACTCTCATGCTCACCCAACGCATTGGAACAAAGGCCTTTAGGTTGTCCTGGGACTGCAGCTTTAGTTGGTCTGGCCTGGTAAAGTTCAGTGTGCACTGGCCACACACTCTCCCGTCAGTCAGGTAGTGGATCTTCCTCCTTGGCTGGGCGAAAAGGCTTCCGTCCTGGGTCGGGCTGCGCCGTTTAGCCAGGCCCGCTCTGTGCTCCGGTCCGTACCGGGATGGTGCACTCCGTCCCGTGTCTTCCTGGTTCCACTCTGAATCCCTGCCTGAGGTGGTGGGCACGGGGCGGGGGGAACAGTCAGGTTTAAATCGGGAGGCAGTACGGACCGGGAGCTTTGTCTGCTTACCAAAGCATGGGCCTGCTGCGCATAGCCTTCCCCGTCTTGGAGACTGCTTCTCCCAGTAGAGTCCTTGAAGTTTCCCTTTTGCAGCGAAGTCCCAGGATGAAATCGAAGTGAAGTGTAGAAGCTGTCTCTTCCGAAGTGTGTTCCAAGTCGAAGTGTCTCCAACTGCCCTTTCTGTCTGCTTACTAAAAACAGTTATACTCTCTCGACTTGCCTTGCTTCCCCCAGATTGAGAGGTGTCCCAGGTTACTTCATTAACTGTAAATCAAATCAAATCAAATCAACTTTTATTGTCATTGTTAGTGCACAAGTGCAGTACAACGAAATGTAGGCTTGCGGCTCCCGAGAGTGTACATTTGGATTAAGACATTTAAACATTCAACATACATTTGGCTTGCAGTATATTAGCATAAATATGACCATAATAAAGTGCATTGGCAGATGTGCAGGCTTTAGTGTTTATTTGTGGAGTTCTTCAGGATGACAGCCCTGGGAAAGAAGCTGTTCCTAAATCTGGCCGTACGGGTGCGAATGCATCTGTAGCGTCTCCCAGATGGTAGGAGGGCGAACAGACTGTGGCTGGGGTGGGTAGGGTCTTTGATGATGGACCGTGACCTCCGTAGACAGCGTTTCTGATATATGTGCTCTATGGTCGGTAGCCGGGTGCCGGTAATGCGTTGGGCAGTTTTGACTACCCGCTGCAGGGCTCTCCGGTCATAGGAGCAACAGCTGTCATACCATACCGTGGTACAGTTTGTCAGGATGCTCTCTATGGTGCAGCGGTAAAAGTTAGAGAGGATCAGGGGTGACAGATTACATCCCTTCAGCCTCCTCAAGAAATATAGGCGCTGCTGGGCCTTCTTCACCAGAGAGGAGGTGTTGAGGGACCAGGAGAGGTCTTCTGTGATGTGGACTCCGAGGAACTTAAAGCTGTCCACCCTTTCCACCACAGCCCCATTGATGTGGATGGGGGTGTGACTTCCGCCTTTGGACTTCCTGAAGTCCACAATTATTTCTTTTGTTTTCTTGGTGTTAAGGGCCAGGTTGTTGTCGGCGCACCCCTTCACGAGATGCTGGACGAAATGGCTGCAAAACGGCCGATTTCCCACTAACGGCCTTATCACCGGCCCTAATTGTTTTTGGTTTCAGTCACACAATGGTGTCTCTGGTGCCTAGTCCTCTAAAATGGATTCTGATATGATTGGATCTGTTCGGATGGGCCCGATGATGGTTTTAACTAGCTTAACCCTGATTGCAGTGCAGCCAGGTTCATTGTTCTTACCGGCCTACTGGCGACTTGTTATTACATATTCAATTCCATGTCTGGCCTGGAATCCACATAGGGACTGTGGAATTCCAGGCCCTGTCTCCAGTCTTGTTGCTGGGGAGAAAAATGACTCGCTTCCAGCAGCTTTCTGGTCACGTGTCCCAGAACTCCATTTTGTACGTTTAAAAAGTGGCCAACTTTGTTTGATTCGGAAAGCAGGCGAGGTGGGGGAATTTTGCAAACTCCCTACAACCCCCCTGTGATACATAATAATTTTTCTTGAAAATTCCATTACGTATCATAACTCTGGCCCTCCTTAGTCGACCTTCCCCTTAGATTAATCTCTCCCCTCTACAGATACCCGCGATACATCGCACTTCCCATAACGCGAGACCGTGGTGTACACAAGCAGGTAGAAAAGGAAAAATCAACCAAGTACATTACATTACTTACATCCAAACATGGAGGGGCTCCGACGTCCCTGCTCAGTTCGGTACATTCATCATTCACAATCTTTATTAACAACCGCGCCGCAAGAATTCTCATAGTATGGAGAGTCCCTTGGGAGGGTTTACGCAGACGAATCCCCGTTGATTCCCACGTAGTGTTCCTGCCAAGTTCTTTGGCTGCAGAACTGTGTCAACCGACCCCACCCTCTCCACTGCACGCAGACTAGGTACAGTACGATCCCTATCTGACACACCACCAGGATGTGGGAGGCCAGACGGATCCACGAGGGGACCTCTATACTCTCAAAAATGTCCCACCACGGTGGAACCACTATATCCAAAATCTTGGACCCTATATCTATCGTCTTTTGCTGTAGGGTGTAAAAGTGTTTTTGGGAAACCACTACGGCCTTCAGTAGCTTTGCGAGGTGATCAGGGAGAGGGGGAACCTCGTGGCCGAAGTGTGCTACATACTGTAACAAGTTGGTTACATTCTCTTTAACAGTGAGGTGAACGGTGGAGGGCTCCCTGAGCAGATCTGGTGGGGCAGCCGGCAGATCCCTCGATGTCCCAGGTAGGGCGTCATCCTCGGGGGAGCGCAGAGTGTCGGCCTCATCCCCGCGGATCCCTCCACCAGTTGGGTCCGCGGAACCGGCCGGACAGGGAGCCAGGTCCCGGAGTGAAACGGTGGACTCCCGGCCATCCGGGTACCGCATGTGTGCGTACGTGGGGTTGACGTCCATAAGTTCTACCTCGTCGACTAGAGGATTGGTTTTCGATGATCGGACGAATCTTCGGAGCAGCATGCGTCCAGGAGCTGCCAACCATGATGGCAGAGACGTCCCATGGGTGGAGCGACGCTGGAAGCTGAAGAATCGCTCATGAGGTGTGACATTGGTAGAAGTAGAAAGGAGAGACCTGATGGAATGCAACACGTCAGGGAGCATAGTTTCCCACTGCTGGTCTGGTAGATTGCGTGACCTCAGCGCAAGACGAACAGCGTTCCAAATGATAGCATTCTATCTCTCAACCTGTCCATTACCAAAGGGATGGTACGGTGTCATTTTACTTGTGGCGATTCCCCATTGGGAGAGATAACTTTGAGTTCGCTTGACATGAAAGAGGGACCCCGATCAGAGTGGATGAAATTGGCCGTACCGCAAAGGGAAAAGACTTGATCAAAGCATTTGATCACTGTGGAAGTCAGCATATTGGGATAGGGGAAAGCAAATGGAAAGCATGAGTATTCGTCCACAATAGTCAGTAAGTAGGTGTTCCACGTTGAGGGAGGCAATGGCCCTTAAAATCAATGCTGAGTCGCTGCATAGGCTGCATAGCGTGTATGAGCGAGCCATCCGATGGATGGAAGAATTGCGGTTATAACTCCGCACAAATTTTACAGGAGGAGCACGTACTTTTTACATCTTCTGTAGAAAATGGGAGATTTTTAGATAGCACAAAGTGCAACATACGGGTTGTGCCAGGATGGCATAAGTCAGTATGAAGATCCGCCAGAGTCGAAGTTGACATAGAAGAGCAGAATGCCCACGTGAGGGTATCCGGGGCCACATTCTCTTTGCCGGGTCAATAATGTATGGTGTATCCAAAGGCAGCCAATTCCATCCTCCAGAGTTATTTTGTTATTCTTGATCTTAGTGCATTTCCGGTTATCCAGCATAAAGGCCACGGAGTGCTGATCAGTTATAAGTGTGAAATGGCGACGAGCGAGAAAATGATTCAATTTACGTACCGCTTCGATGATGGCCGTAGCCTCCATCTCGACAGGAGGATAATGGAGCTCGCTACCCTGCAAAGTTCTGGACAGAAATGCAACGGGTCGACCACCTTGATTCAAGGTAGCAGAAATCGCCACATCCGATGCATTGCACTCGACCACGAAAGGAAGATTTTCATCAATGGAACAAAGCATGGCTTTTTCCAGTTGCCGCTTGAGGAGGTTGAAAGCTGAAATAGCTGTTGCCTCCAACGGAAATGACTTAGCGTGAAGCAGGGGCTGGCTCTTGTCGGAGAAGTGGGGTATCCATTTCGCATAATAGGCGAACATGCCGAGTGCCCGACGAAGATAGCCGAGATTCATAGGGGGAGGGAGCTTCTGAAGCGGATGAAGTCGCTCCAGATCTGGTTCGATGACACCGTTGCCCACCCAGTAGCCAAGGGTGTTTACTGATGGTACTGATTTCACAGATTTGGACTCATTTAAGGTTAAGTTGCGATGATGGAGAACGTCAAAACATTTCTGGAGGTTGGCATCATGCTCCTTCTGGTCATGACCAGCAATGGTGATATTATCCAGATATGGAAAAGTGTCCGTTAAGTTCTCCTGTTTGACTAGGCTATCCATTGCCCGTTGAAAGATGGCCACCCCATTGGTGACGCCAAATGGAAGGTGACAAAACTGGTAAAGCCGACCATTGGCTTCAAAGTCTGTATACTTTTTGTCAGAGTCCTTTAACGGTACTTGATGATATGTGCTCTTTAAATCAAAAGTTGAAAATACCTTGTAATTGGCAAGGTTATTGACCATGTCATCGATGCGTGGTAGTGGGTAGGCATCCAGGTCGGTATACTGGTTAATAGTTTGCGAGTAATCGATGCAAAGGTATTTCTTGTGTTGCTTCAGAGGATTTTTACCAATGACGACTTGAGCCAGCCAGGAAGATGAACATGGCTCAATGATACCGTTAGCTGGAAGGCGAGAGATTTCTGCCTCAATAAAGGCTCGATCATCTTGGCTGAAACGTCGTGATTTAGTGACTATGGGCTTACATCGGGGGGAAAGATAGGCAAACAGGGAGGGCTCGTCGAGCGAAGCCGCCGAAAGCGCACAAAACGGTACTTTGGAAATAGTAAGCTCTGGCTTTGACCCTCCAAACTCGAAAGTGAGTCTTTTGTGTTGTTTCTGGAAATCCTGTCCCAGGAGCACATCACTGCATAGGTTCTTGAGCACCCCGAGCCGGGTGGAGAAATAAGTGCGGCCATTGAGGATAAGATCGACAAGACAAAAGCCGGAAGAATTGGTGGTCAGTGTCGTCAGAGCCATTGCAATTTCCCTGTCCGAGGGGTAAATACGTAGTTTTAACTTACTGACAGCATGCTCACTAATGAAGCTGTCAGAGCTGCATGAGTCGCTTAGTGCACTCAAAATGTGTCCATTTACTGAAACCTTCGTGGCTGCATGGGACAGACTGTGGGGAAAACAGCTGTGATGGGAGGAGGGGCAGTTTTACCCTTGACAGCTGTAACCTTAGTAGTGGTTATTGGTGGAGGAGCAGTTTTATAGATTGCAGCTGTAACCTTAGTTGTGGCTCTCAGGGGAGGAGCAGTTTTATAGATAGTAGCTGCAAAACTACAGGAGCTCTCAACTGGTATATCTTAGAAAAGTGGCCTTTCCTACTAACTGTGGCTCTTGACTGGCATACCTTCGAAAAGGGACCTTTCTTGCTGCAATGATTGCAGGTTGCGTTGCGAGCAGGACAAAATTTCCTATAATGGAACGCACCTCCACAGAAGAAACACTTCCTTCCGGTTTGCCAAGATGCCGCTAGGGCGGGGTCATCATCAGTGTAGGTTTCTAGGGTGGGGTTGCCATCAGCCAGGTCGGAGTCATCATTCGTGAGGGCTTCCGCCCGAGGTCTATCAAAGGAGTCACTAGAAGTGATAGCAGCAGCCCGTGCACGTGGTGAAAGATAGGTATCTGCATTCCTCTTTGCTAAGTCCAGAGAACATGCCTGGTCATAGGCAGCCTGTAACTTAAGGGTTTTATTCTCCAACAGATGCTGACTTATGAAGGGAGACGCAATCCCATTATTAAAGGAATCACGAATTAACTCCTCCTGGTACTGCTCAGCTGTAACAGCTTTAAGATTACAATCCTTGCTGAGCCTGCGAAGTTTCTGAAGGAATTCTTCAAATGATTCCTCGGGTTGTTGTCGAGTTGTGACCAGTAGATGCCAAGTAAAAATTTCAT
This sequence comes from Somniosus microcephalus, assembly GCF_052327205.1. Taxonomy (NCBI): domain Eukaryota; kingdom Metazoa; phylum Chordata; class Chondrichthyes; order Squaliformes; family Somniosidae; genus Somniosus; species Somniosus microcephalus. The sequence continues at coordinate 140,654,243 of NC_140997.1, forward strand.
TTGTGGACTTGACATATAGCTGCTGTAGTATTTGGATAGCGGAGTCATAGTCTACACAGTCTTCGATATAATCAAACACATGAGGGGATACATAATTCGCAAGTATCTCTAATTTATCAGGAACATTTTCACCGCACACTCTGAGGAAGTTGCTGTAAGTATGATACCAGTGTTTCCATACCTTAGCAGCTGTAAGTGAATTCGGGTCCAGGTCGAGATAGGCGGGGCTGAGTAGTTTCTCCATGATGGATCGATTACTTGTCTGAGTTCCCTTCTATGGTTCGAGTCATAGCTGGCTGTTCCCAAAATCACCCAAAGCGTGGAGTCGCTATCAAGTTGATTAAATTGACGTAATAAAACTCACTTTGCACTTGGTTTGAGCATAAAGCAAGGCTTTAATCAACTTGTTTCAGAACATGGAAGTCTAGTTGTATGTCACTAGCTCCTTGTCTTACAAAATGTCCCTGGCAAGCTGGGGCCCACGCCTGAGTATTTATACTCCTTGGACGGCGCCACCAGCTGGCCGTCCAGCGTTATTTCATAAGTAGTTTCTTGATGATGAGATTTATAACACAGGGTACTGTCCCAAAAAATTTCAACATACACTTCCTGTTCATCACACTTCAGGCAACACAGTCGGTTGTCATGTTTGCAATCATCAAATTTCTACCTCGCACTTACAGGTGATTATTAAATTTTTTAAATTCATTTATGGGATGCGGGCGTCGCTGGCAAGGCCAGCATTTATTGCCCATCCCTAATTGCCATTGAGAAGGTGGTGGTGAGCCATCTTCTTGAACCGCTGCAATCCGTGTGGTGAATGTACTCCCACAGTGCTGTTAGGGAGAGAGTTCTATAATTTTCACCCAGCAACGATGAATAACATAAGAACATAAGAAATAGGAGCAGGAGTAGGCCATTCAGCCCTTCAAGCCTGCTCCGCCATTCAATGAGATCATGGCTGATCTTCTGCCTCAACTCCATTCACCGGCCCTAACGCCATATCCTTTGATGCCCTTACTAGTCAGAAATCTATCGACTTCTGTTTTGAATATACCCAATGACTGAGCCTCCACAGCCCTCTGGGGTAGAGAATTCCAAAGATTCACCACCCTCTGTGTGAAGAAATTTCTTCTCATCTCAGTCCTGAATGGCCTACCCTTTATCTTGAGGCTGTGGCCCCTGGTTCTAGACTCCCCAGCTAAGGGAAACATTCTTCCTGCATCCATCCTATCAAGCCCTGTAATAATTTTGTATGCTTCAATGAGATCCCCTCTCATTCTCCTGAATTCAAGAAAATACAGGCCTAGTTTACTCAATCTCTTCTCATACGATAGTCGCGCCAACCCAGGAATCAATCTCATGAACCTTCATTGCACTCCCTCTATGGCAAGTATATCCTTCCTTAGGTAAGGAGACCAAAATTGTACACAGTACTCCAGGTGTGGTCTCACCAAGGCCCTATATAATTGGAGTAAGACTTCTTTATTCCTGTACTCAAATCCTCTTGTAATGAAGGCCAGCATACCATTTGCCTTCCTAATGGCTTGCTGCACCTGCACATTCACTTTCAGTGACTCATGTACAAGGATACCCAGGTCCCTTTGAGCATCTGCATTCCCCAATCTTTCACCATTTAGGAAATACTCTGCCTTTCTGCTTTTTCTACCAAAGTGGATAACTTCACATTTATCCATATTACATTCCATTTGCCATGTTCTCGCCCACTCACTGAGCCTGTCGAGATCCCCTTGAAGCCTCTTCACATCCTCTTCGCAACTGACACTGCCACCTAGCTTTGCATCATCAGCAAATTTGGAAATGTTACATTTAGTCCCCTCATCTAAATCATTGATATAGATTGTGAATAGCTGGGGCCCAAGCACCGATCCTTGCGGTACCCCACTAGTCACAGCCTGCCATCCTCAAAAAGACCCATTTATCCTTACTCTTTGTTTTCTGTCTGTTAACCAATTCTCAATCTATGCTAGTATATTACCCCCAATTCCATGTGCCCTAATTTTGTTCACCAACCTCTTATGTGGGACCTTATCGAAGGCCTTCTGAAAATCCAGGTACACCACATCTACCGGTTCCCCTTTGTCTACTCCACTAGTTACATCCTCAAAGAACTCCAATAGGTTTGTCAAACAGGATTTCCCTTTCATAAATCCATGCTAACTCTGCCCAATCTTACTATTAGTTTCTAAGTGCCCAGTTATTGCATCCTTTATAATAGATTCCAGCATTTTCCCAACTACTGATGTGAGGCTAACAGGTCTGTAGTTCCCCGTTTTCTCTCTCTCTCCTTTCTTAAATAGCTGGGTTACATTTGCTATCCTCCAATCTGCAGGAACCGTTCCAGAATCTATATATTTTGGAAGATGACAACCAATGCGCCCACTATTCCAATGGCCACCTCTTTCAAAACCCTAGGATGTAGGTCATCCAGTCCTTGGGATTTGTCGACTTTTAGTCCCATTAATTTTACTAGTACCGTTTTTTTACTAATAATAATTTCTTTAAGTTCCTCATTCTTGTCACACCCTTGGTTTTCTCATATTTCTGGGAGGTTTTTTGTGTCTTCCTCCGTGAAGACAGAAACAAAGTATATATTTAATTTCTCTGCCATTTCCTCATTCCCCATTATAAATTCTCCCGTCTCTGACTGTAAAGGACCTACATTTACTTTTGCCAGTCTTTTCCTTTTCACATACCTATAGAAGCTTTTACAATCTGTTTTTATATTTTTTGCTAGTTTGTGCTCATATTCCATTTTCCCTTTCTTTATCAATTTCTTGGCCCTCTTTTGCTGATTTCTAAAAAAGATCCCAATCCTCAGGCTGACCGCTTTTTCTGGCAACTTTATAAGCTTCCTCCTTTGCCTTAATACTCGCTTTAATTTCTTTTGTTAGCCATGGTTGGATCACTTTTCCTTTTGGGTTTTTATGCCCTAGAGGAATATATGTTTGTTGCAAATTATGCATTATTTCCTTGAATGTTAGCCATTGTATGTCCACCTTCATACCTTTTAGTGTAGTCTCCCAATCTATCATGGCCAACTTGTCCCTCATACCCTTGTAGTTTCCTCTGTTTAGATTGAAGACCTTCGTTTCACATTGGACTACATCACTCTCAAACTTAATGTAAAATTCAATCATATTATGGTCACTTGTCCCTAAAGGCCTCTTTACAAGATTATTGATTAGCCCTTTCTCATTACACAGTACCAGATCCAGAATAGCCTGTTCCCTGGTTGGTTCCTCCACATACTGATCCAGGAAACCATCTCGCATGCATTCCAAGAATTCATCCTCCACACCATTAGTGGTGTAGGGGTTGTTGGTTGGGTGGTCGGTTTGGCCCGGGCCTGACCCAGTGGACGTTTTCGAGGCGTCCCCACACTCCCACTTAGTTCTGACACTGGGATCCTACCAGGCAGCTGATGCGCAGAATAACAAGCTCGAGACAGACAAGCAGGTGAAAGGTTAAAATAATAACTGTTTTATTGAGAGAAAAATAATACAAAAAAGGCAAGCAGAGAAATTAATTGGTTCAACGATACTAAACCAAGGCTGCAGCTCTATACACCTTAAAAAGAAAAAAAAAGGAATACTATATATTCAAAACAGAGGGCACGCGAGTGCGGGAAGGAGTACGACACATCGAGGGGTAGCACACATTAACACTCCCCTTAGCCTTATCCCCACCTCCTACACTATCCCTAACCTAGGTCGAACTAAAGGGGGGTCAGACTCTCATGCTCACCCAACGCATTGGAACAAAGGCCTTTAGGTTGTCCTGGGACTGCAGCTTTAGTTGGTCTGGCCTGGTAAAGTTCAGTGTGCACTGGCCACACACTCTCCCGTCAGTCAGGTAGTGGATCTTCCTCCTTGGCTGGGCGAAAAGGCTTCCGTCCTGGGTCGGGCTGCGCCGTTTAGCAAGGCCCGCTCTGTGCTCCGGTCCGTACCGGGATGGTGCACTCCGTCCCGTGTCTTCCTGGTTCCACTCTGAATCCCTGCCTGAGGTGGTGGGCACGGGGCGGGGGGAACAGTCAGGTTTAAATCGGGAGGCAGTACGGACCGGGAGCTTCGTCTGCTTACCAAAGCATGGGCCTGCTGCGCACAGCCTTCCCCGTCTTGGAGACTGCTTCTCCCAGTAGAGTCCTTGAAGTTTCCCTTTTGCAGCGAAGTCCCAGGATGAAATCGAAGTGAAGTGTAGAAGCTGTCTCTCCCGAAGTGTGTTCCAAGTCGAAGTGTCTCCAACTGCCCTTTCTGTCTGCTTACTAAAAACAGTTATACTCTCTCGACTTGCCTTGCTTCCCCCAGATCGAGAGGTGTCCTAGGTTACTTCATTAACTGTAAATCAAATCAAATCAAATCAACTTTTATTGTCATTGTTAGTGCACAAGTGCAGTACAACGAAATGTAGGCTTGCGGCTCCCGAGAGTGTACATTTGGATTAAGACATTTAAACATTCAACATACATTTGGCTTGCAGTATATTAGCATAAATATGACCATAATAAAGTGCATTGGCAGATGTGCAGGCTTTAGTGTTTATTTGTGGAGTACAGTAGGATGACAGCCCTGGGAAAGAAGCTGTTCCTAAATCTGGTCGTACGGGTGCGAATGCATCTGTAGCGTCTCCCAGATGGTAGGAGGGCGAACAGACTGTGGCTGGGGTGGGTAGGGTCTTTGATGATGGACCGTGACCTCCGTAGACAGCGTTTCTGATATATGTGCTCTATGGTCGGTAGCCGGGTGCCGGTAATGCGTTGGGCAGTTTTGACTACCCGCTGCAGGGCTTTCCGGTCATAGGAGCTACAGCTGCCATACCATACCGTGATACAGTTTGTCAGGATGCTCTCTATAGTGCAGCGGTAAAAGTTAGAGAGGATCAGGGGTGACAGATTACATCCCTTCAGCCTCCTCAAGAAATATAGGCGCTGCTGGGCCTTCTTCACCAGAGAGGAGGTGTTGAGGGACCAGGAGAGGTCTTCCGTGATGTGGACTCCGAGGAACTTAAAGCTGTCCACCCTTTCCACCACAGCCCCATTGATGTGGATGGGGGTGTGACTTCCGCCTTTGGACTTCCTGAAGTCCAGAATTATTTCTTTTGTTTTCTTGGTGTTAAGGGCCAGGTTGTTGTCGGCGCACCACTTCACGAGATGCTGGACGAAATGGCTGCAAAACGGCCGATTTCCCACTAATGGCCTTATCACCGGCTGATGCGCTATCAATTACTCATAAAAGACGGAGAGTTAGGAGAGTAACTAAAGGCTTTTATTAGCAAAGAACAGAGCATGTCTCTCATGGTTGACTGGGTTCCAAGAAAGCAGGGGGCTGCAGAGCGGTCACCTTTATACCTGGGCCTGTGGGTGGAGCCAGGGGCGGAGCCAGCAGAGACATGCTGAGGCATTCATAGGTACAACAGTGTGCAACAACAACAACAACAATAACAGTGGTTTACCACATTCACCCCTTGTTTAAAATTGAGTCCGGCGGGGTGAAGTGTACTAAAGGTTCGTGTAAGTAAGTCTATCAGGTGGCCTTGTATGCCGTCCTGATCGTCGTAGTGGCGGCGGTGATGGTGCAGCATCCAACGTTGAATCAGGCATCTCATTGAGTGGTTGGGTGGTCAATGACGGGTCCTGGGGCTGCGGCATGCCGTCTAGCGGGGTTGGGTTGTGGGTAGTGGTGGATGGCAATGGTAGTGTTTCAGGGACACCCGAAGGTGCGAGATCTCGTGTGGAGGCTGTGTCCTCCCGCCCGTCCGGGTACGCTACGTAAGCGTACTGGGGGTAGGCGTGGGTAGTGGTGGGTGGCGAAGGAGGTGTTTCGGGGGCACCCGAAGGTGCGAGGTCTCGTATGGAGACTGTTTCCTCCCGCCCGTCCTGGTACACCACGTAAGCATACTGAGGGTTGGCATGGAGGAGGCTCACCCTCTCGACCAGGGGGTCCGTCTTATGGGACCTCACGTGCTTCCGCAGTAGGACGGGTCCTGGAGAAGTCAGCCATGTCGGTAACGAGATCCCCGATGTGGACTTCCTGGGGAAGGAGAACATTCTCTCATGATGGGTGGCATTGGTGGCTGTACAGAGCAGTGACCGAATGGAATGGAGCGCCGCAGGGAGGACCTCCTGCCAGCGAGAGGTCGGAAGGCCCTTAGATTTCAAGTTTAAAAGGACTGCCTTCCAGACCGTCGCATTCTCCCTTTCCACCTGGCCATTCCCCCGGGGGTTGTAGCTGGTGGTCCTGCTTGTAGCAATACTTCTCGCGAGCAGGTACTGACGAAGCTCGTCGCTCATAAAGGATGAGCCCCTGTCGCTATGAATATAGCTAGGGAAACCGAACAAGGCGAAGAGGTCATTCAGACATTTAATGACCGTGGTACTGGTCATGTCTGAGCAAGGGATGGCAAACGGGAAACGGGAGTACTCGTCAATTATGTTGAGGAAGTACACATTGCAGTCAGAGGAGGGCAGGGGCCCTTTAAAATCGACGCTCAGCCGTTCAAAGGGGCGCGTGGCTTTGATCAGGCTTGCTCTGTCTGGCCTATAAAAATGCGGTTTGCACTCGGCACAGATTTGGCAGTTCCTGGTCATGGTCCTGACCTCCTCGATGGAGTAGGGCAGGTTACGGGATTTGATGAAGTGAAAAAGCCTGGTGACCCCCAGGTGGCAGAGGTCATTGTGGAGGGTCTTCAGTCTATCAACCTGCGCGTTGGCGCATGTACCACGTGATAGGGCATCTGGGGGCTCATTGAGTTTCCCGGGCCGGTGCAAGATATCGTAATTGTAGGTGGAGAGTTCGATTCTCCACCTCAAGATCTTGTCATTCTTGATTTTGCCCCTCTGCTTATTATTAAACACTAGCTGAAGTGCCCGGCGGTGCCGAGGCTTTTTCGAGGGCATGTTGTTGTTGGAAGAGAGAGCGAGCGTGACTGGGGGGGGGGGGGGGAGGGAAGAGAGAGAGCGACTGCAGGGGGGGGGAAAAGGAGAGAGAGCGACTGGGGGGGGAGAGAAAGAGCGACGGGGGGGTTGGGGAAGAGAGAGAGCGACTGTGGGGGGGGTAAGGAAGGAGAGCGCGATTGGGGGGGGGGGAAACGGAGGGAGGGGAGGGAGGTGATTGTGGGTGACCCAGGAGTGATATCACAAAGTTTCAGTGTGAGTTGAATAGCAAAATAAAAGATACTGGCCTAGAAATTCGGTGGGGTTAGCGCCCAATTAGAGGCGTTAGAGGGCCTTGCGCCGGAATTATAGCCGCGATCGAAATTGCGTTGGGCCCTACCATCGGCGTTAGCTGGTAGCGCTGCGCCGGCACCGATTACATCATTGGTGTGCGCAGCGTCCCGGTTGCCGTGGTAACGCAGCCGGACGCCCAAATTCAGTTGCGGCCGCCTCGCCCGTGGCAGCCGCAACCAACGATTGTTCAACGGGATGTTGCAGCACGTAGCGCCGGCGCATTAAGGTGGAGCGGCGGCCGGCCGCTTTCCCGGCGGCCGCCTGCCCGCAACTCCCTCCCCGGACTCCTCCACCACCCCCCCGCGGCACTGATGTGTGTGGCCCGCGAGCCCGGCACTTCTCCGAGGTGCCGGGCTCATTTGTCGGGCGAATCGACCGGTCAGCGGTCGGCTGCAGGCAGCTCCTCCTTAACAGAAGGAGGAGGCCTGCAGTACCCCAGCCTGCCGCACCGCATCGGGTGCCGCAGCGGGGGATTAGCGCCGCAAACCTGCATTCAGCGCCCATAGCGAGGCGCTGAAACCCTCCATTAGCGCCCGCAGCCGTCTGGGCGCGGGGCAGCTGAATTTTTGGCGGGCGCAGCGGCAATTATCGCGGGCGCAAAATTTCGGGCGCAAAAGCCCTGGCGGAGGCAAACCTAATTTCTAGGCCACTATCTCAGTCATTTAAAGGTCAGTTTAGAAATCAACAGTGAACATTTATTATGCCAATAATAATGTAGAACAATAGAACATTTTACAAAATGGTGGAGTTACAACCAAAGACTGAGTGAATAATTGTTCTGGTAAAGTTTTGCAAACCCAAAAGGGTTTGGTATTATGCAGTGATTTTAGAATCAATATAAAAGTATTCAACATTACACTGTTAAATGTGTTATCTTGTAGTAGGTATGCAGCCTCTCATGTCTTGTAGAGTGCTGTTGAGTTCTTCAAGTGCCCTCTTGTGGGTTTTTGTACACTCATCCCACACAATGACTTTAGACTTTGGAAGCAGCTCAGCAGTTGCTGTGCTAATCTTACACACTGGGTGTTGTTGTCTATTCAGATTCAGAGGGACAGGAAAGTTTGAGTGGGCAGTGCGACCTCCTTCCAGAAGAGTTGCAGCAATTCCTGATGAGGCAACAGCGAGTGGAATGAATCCCTTAGAGCAAAGGATCGCCACAAAGAGATGTCGTAGCCTTTTGGGGCGGGTAAGACAGAGCAGCTTCTGTGATCGTTGGATGCCAACGAATGTGATCCTGAAGGAGTGCTCTGTTGCTGCAAGCTTTTACAAAGCAGGCACAGAGATTGCTAGTGAGAGTTTTGAGGTAATTAAATGAGGTTCAGTCAGCAACCTGATGGGAGGAGTAGCTGAAGGTGGGAGCACTCCGTTATTGGAGAACCTGTGGATAGACAACATTGTCTGTTTTTCCTGACGGGGTTAAAATGAACAGATTCTTGGATGCACCAACTCTGGAACATGCCACGTACAACTGGCCATGTGAAAAGCAGGGCGTGAGTAAGTGGATGCCAGCAACCTTCAAAGTCTGCCCCTGGGCCTTGTTGATGGACATAGCAAAAGAAATTTTCACAGGGAACTGTTGCCTTCTGAATTGAAAGTGTAAGTCAGTTGGTATCATAGGAATTGGAGGAAGGAGAACATCCTCCCCCCTGGCACAGCCTGACATGATGGTAGCCTCAATGCAATGATGCATGAGCTTTTTGACTGCCAGTCTGGTTCCATTACACAACTTTGGTGGAGATAAGTTTCTTAGGAGCATGATGCGGGTGCCTTCCTTCAGTACCAGTTTGTGAGGAGGCGTTCCTGAAGGCTCCAAGTCGTTGAGGAACTCAGTGGGGTAATTGACCGCATCATCAATGTCACAAACAGTATCAATGCTTTTGTAAATGTGCTCTTGGCCAGGGAGTTTTTCAAGAAGGATCTCGTTTATCTTGTTGACAATATAATTCCTGGGTGCAAGTATTGACCGTTCACACAGCCAGTTGTGATCTATGAAGTTATTCACAAGGTTTGGATACACGTTTGATATCAAGTCATCAACTGTTTTTACTTGAGTGCCAAAGTCTGGAGGAATTGTGATTTGTCGACTGCTGTCAATGGGCAACTTCCCTTCTCCCAATTGTAGTAGAAGTCGCGCAAACGATTCTGACATCTCATTACCATGCATATGAACACGCATGTTTGTCGTCAAATGGACTGTTTGCACATCTTGCCACAGATGGGATTTCTTGAGACATGCATTGATTTCATCCGCTGCTGTTCCTCTGGGGACAACTGGCAGGATTTGGCGGAAATCACCTGCCAGCAACAAGGTGATGCCACCCATCAGGATATCGTTGCCTCTCAGATCTTTAAGAGTCCTGTTGAGTGCTTCAAGTGCCCTCTTGTACACTCATCCCACACAATCAATCGAGACTTTTGAAGCATCTCAGCAGCACCAGTTCCTTTGCTAATGTTACACACTGGTTCTTCTTGTCTTGTCAGATCCAGGGGTAGAGCAAAGGTTGAGTGGGCAGTGCGACCTCCTTGCAGAAGAGTTGCAGCGATTCCTGATGAGGCAACAGCCAGTGCAATGAATCCCTTAGAGCGAACCGTGGCCAGCAAAAGATTGATCAGGAATGTCTTTCCTGTTCCACCAGGGGCATCGAGGAAGATAATGCCAGGAGTGTTGTTTTGCACCATATCGAGGAGCAACCTGTAAGTCCGTTTCTGCTCTGGAGGCAATTTAGGCGCAGTGACTGTAACAAAGGAAGTCAGTTCCTCAACATTGTAGGTGGTTTCTCTGAGGACCTCTCTGCTGAGACCTGGAGAATCATTCCTATTGGGAGATGGAAGGTTCAACTGAGTCAGAGACTTGCCAGCCAATTTCAAAGTCTGGTCCTCCAAAAGGATCAATGCCTGATTGTACATCGGAGCAGTGTAGTTGAGTGCCATTGTGGGGTTGGCTCTGGCGTGTTGGCGTAAGATGTCTTCTGTGAGGCAGTCTTTGTGATCTGCCCACAATTTATTTGGGTTGGAAGGTGTGCAGAAGGCAATTATAAGGGCAAAGAGTTTCCGTAGGCGATTGGCGGGGTAACACAGAGCAGCTTCTTTCATCGTCGCATCCCAATGACTGTCACCCTCAATGAGTCCTCTCATGTGGCAAGCTTCTTGAAAAGACTCACAGAGATGGCCATCGACAGTCTTGAGATCATTAAATGATGTGGGGCCAGCAACCTGATGGAGGAGTAGACGAAGGTGAAAGCACTCTGTGTTGTTTGGATGCACCGTGTATACTCTGCCAAGTGCATCTGATGAGTACACGCCTGTATGACCAGGAACTTCCTTCTGACCTGCTCCACGGCGCCGAGGCTGCCATGTTTTGTTTGGCTGCCATGTGTAGTACTTCGGCACCTGAGGATAGAGAAGTGTCTTAGCAAAGTCATTCGTTTGGCACAACTGAAAGAATGCTGTAAGTTTTGTCTTTGGAGGTTGCTCGGCACGTTGGCTGGCATTTTCAGGTCGGAATAAAACCCTTTCTCCATTTTCCAAGTGAACATCCAATTTAGTGACAGTGGGGTAACGGTTGTGGATGTCAAATCCAAAAGTTCGCCAGGCTGCCTCATTGCTGCAGATGTAACCGCCCATCAAATGTCTGGTGATCTCATCATTTGGATTCTGCTGTCCAGCCGCTTCAAGATCAAAGACAGCCTGGTCACTGCCCTTATGGAGGTACTTGCACACATATTTGATAGACTTAACTGAGTGGCAGTACTCCAAATTGATGTGACATTTGAAGAGCCTGGATAGGAGTGGACAGTAAGGAACAATCCAACGGTTGTCAACTTCAAATGTCTGTCTTTGCTGTGTTGTCTGAGTTGACGGACCAGGTTCACTCGAGTGGCTAGATTTTTTAGTTCGCATTCGTATCTCAGTGCTGAAACCTCCACTCTCTTTGCCCCTTCTCCTGTACAAAGGATAGCCATCATCCCCATGCTGAGTTTCTTCACGGAGTGGCTTTGGGTACCGTTTTGTACATGCATTGTTTTTCATGCAGGGAGAAAAAGGGTTGTGTCACCCACAAGGACCGTGAATCATATGTTTTACAATAACATCAAACAGTACTGGATCCTGGTCCTTATCGGGTAGCTCTGCAGAAATGAAGGAATCAACTTGATTGGGGCGAATCTTTGCCTGAAGCCAGAGTAACAGATGAACATGAGGAAGTCCTCTCTTCTGCCACTCAATGCTGTACATGTAGCAATTGTGTGCACCAAAAAGTTTGGCGGTAGTCAGCAGTCTGAGCAGTATTTTAACTTTGAGGTTGAAGACCCGTGCTATGAGGTCATGCCTTTCAGTACCAGCTTTGGGTGGGAACTCCTGCCATTTGGGATTGCAAGTCATGGTGATGAAGAGGTCAGGTCTGCCATAGTTTCTGACATAGGTCATGGCATCTTGCGTGTGCTCATGCATGTACCTAGGACCTCCAACAAAGGTGGATGGTAGGATGACCAGTTGACCAATGTCCTCAGTGTTGCCATCATTGGCCACAGCATCTCGTAAGTGTATATAGTCTGCGATTCTCAAATGATTTTGGTGATGCCGGAACCAATTAAGCTGCTCTCCTATTTTCGCAAACATGTCAGTGAGGAACTGCTGCAGAAGTCGTCCACACTGAAGCAGGTGGTTTGAAGCAGTTTGTCGTTCCATCAGCCTGTATGAATAGAATTCCATGGCAGAAACCATCTTTTGCCTTTGGGCTGTAGGTGGCACACCAGTTTCGGGGTCAACATGTGGGATCTTGTTATAGACATCGTATCTATCTTCCCCATGGCAAAACAAAAGTGGGTATTGCAGAGGATCATATGACCTGTGAAGCTCAGAAATTCTTTTGAGTGAACCACCTCTAAAATGCAAGACAATGTCCCGTTGGTGAAATTCTTGGCCCACAATGACAATGGCTACCTCATTGGTGGTCGGAGCATTGAAGCGTCGCTCATGTTCACCTGCAGGAGTCTTGTCAGCTTTGATGACAACTTTAAGTTCTTCATTTGTTGTTTCTTCGATGGCTGTTTTGAAAGTCTTAACATAAGGATTTTGGTCATGAAGCATCCGCTGTAACTCAAGCAAAGTTTCAATCTTGATTTGGTGTTGTTGTGCGGATAGAACAGCAGCTTCCCTGCGGCGATTGGCTTGCTCTTCGTCGTCACCCAAGAAGTAGATTTGCAGAAACTGAGGTCTTTCGTTTGGGAGAGGAAGTAGTGAGCCAACTGTATGGTACACCTGTCCATGAACTTTAAAAGTTGGGGAAAATCCTGATTCACGCACTCTGTTTGCACCAAAAGAGGTCATTGCAAAGCAGTTGTTGTACTTTCTGATGTGAGTGAGGAAATGTGTTGAATCTGGATTTCTGCCGAACAGAAGTGAGTGTAGGGGTTCAGGCGGAGCTGTTAGTGTTGGAAGTTTAACCTTTCCTCCATTGCAGCATATCCCAGCAATTTCTCCTTCCCACTTCAGAGCGCCACAGTGACGGCAAATGACGCTCATGTTGCCAATGATGACTGTCTGGTCTGCTTCATAATTGATGGTGGGTGTATAGGAGAACGCTGCTTCGACCCAATGATTCAAAATGTCAGATGTGGCAATAGCCCTGCGTCTACTATCAGATTGGCGACGTGCCTGACTTTGCTGCGGAGTCTCGGAGGCTCTGGCTCGGGCCTGGGCTGCCTGATTAGTAGCTTGACGTGCCTGAGTCTGCTGAGGAGTCTCAGAGGCTTTAGATTGGGTATGGGCCACCCGATCAGAATGTTGACGTGCCCGAGTCTGCTGAGGAGTCTCGGAGGCTCTGGCTCGGGTATGGCTGGCCCGATCAGAACGTTGACGTGCCTGAGTCTGCTGAGGAGTCTCGGAGGCTCTGGCTCGGGTTTGGCTGGCCCGATCAGAATGTTGACGTGCCTGAGTCTGCTGAGGAGTCTCGGAGGCTCTGCCTCGGGTATGGCTGGCCCGATCAGAATCTTGACGTGCCCGAGTCTGCTGAGGAGTCTCGGAGGCTCTGGCTCGGGCCTGGGCCACCCGATTAGTAGCTTGACGTGCCTGACGAGTCTCGGAGGCAGTGGCTTCGGCATGCCTTTGTCTGTCAGCAGTAACGCATCCCTCAGAAGTGCCAGCTGATCTAGCAGCAGCATCTCTGGCCCGATCAGCGTCAAGGCGAGCCTGTCTCTGCTGCACAGTTTCAGCAGCTCTCTGTTCCTTTTTCTTGGAAGCATCGAAAGGTTTGCGTCCAAGTCTTGCACGTTTTCTTGGGGGCATTCTGTTATGAAAAAAGAAAAAATAAGTTTTCTGTATAGAATTATTAAGTGTGTGTGTCTGTCTGTCTGTGGGGGGGGGGGTGCGAGAAAGGGAGATACCTGGGGGGAGGGGCAGGGAGAGAGGGGGGGGCAGGGAGAGAGGGGGGGGGCAGAGAGAGAGGGGGGGAGGAGGAGAAGGGGGGGAGGAGGAGAAGGGGGGAGGAGGAGAAGGGGGGGAGGAGGAGAAGGGGGGGAGGAGGAGAAGGGGGGAGGAGGAGAAGGGGGGGAGGAGGAGAAGGGGGGGAGGAGGAGAAGGGGGGGAGGAGGAGAAGGGGGGGAGGAGGAGAAGGGGGGAGGAGGAGAAGGGGGGAGGAGGAGAAGGGGGGAGGAGGAGAAGGGGGGGAGGAGGAGAAGGGGGGGAGGAGGAGAAGGGGGGAGGAGGAGAAGGGGGGAGGAGGAGAAGGGGGGAGGAGGAGAAGGGGGGGAGGAGGAGAAGGGGGGAGGAGGAGAAGGGGGGGAGGAGGAGAAGGGGGGGAGGAGGAGAAGGGGGGGAGGAGGAGAAGGGGGGAGGAGGAGAAGGGGGGGAGGAGGAGAAGGGGGGAGGAGGAGAAGGGGGGGAGGAGGAGAAGGGGGGGAGGAGGAGAAGGGGGGGAGGAGGAGAAGGGGGGGAGGAGGAGAAGGGGGGAGGAGGAGAAGGGGGGAGGAGGAGAAGGGGGGGAGGAGGAGAAGGGGGGAGGAGGAGAAGGGGGGAGGAGGAGAAGGGGGGAGGAGGAGAAGGGGGGAGGAGGAGAAGGGGGGGAGGAGGAGAAGGGGGGAGGAGGAGAAGGGGGGAGGAGGAGAAGGGGGGAGGAGGAGAAGGGGGAGGAGGAGAGGGGGGGAGGAGGAGAGGGGGGAGGAGAGGGGGGGAGGAGAGAGGGGGGGAGGAGAGAGGGGGAGGAGGAGAGGGGGGAGGAGGAGAGGGGGGGAGGAGGAGAGGGGGGAGGAGAGGGGGGGGAGGAGAGAGGGGGGAGGAGGAGCGGGGGGAGGGGGGAGGAGGAGGAGGGGGGAGGCGGAGGAGGGGAGGAGGAGGAAGGGGGGGAGGGAGAGGGGGGAGGGAGAGGGGGGAGGGAGAGGAAGAGGAGAGAGGAAGAGGAGAGGGAAGAGGAGGTGGGGGGAAGAGGAGGTGGGGGGAAGAGGAGGGGGGGAAGAGGAGGTGGGGGAAGAGGAGGGGGGGAAGAGGAGGGGGGGAAGAGGAGAGGAGGGGGAAGAGGAGAGAGGAGGGGGGAAGAGGAGAGAGGAGAGGGGGGAAGAGGAGAGAGGAGAGGGGGGAAGAGGAGAGAGGAGGGGGGGGAGAGGAGAGGGGGGCAGGGAGAGAGGAGGGGGGGAGAGGGGGGCAGGGAGAGAGGAAGAGAGGAGAGGAGGGGGGGAAAGAGAGAGGAGAGGAGGGGGAGGGAGAGAGGAGAGGGGGGTGAGAGAGGAGAGGGGGGGAAGAGAGGAGCGGGGAGACAGGAGGGGGTGGGAGAGGAGGGAGGGGTAGAGGAAGGGGGGGGGAGAGAGGAGGGGGGCATGGAGAGAGAGGAGGGGGGGAGAGAGGAGGGGGTGTTAAGATTGGAGGCCATCTTGAAAGTTTTATAAAGTTTTTAAAAAGCTCACAGAGAACGAAAACAGAGAATGAAAGCACCAAATTTTTTTTATATTTAAAAAGGGGTGTTAAGAACATCGGAGGCCATCTGAAATGTTTTAAAAAGTTTTTAAAAAGCTGACACGGGAGAAGGAAAAAACGGAGCATGTGAAATAAAAATTTTTTTTTTTAATTTTTATTTGTTTTAAAACAGCTGTTAAAAAGATTGCAGTTGATCTGACTTTTTTGTAAAAGTTTTTAAAAAGCTGCCACAGAGAAGGAGAGAAGGAACGCACAGTGTTTGTGAAAGAGAAAAAAAAATTGTATGTGTTGGAAAACGGGTGTTAAGATTGGAGGCCATCTTGAAAGTTTTATAAAGTTTTTAAAAAGCTGCCACAGAGAAGGAGAGAAGGAACGCGCAGTGTTTGTGAAAGAGAAAAAGGTTTTTTTTTTTTTAAAAACGGCTGTGAAGAAGATGGGACACCATCTTCATTGTGTTTTAAGGTTTTACACATTTAAAAAAAAAATCGCTCCTAACAAAAGAACAGAAATTTAACTCACTTCTCAATGCTCCAAGTGACTCACGTATACTCAGGCCAGTGTCCGTCTCTTTGTTGATAAAAGAAGGCTAAGCTAATGTAGTTATAGTCTCTGAAGGATTAGGCCCCACCCAGACAATAAAGATTGCGGCCACTCACCTGAGTTCAGAACGATAAGGCCCGCCCACACACGCACTGTCACTGGACTCTGGGGGGGTGAGGAGCTTAGCAGCAGCCCAGTTACCTAGCTCGGGCCTGGCTGGGCAAGAAACGCCCAGGCTTTCAGGCCTAAGAAAAAAACGGGCAAAGGTAGGAAAAAGAATGTTCAGGTGAGATAAAATATTTACAAATGAGTGATTTATTTTAAAAGAATTTAATAAATTGAATTTTATTTTGCTGGAAATGTATATTTGAAAAGAAAGACGCAGAAAGCAGGAAAAAGAATGGAAGCAAGATGGCGGCGACTCACCTCGGTTCAGAACGATAAGGCCCGCCCACACACGCACCGATTGGTCGACCGTCAGATCACCAAAGTGTAGGATTGGTCAATCGTCCCGTCACTCGACCGTAGGAGGGCCCGGCCGCACGCAGCAGCAAGCCGCCGTACGATTTCTCGACCTCGAGGTCACTCTGTCGCTAATGAGCGGATAATGAGATGCTAATGAGCGGAATGTTGAAGGTTTTTGGGATACCGCGGGCGCAATTTTAGCCCGGCCAAAACGTAAATACGCTTAAAACCGTCTCGGAAGCGTAAGCTTTCTTTGGAGGTAACGCGCGCGTAGGTACGCCCTGTAACTTTCGAGTGCATACCCATAAGCACACGCGATGACAGACAGATAGACAGATAGACAGATAGACAGACAGAATGACAGACAGAATGACAGAAGTACCGATTTATATATATAGATAAAAGCTACTGAACGCTGGTCAGTGAGCAGGGTAAATCGTTTTCCGGCCAGGTAATGCCTCCAATGTCGCACAGCTTCCACAATGGCCTGGGCCTCCTTTTCGACAGAGGAGTGTCGAATCTCGGGGCCCTGGAGGGTCCTTGAGAAAAAGGCCACGGGTCTCCCCGCCTGGTTAAGGGTTGCAGCTAGGGCAAAGTCGGATGCGTCGCTCTCCACTTGGAAAGTGATGGACTCATCCACTGCGTGCATCGTGGCCCTCGCAATATCTCTTTTTATGAGAGTGAAGGCTGCACAGGCCTCTGCTGCCAGGGGGAAGGAGGTGGACTTGATGAGGGGTCTGGCTTTGTCCGCATAGTTGGGCACCCACTGAGCATAGTACGAGAAAAACCCTAGGCATCTCTTCAGTGCTTTTTGGCAGTGGGGGAGGGGGAGCTCCATAAGGGGGCGCATCCTGTCGGGGTCGGGGCCGATGACTCCGTTCTCCACTACACAGCCAAGAATGGCAAGGCGCTTGGTACGAAACAGACATTTGTCCTTGTTGTATGTTAGGTTCAGCCGCTGGGCCGTACGGAGGAATTTCTCTAGATTAACATCATGGTCCTGCTGGTCGTGGCCGCAGATGGTGACATTGTCTAGATAGGGGAAAGTGGCCTGGAGCGCGTTCTGGTCAACCATCCGGTCCATCTCCCGTTGGAAGACTGAAACCCCATTGTGACGCCGAAGGGAACTCTGAGGAAGTGGTAGAGACGACCGTCAGCTTCAAAAGCTGCGTACTGGCGGTCCTCAGCCCTGATGGGGAGCTGGTGGTATGCCGACTTCAGATCAATCGTCGAGAACACCCGGTATTGTGCTATCTGATTGACCATGTCAGATATGCGGGGGAGTGGGTATGCATCTAGTTGGGTGTAGCGATTGATCGTCTGGCTGTAGTCAATAACTAGGCGCTGTTTTTCGCCAGTCTTCATTACCACCACTTGTGCTCGCCATGGGCTGGTGCTACTTTCAATAATCCCTTCCTTCAGGAGTCTCGCTACCTCGGATTTAATGAAGCTCCTATCCCCGGCACTGTAACGCCTGCTTTTGGTAGCGATGGGCTTACAGTCGCGGGTGAGGTTAGCGAACAAGGGGGGGGGGGGGAACTTTAAGGGTGGAGAGGCTGCAAATGGTGCGCGGCGGGCGATTTAAAAGCTGCTGACTGCAGACTGTGAG
This sequence comes from Somniosus microcephalus, assembly GCF_052327205.1. NCBI lineage: Eukaryota > Metazoa > Chordata > Chondrichthyes > Squaliformes > Somniosidae > Somniosus > Somniosus microcephalus. Next base: position 140,672,008 of record NC_140997.1, read on the forward strand.
TGGGGGGAGGGGTCCGTCGTACGCTAATGTGGCACTCTTAAGGTGGCACTGAAAATCCAACCCCAGTAGAACGGCAGCGCAGAGATGGGGCAGGACCAGGAGTTTAACATTTTTGTATTCTGTGCCCCTTACTGAAAGGGTCACTACACAGTAGCCACCGACGTCCGCTGACTGGGCTTTGGAAGCCAAAGAGATCCAATGGCGCGTCGGCAGGACCGGGAGAGAGTAACTGCGCACCGTGTCGGGGTGGATAAAGCTCTCCGTGCTCCCGCTGTCAAAAAGGCAGGTAGTGGCGCGGCCGTTTACCGTAATGTCCATCATGGACCTGGACAGTTGATGAGGGAGAGATTGGTCCAGCGTCACGGAGGCCAGCGTATGGTCGAGCGAGTCGATGTGGTCGTCAGATGAGGCGGTGGTTGAGTCCGGGTCCCCCGTGGTTGAAGTTGGAGACGTCCAAGATGGCGGACAAAATGGCGGCGCCCATGATCCCGATCCCCACGCGGCTGGGGGAGCCCAAGATGGCGGACAAGATGGCTGCCCCCACGGTTCACACGCGGCGCTGCTGGCGTTAGCGGTTTTACCTTTGCAGGCGCTGACATAGTGTCCTTTCTTCCCGCAGCCGGAACAGGTAGCGTTTCTCGCCGGGCAGCGTGCTCTGGGGTGTTTTGCCTGGGCACAAAAATGACATTTCTGTGCCTTGGACATCGCAGCAGCAGTTGAAGGTGGCGGTCCCATGACCCAAGGTTGTGGCGTCCACGTTGCGGTGCGGTTAGGGGAGAAGGCGTCCATAATCCTGTGGGCCGCGTCAAGCGAGAGCGCGAGGGACACTGCCTTTCTCAGGTCCATTTCTCCCTTTTCCAACAGTCTCTGCCGGGAGTAGTCGGACCTTAGACCTGCAACGAAAGCATCTCGGATCAGTCCCTCCGTGTGTGCTGCGGCTGATACTTCTTTGCAATCGCAGCCTCGGCCGAGTATCCGTAGTGCCCGTAGGAAGGCCTCCACCGATTCCCCGGGCTGCTGTCTGTGGGATCATAAGAGGTGCCTGGCATAGACCGTATTTACCGAGCGTGCGTATTGCCCTTTTAGCAGATCGATAGCCGCCGCGTAGGTCGTCGCGTCCTGGATTATTGTATAAACTTGGTGGCTCACCTTTGAGGCCAGGATTTCCAACTTGTTTTCGTCCAGGGTCACAGTTGAGGCTTGCAGGTAGGCCTCGAAGCAACACAGCCAATGTGCGAATTTGGTAGCCGAACCCGCTTCTTGGGGGGTCTAGGTTCAGGCATGTTGGTCTGAGGGCTCGCAGCTGCTCCTGCTGCTCAGCGTTTGGTGCAGCAGCCTGCTGCTCAGCGTTTGTTGTCAACATTTTGTTTTTGCTAATAAAATTGATGCGCTATCAATTACTCATAAAAGATGGAGAGTTAGGAGAGTAACTAAAGGCTTTTATTAGCAAAGAACAGAGCATGTCTCTCGTGGTTGACTGGGTTCCAAGAAGGCAGGGGGCTGCAGAGCGGTCACCTTTATACCTGGGCCTGTGGGTGGAGCCAGGGGCGGAGCCAGCAGAGACACGCTGAGGCATGCATAGGTACAACAGTGTGCAACAACAACAACAACAATAACAGTGGTTTACCACACCGGCCCTCATTGTTTTTGGTTTCAGTCACACAATGGTGTCTCTGGTGCCTAGTCCTCTAAAACGGTTTCTGATATGATTGGATCTGTTAGGATGGGCCCGATGATGGTTTTAACTAGCTTAACCCTGATTGCAGTGCAGCCAGGTTCATTGTTCTTACCGGCCTACTGGCGACTTGCTATTACATATTCAATTCCATGTCTGGCCTGGAATCCACATAGGGACTGTGGAATTCCAGGACCTGTCTCCAGTCTTGTTGCTGGGGAGAAAAATGACTCGCTTCCAGCAGCTTTCTGGTCACGTGTCCCAGAACTCCATTTTGTACGTTTAAAAAGTAGCCAACTTTGTTGGATTCGGAAAGCAGGCGAGGTGGGGGAATTTTGCAAACTCCCTACAACCCCCCTGTGATACATAATAATTTTTCTTGAAAATTCCATTACGTATCATAATTCTGGCCCTCCTTAGTCGACCTTCCCCTTAGATTAATCTCTCCCTCTACAGATACCCGCGATACATCGCACTTCCCATAACGCGAGACCATGGTGTACACAAGCAGGTAGAAAAGGAAAAATCAACCAAGTACATTACATTACTTACATCCAAACATGGAGGGGCTCCGACGTCCCTGCTCAGTTCGGTACATTCATCATTCACAATCTTTATTAACAACCGCGCCGCAAGAATTCTCATAGTATGGAGAGTCCCTTGGGAGGGTTTACGCAGACGAATCCCCGTTGATTCCCACGTAGTGTTCCTGCCAAGTTCTTTGGTTGCGGAACTGTGTCAACCGACCCCTCCCTCTACACTGCACGCAGACTAGGTACAGTACGATCCCTATCTGACACACCACCAGGATGTGGGAGGCCAGACGGATCCACGAGGGGACCTCTATACTCTCAAAAATGTTCCACCACGGTGGAACCACTATATCCAAAATCTTGGACCCTATATCTATCGTCCTTTGCTGTAGGGTGTAAAAGTGTTTTGGGGAAACCACTACGGCCTTCAGTAGCTTTGCGAGGTGATCAGGGAGAGGGGGAACCTCGTAGCCAAAGTGTGCTACATACTGTAACATTCTCTTTAACAGTGAGGTGAACGGTGGAGGGCTCCGGGATGGGGACAATTCGTTCCTGGGCCACTTGAACTTCTGCCTCGGGTTTGAAACAGAAACTGCTATCACTCACCGCACACCAGCTGTGCTGTCCGTGCCGGTAGTGGGACGCGCCGGTGATGACACAGTAGGTCCCACCTCCGATATATGCCACCTGGGGGGGAACGTGGCCTTCTGCCATCGCCTCCATAGCGCAATTTATAGGCTTTGCGCCAGCAGCTCTGAACCCACACTGCGTTCTTAAAAAGGCATTCAAGTGCTGGGGACACAGGATTATGTGTGCTCCCCGGCTCCGGCACCCTGAAAGGTCCGTGCCTGTCATTTCGTGCTCCCACTTGATGACGTAAGGCGGGACCGCGGCGAAACGAATGTGCGCACCCCCTTGGATCACCCCAATATTCTCCACCCTATACACTGGTGCGGGTCGGGCTGTCCTACCCATGACCGGCATCCTAACAACCACCCCCATGACTGTGTGGTTAGACCGACAACAGTCCACGGGAACTGGATAAGCCTCGGAGGCTAGCCGGAGTTGGCATGGGCTCAATGCGTTCTCATATGGGTGGAGGGCGGCGAGGTGTTTGTTACTGATCCAGGAGGGGACCAAACCCTGTTTCAGGTCCTCCAGATTACTGTGGCCCTCGCCCAGTAACCATGCCCCGTACAGTACGCACACCGCGCTCTACGCTGCTTGGTCAGACGCATTCCTGTCCTCCCGTATGAGAGCATTTACCGCTTTCGCATGCTTCTCCAACTCTGCTATGATTTCCTTCAAATGGACCGTCATAGCCTGGTCCTCATGCAACTCCGAGCTCACTACTTTGTTCTCATCCATGAGAATCCCCTTTAGCTGTGTTTTCAGCTCATTTATCTGGGTCTGTAGCTCAATGTCGTCTAAAGAGTTGATGACAGAAGTCCCAGTATTAAACGCGGTGAAAGTATCACCCAAAATACCCCCTCTCTGTCTCCCCGTGTCGCCCAAAAACTCGCGTGCTGTAGTGTAGAGTTCAGTCCTATCCCCACTAGAAAAATCAAATTCGTAAAACCTCCTGAACATGTCCTTTAAGAGGGCCTGGTATAACTGTTCTGTTTCCTTGGGGCACCACTCGGGTAGACGTACCTCGGTGAGATTTAAGTTCACCGAGGCCACCGCGTAGTGTACCCTCTGGTACAGCACCTGATCGGTAGGCACTAGTACCAGTCCATTCCCAGGTCCCTTAGTGGTGGTAGGGCACCCTTCCCGGGGTGTCCTATTAGGTGGATTGGTGGGAAACGGCTTGCGGGTGCGCGCCACCAATTCCGTGGCTTTAACTGGGGCTGCCCCTTGAAAAACCACGCATGAACGTATGTGAGAGCCCCACCTTATCCCCTTCCCCTGGTCCTGCCAGGCGGCAGAGAAGACAACTGAGATTCCTGCGGGGCAGGCCTCCTTCGATCCCCACATACACACATAAATCCCTTGCTCGGATTCCCACCATTTGTCCCAACAGACACTTGTCCTTTCTGCCGTAGCAGTGACACTTTGGTGGGTGTCATTGTCCATTCGCACCCACGTGGATGAAGCGTCTTTTAAGTCATTCTTTAACTTGTGGATCCACCACCATCGCGCGGCCGGGATCCTTCCGGTGCAGGTCAGGCAGACCTTCTTGCCAACGATGACTCCCACACGCGCAGCCACTATTTCCACCATGGGACACACTAGGGATGCCTCGCCGTAGGTGAAATCGGGCTGGTCAGAATACTGGGTGGAATTGGACCCGACCCATCCGGGCCAGCGGCCCTGGTGGGTGTAGGTGGCGGGTCCCTCGGAGCCTCTCTCACAGCTCCCTGCAGTGACTACCGGAGCTCTCGTTCCGGAGCACCCAAAAACGTGGGAGTCTTCTACGTCTCCCCGGAATCCTCTGCTCCCCTCGATTAGGGCGAGCAGGATGGCCAGCTGCCATGCGCGAACGCCTCTCTGTAAAACAAAAAGGAATATGCAGCCAGGTCTCTCCGGAGATGCTCTGGCCTGGGTTAAGCGGTGGTTGGGTCCCTCGACCTCGAACCCAAACACATACACTGTGAGCAACAAGACTTACTTAACCACTAAACTTATAAACCTAACTTAACTTATAATATACTATATACATCCGCCGCCCGTCTCCGGATGGCTAAGTCAGTCCCTGGTAGGGCCCCGGCTTGCCATTGCTTCCGGCGGGCCCACAGTGTCCCTACCTATGGCCCCTTCGCGGTCTGTGGCCGGCCGCTGGGGACCCCTGTCCTCAGCTTTCCTAATCCTCGGGACGGCTCTGGGCAAATGGAAGATGGGTGACCACGTCTTCTTGGGCTGGGGTGTGCGGGAAGACCTCCTGAGGGCGGGTGGAGCTTTCCTGGCCGGTGGTCCCCTGACTCGGGCCGCCGCTCCCTTGCATCCATCCCCCCCTCCTACCGTTGGGACAAACGTCCCGCTGCAGCCTACTGCTGCGGCCCGCAGGTCTCCGCCCCCTGTTCCCACGACGGGGTCCGGGGCGGGGTTCCTGACCTCAGGTCCCTCCTTCCCTACACCTGAGCTAGGGGCGGGGCTACTCTCCTCGGTCTCCCCCCCTCCTCATCTGAACTGAGAGCGGAGGCGCTGCCCTCGGGCTCCTCCCCCTCTATACCCGAGCTGAGGCTGGAGATGCCGCTCTCGGGTTCCTCCCCCTCCGCCACATCCCACAGAAGTGGAGGAACGCCCCACTCGCCGGTGGCTCCTCCCTTCAGACACGTCACCAGACCTGCTGCGGTCTGTGACCTGGTTCCCATATCGGGCTGGGGATTTCTATTCCCCAACCCCTGACCAGCCAGCTGTCCAGCCCTGCTTGGCTTAAACAGCTTGCACTGGTTGATATGAAACCACTTTGTACGCCGGGGCATTTTCACGGCGTACACCATGGGGCTGGCTTTGTCTACCACACTAAAGGGCCCCATGTACAAAGGCTCCAAACTTCCTACTCTGGTATAATTCCTGACCATGACCTGGTCTCCCACTTCCCATTCTTGGTGCCCTTTCGGTTCCAGCAGCAATCGGTTACTCTGATGCTGCCTCCCCATGTTCCCCGCTGCCTGCCCATGGACCTGCTTCAGGTGCTCATAGAGGTTTCGGGCGAACTTGTCCCGATTCACCTCCCGGAGTTGCCCCTCCGTAAGCAGCGGCGCTAACACATGGGTGGGGGTCCGCATGACCCTGCCTGTCATCAGCTCGTACGGGGAGTACCGCGTGCTTTTTGACTGGCTGGCCCGGATCCCCATCAACACTAACGGCAGGATCTCGGCCCATTTGCGGGGCGAGTCCACCGTCTCCTTTCTCAACCGTTCCTTGAGGGTCCGGTTCATGCGCTCCACAATCCCGGATGACTGTGGATTGTGAGCTACATGCCACTTTCCCTCAATGCCCAACAGCATAAGGGCCGTCTGCATCACCTGTCCGGTGAAGTGACTCCTCTGGTCGGACTCCACATACTGTGGTAGTCCCCACCGCGAGAACACCTCTCGGACTAGGATCCTTGCAGTTCCCAGAGCCGTGGCATTTCTACAGGGGAAGGCTTCCACCCACTTGGTGAACACATCCACCAGGACTAGGCAGTACTTAAAGCCTCCCTGGGCTGTGGGCAGGGGCCCGATGTAGTCGACCTGGATCGACTGCCATGGTCCCTCTACCCGCCTGATGTGTCCGATGGGCACCTTCCTTTTCCGGGGGTCAGGGTTGTTTGCAGTGCACACGAGACAGTCTGCACAGAACTCGCGGACATCCTCCCTGAGTCCCGGCCACCATCCCGCCTGTTCCACCCGCTGCCAGGTGGCCTCGGGCCCGGGGTGTCCCGCTCCCGGTCCCTCATGGGCCAGTTGCAGGAACTCCCTCCGGTGCTGTTGCGGCACAATCCACTGCTCCCCCCTGAACAGCATGCCCTCTTTAATGGAGAGGGTCGCTGTCCCATATGGCCCCTCTACCCTCCTGCCCTCAATGACTGCGCTGAGGACAGCCTTCAGGGCCAGGTCCTGAGCCTGGACGGACTTAAGGTCCGGGGCTAATGCTACCCCTACCCTCCTTTGTGTCCCGTCCTTACCTCTGACCGCTGCCACAGGTCCGGACCTGAATGGATCCCAGAAAGTGCCGGTGCGGGCACCCTCCTTGGCAAGCAGGTCAGCCTGCTGGTTACCCTGACCGCGGGGTTCTGTGGAGGAATGAGCTTTCACCTTATGGATGAACACGTCCCCTTCCTCCCCCACGGCTGCCAGAATCTTTTCCAGCAAGGGCTTCACTGTGAGGGGTCTCCCGTCAGCGGAGGTGTATCCGCGGCGGGACCAGATGGTCAAATATTCCGTACACGAGTTGCACGTGAACATGCTGTCCGAGCAAATCGTGTAGGGGGTAGGGAAGATTTAGGGGTGTGTAACGACATACACCACCCTGGACAGTTCAGCCTGCTGGGCACTCATGGTGCTGGGGAGTTTAATTGCCAGGGCAATGCTTGCCGTAGGGTCATAAATCCCACATCCCGTGAGACGCTTGCCAGCGTACACCGTGCTGGAACCATCAACATAGATTTTGCGGCCTGTGGGATGTATCCCGGCCCGTAAACCTATGTTCACCTCCCAAACCCCTTCTATGGGCTGTTCCCGGGTAGACCAAATTGGCCGCGAGCTTTGGCTCGCAGAGACCCTTCACCCTCAGATCCATCTGGGAGAGGAGCAAGGTCCAGCGAGCAATGCGGGCACTGCTCACTGTCCCATCCTTAATTCTCCCATCCAGTAGCATCTGAGTCGGCATGTGATGCGTGAGGAGGGTGATGGAAGAGGTGCCTGTGAAGATTAGGGACCTCTTCACAGCCCAATGCGTGGCTAACAGATGCCTTTCGCAATTGGAGTAGCTCCTCTCAACATCAGTGAGCACCCTGGAGGAGTATACCACGGGCCGCAGCCGGCCGTGCCGCTCTTGAAGCAGCACTGAGCTCAGGCTGTCCCCGCTGGCTGCTACCTCCAGAAAAAACTCCTTTCCCTCATCGATGGCTCCCAGGGCTGGTGCGGTCTGCAGATTCTCTTTGAGCCCGACAAATGCTGCCTGGCACTCCTCATCCCAACGCCACTCCACTCCCTTGTGCAGGAGTCGGAGCAGAGGAGCTGCCGAGGCTGCATAGTTCTCAATAAAATCTCGACAGTAACCGGTCAGTCCTAGAAACGACCTCACACCCGATACTGTTTTTGGGATCGGTAGCTCTTGCACCGCCTCCCTCCTGGCCTTATCTATGGCCCTTTCTCCAGCGCGCACGGTCAGGCCCAGGAATTTTACCTCCTGCCGGCCGATCTGCGCTTTCTTGGGGTTAACTTTAAACCCCTTCTGCCCGAACAGCTCCAGCAACTCAGCCAATAGTGGGCCATGCTCCTCCTTTGAATCGGTGAAGAGGAGTAGGTCGTCCACATATTGGACTAGTTGTCTGGGCTGGCTAAACTCCTTGATGCTACCTGCTGGGGCTGTTGTGAAAGCCCTGTGGCAAGCAGTTCCAAGTGTACTGTTGCCCCCTAAACGTAAAGGCAAACTTGTACTGGTCCTCCCTCCATACAGGGATGGACCAAAACCCGTTTGAAATATCCAGTACCGTGAACGTGGTCGCGGATGCTGGGATACTCCCAATTAGGTCAGCGACTGCTGCCACGGTGGGGGCGCAGGCAGGAATGTTACTATTGAGGACCCGATAGTCCACCGTGGCTCTCCAGGCACCATCCGGTTTCCTCACCGGCCACAATGGAGAGTTCACGTGGGTTGCTATAGGTCTCAGAACTCCCTGCTGCACTAGGGAGGACATGGCTGCTTCCATGTCTGGCTCAGCTTCCCTGGGGAAATTATACTGTTTCTGTGGTCTGGCCATGGGATCCCCGTCTACCGTGACCTCAAACCCCGTGACCCTACCGCAGTCGTGCTGGTGAGTGGCAAACGTGGCCAGGTGCGCCTTCACGAATGCCCGAAACTCCTCGGGGACACCACTGACCATAAGCCCGAGGTCGTAGCCTCCCTTTGGCTTCATAGTGCAGAGCGTCCCCTTCCCTTCCTTTCCCGGGATCACTACTACCTCACCATCCTTTATTCCACCTGCTCTCCACAAGCAGTGGTTCCTTAGATCCCGTGACCTACAATGAAGTCGGCCCCCAGGACTCCCCTTCCACCCTCCACCTCCCACCTCATCAGGATGCACTTCCATGTGGTGTGGAGTGGTCCCAACTTGATGGAAAGCGGGATGGACACCGACCCAGCCTGTTCCTTCCCTGTAAATCCCGATAGACTGTAGGGGACCCCGCTGGAGAGGGGCGAGGCGGCGGGGTTATCTGCATAGATTACGGTGCTTGATGCTCCCGTATCCAGCAGATAGGTCCCCTTCAGCCTCTCCACCTCCATCTCCACGAGGGGTCTCCCCCACTTGTCATAGCGGACAGAGCACAAGTGGACCGGTTGCGTTCTTGCTAGTCAGGGTTGGGAATTGGCTGGGGCTGCCGGAGTAAGAGCGCCGGTGGCCATTGCTACCTTCCCCTGGCCAGACAATACAGACCGTACGGCGTCCAGGATTATCTCGACCTGGCTGGGTCCTGCCCCCGCCAGTTGGGCTGAGCAAGTGGGCACCTTCCCCCTGGTCTCTTTCCAAGGGTTTCTACACTCCTTCCACCAGTGGCCATCTTTACCACACCCGTAACAATTAAGTTTGGGGTGTGTTGGGGTAGTCCCTTCCTGGCGCCACTCCTTCCTACCCGGCCCGGGTTTTGCCTCATGCAGCTTCCCTTTCGCTGGGAGTGCTTCGGCTGCCCGACCGTTCTTGTAGGCTAGGGTGAGCTGCCGGATCACCCCGGCTTCTGTGGCCCCGGGGTCCTTGGGGTCGAACCAAACTTCCGCTTTTGCTCTAACTTGTGGCAGGCTGTTCGCCACCAAGCAACGGAGCCAATGGGTCAGGAGATCTCCGTTCAGGAACGCCCGGTTGGGTGTCCCTGGGTAAGCTCTCTGGTACACCGGCCACAGCAGGTCCGCGAAAGCTTGCGGAGTCTCTTCCACCAATTGGACCGTTTTCTCCACACGGGAGAACGGACTACCCTCATCCATGCCCACTGCCTCTAAGACTGCGTCCTTGAGCTCCTCGTACCCACTCTGACCTCTTTTATCCCCGTCAGAGAGGGACTGGAGGAGGCTGCTTTCTAGGGAAAATAGCAGCATTTTGGCCTGCTCAACGTCATCACAGTCGTTGTCGTTGGCTGCCTGCTCTACCTCCCTAAAATGAACCGAGGGATCTCCCTTCTGGGAGAGCTTTGGAATATGGCTCACCATACTCCTAAGCTGTTGGGTATTAAAAGGGACCACAAACTGGTTCTGGAGAGGCCCTTCCCTTTCCCCTTCGGCGGGCGGACCTAACCTCAGCTGCCAGGCCGGGCACATGGGCCCCGCTCCCATCCTAGCCGGGGCTTGGACCACCTCCGCCTTCACCTCCCCTTGGTGCCACACTTCCCCGAAACTCGGAGTAGTGGGTGGTGGACGCGCAGTTTCCTCTCTTTCCTCTATTGCTTCCCTAGGTACCACTTGGGATGGTGAAATGGTCCTGCCCTCGTTCCCCAGAAAATCCGCCTGACCCACCTTCGGATTCATCAGGCATACCATGCCCTTGGCCTTCCGGAGTGCTCGGCTAAGACTCTCTATCTTCTCCTGACAGGGGCTGTGGTCAGCTTCCCCGAACCCCTGTTCACTGGCCAGCTTATAGGCTGTCTTCACTTCCCTGACTTTCTCCTCCTGTTCTTTTACTTCCTTTACCAAACGGGCACTTTTGTCCCGCAGCCTAAACTCATTCCCCTTGGCCTCGGTGACTTGACACCGCAGGTATTCCAACTGGGAATTATAATCCCCTAAGAGCTGCACCCTCTCCTGTGCGAGAGCCTGCAGTGCCACAACTAACTTCTCTCCTGCCTGAGCCTTCTCCTGGACTTCCAGTTCCAGCTCCTTTAACCTGGCTGCCTGGGCTGCGACGAGCCCATCCAGGAGCTGTACCTGCTTTTTGTAGCAGCACAGCCACACAGCCTATTCAAGAGATCTCTTGTGTTCCCTCCCCTGCGTCCACTGAGCTGCGGCGTCCACCGGACGGCCAGCCTTCAGCAGAGCGGTGATCCACTTCTTAGTAAGATTCACCTTCCTGAACACATAGTCCGAGATTCTCTCGTCCATCAAGCTTGTCTCATTCGACTCGCCATCTACAACACCAGATGCCTGTGCCCAGTGTCCTGCCGCGGTCGCCATTTTGTAGGGGTTGTTGGTTGGGTGGTCGGTTTGGCCCGGGCCTGACCCAGTGGATGTTTTTGAGGCGTCCCCACACTCCCACTTAGTTCTGACACTGGGATCCTACCAGGCAGCTGATGCGCAGAATAACAAGCTCGAGACAGACAAGCAGGTGAAAGGTTAAAATAATAATAGTTTTATTGAGAGAAAAATAAAACAAAACAGGCAAGCAGAGAAATTAATTGGTTCAACGATACTAAACCAAGGCTACAGCTCTATACACTTTAAAAAGAAAAAAAAAGGAATACTATATATTCAAAACAGAGGGCACGCGAGTGCGGGAAGGAGTACGACACATCGAGGGGTATCACACATTAACACTCCCCTTAGCCTTATCCCCACCTCCTACACTATCCCTAACCTAGGTCAAACTAAAGGGGGGTCAGACTCTCATGCTCACCCAACGCATTGGAACAAAGGCCTTTAGGTTGTCCTGGGACTGCAGCTTTAGTTGGTCTGGCCTGGTAAAGTTCAGTGTGCACTGGCCACACACTCTCCCGTCAGTCAGGTAGTGGATCTTCCTCCTTGGCTGGGCGAAAAGGCTTCCCTCCTGGGTCGGGCTGTGCCGTTTAGCGAGGCCCGCTCTGTGCTCCGGTCCGTACCGGGATGGTGCACTCCGTCCCGTGTCTTCCTGGTTCCACTCTGAATCCCTGCCTGAGGTGGTGGGCACGGGGCGGGGGGGGAACAGTCAGGTTTAAATCGGGAGGCAGTACGGACCGGGAGCTTCGCCTGCTTACCAAAGCATGGGCCTGCTGCGCATAGCCTTCCCCGTCTTGGAGACTGCTTCTCCCAGTAGAATCCTTGAAGTTTCTCTTTTGCAGCGAAGTCCCAGGATGAAATCGAAGTGAAGTGTAGAAGCTGTCTCTCCCGAAGTGTGTTCCAAGTCGAAGTGTCTCCAACTGCCCTTTCTGTCTGCTTACTAAAAACAGTTATACTCTCTCGATCTGCCTTGCCTCCCCCAGATTGAGAGGTGTCCCAGTTTACTTCGTTAACTGTAAATGGCTGCAAAATGGCCGATTTCCCACTAACGGCCTTATCACCGGCCCTCATTGTTTTTGGTTTCAGTCACACAATGGTGTCTCTGGTGCCTAGTCCTCTAAAACGGTTTCTGATATGATTGGATCTGTTAGGATGGGCCCGATGATGGTTTTAACTAGCTTAACCCTGATTGCAGTGCAGCCAGGTTCATTGTTCTTACCGGCCTACTGGCGACTTGCTATTACATATTCAATTCCATGTCTGGCCTTGAATCCACATAGGGACTGTGGAATTCCAGGCCCTGTCTCCAGTCTTGTAGCTGGGGAGAAAAATGACTTGCTTCCAGCAGCTTTCTGGTCATGTGTCCCAGAACTCCATTTTGTACGTTTAAAAAGTGGCCAACTTTGTTTGATTCGGAAAGCAGGCGAGGTGGGGGAATTTTGCAAACTCCCTACTGTGGTAGTTTGATTTGCTCAGTCAATATGTAGATTAAAGTCCCCCATGATTACCGTATTACCCTTGTTACATGGACTTCTAATCTCTTGATTGATACTGTGCCCTACATTACCATTACTGTTTGCTGGCCTATATACAACTCCCACAAATGTTTTCCGCCCTTTGCTGTTTCTTAGCTCCACCCAAACTGATTCCAGTTCTACATCACGATCTGCCAAGCCAAGATCTTTTATCTCTACCATACCGATTTCATCCCTTACTACCAGCGCTATGCCACCTCCTTTTCCTTTTTGTCTGTCCTTCCTAAATGTTGAGTACCCTGGAACATTCAGTTCCCAGCTTTGGTTACCCTGCAACCATGTCTCTGTAATGGCAATTACATCATACCCATTTACTTCAATTAGTGTCATTAATTCATCCACCTTGTTGCGAATGCTACGTGCATTTAGATAAACTGCCTTCAACTTTGCCTGTTTAATATTTTTCTGCACTTTGACCCTCTTTACTGTTGGCCTTTGTTTCTGCTCCCTACTAGTTTTGCTGACTACTTTTCTAACTTGCACTTCCAGCTTTGTTTCTCTCCATTCTGGGCCCACACTTAGGTTCCAAGTCCCCTGACAAACTAGTTTAAATCCTTCCCAACTGCACTAGCAAACCCCCCTGCAAGGATGTTGGTTCCGTTTCTGCCGAGGTGTAAGGGTAGGACATGGCAGGGCAGCTCGGCAGTGTGGAGTGCTCCTCCTGTGCTATGTGGGAAGCCAGGGACACTTTCGGTGTCCAGGGCGAACTCGTGTGCTGGAAGTGTCTCCAGCTGCAGCTACTGTCCAGCTTGTACAGGTCCCACCTTCCCCAGAATCAGTCCCAATGACTCAGGAATTTAAATCCCTCCCTCTTACACCATCTCTCCAGCCACGCATTCATCTGGTCTATTCTCCTATTTCTGCTCTCGCTAGCACGTGGCACTGGGAGTAACCCTGAGATTACTACCTTTGAGGTCCTGCTTTTTAATTTATTTCCTAACTCCCTATATTCTACTTGCAGGACTTCATCCCTCTTTCTACCTATGTCGTTGGTACCGATATGGACCATGACCTCTGGCTGTTCACCCTCCCCCTTTGGAATATCCTGCAGGTGCTCAGTGACATCCTTGACCCTGGCACCAGGGAGGCAACATACCATCCTGGAATCACGTCTGCAGCCACAGAAACGTCTATCTGTTCCCTTTACGATAGAATCCCCTATCACTATTGCTCTCCCACTCTTTTTCCTCCCCTCCTGTGCAGCTGAGCCACTCGTAGTGCCACGGACTTGGCTCTTGCTGCATTCCCCTGAGAAACCATCTCCACCAGCAGTATCCAAAACAGACAATCTGTTGGAGAGGGAGATGGACCCAGGGGACTCCTGCACTACATTCCAATTCTTTTACTCTGTCTGGCGGTCATCCATTCCCTGTCTACCTGTGCACTCTTTACCTGCGGTGTGACTACCTCGTTAAACGTGTTATCCACGAAGATCTCAGCCTTGCAGATGCTCCACAGTGACTCCAGCCGCAGCTCCAGCTCTGAAACGCGGATTTCGAGTAGCTGCAGCTGGAGACACTTCCTGCACATGTGTTCACCCTGGACACCGAAAGTGTCCCTGACTTTGTGGCGGAGACCACATAGGGACAATAACTCAATGTATAACCAATGCTGTTATATGTACCTAAACACAATTCACTATGTATAGCAATGTTGTGATATGTACATGCTGGGTTGGGTTATTGCTGCAGGGTCACTTTAATAGCGTCGGTAGCGTGATGAGGTCATGACGTCGGTTGCGTGATGATGCCATAGCCCCTGCACGGGGCTGAGCCCTTCAGACCTCGTGGACAGTGATTAAAGTAAGACACGTTTTGTTTTGGCTTAAACAAAAGTCTCTGCCTGTTGTTTTCTACCGATCCCAACAACTTCCCACATAGCACAGGAGGAGCACTCCATGCTGCCAAGCTGCCCTGCCATGTCCTACCCTTAATTTACCCCCTTTACTTCCTTTAAATTATAGAATATTAAATACACTAGGGACATTACTTCCCTTTAAATTACTGAAGGATCGACAAAATACTTCTAAGACAGGATGGTGTGTGACTTGGAGGGGAACTTGGAGGTGGTGGTGTTCCCATGCGCCTGCTGCCCTTCTCTTTCTAGGTGGCAGAGATCGCAGGTTTGGGAGGTGCTGCCGAAGAAGCCTTGGCGAGTTGCTGCAGTGCATCTTGTAGATGGTACACACTGCAGCCACGGTACGCTGGTGGAGGAGGGAGTCAATGTTTAAGGTGGACGTGGCACCAATCAAGTGAGCTGCTTTGTCCTGGATGGTGTCGAGCTTCTTGAGTGTTGTTAGAGCTGTACTCATCCAGGCAAGTGGAGAGTATTCCATTACACTCCTTACTTAGAAACATAGAAACATAGAAGATAGGAGCAGGAGTAGGCCATTCGGCTGATCATCCAAATTCAGTACCCTGTCCCTGCCTTCTCCCCATATCCCTTGATCCCTTTAGCCTTAAGAAATATATCCAACTCCTTCTTGAATATATTTAATGAACTGGCCTCCACCGTCCTCTGTGGCAGAGAATTCCACAGGTTCACCCCTCTCTGGGTGAAGAAATTCCTCCTCATCTCAGTCCTAAATGGCTTACCCCTTATCCTTAGACTATGACCCCTGGTTCTGGACTCCCCGGCCATCGGGAACATCCTTCCTGCATCTAGTTTGTCCAGGCCTGACAGAATTTTATAAGTTTCGATGAGATCCCCTCTCAATCTTCTAAACTCCAGTGAGTATAAGCCCAATCAACACAATCTCTCCTCATATGTCATTCCTGCCATCCCAGGTATCAGCCTGGTGAATCTTCGCTGCACTCCTTCCATGGCAAAAACATGCTTCCTCAGATAAGGCGACCAAAACTGCACACAATACTCAAGGTGCGGTCTCACCAAGGCCCTGTACAACTGCAGCAAGACATCTTTGTTCCTGTACTCGAACCCTCTTGCTACGAAGGCCAACATACCATTTGCCTACTTAACCGCCTGCTGCACCTGCATGCTTACCTTCAGCGACTGGTGCACAAGAACACCCAGGTCTCTTTGCACTTCCCCTTCTCCCAATCTATTGCCATTCAAATAATAATCTGCCTTCCTGTTTTTGCCACCAAAGTGGATAACCTTGTAGGAGTTCTCAACTCCTAACGAAAGTACTGCGATTGAAACTAGCAGTTAACCAAACGTGGTTTAATGCACTGGTAAAAGTTACAAACAAAAACGCAGGAGAAACTCTAAACAGGTCTGTACAATACTTGCTTCCACGAGGACTGAAAGGACATGCCTCTCCCCTCTGACGTCATGACGTCATCACGTTTCCCGCCGTTGGGTACATCACGTGACCTGCGTGATGACGTCATCGCGCTGGATCGACATTTTACCGAACCCGTGCTATTTATACAGAGCAAACATTTAAAGGCAACAAACCCCTGTTAAAGGCAATTATATACATTACTGCAAGAGTCCCTTGGTGGCTTTGCCACAACCTCACATTTATCCACATTATAGTGCATTTGCCATGTTTCTGCCCAATCACCCAACCTGTCCAAATCGTACTGGAGTTTCATGACATCCTCTTCACAGCATATCCTCCCACCCAGCTTTGTGTCGTCTGCAAATTTGGAGATATTACATCCAGTTCCCTCGTCCAGATCATTAACATATATTGTGAACAGCTGGGGTCCTAGGACCGATCCTTGCACTACCCCACTAGTCACTGCCTGCCACTCGGAAAATGACCCGTTTATTCCAGCTCTTTGCTTTCTATCTGTCAACCAGTTCTCTATCCAAGTCAATACCTTGCCCCCAATCCCATGTGCCTTAATTTTGCACGCTAATCTCTTATGCGGGACCTTATCGAAAGCCTTCTGAAAGTCCAAATACACTGGTTCTCCCTTATCTATTTTACCAATTACATCCTCAAAAAATTCCAGTAGATTAGTCAAGCACGATTTACCTTTTGTAAATCCATGTTGACTTTGTCCGATCCTGTCACTGCTTTCCAAGTGCTCTGCTATTACATCCTTTATAATGGACTCTAGCATTTTCCCCACTACTTGTGTCGTGTAGATGGTGGAAATGCTTTGTGGAGTCAGGAGGTGAGACACTTGCCACAGAATACCTAGCCTCTGACCTGCTCTTGTTGCCACAGTATTTATGTGGCTGGTCCAATTCAGTTTCTGGTCAGTGGTGACCCCCAGGATGTTGATGGTGGGGGATCTGGCGATGGTAATGCCGTTGAATGTCAAGGGGCGGTGGTTAGACTCTCGATTATTGGAGATAGTCATTACCTGGCACTTCTGTGGCGCGTATTTTACCTGCCACTTATCAGCCCAAGCCTGAACGTTGTCCAGATCTTGTTGCATGCAGGTATGGACTGCTTCATTATGTGAGGAGTTGTGAATGGTGCTGAATGCTGTGCAGTCATCAGTAAACATCCCCATTTCTGACCTTATTGTTGGAGGGAAGGTCATTGATGAAGCAGCTGAAGATGGTTGGGCATAGGACACTGCCCTGAGGAACTCCTGCAACGATGTCCTGGGGCTGTGATGATTGACCTCCAACCACCATAACCAGCTTCCTTTGTGCTAGGTATGACTCCAGCCAGTGGAGAGTTTTCCCCCTGATTCCCATTGACTTCAGTTTTACTCGGGCTCCTTGATGCCACACTCGGTCAAATGCTGCCTTGATGTCAAGGGCTGTCACTCTCACCTCACCTCTGGAATTCAGCTCCTTTGTCCATGTTTCGACCAAGGCTGTAATGGGGTCGGGAGCCGAGTGGTCTTGGCAGAACCCAAACTGGGCATCAATGAGCAGGTTATTGGTGAGTAAGTGTCGCTTGATAGCACTGTTGATGACACCTTCCATCACTTTGCTGATGATTGAGAGTGTAAAGTCTGTGGGTTGTATAGCGAAGTAATACACAGACTACAAGAGTAACTTTAACAGGACTTTACTATTCGAAGGTCAGGGCGAATCTGCCCAATAAATTCTGCCACAGCACTTATATACTGGTGTGGTCACCACCGGTATTACAGTATACATCAGCCAACATAAAGTAATGCAACACCTAAAATAGTTCTCTTAAAGGTGGACGGTTACATACAATAGTTCTCTTTAAGGTAGAACGGTTACATACACTACAATCCTCCTTTTTTAGCTTACAACATACTTATTCTCCATTAAACATACATGTATTCAACTTCATGTAAAACAATTCACAGATATAGTCTCTGTGGAAAACAGTTCACAATTTCAGTCTCTGTGGAAAACAGTTCACAGATTTAGTCTCTGTGGAGGCGTCTCCTGTGCTTCTTAACTCAGTCCGGACAACGCCTCCGTGGTGTAGCAGTTCCCGGTGGTGTAGTCGGTTCACGTTGCTGGAGTGACTCATCCAATAGTCCTTCCCTAAACTTAACAGCTTGAACTTCCGACACTTCTGAACCAGCATTGCTGACTTTTAAAAAACACTGGATTCCTTGGGAAGTTTTTCTACTTCCAACTGATTTGGCTCCATTCGGAGGGAGCACGTGCGTGGTCTGGTAGAGGTGATAATGGTTCAGATGGTCATTATTTTCTGCTTCGTCTTTTCCTTTTCTGCTTCTTGGAGACTCTCGGGGCTCCATTGTCAGCTGCCAGCTGCCTGCACAGTTCCTCCCGTAGTAGCGCCACCATCTCCCGATGTTCCTTAGACTTTTTGTGATTCATCAAGGTTTCTGCACTTTGGGAGTTTTCATCACAAGCTGGGCAGAATAGGTCCTCGTAATATTCGGTGTCGCTCAACAGGTCATGGTAATATTCGGTGTCGTCCTGAGCTAAGCCAGCGGGAGGGTCTTCTATTTCCTCCCTACCCAGCTGGATGTTAGCCAACTTTTGTTCCAAATCCTGACATCTTTCCTGAAGAGACTTCTTCATGTGTTCAGCTTCATCCCGCTTTTCCTGGGCTTCCTGCAAGTCTTTTACTAATGACATCATTTGTGATTTCAATACTTCAACTTCATTCGGAGATTGATTGATCGGACTATTCAATCCCTCTACTGAAGTAGCTGTTTCAGCATTCTGTTGTTCTGCATTGATGTGTGTCAGCGTACTTTCGGCCTCCAAGAGCGGCTCTGCTGCAGTCTTCTCAGTCTGTGTTGCCACCTCAGCTATTTCAATAACTTTTGAGAGTTCTGAACCCCTTTTCTTTGAAGATTGAGGCTCATGTTCAAGTTTTTCCCATTTCAGGGTCTTGTCCCTCAGCATATGAAGAAGTTGGCTGACTGTTAACTCTTCTGCCATCATCCGTTTCCCATTAGCTGCAGGGCTGTTTATAAACTTGCCCTGGGGGTCCTTTGCTGTTTCTACTTTGCCATCATCCGCAGCCTCCACCATTCGAATTTCCACAAATGAATCGTCCGGTGATGCTGCACCCAACTTCAGTAGGAGCTCGGAAGTCATGTCGACCAAATCAGCCTTTTCTGCCTGCAACCTGCTAACAAGCGCCTTCAGTTGCTGCACATCTTGTTCCACCAGATTAGAGCACGCACCTTCAGAACCCGAATCAGCTTTGATTCGTTTGGCCTCCTCTCGCAGACGGTTTGTGCGCTCCTGCTCCCTTTTCTCCCTCAGCTGCTTCTGTTGTCTTTCCAGATTCTCCCATTCGGTGTCATAGAACTTTTTCATTGCTTTCATCTCTTGTTCGAGACGGCAACTCAATTGCTCTAATTGCTGTCGTAATTTGAAATAAGTTTGAGTTCGAGCTCGGTGTTCCTCAGTAATGTATATGTCTGTAACCTGAACAGACTCAGAATTCTCTGTCAAACTATGTTGTTGCTGTTCAGTGGAGTTCTGTTCTGCAACTTTGTTCTCCTCTGGAGCATAAGCCTTTATGCACGCCTTCGTTTTTCCAACCTTAGTCAGCAAGTCCATTTTAGCCTTGTCTTTCATACTTGGGTTGGACTTATCGTCATCCGTTTCAGAGTCTGAGCTGATTGTCCGCACCGAGTCCTCACTCGTTATTGCTTTTAGGTAGTGCCATTCCATGTCTATTTTCTTGATCCACTCCCATCCTAGAAGTGGTGGTCCTCCCTCAGGTAGTACATATAAGTCCATTCCTGGGTGTTCTTTGCCCCTGTCTCTCACCTTGACTCTTATCTTTCCCATGGGGTATACTTTATGCCCCATGTATGTCTGCAATACGAATTTGGTATCTCTCAAGGGTATATGTGAGAATAGCCGGTTGTAATCCCTTCGATTTATGACTGATAGGGCTGATCCAGTGTCCAACTCCATTTTTACTTGGACTCCGGCTATTTTTAGCATGACCCAGATAGTTTGTAGGTCAGCTTCCTTACTCACATTGTGAATTCTCAGACTACCCAGTTCCTGGCCGTTTGGGTCTGAATCCGAATTCTGTTCGTCTGAACTCTTCTCAGCCACCTTGTGTACTTTGTTGTACTTTTCCTGTGATGGCTTTTTTTGGTTGTTGGTCTTCTTTCCTGACCGGCATACTTTAGCTATGTGCCCCAGTTTGCCACATTTTCGACATTCCTGGTTTTTAAACCAGCATTGGTTCTGGTCATGTGTTGTCTTCCCACAACGATAACATTTCGTTGTACCCGAAGTAATTTGATCCACACTGAGTACCGCTGCCTTTAGCTGCATTTCCGCAGTTCCTTTCGCTGCGGCTTCGTGTGATGCTGCAATAAGGACAGCCCTATCAAGTGTAAGGTCGTTCTCTTCGAGCAGTCGCTTTTGCGTTCCTTCCTTCGACAACCCGCACACGAACTTGTCTCGCAATGCCTCTGTCAGATTTCCTCCAAACTGGCAGTATTTCGCTAATCTACGCAGTTCGACCAAGTATTCCGCGTTGCTTTCCTCTTTCCGTTGCGTTCTCGCATAAAATTTGAATCGTTCCGCCAACATCAGCGGTGTGGGGTTCAAGTGATCCTTCAGAACAGCAACAATATTAGCGAAGGCCTGATCCGCCGGTTTAGCCGGTCATAGAAGATGCCTCAATAGCCCGTATGTCTTTGCCCCCATTGCGTTTAATAAGGTGAGAGCTTTATCATCATCATCTATTTTATTGGCCTCACAATATATCTCGATACGTTCTACGTACGTGGCCCAATCTTCCACCTCGGCATCGAAGTTGTTGATGTTACCATGCTTAGGCATCTTCACTATCTCTCACTATCTTTCTGCTAAACAACAGGATTTCTCTTTAACTTTTTAACTTTTTCTTTTTTTTTTCCAAAAATGGCGGTTTCCCGCGCTTGTCTTCTTCCCCGCCTACTGGCAAAATGGCGGTTTCCCGCGCTTGTCTTCTTCCCCCCTACTGGCAAAATGGCGGTTTCCCGCTCCTGACTTCTTCCTCTGGTGGGAGGGGTAAGCTTTGCCCTCGGGCGATGACCGCTGGTTTACGGGGTTTGTAGCCTGTGCGCCGGCTTCAGTTTATTCTGAAGCGCGCGCTAGAAAAGCCGATCGCGTTCCTTGTTCCCCCCCCTTCTTCTTTTCGGCAGGGGCAACCGGCGCTGGGGACAACCAGTTGGCGTCGGACAGATCCAGCTCCTGGTCCTTCACGGCAGCTGCTGCAAGCCGCTGGCCGGAACCTCGCTCAGTCTCTCTCTCGGGCTCTGTCTCTCCCGCTCGCGCGGCTCTCGCTCGCTCTCTCTCGGGCTCTGTCTCTCCCGCTCGCTCGGCTCTCGCTCGCTCTCTCTCGGGCTCTGTCTCTCCCGCTCGCGCGGCTCTCCCTCAGCGGCTTTAAACGCCTCTCCCAGACCTCCCGCAGTCCGGTCCTTTCCTCCCCGGCTGCGGCTGATTCTTCGCGGGTTATTTAGTTATTTATTTATTTATTGCCTCCGCGCCTTATGATCCCGGTCGCAACGCCTCGCGGCCTCGGTAGGTGCCCGGCCTTTTTTGCTCCAATCGCGCCTCCCAGCCCTCTCGCAGTCCGGTGCTTTCCTCCCCGGCTGCGGCTGAGTTCTCCATGGCTTATTTATGTTTATATCTTCCCGCGCCTTACGATCCCGGTCGCAGCGCCTCGTGGTCGCGGTATATGTCCGGCCTTTTTCGTCGTCGCGGTCTAGTCATCTCACGACGCTCCCCAGCCCGCTTGTACCGCGGCTTCTGCTCCACGCTGCCCCAGTCTCAGCACCTCTGGGCCCGACTTCTGTCCGGCTCCTTTCCCCCTCGACCGTGGTCGAGTGCACCGCCCTTATCCTCCGTTTATTTGTTTCTATTTTCCCTTTACTCACAGTCACCGTGGCCGACTTGCTTCTCGTGTTGATCGGCTCACTCACCACCGTGGCAGAAGGGACAATCCGTGCCTGTTGCTGATGGAAGGCTGCGTGTCTGAAGTCTTCCTTCTTTCTTGCTGTGCAGACTCGAGTTTTCTCTCAGCAGAACAACGAGGGCGGTTGCCTCTTCTCGACGCTTCGTTAACTGCTTCGGACGTATTGCTGCACGCAGGGTAAGATCGAACTCGTCGCCACTGTAAAGTCTGTGGGTTGTATAGCGAAGTAATACACAGACTACAAGAGTAACATTAACAGGACTTTACTATTCGAAGGTCAGGGCGAATCTGCCCAATAAATTCTGCCACAGCACTTATATACCGGTGTGGTCACCACCGGTATTACAGTATACATCAGCCAACATAAAGTAGTGCAACACCTAAAATAGTTCTCTTAAAGGTGGACGTGTTGAGATACCGCGGCAAACGTGGGAGCCGAGACCAGAGCTATCGAAAACACAACTGCTTTATTCCAACCACATGACAAACAGGAACTAGAAAAGCCCGCGCATCCACTTAAATACTTCCCAGACAGGAAGTGCTCCCGGCAGCCTGGCCCTGCGGGAAACAAGTTGCTGGAGGAAAGGGCCCCCGGCTGGGGGCTTCTGCTTAGACTGTCTGTGCGGCCGTGAGCGGATTATGTCCAGTGGTGGCGTGTCGCCACAGAGCTCCCCCCAGAATCCGCTTAGGAGGAGTGGACGAGTCGTGACGGTGGTCTAATGGTTCTGCCACAGCGGCTCTGAGTGGTCGCTGGTCTGGTTGGTTGGGTCGGGCGGTTCGCCGCCGGCTGTGCTGGCTTGCCGGGGGGACGGCCTCTAGTTGGAGGCTGGGCCACGGGGACCTGTTCCCCTGGTTCTGTGTGTGCTGGTTTGAGCCGGTCGATGGAGACTGTCTCGACCCTGTCGCCGAGTCGCAGCTTGAAGACCTTGTCCCCGGTTTGTAGTACCTCGTACGGACCGTCGTACGGGGGTCGCAGGGGCCCGCGGTGCGCGTCGTGTCGCACGAAGACGAAGCGCGCCTGCTGTAAATTTGGCGGGACGTGAGGTGCAAGTTCGCCGTGTCGGTTGACCGGAAGTGGGGCGAACTGCTGAGCGGAAGAGAAAGAGTCGAGCCGCTGCTTTTCGGCCGACCAAGGCTTGGTAGGCTCCGGAAGGAATTCGCCTGGGACACGCAGCGGTTGTCCGTAGACTAACTCCGCTGCCGAGGACTGGAGGTCTTCCTTGACCGCGGTGCGTAGGCCGAGTAGCACCCACGGTAGGCGGTCAGTCCAGGTACTGTCCTGCAGGCCGGCGTGGAGTGAGGCCTTGAGTGACCTGTGGAAGCGTTCACAAAGTCCGTTGGCCTGCAGGTGGTACGCCGTGGTGCGGTGGAGCGTCACCCCGAGGTTGCGTGCTGTGGCCGTCCAGAGTTCGGAGGTGAACTGGGCGCCTCTGTCAGAGGTTATGTCAGCCGATACGCCGAACCTCGCAACCCAGGTGTTAACGAACGCCCTGGCGATGTCGGCTGTGGTGGTGGAGGTCAGCGGCACTGCCTCAGGCCAGCGTGTGTAGCGGTCGACCATCGTGAGGAGATAAGTTTGGCCTTGCGATGGCGGCAGGGGACCGACGATGTCGACGTGTACGTGGTCGAAGCGGCGACTGGGTACCTCGAAGTCTCCCAGGGGTGCTTTGGTGTGCAGCTGTACCTTAGCCCGTTGGCAGGTGAGGCAGGAGGTGGCCCAAGTCCGAACATCTCTGCTGAGGCCGCGCCAGACGAAATGCTTGGAGAGGAGTTTGACGGATGCGCGGGAACCTGGGTGAGAGAGCCCGTGGAGCGCGTCGAAGACGCGGCGGCGCCAGGTCTCAGGGACGACCGGCCTGGGTTGGCCGAGTGAGACGTCGCACGTGACTGCCGTGGCTTCGGGCCCGTGCGCGACCTTGGCTAGGCGTAGCCCTGGCAGGCTGGTAGCCGCCGAGAGGAGGTCTGGGTCCGTGAGCTGGGCCGCTGCTAGTTGTGCGTAGTCAACCGCGAGGCGATTCGCACAGACGGCGGGACAGGAAAGGCAGTTGGCGACCACGTTGTCTCTACCGGAGACGTGCTGAATGTCCGTAGTAAACTCGGAGACGGCCGCGAGCTGGCGTTGCTGCCTAGCAGACCAGGGTTCGGTGTGCTTGGCCATCGCGTATGTGAGTGGCTTGTGGTCCACATACGCGGTGAAGGGGCGGCCTTCCAGGAGGAACCTGAAATGGCGGACCGACAGGTGGAGTGCGAGAAGCTCGCGGTCAAAAGTGGAGTATTTGACCTCCGGGGGGCGCAGTTGGTGGCTGTAGAAGGCAAGTGGCTGCCACGCGCCATTGACCCACTGCTCGAACACGGCCCCGACCGCGTGGTCGGAGGCGTCGGTGGTGAGCGCGACCCGGGCATCGGCCCTCGGGTGCGCGAGCAGAGTGGCGTCGGCGAGCGCGTTTTTGGTGGCGTCGAAGGCAGCTGCCGTGTCAGTGGTCCAGGCTACGTCCATCTTGCCGGATTTTCCTCGGAGGGAGTCGTATAGGGGCTTCATGAGGGCTGCGGCTCTGGGAATGAACCTGTTGTAGAAGTTCACCATCCCGAGGAACTCCTGGAGGCCCTTGATGGTTGTGGGGCGGGGGAATTGCTGGACGGCCTGCACCTTGTTGGGCAGGGGGACGGCCCCAGCAGGGGTGATGTGGTGATCGAGAAAATCGATCTCAGTTAGGCCGAATTGGCACTTCGCCGGGCTGAGGATGAGCCCGTGTTGGGCTAGGCGCCCGAACAGGATGCGAAGGTGTTCGAGGTGTTCCTGTTTGGAGGAGCTGGCCACGAGAATGTCGTCTAGATAGACGAATAGGAAGTTCAGGTCCCGGAGGACTGAGTCCATAAGGCGCTGGAAAGCCTGTGCTGCATTCTTGAGGCCGAAGGGCATCCTCAGGAACTCGAACAGGCCGAATGGGGTGATGACGGCCGTTTTGGGGATGTCCGCGGGGTGTACGGGGACTTGGTGGTAACCGCGCACCAGGTCGACTTTGGAAAAGACGGTTCGTCCGGCCAGTCGGGCCGAGAAGTCCTGGATGTGTGGCACCAGGTATCGATCGGGGGTGGTGGCGTCGTTGAGGCGGCGGTAGTCCCTGCAAGGGCGCCAGCCTCCGCTGGGCTTGGGGGCGATGTGGAGGGGCGAGGCCCAAGGGCTGCTGGAGCGGCGGATGATGCCGAGTTGTTCCATGTTGGTGAACTCGGCCCGCGCGATTTCCAGCCTGGCCGGGTTGAGTCTGCGGGCGTGGGCAGAAACTGGGGGGCCGGTGGTGGGGATATAGTGTTCCACACCGTGCTTGGCGGCTTTGGCCGAAAAGGTCGGGTTAGTGAGGGCGGGAAACTCAGCTACGAGTGCCGAGTAGTCGTCCGTGGCTCTGGCGAGGCAGTAGGTCATCAGGCCGGCCGAACGGGCCAGGGTAAAGGCGCCGGGGATGGGGGCCATAGTGTTGATGTCGACGAGGCGGTGCCTCGGAATGTCGACAAGGAGGCCGTGGGCGCGTAGGAAGTCGGCGCCGATGAGTGGGCAGAGGACCTTGGCCGTGAGGAACTCCCAGCGGTAGCGGCGGCCCGCGAGGTCGAGCGTGACCATGCGGGTGCCATATGTGCGGATTTCAGAGCCGTTGGCTGCAGCCAGTGTGATACCCCGTGTGCCGCGTTGGATCTCGAGGGCGGAGGCGGGGGTGATGCTGTGCTGGGCCCCTGTGTCGCACAGAAATCGGCGGTTGGTTCTGTCGTCAGTGACGTACAGTAGGGGCTCCTTCTGCCCCGCGGCCATCGCGGGGGCCGGTGCGGGGGGGGGTTTGAAGGAACACGGTGGCGTGCAGCGTTGAGCCCTAGCGCTAAAACGGGTGTGGTAGTAGCAGTGACCCGGAGTGGTAGGGCGGTCGGGCCTAGCGGCCCGGGAAGACCGCGTGGTCGTTGCCGTGAGGTCGGGCGCGACGTCGCGAGCAGCCTGTGCAGAGAGCAGCTGGTCGGCCTTTTCGGCTATATCATTCAGGTCCGTGGAGTCAGACTCCACAATGAGCGGGCGGATGCTGGCGGGGAGCTGCCGAATGAAAAGCGTGCGAAAAAGGGCGCCGGGATTTTTGTCGTCTGAGAGGGACAGCATGTGGGAAAGCAGGTCTGATGGTGAAGCATCACCAAGGCCGGGGAGGTCCAGGAGTTGGCAGTGGCGCTGGTAAGAGGACGTTTGAAATTTTTTAAGTAGCGCAGCCTTCAGATGTTCGTACTTGCCCTCCGTTGGTGGATTCTGCAGCGCTGCCCAAACCTTGGGGACTGTAGCGTAGGTGAGTGAGGCGACGAGGTAGTCGTACTTCGTGGCGTCGACTGTAATGCCTTTCAGCCGGAATCTGGACTCAGCTTGAACGAACCAGGCTTCGGTGAGGTTCTCCCAAAAGTCTGGTAATTTAACCGTGACTGCGTTTGTATCCGCCATGCTAGCTTAGGATTCGTCCTGAGCGTCGGGGTCACCAGTGTTGAGATACCGCGGCAAACGTGGGAGCCGAGACCAGAGCTATCGAAAACACAACTGCTTTATTCCAACCACATGACAAACAGGAACTAGAAAAGCCCGCGCATCCACTTAAATACTTCCCAGACAGGAAGTGCTCCCGGCAGCCTGTCCCTGCGGGAAACAAGTTGCTGGAGGAAAGGGCCCCCGGCTGGGGGCTTCTGCTTAGACTGTCTGTGCCGCCGTGAGCGGATTATGTCCAGCGGTGGCGTGTCGCCACAGACGGTTACATACAATAGTTCTCTTAAAGGTAGAACGGTTACATACACTACAGAGAGTAGATTGGATTTGCCCTGCTCTTTGTAGATAGGACATACCTGGGCAGTTTTCCACATTGTCGGATAGATGCCAGTGTTGTAGTTGTACTGGAACAGCTTGCCAAAGGCACGGCTAGTTCTGGAGCGCAATGTCTTCAGCACGATAGCTGGGATGTTGTCGGGGCCCATAGTCTTTATTGTATCCAGTGCAGACAGCTGTTTCTTGATATCATGTAGAGTGAATCGAATTGGCTGAAGACTGGCTTCTGTGATGATGGGGACCTCAGGAGGAGGCCGATAAGGATCATCCACTCGGCACTTCTGGCTGAAGATGGTTGCAAACGCTTCAGCCTTGGCTTTTGCACTCACGTGCTGGGCTCCACCATCATTGAGGATGGGGATATTCATGGAGCATCCTCCTCCTTTTAGTTGTTTAATGGTCCACCACCATTCACAACTGGATGTGGTTGGACTGCAGAGCTTTGATCTGATCCATTGATTGTGGGATCGCTTAGATCTGTCTGTAACATGTTGCTTCTGCTTTTTAGCATGCATGTAGTCCTGTGCTGCAGCTTCCCCAGGTTGGCACCACATACTTTTTACGTACACCTGCTGCTGCTCCTGGCATACTCGCCTACACTCCTTATTGAACCAGGGTTGGTCCCCTGGCTTGATGGTAATGGTAGAGTGTGGGATATGCCAGGCCATGAGGTTACAGATTGTGGTGGAATACAATTCTGCTGCTGCTGATGTCCCACAGCGCCTCGTGGATCCCAGTTTTGAGCTGCTAGATCTGATCTGAATCTATCCCATTTAGCACGGTGGTAGTGCCACACAACACGATGGAGGGTGTCCTCAGTGTGAAGCTGAATTTGTCTCCGCAATGACTGCTACCAATACTGTGGTCACTGCTAGCAATGCTGTCATGGACCGATGCATCCGCAACAGGTAGATTGGTGAGGACGCTGTCAAGTAGGTTTTTCCCTCGTGTTGGTTCTCTCACCACCTGTCGCAGGCCCAGACTGGCAGCTGTGTCCTTCAGGACACAACCAATTCAGTCAGTAGTGGTGCAACCGAGACACTTTTGGTGATGGACATTGAAGTTCCCCACTCAGAGTACATTTTGTGCCCTTGCTAATTCACTGCTTTTTTCAAGTGGTGTTCAACATGGAGGAGTACTGATTCTGGAAGGAAGGGGAGGTGGGGTGGCTATGCTAATAAAGGAAGGAATCACTGTAATACAGAGAAATGATATTGGGTCAAAAGATCTGGATAATGAAACAGTTTGGGTGGAGGTAAGGAATAATAAGGGGAAAAAAACACTAGTGGGCGTAGTCTATAGGCCGCCGAACAGTGGCAACTCTGTTGGACGGAGTATCAATCAGGAAATAGTTGAGGCTTGTAATAAGGGAACATCTATAATTATGGGGGATTTTAACTATCATATTAATTGGACAAATCAAACTGGGCAGGGCTGCCTTGAGGATGAGTTCATTGAGTGTATTAGGGATGGGTTTCTTGAGCAGTATGTTGCTGGGCTGACCAGGGGGCAAGCAACCTTAGATCTGGTCCTGTGTAACGAGACGGGATTAATTAAAAATGTCCTAGTAAAGGATCCCCTTGGAATGAGTGACCATAACATGGTTGAATTCCATATTCAATTGGAGGGTGAGAAGGTTGGATCTCAAACAAGCATGCTGAGCTTGAATAAAGGAGACTATGAAGGTATGAGAGCGGAATTGAGTAGAGTGGATTGGGAAAATAGATTAAAGGGTAAGATGATACATGATCAGTGGTGTACATTTAAGGAGTTATTTTACAACTTCCAAAAAATATATATTCCACTGAGAAGAAAAGGGTGTAAAAGAAAAGACAGCCATCCATGGCTAAGTAAAGAAATTAAGGATAGTATTCGACTAAAAACAAGGGCATATAAGGTAGCCAAATCTAGTGGGAGGATAGAGGATTGGGAAAACTTTAAAAGAGAGCAAAAAATAACAAAAAGATTGATTAAGAAAGGGAAGATAGATTATGAAAGTAAATTAGCAAAAAATATAAAAACAGATAGTAAGAGTTTTTATAGTTATATAAAAAGAAAAAGGGTGGCTAAAGTAAATGTTGGTCCCTTAGAGGATGAGACCGGGAAATTAATGGTGGGAAATATGGAGATGGCAAAAACACTGAATGAATATTTTACATCAGTCTTTACAGTAGAAGACACTAAGAATATCCCAACACTGGACAAACAGGGGGCTAAAGGGGGGGAGGAGCTAAGCATGATCAAAATCACTAAAGAAGTGGTACTCGGTAAAATAATGGGACTCAAGGCGGATAAATCACTTGGACCTGATGGCTTACATCCTAGGGTCTTGAGGGAAGTGGCAGTAGAGATTGTGGATGCATTGGTAATAATTTTCCAAAACTCCCTGGACTCGGCAAAGGTCCCGGCAGACTGGAAAACTGCAAATGTAACACCCTTATTTAAAAAGGGCAGTGGACAGAAGGCTGGAAACTATAGACCGGTTAGCCTAACATCTGTGGTAGGTAAAATGTTGGAGTCCATTATTAAGGAGACAGTAGCAGGACATTTGGATAATCATAATTTAATAGGACAAAGTCAGCATGGTTTTATGAAGGGGAAGTCATGTTTGACAAAATTTGCTGGAGTTCTTTGAGGAAGTAACGTATAGGGTGGATAAAGGGGAACCAGTGGACGTAGTGTATTTAGACTTCCAAAAGGCATTTGACAAGGTGCCACACAAAAGATTATTGCTTAAGATAAAAAATCACGGGATTGGGGGTAATATTCTGGCATGGATAGAGGATTGGCTATCTAACAGAAGGCAGAGAGTTGGGATAAATGGTTCATTCTCAGACTGGCAATCAGTAACTAGTGGTGTTCCGCAGGGGTCAGTGCTGGGTCCCCAACTCTTTACAATCTATATTAACGATTTGGAGGAGGGGACCGAGTGTAACATATCAAAGTTTGCAGATGATACTAAGATGGGAGGGAAAGTAGTGAGTGAGGAGGACATAAAAAACCTGCAAGGGGACATAGACAGGCTAAGTAAGTGGGCAGAGATTTGGCAGATGGAATACAATACTGGAAAGTGTGAGGTTATGCACTTTGGCAGGAAAAATAGTAGAGCAAGTTATTATCTTAATGGCAAGAAACTGGAAAGTACTGAAATACAAAGGGATCTGGGGGTCCTGGTGCACGAAACTCAAAAGGTTAGTATGCAGGTGCAGCAAATGATTAAGAAGGCCAATGGAATGTTGGCTTTCATTGCTAGGGGGATGGAATAAAAAAATAGGGAGGTATTGCTTCAGTTGTACAAGTTATTGGTGAGACCGCACCTGGAATACTGCGTACAGTTTTGGTGTCCATACTTAAGAAAGGACATACTTTCTCTCGAGTCAGTACAAAGAAGGTTCACTCGGTTAATCCCGGGGATGAGGGGATGGACATATGAGGAGAGGTTGAGTAGATTGGGACTCTACTCATTGGAGTTCAGAAGAATGAAAGGCGATCTTATTGAAACATATAAGATTGTGAAGGGGTTGGATCGGGTGGATGCGGGGAAGATGTTCCCAATGATGGGTGAAACTAGAACTAGGGGGCATAGTCTTAGGATAAGGGGCTGCTCT
Source organism: Somniosus microcephalus (assembly GCF_052327205.1). Taxonomy (NCBI): domain Eukaryota; kingdom Metazoa; phylum Chordata; class Chondrichthyes; order Squaliformes; family Somniosidae; genus Somniosus; species Somniosus microcephalus. The sequence continues at coordinate 140,702,290 of NC_140997.1, forward strand.
TTCAAAACTGAGATGAGGAGGAACTACTTCACTCAGAGGGTGGTAGATCCATGGAATATGCTGCCCCAAAAAGCTGTAGAAACTACATCATTACATAAATTTAAAACAGAAATAGACAGTTTCCTAGAAGTAAAGGGAATTAAAGGTTACGGGGAGCGGGCAGGAAATTGGACATGAGTCTAGGTTCGGATCGGTCATGGCCCTGTGGGTAGCGGAGTGGGCCCAGGGGCCGTGTAGCCTGATCCTGCTCCTATTTCGTGTGTCTAATTCTGTTAGATTCAGGAGATGGTTCTGTGATAGTGGATTGGCGGTTAGGATCAGATCAGCCATGATCTTATTGAATGGCGGAGCAGGCTCGAGGGGCCGATTGGCCTACTCCTGCTCCTATTTCTTATGTTCTTATGTTCTTATTTGCTGAGGGATGGCGGTAGGTGGTAATCAGCAGGAGGTTTCCTTGCCACTGTCAACGACACCTTCCATCACTTTGCTGATGATTGAGAGTAGACTGACAGGACGGTAATTGGATTTGTCCTGCTTTTTGTGGACACGACATACCTGAGCAGTTTTCCACATTGTCAGGTAGATGCCAGTGTTGTAGCTGTACTGGAACAGCTTGGCTAGAGGCGCGGCTAGTTCTGGAGCACATGCCTTCAGCACGATAGTCGAGATGTTGTCGGGGCCCATAGCCTTTGCTGTATCCAGTGCACTCAGCCGTTTCTTGATATCATGTGAAGTGAATCGAATTGGCTGAAAACTGGCTTCTGTGATAGAGGAGACCTCAGGAGGAGGCCGATATGGATCATCCACTCGGCATTTCTGGCTGAAGATTGGTGCAAGCACTTCAGCCTTGTCTTTTGCACTCACGTGCTGGGCACCGCCATCATTGAAGATGAAGATGAGGGTATTCATGGAGCCTCCTCCTCCCGTTAGTTGTTTAATTGTCCACCACCATTCACGACTGGATGTGACAGGACTGCTTAGCTCTGTCTATAGTATGCTGCTTCCACTGTTTAGCATGCATATAGTCCTGTGTTGCAACTCAGCTGCTGCTGATGACTCACAGCACCTCATGGATGCCCAGTTTCGATCTACTAGATTTGTTCTGAATTTATCCCATTTAGCACGGTGGTAGTGCCACACAACACGATGGAGGGTGTCCTCAGTGTGAAGACGGGACTTCGTCTCCACAATGACTGTGCGATGGTCACTGCTACCAATGCTGTCATGGACAGATGCATCTGCGACAGGTAGATTGGTGAGGACGAGGTCAAGTAGGTTTTTCCCTCGTGTTGGTTCTCTCACCACCTGTCGCAGGCACAGACTGGCAGCTATATCCTTCAGGACTCGGCCAGCTCGGTCAGTAGTGGTGCTACCGAGCCACTTTTGGTGATGGACATTGAAGTCCGCCACTCAGAGTACATTTTGTGCCCTTGCTACTCTCACTGCTTCTTTCAAGTGGTGTTCAACATGGAGGAGTACTGATTCATCAGCTGACGGAGGGCGGTAGGTGGTAATCAGCAGGAGGTTTCCTTGCCCTTACTTGACCTGCAGCCATGAAGCTTCATGGGGTCCAGGGTCAATGTTGAGGACTCCCAGAGCCACGCCCTCCCAAATGTATACCACTGTGCCACCACCCCTGTCCTGCTGGTGGGACAGGGCATACCCAGGGATGGTGATGGAGGAGTCTGGAACATTGGCTGAAAGATATGATTCTGTGAGTATGACTACGTCAGGCTGTAGCTTGACTAGTCTGTGGGACAACTCTCCCAATTTTGGCACAAGTCCCCAGATGTTGGTGAGGAGGACTTTTCAGGGTGGACTGGGATGGGTGTGCCATTGTCGTGTCTGAAGCCGATGCCGGAGTCGATGCCAGGTGGTCCGTCCGGTTATATTGTTATTATTGTTTTTCATAGCTGTTTGTTACAACTGAGTGGCTTGCTAGGCCATTTCAAAGGGCAGGTAAGAGTCAACCACATTGCTGTGGGTCTGGAGTCATATATAGGCCAGACCAGGTAAGGACGGCAGATTTCCTCCTCTAATGGACATTAATGAACCAGATGGGTTTTTACGAAAATGTGATAGTTTCATGGTTACCATTACTGATACTAGCTTTTTATTCCAGATTTATTTAATTAACTGAATTTAAATTCCCCAGCTGTCATGTTGGGATTTGAACTCACGTCCCTGGGTCATTAGTCCTTGTGGTAGCGAGTTCCACACTCTAACCACTCTCTGGGTAAAGAAGTTTCTCCTGAATTCCCTATTGGATTTATTAGTGACTGCCTTTTAGTTGTGGCCCCTAGTTTTGGTCTCGCCCACAAGTGAGAACATCTCTACGTTTAACCTATCAAACACTTTCATAGGCCGAGATGTTGCAGGGGGTTAGCGGGCGGGATCGGTGGCGGGTCAGGTGGGAAAGCGTTTTTTTTTTGACAGCGGGTCAGGATCCCGCTGTCAATCCGCCACAATGCACCTTTCCCAATGTCGGGTCTGTCAATGTTGAGCAGACCTGACCAGTAGTGGCAGGGGACCCAATTAAAGTCATTACCATCTGGTTGACAAATGCTTAACAGGCTTTTTTAACTTACCTTTTGACTTTAACTGCATTACCACGGGAACCACACTGTTCAGGGACCACTGTCAACCTGAGGCGGGAGTTCAGTGGCCATTGCTCCAGCTGATTACTTGACTGCTTCAAAGGTAGAGTAAAAGCTCCCACCTGACAGAACATCACTTTCCTCAGCCACAAGTTTTTTCTCAGTCCATTTCCAGCACAGATTCTGCAGGCTTTCCACGTTCCACTCTCCATCCAGTATCACCTCATTGGAAGAACTCTCTCACCATTGACAGAATGCTTCTGTCATCTCATTGTCAGTGTTTGCAGCACCTCAATGCTGTGGAACACCGACAGCACAAACGTCGAAAGTAAGATGACCAAGGTCCCTTTAAGGAAACCAGCTCAAGATGCATCATGAATGACGTCACCGCTCCTTCTAATTGGGCTGGGAAATGCGCTGGCCGGGCTTAACTAGCTCCATTGAGGTAACTTAATTTTCCACAGCGGGATGGAGCCAGCAGCGGGGCCGCGGCCCGCCACCGACATCGCCTGCCCCGGATCCACTGTGGTAAAGAAAATCTCGGCCATAATCTTAAAGACCTCTATCAGGTCACCCTTCTCTTTTCTAGAGAAAAGGTCCCCAGCTTATTCAATCTTTCCTGATAGTTCTAACCTCTCAGTTCTGGTATCATCCTTGTAAATCTTCTTTGCACCTTCTCCAGTGTTTCTATATCCTTTTTATAAGATGGAGACCAGAGCTGTTCACAGTGCTCCAAGTGTGGCCTAAGCAAGGTTGTATATAAGTTCAACATAACTTCACTGTTTTTTAATTCTATCCTTCTAAAAATGAACCCCAGAGCATTTTTAATGGCCTTATTAATCAGCATCGCTACTTTTAGTGATTTGTGTATCTGATTGGTTCATACGCAAACTTGTGGCGGAGCCACTAAAGGACTCAGATCGTTTGTATATAATTCCCTTTAACAACATGTTAGCTACAGCCTGAGTCTGTATCTTTATTTATACTGTTTACTTGTACAGAGCATGATTACTTTAACAGCGCGGGTAAACGCGATGATGTCACGCCGTTCATGACGTGATCCCCCACTGGCGGGAAGAACGTGATGACATCATGACGTCAACCACGGGACTACCCGAGCAGTCTTCGTGGAGCCTCCGAACTGAGCAGACCTACACTCGATGTTCTCCTGTAGTTACTTGTTTAAACCTGTTAGTTTCCATTAAACTTCGTTTTGTTTGAGCGCCTGCGTGGACCTCAGTCTTTGGATAGGAACTAGACATTCCTACATTGGTGACCCCGACTTTTGCGAACGGTTTTCGCAGAAGATACTCAACATAGAAACGAACGCCGTTACCTTGAAGCTACCGTAGTTCTGGGAGCAACAGCCAGCTGCGTCGTTCATCCAGGCTGAAGCCCAGTTCGCCATCAGGGACATCGTTGTGGATCAGATCCGTTATTATTAAGTGGTCTCTGCCCTCGACAGCGCCACAGCCTCGCGGATCGTCAGCCTACTCGGTAGTCCGCCTACTGATCGCAAGTATGACACGTTAAAGGCGCGGTTGCTACAGGTCTTCGGGCTCACGAAGTCAGAGCACGCCCGCCGGCTGTTCGCTATGCCCGGCCTCGGGGACTCCAAGCCTTCCGAGCTCATGAGCCAAATGCTCATGCTCCTCGGTTCCAAACCGGAATGCTTCCTCTTCAGGGAGCTATTCCTCTGCGAACTACCGGAGCAAGTTCAGGCTGCCCTAGCCAGGTCCGAAGCCACAGACTGTGTGGAGCTTGCTGCCGAAGCGGACAAGATTTTCGCGGTGACACAGCAGCACTGCACTGCCACGAGGAGCCCATCCCCCACAGACGCTGCTCCAGCTCCTCGATCAGCAGGGTTGTTCTTCTACCATGCCCGTTTTGGCGCGAAAGCAAGATGCTGCCACCCTCTCTGCAGCTTTTCTCTCAAAAAAACCCCATCTACAGCAACCCTGGCGAAAGAGGACCGGGTCGAACGAGCGCCCCACGGCTGCGATGGCCATCGGAGATTCGGGAAAGCTTCTCTTCATCACCGACTCCCTATCTGGTCGACGTTTCCTTTGCGACACCGGGGCGCAGTGTAGCATCCTACCTGCATCAAATCTCGATATACAAGCTGGGGGCCGCGGCCCCTCCCTCATGGCGGCTAATGGCGCGGACATTCGGACCTTCGGAAGGCGGCGGGTTCAGGTGTGTCTCGGCGGCCAGCGCTTCCACTGGGAATTCATCACGGCCAAAGTCTCGCAGGCCATCCTTGGGGCGGATTTTTTGTGCGCCAACGGCCTCCTGGTTGATGTCAGGCACCGCCGGTTGATCAACGCGGCCACGTTCCACTCCATCCCATGCCACCACGGTAACGCCATGCCGCGCACTGTCTCCTGTGCGTTCCCACCTCCGGATGACTTCACTCGCCTCCTCGGAGAGTTCCCAGATCTGACTAAGTCGCTGTGCACCCGCAAGACCGCAGTCATCACCCCATTCGGCCTGTTTGAATTTCTGCGGATGCCGTTTGGCTTGAAGAACGCTGCACAGGCTTTCCAGCTCTTGATGGACTCCGTGCTTTGGGACCTAAAATTCCTCTTCGTCTACCTCGACGACATCCTCATCGCCAGCCCTAGCAAAGAGGAGCACTTCTGCCATTTGCGCACCCTCTTTACACGCCTCAGTCAACACGGTTTGATTATCAACCCGGCCAAGTGCCAGTTCGGCCTGCAGCGGATTGATTTCTTGGGCCACCGCATTACATCAGGTGGCGCAATCCCCTTACAGACGAAGGTCGAGGCGGTTACATCTTTCCCGCGCCCACAGACCATCAAGGCCCGACAAGAGTTCCTCGGGATGGTCAATTTTTATCACCGGTTCGTCCCTAAGGCGGCTCTGCTTATGTAGCCCTTGTACGAGGCCGTCAAGGCCAAGTCTGGTAAGGATCCGATCAGCTGGATGGCCGAGATGGACCGGGCGTTCGTCGACACCAAAGGGGCCTTGGCCAATGCAACCCTGCTGGTGCACCAGCTTCTAGGTGCCACCATCACCCTTATCACCGACGCGTCGGACTACGCAATCGGCGCAGTGCAGGAACAGTGGGTGAATGGGACGTGGCAACCGCTGGTGTTTTTCAGCCATCAACTACGGCGAAACGAAAGAAAGTACAGCACTTTTGACCGGGAGTTGCTGGCCCTTTTTCTAGCCATCCGCCATTTCCGGTTCTTACTAGAGGGACATCCGTTCACGGCTTTTGTAGACCACAAGCCACTAACGTTCGCTATGGCCAAGACCGCAGAACCGTGGTCAGCTCGGCAACAACGTCACCTGACGTTCATTTCAGAATTCACCACGGACATTCAGCATTTGTCCGGTAAGGACAACCTGGTGGCGGATTGCCTCTCCCGCGTGACTGTGCACGCAGTCCAACTCGGAATCGACTATGCCCCCATGGCTGCGGATCAAGCCTCGGACCCAGAGGTCCAAGCATACAGAACCAGCCCTTCTAGCTTCCAAGCAGCTGATGTCACATTCCATGCCGCAGGCACCAAGCTACTTTGCGACGTCTCCATGGGAGCTCCCCGCCCTATCGTACCAGTCGCCTGGTGCCGAAAAGTGTTCAACGCCATACAAGGGTTGTTACACCCTGGCCTGAAGGCCTCGCAAAGGCTGATGTCGTCAAAATTCGTCTGGAGGGGTGTGCACCTGGATGTCCGCGACTGGGCCAACACCTGCGTGGTCTGCCAAAAGGCCAAGGTACAGCGTCATGTAAAAGCTCCATTGGCCACTTTTGTGGTTCCGGAGCGTCGGTTCGACCACGTGAATGTGGACCTCATGGGGCCGCTTCCACCTTCTCAAGGTTTTACACACATCCTCACAATGGTAGACCGCACCACTAGATGGCCAGAGGCAGTTCCGTTGATTTCCACCACTTCGGCAGACGTAGCCAGAGCTTTCATCTCCTCTTGGGTTGCTCGTTTCGGGGTACCGGCGGACATCTCTTCCGATCGTGGACCGCAGTTTTCCTCTGAGCTCTGGAACGCTGTGGCTCAGGGGCTCAGCTCAAACTACATCGCACCACCGCCTATCATCCACAGGCGAACGGCCTGTGCGAACGATTCCACAGGTCACTCAAAGCCGCTCTGCGGGCCAGTCTTCAAAACGCAGGATGGGTGGACAGACTTCCATGGGTCCTTTTAGGTCTTCGTACGGCGGCCAAAGAATATTTGCAATCATCCTCGGTGGAACTCGTATATGGCCAGCCACTCCGAGTACCAGGGGATTTCATCCCGTCTCCAGCAGAGCCATGGTCTGCATCCCAGCAACTCGTCAGCCACCAGGAGGCAGCCAGATGTTTCGCTCCAGTGCCTATGTCGCATCACAGCTTACAGAGCTCCCATGTTCCAGCTGAGCTGAAGAGTGCCGAGTACGTGTTTATCCGCCACGACGCCCATCGGGATCCGCTAAAGCCCCCTTACACTGGTCTCTTCCGCGTCATAGAGCCGGGAGACAAAACCTTTTTGGTCGATATCGGAGGTAAACCGGACCACATTTCGGTTGACTGGTTGAAGCTGGCACTCTTAGACCTGGACTGCCCAGTCGAGATCGCTCAACTGCCAAAACGTGGCCGACCGCCCACAGTCGCCATGCCAGATCCACCACAACCGCCCGCCAGCTCGACCACCGCCCATCAGCTTCCACTTCAGGGTTACAGAAGTCGCTCGGACAGGCTTGTCAGGCCTCCTCGCCGTCTCACTTTTGCTGTTAAAGACAATTCTGGGGGGGTGCATGTGGCGGAACCACTAAAGGACTCAGATCGTTTGTATATAATTCCCTTTAACAACATATTAGCTACACCCTGAGTCTGTATCTTTATTTATACTGTTTACTTGTACAGAGCGTGATTACTTTAACAGCGCGGGTAAACGCGATGACGTCATGCCGTTCATCACGTGATCCCCCACTGGCGGGAAGAACGTGAACCACGGGACCGCCCGAGCAGTCCTCGTGCAGCCTCCGAACTGAGCAGACCTACACTCGATGTTCTCCTGTAGTTACTTGTTTAAACCTGTTAGTTTCCATTAAACTTCGTTTTGTTTGAGCGCCTGAGTGGACCTCAGTCTTTGGGTAGGAACTAGACATTCCTACAAACTCATTAAATGAGATTCAAATGTATTAATTGTAACGTGGTCAGATTTCCAAAAAAGGTGATGGCAAACCAATTAAACCACTCAAAATACTTGTTGAGAATGCTTTTGTCTACTATTTTATTCCTCAGTCTGCTGACTACAGGTTCAAAATAAGGTTTCTAACTTTTAAAAAACATACATTTCACGCATGACTAAACGTGCCTATAACATTGTCTCCCATGTCTTTGAGCAGTTCATTGAGGTTTTAATTTGAAGGCCTCAGCCTCTTTGTAAGCCCTGGAAAGAGTAGGAGAGAAGATAAATGAAGAAATAATGGTTAAAATGGCATGAAGCTTGAGTCTTAAAAGCCTGAAGGGATGCAGTAAGAAAGGTAGAGTGAGGGAGGTCTGCAGCTCGAAGTCCAGGAAAGAATGGGTTAGAGTAGGAGAGGGTGCACTGACTTGGGATTTCAGAGGAGGAAGAGCACGTAATGATAAAAGGGAGAAACAAGGATGATTGACATTCCATACATTCAGTGGAAGGAATATGTGGGGTTTGTTATTCAGTTCAGTTATTAACAAAGTATAAAAGACTGCAGAGCTTCAAAACATGTCATTTGTATTCGTCTGTCATTTTTTCAGTACACAGGCTGCAATTGTCATTGTACATTTCCAGGCACATGAGAAACAAGCAAAGGAACTTCCTCTACTTAACTATGGATTCAAAGTTGCGCCAATATTGATACAGAATATATTGTCAGACCAGCTATTGGAACTTTTGGGCACAAGTGCCAGAGAATGCTGAAGAATCCCATGTCTGTGTCACGGATGCATCTCTCCTGAACCACTGCCATCATATGTACGTTGAAACCTTTTGGATATCTTCACTGCCAGCTAACAGAATTAAAAGCTAAAGAATATTCTTCTCGTGCACCTCACCCTTCCTTAATATAACTTCATGAAATGTATTATTAAGTATAATGAACTGCATATAAACAGCTATGATTATTTCTTGCCTTTATGCTCGTTGTGAGTAATACTATTTGCCACAATTGAGGACTGTCACCAATATGATTTGACCTTCCAGCTCCTTGGCAGAGAGCGTGGGGACGGAATGGGGCTTTTAAACCCAAGAAAATGAGAGTAAAATTAAATTCTTCAAAGGAAATTAAATTGAACTTAAAAAAAAATCTGATGAAATTGGATATTGTCTCAATTAATCTGTCAACGTTTATATGAAGTGGGACAGGGGCCAATCATTGGACAGGCCTCAGAATATGCGTGTTTATTAAAAAAAAGAGACAAGTAAATCACAAGCAGCCTGTTTATTCCAAGTCAGCCCATCACAGTTAATTGAGGCAGATTGCTGCTGACAGCCAGGTCATGGTGGCTGGAAAAGGCGGCCAGTATATTATCAGACAGGATCGGGACTCCATTCTACGCAAGGGCTTGGAGCCAGTAACAGAATGTTAGTCCTGGAACTTTCAGCAGTCTTTGCACGATTGAGAAATCGAGGTGAGGGGCCAAGGCCCACGGTGCAGGACACCAGCAAGGGCCTGGGAGGGTAGGAGCGGTAAATCAAGACGTTGCGGTTCGGTGACACCAACCTTGGGTTTAAAAGCCTGCAGCGAGCAGGAGGAAGGGAAGACCAAGGGAGGTGAGGAATTCCACAATATGAGGTGCTGGGACAGAAAGGAATGGAGTAAGCGTTAAAGAAAGAACTTGCATTTCTAAAGCGCTTTTCACGACCTTGGAACGTCTCAAAGCATTTTATAGCCATTGAAGTACTCTAAGTGTCGCCATTGTTAATGTAGAAAGAACAGCAGCCAGTTTGCGCACAGCAAGGTCATATAAACAGCAATGTGATAATGACCAGATAATCTGTTTTAGTGATGTTGGTAGAGGGATAAATATTGGCCAGGACACGGAGTAGAACTCCCTTGCTCTTCCTCGAAATAGTGCCATGGGATCTTTTACATCCAATTGAGAGGGCCGACAGGGCCTCAGTTCACTGTTTCATCTGAAAGATAACGGCCCAGAACTTGGTGTCGGGGGCTTGCCGCGCGTGCAAGCCCCCGATCTGCACTCACCCTGCGCGCTGACATCTGAAGCCCGGGCCTGCTTGCATTTCCTGTCACAGGCCTGGTTCAGATGTCAGTGCTTACCTGATCCAGCGGCGTAGTTAGTGCGATGTGCTGGCTAGGATCAGGTGAGCACTGTACAACCAATCAGGGGAGGGGAAGGTTCATTCATGAGTTTGAGAGTAAGAACTGTCAAACTTATGAAAGCTATGGGGGCCCAAAACATTATTTAAACTTTAAATAAAAATTTAAAAAACATCCCAATCATTAAATTAAGTATAAATAAGTTAAAAAAAATAATTTAAACAATAATTTTTTTGAAACATTTTTTTTTAATAAAAAGGGTCTAAAACTAAACTTACCTTATTGTAGATTCTTTAAAATAATAAACCTGTGGAAATTTTTTTTCTAAATTGCACTAAAACACCACTTACCTGTAAAAATAAATACTTACGTGTGCTTTTTACAAGCGTAAAGACCGGAGGCCTTTACACATGCGCAAATCCCCCAAAACAGAGGAAATCCAAGACGCACGCGCTGCCCCCTACAGCGCACACGCTAGCCTCTTCACCTCTTGGGTTAGAGGAGAGGAAATGCCGGTTTTCAGCGCATGCGCTGTGCATGCTGAAAACCGGCATTTCCTCCGGCCAGACGCGTGAGCACCCCTTCCGTACTCACGCGTTTGGGGAGGAATTACTGCCCCATTACCTCTGAAAGTGTAGCACTCCCTCAGTACTGCACTGGAGAGTCAGCCTTGATCATGTGCTCAAGTCTCTGGAGTGGAGCTTTAATTCACAACTGTCTGACTCAGCGACAAGGGTGCTACCCACTGAGGCACGGCTGACACCATTATATTTAATTTTAGTATCTAGGGTCTCCATGAACTGAGTGACATGGCCGGTGTATTCAGGGAGTTTCCAGATAGGCTGGACCAAAGCCTACTGGAATTCTCCATCTTCACCCCATGGGGAGCTATTACCATAGCAATGCCACATCTCCTGGGGCCACAGGTTCCCACTGTGGCAGAATCACTGAATGACTCTGGCTAACTGTATATAATTCTCTTTAACGATGTTCTAACACCAGCCTAAACCTGTACCATTGTGTGAGGCATTACTGTGTTTTGTATATAGAGTTTGCATGTATGGGGCGTGGCCCCTTTAAAAGCGCGGGAAAACGCGGGTAAACGCGATGACGTCACGTCACAAACAACGGGGCTGCCCAGGCAGTCCTCGTGGCATCTCCGTTGAGTAAAGACCTGTTTAATTGTTCTCTTGCATCGATCTCCGTTATTCATAAGAATTCGTTAATTCCTACATTGGTGACCCTGTTTTTGTGAACGTTTTCACAAAAGAAGAGCACAGCATGGAAGCAAATGCCGTTTTGCTAAAGCTACCACAGTTCTGGGAGCAGCAAGCGCCCTCGTGGTTTATTCAGGTCGAGGCCCAGTTCGCCCTGAGGAACATCGATGCGGATCAGACCAAGTACCTTTATGTGGTCTCCGCACTCGACAGCTCTAATGCCTCTCGGATTGTCAGCCTCCTCGAAAACCCCCCAATGGAGCGCAAGTATGAAACTCTCAAAGCGCGGTTACTGCAGGTTTTCGGGCTCACAAAATCGGAGTGCGCCCGTCGATTACTTGCTATGCTCGGGCTCGGGGACTCCAAGCCTTCAGAGTTGATGAGCCAAATGCTCACGCTCCTGGGCTCAGAACGGGAATGTTTCCTATTCCGCGAGATTTTCCTCAGCCAGCTGCCCTGGCCAGTTCTGAAATTGAAGACTGCGCAACACTCGCTGCGGAGGCTGACAAAATTTTCGCTGTAACTCGGCAGTTCTGTGCCGCCACGAGGCACCCATCCCCCGCAGACGCTGCCCCAGCTTGTCAGCCTGCTGGGCTGTGTTTCTACCACATGCAGTTCGGCACGAAGGCGAAGCGTTGCCGCCCTCCCTGCAGTTTTCCCCACCAAAACAAACCACAATGGACACTGCGACCACCGAGGAACGGGTCTAAGGGGCACCCCTCGGCCGCGATGGCGATCGGCAATGCGGGAAAATTGCTGTTCATCACTGATACTCTCTCCGGTCATCATTTTCTGTGCGACACCGGAGCGCAGTGCAGCATTTTACCCGTGTCCGCCCTCGATGTGCAGACGGGGAATCACGGCCCTGCCCTTGAAGTGGCCAATGGCGGAACAATTCGGACCTTCGGCAGACGGCGAGTGGAGGTGTGCCTCGGGGGGCAACGTTTTCACTGGGAGTTTGTGATGGCCAAAGTTTCCCAGCCCCTCCTCGGCGCGGATTTCCTGTGCGCCAACAGCCTCCTGGTCGACGTTAGGAACCGACGGCTGTCAACGCATCAACTTTTAATTCTCTTCTGTGTTACCGCAGTAACACTACGTCGCGCACCGTCTCCTGTGCGTTCCCGACTCCTGATGAGTTCGCTCGCCTGCTCGGCGAATTCCCCGACCTGACAAGACCCACGTTCTCCTCCACAGCCACGAAGCATGGTGTGGAACACCACATCACCACCAACGGCCCCCCGGTCTACACGCGGGCCCGGCACCTGGAACCTGGCAAGCTGGCGGTCGCAAAGGCGGAGTTCGCAACCATGGAACGGTTAGGGATTATTCGCCGGTCAAATAGTCCCTGGTCTTCACCCCTCCATATACCGGTCCCTTCCGCGTGTTGGAAGCAGGGGACAAAACCTTCACGGTAGATGTCGGTGGTAAACCGGACCACATTTCAGTCGACCGCTTAAAGCCAGCACATTTAGACCTCGACCGCCCCGTCGAGACAGCACAACCTGCCGAGACGGGGTCGGCCACCCATTGTCGTTACGGCAGACCAAGTGCGACCGCCCGCCAGACCGCCAGCCGACCAGCAGCCTCTGCCTCGAGAGTACAGGAGTCGTTCTGACAGGCTCGTCAGACCTCCTCACCGTTTGACTTTGTCCGTTAAAGCAAATTCTGGGGGGTGCACATGTGGCAGAACCACTGAATGACTCTGGCTAACTGTATATAGTTCTCTTTAACGATGTTCTAACACCAGCCTAAACCTGTACCATTGTGTTAGGCATTACTGTGTTTTGTATATAGAGTTTGCATGTATGGGGCGTGGCCCCTTTAAGAGCGCGGGAAAACGCGGGTAAACGCGATGATGTCACGTCGTAAACCACGGGGCTGCCCAGGCAGTCCTCGTGGCATCTCCATTGAGTAAAGACCTGTTTAATTGTTCTCTTGCGTCGATCTCTGTTATTCGTAGGAATTCGTTAATTCCTACACCACAACCTTTTCCAAAATATCTTTTTTGGGCTAGTTCAATCACAGCCTCACCTCCACCTTTGATGCCCTTGGCCCCAGTAAACTCCTTAGGGGGAGAAATTTGGTATCGCCCCGTTTGGGCAAAGTTTAGCGCCTGGCACTAATTATTGCCTCCAACTGCAAACTTGGCTTCTATCGCCCCTGGAGGTGATTGGAGCGTTAAATCAGGCGCTACACACCTCTCTTAAGGCGCAAACGCCGAGGAGCGAGGTGGTACCTCAGAGCGCTGGTGAAGCTCATGTGATGTCAGTCAGCAATGGAACACAGGCACACTGGTGCCGGCCAGTTCTTAAAGGGAAAGGTCGATCTTGCTCTCCATCCACATCCTGCTCATTGCAGCCTTGAATCTCGGCCTGGAGAGACCTGTACATCAAATCTGCTGGAAAGAACAATGGAGAGGCCCAGAGAAAGATCTCAGAGTGCAGCCCCCATAGCTTCTTCTAAATCGATACAAGGAAGGTCAAATCAAAATGAACCTGCAAAGTGCTGCTCAGTACCCAAAACTCCTTCACACAGTGTTGAATCTCTGCAGAAGTCTCTCTCTCTCTCTCTCTCTCTCTCTCAGAATGCGTGGTGCAAAAATGTCGCCGACAAGAAAAGGCAGGAAGCGGCCACCTTTAAATAGCGCTCCCCCAGTCCCTTCCTGACTGCAAAATGTTCCCTTCAACCTGTCTTTGCTAGCGGCAGGCGGAAAGGCAGGGGTCGGCAGTCAATATCCGGTCCGGGGCGCTATCGGGGTGTTGCATGCTTGACTGACGTCACGATCTGCGGGCACAGGGGATTGTGGCGGTAGTGTTTAGCACTGCCGCAAAATGCCTGGTCAATTTCACGAGCGGCGCGAACATCGCCGTGCCCGGGCGCTAGTTGCTTCGCGCCCCATTAGCGGCCTCTTAGGGCGCTAACGGGAGGCGCAAAGCAACCACATTTTTCCCCTTTACTCTCTCACCTTGGTCGTTCCCCCTTAAATTCAAAGGACGCAGACTTGAACGTTTATGGTGAACAACTGGTTTAGCCATTCATCACCAGATTTGGCTGAACCACATAAAGCAGTTTCGGGTCCTGCTCTCCACTGCCAAAACTGCCCACTATTCCAGGATCATCCTGGGATGCAAAGATAACCCCAAACTTCTCTTCTCCACTACAAACCATCTTCTTAAACCCCGCTCCCCTGCCCCCTCCACCCTCACCTCAAACAACAAGCTCATGGACTTCTTTGTCACTAAAATTGAGACCATCCATTCAGCTGCCTCTGCCATTTCCCTCCCTTCCCCTAGCCCACCGGGTCAAACTTCACCTAAGGTTCCCCCCTGCCCTAGCCCTGAACTCACATCTTTCTCTAGTTTCTCTCCCATCTCCCCTCATGCCTTCTCCGAGCTCATCTTGTCCATGAGACCCACCTCCTGCTCCTTCGACCCTATTCCCACCGAACTGCTGACCACCCAACTTCCCTTCCTGGCCCCCATGTTACCTGATATTTTAACGGTTCTCTCTCCTCAGGTACTGTCCCCCTTCCCTTCAAATCTGTCATCATCACCCCTCTCTTCAAAAGACCCACCCTTAACCCCTCTGTTCTTGCAAATTACTGCCCCATCTCCAACCTCCCTTTCCTTTCCAAAGTCCTTGAATGTGTTGTCGCTTCCCAAATCTGTGCCAATCTTGCCCGCAATTCCATGTTTGATCTCCTCTAATCAGATTTCCACCTCTACCACAGCACTGAAACGGCCCTTATCAAAGTCACAAAAGACATCCATGTGACTGTGGTAAACTATCCCTCCTTATCCTTCTTGACCTGTCTGCAGCCTTTGACACATTTGACCATACCATCCTCCTCCAATGCCTCTCCTCTGTTGTCCAGCAGGTTGGGACTGCCCTAGCCTGGTTCCATTCTTATCTATCCAGTCATAGCTAGACAATCACCTGCAATGTCTTCTCTTCCCACTCCTGCACCATTACCTCTGGTGTCCCCCAAAGATCTATCCTATTTATCATTTATATTCTGCCCCTCGGCGGCATCAACTGAAAACACAATAGCCCAGAAATTGGTGTCGGGGGCTTCCCGCGGGTGCAAGCCCCCGACCTACACTTACATAGCGCGCCGACAGTTGAAGCCTGGCCCTGCGTGGATTTCCTGTCAGTGGCCCGGTTCAGCTCCCAGCGCGCTGTGCTTGCGTGATCCAGCGGCGTAGTTAGTTCGATGAGCCGGCTGGGATCACGTGAGC
The DNA here is from genome assembly GCF_052327205.1 of Somniosus microcephalus. Classification (NCBI taxonomy): domain Eukaryota; kingdom Metazoa; phylum Chordata; class Chondrichthyes; order Squaliformes; family Somniosidae; genus Somniosus; species Somniosus microcephalus. Next base: position 140,717,623 of record NC_140997.1, read on the forward strand.
ACTGGGCAACCAATCGGAGGTTGCAAAAGTTCATTCATGAGTTTGATAGTAAACTGTCAAACTCATGAAAACTCAGGCCCCCAAAGCAGTACTTAAACTTCAAATAAAAATTAAAAAAAAATCCCACTAATTAAATGAACTATTAATAACTGTAAAAAAAACTATTTTAAACAATTATTCAATTTTCTGAAAAAATTTTTTTTTTAAGAAATCGGGTCTAAAAATACACTTACCTCACTGTAAAGTCTTTAAAAATAATAAACCTGTGGAAAAAATTTTCTAACTTTAATTATTAGACCACTTACCTTTGAAAACTAAGGCCTAGAAATTCGCTATCGCCGCGCCAGGTCCTTAGCGCCCGAAAGTTAGCGCACGCCCGGATTCCCGTTGCACCCGCCTGAAATTCAGTTGTAGCACCCCAAGACGGAGGCGGGCGCTGTTCCAGGGTGTGCCCGCCTCCGCTTGGGGCGCAGGAAGTGAATTTCAGGCGTCCAGTTGCCGCAGCGCCACCCGATGCGGTGCGGCAGGCTGGGGTACTGCAGGCCTCCTCCTTCTCTTAAGGAGGAGCTGCCTGCAGCCGTGAGATCGCCGCTGGATTCCCCCGGCAAATGAGCCCGGCACCACGGAGAAGTGCTGGGCTCGCGGGAGTCTGACACCAATGCCGCTGGGGGGTGGTGCAGGAGTCCGGGGAGGGAGGTGTGGCCGCCGGGAAAGCGGCCGGCCGCCCCTCCACCTTTATGCGCCGGCCTCTCGGAGCTGCAAGGCCCCGTTTTTCAAACGCTGTTTGCTGCCGCTACGGGCGAGGCGGCCGCAACTGAATTTGGCCGTCGGCACGGAGTCGCGTTGGAACCGGGGCGCTGCGCACACCGATGACGTCATCGGTGCCGGCGCAGCGCTACCGGCTAACGCCGATTTTAGGGACCAACTGAATTTCGGGCACTAAAAAACTTCCGGCGCAAACCACTCTTTAGGCGCTAAGTGGGCGCAAACGCGACTGAATTTCTAGGCCTAAGTCCTTACGTCTGCTTTTTTCATTTGAAAAAAGTTGAGGCCTTCACGCACGGGCAAACCTTTAAAAAAAAAAGGAATTTCAGCGCGCACGCGCAGACTCCTGCGTGCACGCGTTCGACCTCTGAACCCCTTGGTTCAGAGGAAAGGAAATGCCGGTTTGCCGCGCATGCGCTTCGCATGCTGAAAACCGGCACTTCCACCGGGCCCACGCGTGATTACCCCGTCCGTACTCACGTGTTGGGACCCGAATTACTGGGCCATTGTCAGGTTCTACATGTACACTGAAGACACACAGCTCTACCTCACCACTTCTCTCAACCCCTCCACGGTCTCTGATTTGTCACACTGCTTGTCCAACATCCAGTATTGGATGGCAGAAAAGACCGAACCCATTGTCTTTGACCCCCGCCACAATCCCTAGTCACTGACTCTATCCCTCTCCCTGATCACTGTCTGAGGTTGAATCCGACCATTCGCAACTTTGGTGCCCTAATTTGACCCTGAGATGAGCTTCTGACCCCATATCCGCTCCATCACCAAGACCACCTACTCCCACCTCCATAACATTGCCCTTCTATGTCCATGTACACCTATCAATAAAATGTAGTGGTCAAGTACAAAAAATAATCAACAAGGCTAATGAAATGTTAACCTTTATATATAGAGTGCTAGAATATATAGGGGAGGACGTTTTGCTACAGCTATAAAAAGCCCTGGTTAGACCACATCTGGAGCACTGTGTACAGTCCTAGGCACCGCACCTTAGAAAGGATATATTGGGCTTGGAAGGAGTGCAGTGCAGATTCACAAGAATGTTACCAGGGCTCCAAGGGTTAAATTATGAGGAGAGATTACCTAAACTAGGCTTATATTCCTTGGAATATAAAAGGTTAATGCGTGATTTGATTGAGGCTTTTAGGATTTTGAAAGGAACTAATACAGTAGATGGAGAGAAACTAGGACAAGGGGACATAACCTTAAAACCAGAGCCAGGCCATCCAGGAGAGAAGTTAGGAAACATTTCTACACACAAAGGGTGATATAAGGGTGGCACTCTCTCCCACACAAAGTTGTAGTGCTAGCTCAATTAATAATTTCAAATCTAGACAAGGGTATTAAGGGATACGGAATTAGGATACTGGTCAGCCATGACCTCATTGAGTGACGAACAGGCTCACAGGGCTGAATGACCATTTCCTGTTCCTATGTTCCTATCACTTCCGAGTCACACTCCATCTTGACTTGGGCATATGATTGTCATTGAGTTAATATTCTGGAATTCCCTGCCTAACTCCATTGTGGGAGCACCTTCACCACAATGCTGCAGCGGTTCAAGGAGAGAGCCCACCGCCACCTTCTCAGGGCAACTAGGGATGGGCAATAAATGAGGCCTGGCAATAAAAGGTGGATGAATTCTATCGAGGAGCAAGGCTTTTTTGCCCTGCTTGTGGGGCAGCTCCCCGCTCTCTATTTGACATCTGCTTCTGGCAGCACAAGTAAGATCAAGAGGTCACTGTGTGGTTAATCGGAGGGACAAAGTCACATCCCATCATTCCATGGTGCAGCATGTTGCAGGATTCCTAAAAGTGGCCCTTAAGCAAAGTCTTATGGGCAAATTGTACAAAGCTCTATGCCAGGAGCAGGGCTCCAGTGACGGTGGGCACAGTGTGTCAAGATATTATGGGGAACTGATAGGGTAGATAGAGAGAAACTATTCCTGCTGGTTGGGGAGTCTAGGACTAGGCATAGTCTAAAAACTAGAGCCAGGCCTTTCAGGAGTAAAGTTAGGAAACGCTTCTACACACAAAGGGTTGTAGAAGTTTGGAACTCTCTTCCGCAAATGGCAATTAATGCTAGATCAATTATTAATTTTAAATCTGAGATTGGTAGATTTCTGTTAACCAAAGGTATTAAGGGATATGGGGCAAAGGCGGGTATATGGAGTTAGGTCACAAATCAGCCATGATCTCATTGAATGGCAGAACAGGCTCAAGGGGCTAAATGGCTTATTCCTGTTCCTCTGTCCCTATGTGTAATATTGTGTGTGTGAGGTCCAGTGCTCAATTCACTATTTCTGAGCGAACAATGAGGCCATGCTACAGATACACAGAGACCTTGGAATGAGTTTGGTATTGTCACTCTAGTTCCTCATGAACAAGGGCCTACAGCACAAACCTACCCCTCCTTTGGAACTAAATTGGCGATCTCATTCAGAAAGACCACAGGATGGCTGGTGTGAAAAATAGAAAAACATCAAACTGGTGCAAGAAAGGGAACACTTCTGAGGTTGGGAGGTGGGAGCTTTACTCTATCTAACCTGTACTGTACCTGATCTCGGAGTGTTTGATGGGACAGTGTAGAGGGAGCTTTACTCTGTATCTAACCCGTGCTATATCTGCCCTGCGAGAGTTTGATGGGACAGTGTAGAGGGAGCTTTACGCTGTATCTAACCCGTGCTGTACCTGCCCTGGGAGTGTTTGATGGGACAGTGTAGAGGGAGCCTTACTCTATATCTAACCCGTGTGTAAGATTCACAAAATTGATATTGTATTAATAAGGGTCGAATGGCAGAAGAGGCCATGATTTTAAAAGACTGTTTTAAAAGAAGCCCAGGAAAAAGGGGCATTCAAAATGGCCACCAGACCCCGTGACCAACTTATTGGGACACTTTAAAATGGATCCTGCAGTCCTCAGACAGCTTTGTGGATTCAACCCACAGTAGGTTCTGGAAGCCGTTTCTGAGGAAACGAAACCAGACACGTACACTTATACATATAGATTGGATGCAGATCCAACCAGATCGGCCTGTAGATAAAGGCCATCTAAATGTT